>NW_028227267.1:43698851-44298851 GCF_978045245.1 Mus caroli | reverse complement strand
TGTCTCAGTTCAGATAGTCTTAGGTAAACCCGGTGAAAGGGTCTCGACCCACAGGTTGAGAACTGTTGACTTGTAAAGCATCCTCTCCTCCACTGTGAGTGTAGTTGCTGTGAAGTCTGAGCAAGACTGGGCTTTACTTCAGCTTCAGAAGTGGGCCTGCCTTGCTAGTGGTACAGAAGTCTGATTTCCTTGGTCCGTTTAAACTCCTTAAGTCGATCATTTCCTACGTGAAAGGGAAGCTGAGGCTAATAATTGATCAAGGAAAGTATTCCATTGCCAAAGCAATGAACTAAGCTTATTAGACCAGTATATCAATTAAGCACATGTTTCTATAAAATACATATGGAATACGCAAATTTTTGACATCTCAGTTTGTCAGGATGATCTATGTCCATGTTGTTGGGAAGGTGAATATGTGAGATGTTGGGTAGCCAGTGGGGTAGACTGTAAAGGGCTTCACCATTTGCTTACCAAGCATTTCCCCCTTTTCTTTTAACATCCTCCCTTTGATATTCAAAAAAGGACCTGTACCCTTGTGTTGCAACAATACAGACTGGATGGCTAGAGGACAGTCAGGTAATCATGTGCCCTTTGCTGTGATTGGCCAGGGAAGCCAGGCTTACACTATTCAGTATTCTTGCTTCAGTGTGACTTCCGGAGCTCTCAGTTTGGATCCCAGGGTCCGAGGAGCACAGAGCAAATTCTCATTTGCTGTGTAGACAGGTCTCTCTTCTCTGTCTTTCTTACTTCTTCCCTTTCTTTCCACTGTGTGCCCTCATTGCATCCTAGATGCTGGAACTGGAATCACAGTCATCTCTCAACAGGAGCAGATGCAACCTCAGAAAGAGTCTGGCCTTTGAAGGACAGTAAATCAGAGAAATCAGAGCCAGAGTCCCGATGATATCACAATTAAAGTCCACGTCATCACTGGCCTTTCATCCTAATCAGACACTGAGTCATTTCTATTGTTTGATTTGGGGTTTCTAATTTTAAAAGATTGAATAGAGAAATGAACTAGCTTTGGTATATGTGCAAACTTTGAATTAGATGAAAATCAGGAGATTAAGGCACATATAGGGTCTAGGTTCAAAAATGGTCAAAATACTGGTGCCTCCTCCTCTTCTCCTTTCCCCTCCTCCTCCTCTTCCTCTTCCTCCTCTTCCTCCCCCTTCTCCTCCTCTTCTTTCCTCTTCTCCTCCTTCTCTTCCTCTTCTTCTTCCTCCTTTTGCTCCTCCTCTTCCTCTTCCTCTTCTTCCCCTTTCCCCTCCTCCTTCTCTTCCTCCCCCTTCTCCTCCTCTTCCTCCTCTTCTTTTTCCTTCCCTTCCTCCTCCTTCTCCTCCTCTTCCTCTTTTTCTTCTTTGACAAGGTTTCTCTGTGTAACAGAGCCCTCTGGACTCCCTTTTTTTTGTAGACCAGGCTGGCCCCAAATTCAGAGATCTGCTTGCGTCTGCTTGCCGAGTGTTGAGATTAAAGCTCAACTCAAAATGCTTCTTAAATCAGAAGCTCCACTTTAAGCAGGAGGCTTTCTTTAACACAACAGAATCAACAATAATATTCTCCAAGCTTCATAACGTGTGGTCTAACTATTCAAAATGTGGCTGTGGTGCAGACTCGTTAGGAAGCCAGAGGGAGTGACTAGCTTCGTTCTCATGTAGGGGATGTGTGTCTACTAACATGCTACCTTCATTAAAGGTGCCAAGGGAGCCAAGAGCCAGCAAGTGGAGGAGAGAGAGTTGATAAAGAAACTCTTAGCTACTGTAGAGAAGTAAAATAAATCAAGAGTATAGGCTTCATGATCAGATCTGGTTTTCAATATTGGCTCTACCACTTTCAGGCATGACAAGCCTCATTTCTTCATTTATAGTTTTTGAAATTTTTTATTAGATATTTTCCTTATTTACATTTCAAATGTTATCTCCTTTCCTGGTTTCCCCTCCAAAACTCCCCTGTCCCTTTCCCCCTCCCCCTGCTTCTATGAGGGTCTTCCCCTATCCACCCACTCTTGCTTCCCTGCCCTGGCATTCCCCTACACTGGGGTATCCAGCCTTCCCAGGACCAATGGCCTCTCTTCCCATTGATGTCCAACAAGGCCATCCTCTGCTATATATGTGGCTGAAGGAATGGGTCCCTCCATGTGTACTCTTTGGTTGGTGGTTTAGTCCTTGGGAGCTCTGGGGAGTCTGGTTGGTTGATATTATTGTTCCTTCTATGGGGTTGCAAACCCCTTCAATTCCTTCAGCTCTTTCTCTAACTCCTACATTGGGGACCCTGTGCTCAGTCCAATGATTGGCTGCAAGCATCCACCTCTGTATTTGTCAGGCTCTGGCAGAACCTCTCAGGAGGCAGCTATATCAGGCTCCTGTCAGCAAGTACTTCTTGCCATCCACAATAGTGTCTGGGTTTGGTGACTGTATATGGGATGGATCCCCAGGTGGGGAAAGTCTCTGAATGGCCTTTCCTTGAGTCTTTGCTCCACACTTTGTCTCTGTATTTCCTCCTGTGAGTATTTTGTTCCCCCTTCTAAGAAGACCGAAGCACTCATACTTTGGTCTTCCTTCCTTTTGAGCTTCAGGTGGTCTGTGAATTGTAGCTTGGGGATTCCAAATTTCTGGGCTAATATCTACTTACCGGTGAGCGCATACCATGTGTGTTCTTTTGTGAATGGTTACCTCAATCAAGATGATATTTTCTAGTTACATCCACTTGCCTAAGATATTCATGAATTCATTGTTTGTAATAGTTGAGTAGTACTCCATTGTGTAAATGTATCATATTTTCTGTATCGATTCCTCTGTGAGGGACATCTGGGTTGTTTCCAGCTTCTGCTATGAACATAGTGGAACATGTGTCCTTGCTAAATGTTGGAGCATCTTTTGGGTATATGCCCAGGAGTGGTATAGCTGAGTCCTCAGGTAACACTGTGTTCAATTTTCTGAGGAACCACCAAACTGATTTCCAGAGTGGTTGTACCAACTTACAGTCCTACCAACAACAGGACAAAACAGTGACTAACAAATTGGGAAAATATCTTTACCAACTCTACATCCAATAGAGGGCTAATATCCAAATATAAACAAAGAACTCAAGAAGTTAGATTCCAGAGAACCAAATAACCCCATTATAAAATGGAGAACAGAGCTACACAGAGAATTCTCAACTGCGGAATACCAAATGGCCGAGAAGCAGCTAAAGAAATGTTCAACATCCTTACTCATAAGGGAGATGCAAATCAAAACAACTCTGTGATTCCACTTCACACCAGTCAGAATGGCTAAGATAAAAGACTCAGGTGACAGCAGAAGCTGGCAAGGATATGGAGAAAGAGGAACATTTCTTCATTTGTCAAAGAGAAAAAGAGTAAGGCCTCCTTTGAGATGGTAACAAATATTCAGTGTGGTACTTTATGTAAATGCTGGAGTACAAGCCCAATGGATTGGACATGTTGATTAGTACTAAGACTTAGTGGTACCAGTGGTAGAGTCTTCATGGATTTGTGAGAGCTGGTGAATTGCCAGGCTTTGTGGCAATGGTAGGTAGGCTGCTCTGTGTACAGTGATCATGTGATTGCTCACCTTTGAGGTGTCATGTCAACCTCTCAGCAAGAGGAAAGCCACCCTTAAGTAGATTCCTGTGGCCCATGCCTTGCAGTGGCTATTTTCCTGAAGTCACACTTTGTTTTTCTGGAAAGAAGGTGGAAGCTAGTATCAAAGTGTTGGTACCAAGCACATAGTAGGAGCTCAGAATTCAAATTGCCTCAAGTTTGGATGAAGTAAACTGATAATTTTCATTTTTACTGGATGTTGGCAGGAAAGACACTGAAGGAAATTAATCCAGGTTCTGTGACTGTTTCTCTCTGTCTGTCTGTCTGTCTGTCTCTCTGTGTGTCTGTTTGTCTCTCTCTGCACATGTCTGCCTGTCTGTCTCTTTCTCTGTCTTTGTGTGAGTATGTGTGTGTGTGCATTTGTGTGGATGTCAGAGATTAATGTCAAGTGACTTTTTATCTTATGTGCATAGATGGTTTGTCTGCACGTATGTCTATGTAACATGTGTGCACAGTGCTGTTGGGGACCAGAAGAGGGCATCAGATCTCTTGGGATGGAGTCACAGATATTGTGAAACACCATATGGGTTCTGGGTATCAAACCTGGGTCCTCAGGAAAAGCAGCCAGTGCTCGTAACCATCTCTCCAGCACTTATACCTTACTTTTTTTTCTGTTTAGTTTTTCCTTTAAATTTTTCTCCTCACATAGTATGTTCTAATTACAGTCCCCTTCCCTCAATTCCTCCTTACTTACTTCCCATCCAGATCCATTTCTTTCTGTCTCATTAGAAAACAAACAGGCTTCTATGGGATAATAATAAAATAAAATATAATATGATAAGATAAAACAAACACTAACACATTGAACTTGGATTAAAAAAAAAAATAGAAGGAGAAGAGCCCGAGAGCAGGCACAAGAAATAGACCAATTCATTCACAGACTCAAGAGTCCCATAAAAATGTCAAGCTGGAAGCCATAATATGTATGTGAAGGACCTGAAAACTAGTGAAAATAGAAAAGAGAAAGTATATAAATGAAAATAATAAGGTAGAATTTTAAAAAGGAGATCCCTGATATGATGCTATGAGACATCCAGAGATGACATCATCTGTTGACATCATCTATTGCTGGGCATGCAACCTGTCCTTAAGAGGAGTGTATTTCCTTAGTAAGACTCAGAGAAAAGTTAGTTTTCATTTCCATCAATTAGAGATATCTTTTGGGTTAGAGAGAGGGACACGTGTCCACTTCTTTCAGCTCTAGGACCTCAACTGGTACAGACCAATGCAGGCCCTGTACATGCTGCCTCAGTCTCTCTGAGTTCATAAGTGTGTTGATCATGTCGATTTAGAGGGCCTTGCTTTCTTGGTGTTCTCCAGCCCCTCCAGCTCTTACACTTTTTTTTTTAACCTTCCTCTTCCTTGAACCCAGAGGGGAGGGATTTGATATAACTATACCATCAAATGTATGGGTGAGTGTTCCAAGGTTTCTCATTTTCTGTGTAATGTCTGGCTGTAGATCTCTATTTGCTCCCATCTACTACAGGAGGAAGCTTCTCTCTCTAAGTGTAGCAATGTCTTTAGGAGTCACTTTATTGCTACATTAAACTTTTTAGTAGTACTTGGGTTTACCCTGGGTCCTCAGGCTATCTAGTCTCAGGCTCTTACTCACACAAGCCATGTCAGGTATGGGTTCTATCTCCTGGATTGGGCATTCAGTCAAATCAGATATTGGTTGGTCACTCCCACAAACTTTGTGCCACCATTGCCCTAGCATATCTTGCAGGCAAGGCAGTGTTGTAGATGAAAGGGTTTGTGGTTGGGTTGGTATTTACATTTTGCCTTTGGTACTGTGCAGAGTAACTTCCTGTACCAAAGACACTTACATGTAGGAGTGAAGACTTTATGTGGACACCAGCTTGATATCTTAATGTTTGATGAATTGTGTAGGTGTTGTCTTCAGCTATGGGTCCTTGTTGTCAGCTTGTGGAGAGCAACCTAGCATTGGAAACACCCTGGGCTGTTTGGGGGTTTCCATAGGACTCCTATAGCCGACAATTCAATTAGATGTAACCCAATTCTGGTACTGGAAGCTTCATTTGTTGACAAGCGATGCCCAGTTCTTTCTATATGTCTCTGTCTCTGTCTCTGTCTCTGTCTCTGTCTCTGTCTCTGTCTCTATCTCTATGTCTTAGGAAGCTTCTACTGTATTAGATTTCCATGCTACCCCTCAAATGGCCCTTAATTTTACCTCTCTCCCTGAATTCCCCCTCTTCTCCTTATTCACCCTCTATCACATGGATCCTTCTGTTCCAGTACTCCATCCATAAATACTATTTATCTTATTTCCCTTTCCTAGGAAGATCTATCTGTGCTCCTACTAGTCCCTTATTCTATATGTAATCTCTGTGGCTCTGTGGGCTATAGCTTGGGTATAATTGACTTACCCCGAGAATTTCATGATTTCATTTTTTAAATGGCTGAGTAATACTTCATTGTGTAAATGTAGCACATTTTCTTTATCAATCCTTCCATTAAGGGACATCTAGGCTGTTTCCAATTTCTGCCTATTATGAACAGAGCAGCAGTAAACATAGATGAGCATCTGTCTCTGTGGTAGGATGAAGCATCCTTTGAGCAAATAACCAAGAGTTGGGCCTTCAGGTTGCCGTGGAACCACTACACTGAATTCCTCAGTGGTTGTATAAGTCTGCACTCCCACTAGTCAGGATGAGTGTTCCCCTTACTCCACATTCTCATCAGCATGAGATGTCACTTGTTTTATTGATCTTAGTCATCCTGACAGGTGTAAAATGGAATCTCAAAGTAGTTTTAATGCATTTTCCTGATGACTAAAGATACTGAACTGAATGTTTTAAAAAGTGTTTCTCAACTGTTTGAGTTTCCACTTTTGAGAAGTCCCTGTTTATACCTGTACCATGTTTTTATTTGGGTTGTTTTCTTGATATCTAGTTTTTTGAGTTACTTGTATACTCTGTGCATTGCCTCTCTATTGAATGTGAAGTTGGTAAAAACCCTTTCCCAGTCTGTTAACTACCTCTTGAATGACAGAGTCCTTTGCCATGCAGAAGCATTTCAGTTTTATGAGATCCAGTTTATTTGTTAATTGTTGATCTTAGAGCCTGTGCTAATAATAGTATTCTTTTCAGAAAATCTTTCCTGTGCCGACTTCAAGGTTACTCCCTAGTTTTTCTTCTACCAGGTTCAGAGCATCTGGTCTTGTATTGAGGTGTTTGATCCATGTGGAATTCAGTTTTATGCAGAATGAATCTCTTGGATTTTTCTACACACAGCTGTACAATTTGTCCAGCACCAGTTACTAAAGATTCTCTCTCTCTCTCCCCCTCCCCCTCCCCCTTCCCCCCTCCCTTTCCTCTCTCTCTCCAGGGTGTCTTTTTGGCTTCAACATAAAAAAATCAAGTGTTCAAAGATGTGTGGATTTATGTCTAGGTCTTCAGTTAGATTCCATTGTGGCAGTGTCATGCTGTTTTTATTACTATAGCTTTGCAGTATAACTTGAAATCAAGAACAGTGATAAGTACAGCAGCTCTTTTATTATTCATGACTGTTTTAGCTAAATGTGTGTGTGTGTGTGTATCCATATGAACCTGGAGATTATCTTTTCAAGATCTGGGAGAATTGTGTTGGAATTTTCATGGGGATTGCATTAAATCTGTAAATTGCTTTTGGTAGGATGGTCATTTTTATTAAGATAATCCTATTAATCTATGAAGATGAGAGAGTTTTCCATCTTCTGATATCTTCAATTTCTCTCTTTAATGTCTTAAAGTTTTTATCATATACATGGGTAGAGTTACCACATGATAATGTATATTATTTGAGGCTATGGTGAAGGGTGTTATTTTTCTGATTTCTTTCTCAGTTTATTTGTCATTTGTAGATAGGATGGCTATTGATTTTTTGAGTTAATTTTGTATTTAGCTACTTTGCTGAAAGTGTTTATTTGCTATAAGAATTTTTAGGGTTCCTTATATATACGACCATATCATCTGCAAATAAAGATATTTTTACTTTTTCCTTACCAAACTGTAGCCTCTTGATATCCTTCAGTTGTCTTACTGAATTGTAATGGAGAAAGTGGACAACCTTGTCTTGATCTTGATTTTAGTGGAATTTAGTGTGTTGAATTTCTCTCCATTTAAGTTGATGTTGATTATGTACTTGTTATAAACTGTCTTCTTTATGTTGAGTTATGCTCATTGTATTTCTAATCTTTCCAAGACTTTTATCATGAAGGGATATTGGATTTGTCAAAGGTCTTTTCTGCATCTAATAAAATTATCATGTGGTATTTTCTCTTTAAATTTATTTGTGTCGTGGATTACATTTATCAATTGATATACATTGAAACATTTTTATATCTCTGGGATGAAGCCTATTTGACCATGGTGGATGATCTATTTTATGCATTCTTCTATTCCATTTGTGAGTATTATATTGTGAAAATTTGAATCTATGTTTATAAGGGGAGTTTACAATTCTTTCTTTGTTGGGTTTTTGTGTCGTTCGGGTATCAGGGTAATCGTGTCCTCATAAAATGAATTAGGCAGTGTTCTTTCTGTTTTGTAGAATAATTTGAGGAGTATTGGCATTAACTCTGTTTAGAAAGTCTGGTAGAATTTTGTGCTAATACTATCTGGCTCTGGGATATTTATGATTGGGAGATTTTAAACTATTACTACTATTTCACTAGGGACTGTAGGTCTGTTTAAATTACTTATGTGATATTAATTTAACTCTGGTAAGTGGCATATATTGAGAAAATTATCTATTTCTATGCCCTCCATTTCCTTTTTAATTTTATTAATTTGGATATTTTCTGCCTTAAGGGTTTGTTAATCTTACTTCTTCTATGAGAGAACCAACTCTGTTTCATTGGTTTTTGCATTGCTTTTGTTTGTTTATTTCTTTTTTTCCTTTTTTTAAAAATTTTTAATATTTTTATTACATATTTTCCTCAATTACATTTCCAATGCTATCCCAAAAGTCCCCCATAGCGCCCCCCACTTCCCTACCCACCCATTCCCATTCTTTTGGCCCTGGCATTCCCCTATATTGGGGCATATAAAGTTTGCAAGTCCAATGGGCCTCTCTTTCCATTGATGGCCGACTAGGTCATCTTTTGATACATATGCAGCTAGAGACAAGAGCTCCGGGGTTCTGGTTAGTACATCATGTTGTTCCAACAATAGGGTTGCAGATCCCTTTAGCTCCTTGGGTACTTTCTCTAGCTTCTCCATTGGGAGCCCTGTGATATATCCAATAGCTGAATGTGAACATCCACTCCTGTGTTTGCTAGGCCCCGGCATTGTCTCACAAGAGACAGCTATATTTGGGTCCTTTCAGCAAAATCTTGCTAGTGTATGCAATGGTGTCAGCGTTTAGAAGCTGATTATGGGATGGATCCCTGGATACGGCAGTCTCTAAATGGTCCATCCTTTCATCACAGCTACGAACTTTGTCTCTGTAACTCCTTCCCTGGGTGTTTTGTTCCTAATTCTAAGAAGGGGCACAGTGTCCACACTTTGGTCTTCATTTTTCTTGAGTTTCATGCGTTTAGCAAATTGTATCTTATATCTTGGGTATCCTAAGTTTTGGGCTAATATCCACTTATCACTGAATACATATTGTGTGAGTTCTTTTGTGATTGTGTTACTTCACTCAAGATGATGCCCTCCAGGTCCATCCATTTGGCTAGGAATTTCATAAATTCATTCTTTTTAATAGCTGAGTAGTACTCCATTGTGTAAATGTACCATAATTTCTGTATCCATTCCTCTGTTGAGGGACATCTGGGTTCTTTACAGCTTCTGGCTATTATAAATAGGGCTGCTATGAACATAGTTGAGCATGTGTCCTTTTTACCGGTTGGGACATCTTCTGGATATATGCCCAGGAGAGGTATTGCTGGATCCTCCGGTAGTACTATGTCCAATTTTCTGAGGAACCGCCAGACTGATTTCCAGAGTGGTTGTACAAGCTTGCAATCCCACCAACAATGGAGGAGTGTTCCTCTTTCTCCACATCCTCGCCAGCATCTGCTGTCACCTGAATTTTTGATCTTAGCCATTCTGACTGGTGTGAGGTGGAATCTCAGGGTTGTTTTGATTTGCATTTCCCTGATGATTAAGGATGTTGAACATTTTTTCAGGTGCTTCTCTGCCATTCGGTATTCCTCAGGTGAGAATTCTTTGTTCAGTTCTGAGCCCCATTTTTTAATGGGGTTATTTGACTTTCTGGAGTCCACCTTCTTGAGTTCTTTATATATATTGGATATTAGTCCCTTATCTGATTTAGGATAGGTGAAGATCCTTTCCCAATCTGTTGGTGGTTTTCTTGTCTTATTGATGGTGTCTTTAGCCTTGCAGAAGCTTTGTAGTTTCATGAGGTCCCACTTGTCAATTCTCGATCTTACAGCACAAGCCATTACTGTTCTATTCAGGAATTTTTCCCCTGTGCCCATATCTTCAAGGCTTTTCCCCACTTTCTCCTCTATAAGTTTCAGTGTCTCTGGTTTTATGTGAAGTTCCTTGATCCACTTAGACTTGACCTTAGTACAAGGAGATAGGAATGGATCGATTCGCATTCTTCTACATGTTAACAACCAGTTGTGCCAGCACCATTTGTTGAAAATGCTGTCTTTCTTCCACTGGATGTTTTTAGCTCCCTTGTCGAAGATCAAGTGACCGTAGGTGTGTGGGTTCATTTCTGGGTCTTCAATTCTATTCCATTGGTCTATTTGTCTGTCACTATACCAGTACCATGCAGTTTTTATCACAATTGCTCTGTAGTAGAGCTTTAGGTCCGGCATGGTGATTCCACCAGAGGTTCTTTTATCCTTGAGAAGAGTTTTTGCTATCCTAGGTTTTTTGTTATTCCAGATGAATTTGCAGATTGCACTTTCTAATTCGTTGAAGAATTGATTTGGAATTTTGATGGGGATTGCATTGAATCTGTAGATTGCTTTTGGCAAGATAGCCATTTTTACAATGTTGATCCTGCCAATCCATGAGCATGGGAGATTTTTCCATCTTCTGAGATCTTCTATAATTTCTTTCTTCAGAGACTTGAAGTTTTTATTATACAGATCTTTCACTTCCTTAGTTAGAGTCACGCCAAAATATTTTATATTATTTGTGACTATTGAGAAGGGTGTTGTTTCCCTAATTTCTTTCTCAGCCTGTTTATTCTTTGTGTAGAGAAAGGCCATTGATTTGTTTGAGTTAATTTTATATCCAGCTACTTCACCGAAGCTGTTTATCAGGCTTAGGAGTTCTCTGGTGGAATTTTTAGGGTCACTTATATATACTATCATATCATCTGCAAAAAGTGATATTTTGACTTCATCTTTTCCAATTTGTATCCCTTTGATCTCCTTTTGTTGTCGAATTGCTCTGGCTAGGACTTCAAGTACAATGTTGAATAGGTATGGAGAAAGTGGACAGCCTTGTCTAGTCCCTGATTTTAGAGGGATTGCTTCAAGCTTCTCACCATTTACTTTGATGTTGGCTACTGGTTTGCTGTAGATTGCTTTTATTATGTTTAGGTATGGGCCTTGATTTCCTGATCTTTCCAAGACTTTTATCATGAATGGGTGTTGTATCTTGTCAAATGCTTTTTCCGCATCTAACGAGATGACCATGTGGTTTTTGTCTTTGAGTTTGTTTATATACTGGATTACGTTGATGGATTTCCGTATATTGAACCATCCCTGCATCCCTGGGATGAAACTTGGTCAGGATGGATGATTGTTTTGATGTGTTCTTGGATTCAGTTAGCAAGAACTTTATTGAGGATTTTTGCATCAATATTCATAAGGGATATTGGTCTGAAGTTTTCTATCTTTGTTGGGTCTTTTTGTGGTTTAGGTATCAGAGTAATTGTGGCTTCATAGAATGAGTTGGGTAGAGTACCTTCTGTTTCTATTTTGTGGAATAGTTTGTGAAGAACTGGGATTAGATCTTCTTTGAAGGTCTGATAGAACTCTGCACTAAACCCATCTGGTCCTGGGCTTTTTTTAGTTGGGAGACTATCAATGACTGCCTCTATTTCTTTGGGGGATATAGGGCTGTTTAGATCATTAACCTGATCTTGATTCAACTTTGGTACCTGGTATCTGTCTAGGAACTTCTCCATTTCATCCAGGTTCTCCAGTTTTGTTGAGTATAGCCTTTGGTAGAAGGATCTGATGGTGTTTTGGATGTCTTCAGGATCTGTTGTTATGTCTCTTTTTTTCATTTCTGATTTTGTTAATTAGGATGCTTTCCCTGTGCCCTCTAGTGAGTCTGGCTAAGGGTTTATCTATCTTGTTGATTTTCTCAAAGAACCAGCTCCTTGATTGGTTGATTCTTTGAATAGTTTTTCTTGTTTCCACTTGGTTGATTTCGCCCCTGAGTTTGATTATTTCTTGCCGTCTACTCCTCTTGGGTGAATTTGCTTCCTTTTGTTCTAGTGCTTTTAGGTATGTTGTCAAGCTGCTAATGTGTGCTCTCTCTAGTTTCCTTTTGGAGGCACTCAGAGCTATGAGTTTTCCTCTTAGAAATGCTTTCATTGCGTCCCATAAGTTTGGGTATGTTGTGGCTTCATTTTCATTGAACTCTAAAAAGTCCTTAATTTCTTTCTTTATTCCTTCCTTGACCAAGGTATCATTGAGAAGAGTGTTGTTCAGTTTCCACGTGAAGGTTGGCTTTCTATTATTTATTTTGTTATTGAAAATCAGCCTTAGTCCATGGTGATCTGATAGGATGCATGGGACAATTTCAATATTTTTGTATCTGTTGAGGCCTGTTTTGTGACCAATTATGTGGTCAATTTTGGAGAAGGTACCATGAGGTGCTGAGAAGAAGGTATATCCTTTTGTTTTAGGATAGAATGTTCTGTAGATATCTGCCAGATCCATTTGATTCATAATTTCTCTTAGTTTCTCTGTGTCCCTGTTTAGTTTCTGTTTCCATGATCTGTCCATTGGTGAAAGTGGTGTGTTGAAGTCTCCCACTATTATTGTATGAGGTGCAATGTGTGCTTTGAGATTTACTAAAGTTTCTTTAATGAATGTGGCTGCCTTTGTATTTGGAGCATAGATATTCAGGATTGATAGTTCCTCTTGGAGGATTTTACCTTTGATGAGTATGAAGTGTCCCTCCCTGTCTTTTTTAATGACTTTGGGTTGGAAGTCAATCTTATCAGATATTAGAATGGCTACTCCAGCTTGTTTCTTCATACCATTTGCTTGGAAAATTGTTTTCCAGCCTTTCATTCTGAGGTAGTGTCTATCTTTTTCTCTGAGATGAGTTTCCTGTAAGCAGCAAAATGTTGGGTCTTGTTTCTGTAGCCAGTTTGTTAGTCTATGTCTTTTTATCGGGGAGTTGAGTCCATTGATATTAAGAGATATTAAGGAAAAGTAATTGTTGTTTCCTGTTATTTTTGTTGTTAAAGTTGGCATTCTGTTCTTGTGGCTGTCTTCTTTTAGGTTTGTTGAGGGATTACCTTCTTGTTGTTTCAAGGGCGTGGTTCCTGTCCTTGTATTGGTTTTTTTCTGTTATTATCCTTTGAAGGGCTGGATTCGTGGAGAGATAATGTGTGAATTTGGTTTTGTCGTGGAATACTTTGGTTTCTCCATCTATGTTAATTGAGAGTTTGGCTGGGTATAGTAGCCTGGGCTGGAGTTTGTGTTCTTTTAGTGTCTGTATAACATCCGTCCAGGATCTTCTGGCTTTCATAGTCTCTGGTGAGAAATCTGGTGTAATTCTGATAGGCTTGCCTTTATATGTTACTTGGCCTTTTTCTCTTACTGCTTTTAGTATTCTGTCTTTATTTAGAGCATTTGTTGTTCTGATTATTATGTGTCGGGAGGTATTTCTTTTCTGGTCCAGTCTATTTGGAGTTCTGTAGGCTTCTTGTATGTTCATGGGCATCTCTTTCTTTAGATTTGGGAAGTTTTCTTCTATAATTTTGTTGAAGATGTTTGCTGGTCCTTTGAGTTGAAAATCTTCATTCTCATCCACTCCTATTATCCGTAGGTTTGGTCTTCTCATTGTGTCCTGTATTTCTTGGATGTTTTGAGTTAGGATCTTTTTGCATTTTACATTTTCCTTGATTGTTGTGCCAATGTTCTCTATGGAATCTTCTGCACCTGAGATTCTTCCATCTCTTGTATTCTGTTGCTGATGCTGGTATCTATGGTTCCAGATTTCTTTCCTAGGGTTTCTATCTCCAGTGTTGCCTCATTTTGGGTTTTCTTTATTGTGTCTACTTCCCTTTTCAGGTCTAGTATGGTTTTGTTCATTTCCATCATCTGTTTGGATGTGTTTTCATGTTTTTCATTAAGGACTTCTACCTGTTTGA
Organism: Mus caroli; assembly: GCF_978045245.1. NCBI lineage: Eukaryota > Metazoa > Chordata > Mammalia > Rodentia > Muridae > Mus > Mus caroli. The sequence goes on along the minus strand of NW_028227267.1, from coordinate 44,284,924 downwards.
TTAGGTTATCCTGTTTTTCTTTAAGGATTTGAAACTCTTTAGCTGTGTTCTCCTGCAATTCTTTAAGGGATTTTTGTGCTTCCTCTTTAATGTCTTCTACCTGTTTACCAGTGTTCCTTTGTATTTCTTTAAGTGTGTTATTAAAGTCCTTCTTGAAGTCCTCTACCATCATCAGGAGATATGCTTTTATATCCGTGTCTAGCTTTTCCGGTGTGTTGGGGTGCCCTGGACTGGGTGAAGTGGGAGTGCTGGGTTCTGATGATGGTGAGTGGTCTTGGTTTCTGTTAGTAAGATTATTACGTTTACCTTTCGCCATCTGGTAATCTCTGGGGTTAGTTGTTATCGTTGTCACTGTTTAAAGATTGGAGCAGAAGCTGTGTTCCACTCACCAGCAGTCTCAAATTCCTGTGGCGGGGGTTGTGGGTAGCTGGCAGTACCCCGGTGCTGGTCCAGCCGGAAGAGGTCTGTGATCCTACTCAGGCCGGTTTTCTGCTTCCCTAACTAATGCAGTCTCAGGTCCCGCGCGCAATTGGATTGGAGCAGAAGCTGTGTTCCACTCTCCAGAAGTCTTAAGATCCTGTGGCGGGTGTTGTGGGTAGCTGGCGAGTGTCAGCAGACCCTGCGCCCTAGCTACCCTGGTGCTTTTCTGACTGGAAGAGGCTTGTGGCCCTATGTAGGCTGGATTTCTCTCTCCCCAACCAGAGCAGTCTCAGGTCCCGCGTGATTGGACTGGAGCAGAAGCTGTGTTCCACTCACCAGCAGTCTCAAAATCCTGTGGCGGGGGTCGTGGGTAGCTGGCGGGTGTCAGCCGACACTGCGCTCTAGCTATCCGGCAGGATGAGGCCTGTGGCCCTACTCAGGCCGATTTCTGCTTCCCTAACTAATGCAGTCTCAGGTCCCGCGCGCAATTGGATTGGAGCAGAAGCTGTGTTCCACTCACCAGAAGTCTTAAGATCCTGTGGCGGGTGTTGTGGGTAGCTGGCGAGTGTCAGCCAACCCTGCGCCCTAGCTACCCTGGTGCTTTTCTGACTGGAAGAGGCTTGTGGCCCTATGTAGGCTGGATTTCTCTCTCCCCAACCAGAGCAGTCTCCTGTTTATTTCTAATTTATTGATTTCAGTCAATTATTTCCTGAGTTTGATTATTTCCTGCCATCTACTCCTTCTGGATGTGACACTGTTTTTTGATCTAGAGTTCTCCCGTGTGCTGTTAAGTTACAGTATATAATCTTTCCAGTTTTGCCATGTAGGCACTTAGTGCTATGAACTTGCCTTTTAGAAACACCTTTGTCTTGTCCCGTAAGTTTATTTCCTTTCAATTCTAGAAGTTTTTTTTTTCATTTCTGTCTTGATATCTATCTATCTATCTATCTATCTATCTATCTATCTATCTATCTATCTACCTATCTATATCTTACTTAGCAGTGAGTTTCAGTTTCTAGGTGTTCATAGTATTTCTGTTGTTGTTATCCACTTTTAATCCATGATGGTCAGACAGGAGCCAGGACGTCATTTCAGTTTTCTTGTGTTTGTGTCCAAGTATGTTGATTTGGTTTATAATGTCAGTTAGCACCAGCGTTTCTTGGTTTAGTTTTTGTCTCGATGACCTCTTTGTTGGTGAGATTGTCATATTGAGGTCTCCCAGTCTCAGTGTGTGAAGGCCAATAAGTTACTTAAGCTGCAACAGTGTTTCATTTGTGAATTTGGACACACCTTTGCTTGGCACATAGATGTTAAAAATTAAAATGTACTATTGCTGGATTTTTCCTTTGATGAATATATAATGTCTCTAGTCTCTAGACAGTTTCTCTTCTGGTTAGTTTTAGTTTGAAGCCTATTTTTGTCAGGTATCTAAATGGCTATATCAGATTGCTTCTTAGTTCCCATTTGCTTGGAATATATTTTTCTATTTTATTTTATTTTTAAAGATTTACTTATTTATATGAGTACACTGTAGCTGTCTTTAGACACAAGAAGAGGGCATTGCATCCCATTGTAGATGGTTGTGAGTCACTATGTGGTTTCTGGGAATTGAATTCAGAACCTCTGGAGGAACAGTCAGCGCTCTTAACCACTGAGCCATCTCTCCAGTCTTTTCTTTTCTTTTCTTTTTTTTTCTTTTCTTTTCTTTTCTTTTCTTTTCTTTTCTTTTCTTTTCTTTTCGCTTCGCTTCGCTTCGCTTCGCTTCTCTTCTCTTCTTTTCTTTTTTACCCTTAGTTGATATCTATCCTTGATGTTAAGGCATGTTACTTGGATGCAGCAGAAGGGTGGATTCTGGTTTTTTGCAACAATTCTGTTAGTCTGTGTCTTTTTATTGGGGAATTGAGACCATTGTGTTGAGAGTTATCTGTGAGCAGTGTTTGTTGATTCTTGTTGTTTTGTTGTTGTGATGGTGTGTGTGTGTGTGTGTGTGTGTGTGTGTGTGTGTGTGAGTATGTGTCTGTGTATTGATTTGCTGGTCTGGGATTATTTATTCCTTGCGTTTTCTTGGTGTGGTTAATCTCTTTACACTGGGGCTTTCCTTTTAATAGTGTCTTTTGTAAGACTGGATTTGCTCTTGGGTCTTATGATGAAATATTATATTTTCTCCAGAGATTGAAAGTATCACTGGAGTCTGAGCTGGAAGCATTGGGTCTTTTGTAGTCTGTAGAACATCTGCCCAGACCCTTCTAGATTTTAGAATCTCCATTGAGAAGTCAGTTATTATTCTAATAGATCTGCCTTTGTATGTTACTTGGTCATTTTCTCTTACAGCTTTTAATAGTCTTTTGTTGTTGTTGTTTGCTTGTTTTGTTGTTCCTCTGCATGTTTAGTGCTTTGGTGATTATTTGCTGAGAGGAATTTCTTTCCTGGTCGAGTCTATTTGGTGTTCTATACAATTCTTGAACCTTAATAGGCATCCTCTTCTTTAGGCTAGGGAAATTTTCTTTTATGATTTTGTTGAACGTATTTTCTGTATCTTTGACCTGCATTTCCTCTCCATCTTGTATTTTTAATAACTTATAGATTTGGTCTCTCCACAGTGTCTCAGACTTCCTGGATGATTTGCACCAGATTTTTTTTTAGATTTAACCCTTTCTTTGACAGAGGTAACTGATTCTTCTACCAGGACCTGAGATCCTCTTTTTCATCTCGTGGGTTTTGTTGGTTAGGCTTGCCTCTGAGGTTCCTCTTTGCGTTCTTACACGTTTCCTTCCCAGGTTTCTTTCTGTCTGGGCTCTTTTTTTATTGCATTCATTTCTACTTTCAGGTCTTGAACTGTTTTATTTACTTCCTTTCACTGCTTGCATTTTCACAAATTTCTTTATTTCCTTTTTGAGGATCTCTAGCGTCTTCATAAAGGCTATCTCAAGACTTATTTCTTGGTCTCTACTATGTTGGGATTCTCAGGTCCTACTGTGACAGGATTGGTAGGGCCTACTGGAGATATTTTGTCTTGGATGTTATTGTTTTTCACACTGGCATCTAACATCTGGGCTTGGGAAGATTGTAAGTCTAAGTACAGATATCTGGTCTTTGTTGGGTGAGTGTTTTGTTCTTTGGTTTCTTTGCCCTTGTCTGGTCCTTAGGAGAGAGTTGTGGCTGTGTTGCTTGGTATGGATTTTTTCTGGGATCCTGACAGATGTAGCCACTGGAGGTACCACGCAATATGTATATTGGGAGCTGACACTTAGGGATGGGATGGGCTAGAAGGGATGGCCTGAGGATATCCACAGGAGAGAATAAATCAGAGTGTTCTATAAGGGCTTGCTTAGTCTCCTGGGAATGGGGACAGAGAGTGAGGAGAAGCCATAAGATGTAGTCTGCTACAGAGCAGGGGGTGAGGCTGGGGCACAGGATTTAGAGGAGAGGAGGGAGAGTGAGGATCTAAAGCTCTCCTACCTGCTTTGCCCACTTGCTTCTCTGTCAGGCTTGGCTGGTGTGCCCCCAGAGAAAGCCTGATGGAGCTAGGGCCTGGATTAACAGGATGGCTGGGAGGACGGTTAGAGGAGAAAATCTGAGTGCTCCACTGGAGATGGGAAGGAGGAGCTGTAGCAGATAGCCTGCTAGATAGATGGAGGTGAAACTGGGGGGATTGGATTTGGAGGAGGAGAAGGAGGGAAGATCTGCTATTAGGCTACCTGCCTCCCTGACTGGAGGGACCTGTGGCTTCTCAGGAATTTCCTGTCAGCCTGGGGGGCCCTTTTCAGGCAGGGTTTTTCATTCAACATAGAGCATGTCAATTTGGCTAAGGTAATGGTTAGCCAGTGGGTTGCTAGGATCCACTTGTCTCTATTCCTGCAGGATCGGCTTTACAGACTCACACACAGCACCACACTTTTATGTGGGAGCGAGGGTCTGCAGTCAGGTCTTCCTGCTTACAAGGAAACCAACTTACCTCCCCAGCCTGTCTTGTGTGCTTCTTTAAGACTGGGGGACTGAGCTCATTTATGTTGTCTCTTGAGATCCAAACAATGAGAGAGGGAAATAAGTTGACCGCAGTCTGCCTCAGTAATGGTTCCTTTCATAGAGGATGGTCTCAAAAGTTTCTCAGAGCTCTAGCTGGCTCAGAGGGCCCACTGTCAGTGGAAAGTCTTGCAGTTGTTAGCTAGTGCTGTGGCCTAAGGCAAGCCATTTAACCTCTTGGTGTCTGGATTTCCTCATCTGTGAGCCATGGATAATAATACTTCCCTACATCCCAGGTGTGTTGGGGGCATTAATTAATGTTTGTCTATTGCTTGGGGATCTGAGATGAAAGGCTAGCGTTGTTACTGCCGGTTTGCTGCAGGCGAGACTAGATTATAGTCCTCCAGATGGGCTGCATATGGGAAGCGGTTTTAGCAGAAGATTTTTTTTTTCCAAATGAAATGCAGGCTTTAAGGTTTGGGGCCACTTCAAAAGAAAAGGTGCTTGTGGAACGTCATCCTCTTTCCCAGCTTCAGTGGCCTCAGGTTTTACATCATCTGAAGTCAGCAACCAGCATCCTGGGGTTCTAGATGCTAATTCACTCAGCAAGGCACACTAAGATCCTTTCCTTTTTTCCCAGTGATTTCTCCTCTTCATATCAACAGGAGGAAGTTTATTGTTACATTGTTACAGAAAACTCTCAGTTCCTTGTGAGGAATACTTAGCATGTGGGGGTCCATTGAACAAATTAGTCCCTTATAAAGAGGATAAACAGTGTCTGTTTTAACCACATCTGGACAAGCCAGGCAGGCAAGAGGTTTCAGCCTTTTCTATTTGCTTCACTGTTCCCGCTCACACCATAGTACCTCTACTCCATCCTCACCCCCTAATCCTAACCCCAATCCCACCATCAGTTGAGTATTATTTTAAAAACAGCTTTTATGTTAAAAAGCGCTAGTGTGTTCTTGAAAGCTTTTAAAGAACACTTTGAAGAAGGACTTCTGGGTACGGAGGAGCTGGGCACTTTCCAGCTTAGGAGGAATAGGGTGGGAAAAGGCTTTCTTCCTTGAACGCTAGAAACATTTTGATTTCTCCAAAACCGGAAAAAATTGATACAATTTGAACAATTCTCAATTGGAAGAAATAATCTGTATCCAAGAACAAACAAGGACTTTACTTTCCTCCTAGAGTACAGAAGAAAGCAAATGGTCACCCTAGCTAATACAAGAAGTAGGGTGACTCTTATTAGGGGTTAAATACATGGTGGTAAAAATCCATGAGAAATAATTGCATAGAGGAAGGGATGACAGTCAAGATTCTGCATTTGATTTTTGTTTACATAGATTTACTGAATATGTTCTTCGAATCAGGGAGTATTCTATGTACTGACAAATAAGCCATTCATCAAGTCCCTATTTTCATAGAGTTTATGTTTTGGAGTCAGAAGGCAGGACCATATAAAGAAACAATTGGAGAGTTTGAGAGTGATTTAATCTGAGTATCTACAAAGGCCTTTCTGGAAGATGACTTTAAGCTGGTCAGGCCTGGAGTGAGAGCCAAGTGTGAGACTTAACATTATAAGATGACTGTTACAATGCAGCAGCTTCAGTGGGTATGAGATACAGGCTCAGATTCTAGCATATTCTTCAATGGAGGACCCAGCTGTCTGTTTGTTTCTTTTTCTACTTGTGTGTACGCATAAGTGGTATGCATATATTCATGTGTACATATTTGCATATACATGGATGCATGTGCATATGTGTGCAGGAACAAAGGCACATGTGTATATGATAGTCAGAGGTTGATGAGAGTCAGGTGTCTTTTGGAGTCACTCTCCACCTTACAGACTGAGGCGGGGTCTCTCACTTGAACCCAGAGCTAGTCTAATTAGCTAGCTTGCTCCAGGGAATCTCCTATCTGTACCTCCCCCCAATGCTGGCACTGCAATCAGCTCTCTGTGCCTACCTGGGTTTTATGTGGATGCTGGGAATCTAAACTCTGGTTCTCATATTTGCCCAGTAAATGTTATCACTGAGCAGTATCTCCACTCTGTGTTGCTTCTTCTATGATACAGTGCCACCCATCACTGGCTGCATATGATGGGAAAGTGGACCGTAGCTGGTGCATGCAGCTAGGATAGCCTGGGGGGGGGGCTCTAGATCTTGCAACACCTTGCTGAGTTCTTTGTATAGACTATATTTCAGTTTTCTCACCCGGGAGTTGAGGCAAAGACATCCTTTTCAGCTCTAATTGGGAAAATATTTACAAAATCATGAATCAGTTGTTGCAAATGTTCTGTCTTCAGGAATCTGTGATGTTATAGAAGAGTTTAAAAATTGATCGTCTATTGGCCATTCAAAATTTAGTACAATTAGGCAGAAAACTCAGTTCGGAAGTTAGATAAGACGAATGTCTTATAATATCTCACTAGAGAGAAAGCTTAACCAGATGTGCAGTTAAGAACTTCCAAAACCTTAGAAAAGTTTTAAACAATCTGTATTGCTACTGTAATGCTTGTGGTTTCTTTACTTTGGGATTTTTCTTGTTTTTACAAACTGATGGAAAGGAATACTTATGGAATGTCTTAAAGTTTACCAGCTGAGAATTCCATTTGTAGCAAAATTTGGACTGTTATAAAGCAGAGTCAGTAAGTAAATTTAGAAAGAATGAATTATTCTTTAATACCCTAGACTCTTCCCTAGGAATTAGACCCTTTCTTTTTAAAACAGTGATATCTCCACCACGACTTCATGAGAATAAAATAAAAACTTGCATCCTTGTGTGCCCTTAGCTAATAACACATCACAGACAGGGTTGTCTTCTCTAATGCTCAACCTTTTACAGAAGTGTTTCAAACAGTTATTTGACCCTCACAATTGCTTTGGAAGTAAAGTGGATGGGACTTATTATTCCTACTTCTGGAATAGAAAGGAGGGGCCTGGGAATTGGAATTTTTCTGGAATTGTGTGTGGTGACTTAAGTTAGAATCCAGGATCCTGACTCCTGTGTAGAATCACAACTTCCAAAAGTGGATACACAGTACCCTGAGTGTTCCCTATCCCGTGTCACTGCTTGTTTCTATGACAAGGCCCCAAAGAACTTCTGAAGACCTCAGAAGAGTTTGAGGCTACTGGGACATGTTTAAGCTTTGGAACAAATCTGGACAGCCACAGTGATTTCATTATCACAACCCTTCTATTGAGACTCTGCTCCCTGTGTACTGGGTGTCTGTCTGGCATGGCTGTGACACTTGTTGAATGACTTTTGTCTACTGCAATGATGAGACCATAGTTGGCTTGGGGTGTAAACTTTGCTTTAAAAAAAAAAAACTTGGGAGAGACAGTTAATCCCACTGATTCATTCTGAGTCCATGTATTAACACACTATGAATAACATAAAACTAGGTAAGATCCTTCTAAATGTCTGTCTGTCTGTCTGTCTGTCTGTCTTTCTGTCTGTCTGTCTGTCTGTCTGTCTCTATCTATCTATCTATCTATCTATCTATCTATCTATCGTATGTTTATGTGTGTATGTGGTGCATGGATACATGAGTGTGGAGATCAGAGTATGGTTCTCAGGAATAAGTTCATTCCTATTCCCTGTGGGTCCCAGGATGCATGATAACCTCTATCTATGGAGTCACCTCACTAGTCCAGATAAGACCCCTTTAAACATTAAAAAAAATTAGAGTATACAATTTTAAAGCTTAAGTTTCAGGCACCTGATTATCTTTTGCCTGACGTTAGTCAGTAAGCATTATGCTTAGAGAAACATGGAACAGAACAAATGGTTTTCTGCCTCTTTCCAGACCTTGCATTCTACCTTGGGCAGCAACTACTAAGCCTTTGAGTTAGAATGTGGCACAGGATTATATAAACTATTTTGCTGTATAATTTTGATGCACGGTTGTAAGATCTGTTAAATACATCTATAGGTTATACAGACTGTGGGAGGGGGAGGGGTCTACTTGAAGGTGGTGGAGAAAAGATGGATGAGATGTCAGGGAAAGAGTTGGGGGAAAAGAACCAGGCACAATTTTGTTAAAAATGTTACTCTTTATCATTAATAAATTAAAATAATGTGGTGTTTGGGGATGAGTCATAAGATAGATGTTGCATTCAGGGGCACTGGAACCAACAGACACAAAAACGAGACAGCCAAGCATAAAAAGATGACCATAGAACATTCGTTCCACTTGCCTTTTATCTTTTACACCTGTGTTTGAATTCATCCAAACCTGCATAAATCCTTTATACAGCTGTCGAAATTGCACCTGAAAAAAAAAGGCTGAAGTCGTCTCAGACCGGCTAACATTTCATCATCTTGAATACTTAAACCCAAACAGGCTTAAACACTTTGCCAAACCCAAGGATAATGGGCTTCCCATTGATCTCTGCTCTGTTCAAATGTTCAGCTGTGTGTGTGCCAAAAGGTACACGGAGGGCTGCCTCGCACAGCCTCCTACAATGTTTAGCTGCAGACAAACTCAAAGTATCAAGTACAAGGAGTCCCCTTTTAAATCGACACAAAGAGACATCCTTTGATATTTGTAATTAAGTAAAGAGCAGTTGGCCATCAAGCAAGCCAATCTACTTAAGTGAATTTTCTTTTCTTGTGCTAGCAGTTAACTTTGGTGTGTTTCTGGGAAGACTTCATAAAGCTCATGGTATTTTACTGGACTGTATCTGATGTCCATGTTAACTCCGAAATTTTATCACTTTTAATGTGGGATCTCTGACTAATTTGTCTCTTAGAAGTTGCAAATGCTGGGCTGGAGAGATGGCTTAGCAGTTGAGAACATTTTGCTGTTCTTTCGGAAAGTTCCTAGTTCCTGTCTCAGCACCCACACCAGGTGATCCACAACTGCCTGAAACTCCTGCTCTGAGATCTGATGCCCGTTTCTGTTTTCCAAAGGCACCAGCAAACACATAGCATGTACACACACACGCACACACACACACACACACACACACACACACACACACTTTAAATCTTTAAAATATTTGCAAATCTTAAATTTTAAAATGTGCAGAATTTCATACTTTGGATCAGATTTTCATAACTTCATGGTCATTCTTTCTATAGAATAATTTAGGTTGGAGTTAACAGCAATGCCTTAAATATGACGATGACGTTCAAGACACTGTTAAGAGTACCAGCCCTCCCCACCCCCAAAGACATTCGTATTCTAGTCCCCAGACCTGTGGATATGCTAAATGGTAAAGGTAAATTAAAATGACCAGTCACTTGGCTTGGGGAGTCCTTTAGGTTATTGTGGGGCAAGGCAATCTTAAAGCTGGAAAAATAATTGAGAAGAGAAAGTTCAACAATGTGTGAGAGCCCTGAAGATGCTCCAGTTCTGGCTGCCCTTTCTAGCAGCTAGGGAAGGCTGCCACAGCAGGTAACACACTCCTCCCTCCCATTTCCAAAGGAAACTTGGCTCTGCTAATACCAGCTTTTATGCCCACAAAGACCTGTCCTGGACGGCTAACTTATGGAACTCAAAGACAATAAGTTTGTGTTGGTTAATAAAAAACTATGTGAATGTGCGCATCAACCTTGTAGTAAGACCTACATGGTTCAGGGAAGCATAGACTGCATTGGGGGAATGCCCTAGGCTGTCTTCCCTGCAAACCATCTCTCAAAGCAGCCCCTTTCCAGCTTGGTGCATATTCCTCTAGACTGTCTATAAATATACTACAGTAAGCAGTTCAGTTGTGATGATTGTGTCCCTGGAGGAAGCCTACAGCATCTCTCCGAAGGACCTGCTAGCTACTTCTAGACAATAATGTTACCAGAACCTGAGTTGGCAGGTATGATCCTGGTCCTTAAGCCAGGGGGAGATCAGATGATTTAGATAAAAATAAAATATTCTTGGTCAAGTAGAAGACTTCACTTTGAAACCAAGAATCTTAACAAGCAGTCTCTTGGACCCTGAGAGATATGTTTTCTTGAAAGTAATGTGTTTTCCTTGTGAAATTTTCTTGAGGGTTATGTTATTGACAACTGAACAGGCACACATATGACGAAGTTTGTTTAATGGCACATTGCAACTGCAAATTTGAAGGCCTACAGAAGATTTAAAGTTCAATCCTTGCTATGATTTTGTTTATTTATTGTTTTTGTTTTTTCACTTTTTTTTGCTTTGTTTTTTGTTTTGTTATTTTAAGACAATGTCTCCCTATGTAACTCTGGCTGTCCTGGAACTCACTGTGTAGACCAGGCTGGCCTTGAAATCACAGAGATCTACTTGCCTCTGATTCCCAAGTGTCAATATTAATGGAAGACACCACCACACACACCCAGTTTGTTATAAGCTTTTAAATGATTATAAAATTACAAAAATGCATATAAATTGACTTTTTATACACTTGTGTGATGGATGGATGAGGCCGTCTGCAGTATCATTTCTATGTTTGGATTCTCAAACATGGCTGCTCATGGATGCAGGAGTTCCAAAACATAATAAACCCAGTATGATGTAAGCATGTAGAAAATGTATGACTGCATGTAATTAAGAATAAATCACAACTGCAACCCTGACAGGAATGTTCACTTGCATCATTCCATAAAATATTACAATGTATTATCAGGCCTTAAATACGTCACAGTTTGAATGTGAAAGTTGGCATCTTCGGTTTAGGATTCTCTCTGAGTAAGGAAGAAATACACTCAATTTTACAGTGATTTTGTTATCTGCTTTCTGGTTCACATTACCAAAAGTGAGAAGGCTTAGTTTCTTGGAAATAAGTGAACATAAAAGTTGATCCCCCCAAAAATGTAGCACATGCCATCACAGCCAGACATGAAAATAGAAACGCCACACAGCACAGTGCCTGTGAGGAAAGCCATGGGGGACAGAGTGTCTTTGATTCCTTCATGTTCCCTGGGAGTCACTGTGACAGAGACAAATGTTGGCCATCTTCTGCTCTGGTTCCATTAGTGAGGGCTTCCCACTCAGGCTAAGGACTGAATCCAGCTCTTCCTGTTCCTTGCCATTCATCTGCAGTGTTTCCTGCTCTTTCTCAGGAGGACTTCCTTCCTAAGGAAGAGATGGGTTTCCCTGGTGTTGGTAGAGAAAACTCTATAGTGAGCCTTTGCCTGAGCCGGATGCACCGATAGCTCTCTGTAAAAACCTGCAGAGAGTTTGGGCTGCTGGAGACCTTGAAACTCACTTCACTGACAAGATAATACCAAGGCTCCCTGGAAGTGGTACTGAGAGGAAGTCGGAGGTTTCAGGGTCATAGGGTATAATTTACATTGGGTATAATCAGATATAATAGTTGAGAGACAAATTGATTCAAGAAGGGTATCTAGTGTTGAGTCATGACTGTGGGAGCCTGAAGAAGGAGCAGTCCTAGGGTTTGGCATCTGGATGGACCTAAGCCAGGAAAAATGAAGAAAATGTGAATCTGGATGGAAGGAAGTGAACGTCAATCACGATGTCACCACATGTCACTTTTTATCATTCAGGAGCAAGCTTACTCTCTGATGGTCCCTGAGTGACACCAAGTGAGAGCTCAGGTTCAGTTTTGCTAATATCCCCCCCCCCCCCAACTTAGGCTTTGTCATCAGGGGATGGATGCTGAAGCTACTCTTCCTGTTCCCTGTTTCCTGTTTGCTTCCTATTCTGTGAGGCAGCCTACCTCCTTATACAACCTGTTGGTGGAACTTGACTCTGGGAGCAACCAGTGAGTCCAGCTGGTAGTTTACCCAGCATTCAAAATAGCTTCTTTATGTCACCCAGTCTCTGAAGAGACTACCACAGCTGAGATGCTCCTTTGCTCCCCCCCCTCACCCCCTGCCCTCTCTGCTCTCTGATTCTCATCTCCATGAAGGTTTTAGTTCTAAGTTTCAGTCACTCTCCCGTGTTCTCTGTATCTCAGGATCCATAAGAGTGGTAGATGCTCTTGGGATTCTTACCTCTGGGATATCTAAATTCTCCTCCTTTGGGTCCTCTGTTCGTCAGTATTTGGCCAGCAGTTGTTTACTGTGAACTACTTTGGACTGTTTACTGGATCTTGGCTGATACACGCTGTCCTGAGTGGTGAAACTGAGAGGAAGAGGTACATCCCACAGACTTTTGGTGAGAAGGAATCAACAAGGCTTGGTGGCTACAGACATAAAGCGAGCAGAGAGGGAGTCGGTAGGGAGGACAGTTGGGAGGATGAGGCTACTATAGGCAATTGGTGACTCTGGATAAAGATACATGTGGGTAAAGATATTTCAAAGGCCTCTGGCAGGGAACTCTGTGAGGATGGAGACTGGTTTAGTTCTCTGAGGATGTGAGGATAGATGGGAGAATTGTCAGGGAATTTGTATGAAGGGGCTTAACGCAAAGTACATTGTGGGAGCTCCTGTTCGTAGCAAACAAAGGTCACCTCTTTTTAACATCTGGCAAGGGTTAGGAATAATGAAAGCTTCAGGGTTAGTTACTCTTTTAATGAGAAGACAGTACTAGTGATTGGTATTTTGTGATTGTTCACATAGCCAAACTTCACTTCTGATGGAGGCAGTTGAAGGCCTTGTCAATGAACAATATTGCCTTTACATTTTTAAAGGTGGAAGCAGGTGAGCAAGCTACACAAATAGATACATTACATGAGCAATAGACTATGAAGCCTGTTGTCATCAAATAAAACACATAGCCAAGCTCGCCTGACACATATGTAATAATAGTTATTATTGAGTTACACTGTAATTAGACACAGGTAGGTGGGAAGCAGTTCCTGTTAAGTATTGTAATTTGTATTGATGAAAGTCAAATTGAATTTTATACTATGGTTTCTGCTTTCTCAGTTCTTTATTTAAAATGGATTTATGACAGATTTTACTCTCGTGTGACATTACTTAAAATTTCCTGAAACTGGGTTGAAAGCTTCTTCCATGCTGACTAGCTTTTATTGTACTGGAAGGTGATTCTGGGGTAGAAAGGACACCAGCAGTCTTATAAACCCCGTGAGCTATAATACTAGTTTATCAGGAAAGATATGGCAATTGCAACTGTGGTATCACTGTTATGGGGGTAACCAGCAACAATCTGTTTGGGTTTGAGGCATGCACCACAGGATGCAATTTATCCTTGGTATTGTAAATTCAGTTAAAACCCCATGCCCGGGGTGGTGCTAGGCCCTAAGTGAGGGGTTGATGACTCGAAAGCCTCACGTGAGCTGAGAATCTCTAAACAGGAAAGTGGACATGCTTACAGTAGTTCTTTAGGGTGTTAGGATCTGGGAACCTCTTGATCAGTAGACCGATGTACCTTTGGTATTTACAACTCTGAGACTACAGGAGAATGGATCTGCAGATGGAATCTTTCACCCCCCAAAGTTCCCTTTTCTGTTCTATAAAAGCCAAGTCTCCTGTGCCTTGCGCACAGTCCCCACATCTATGGAGAGACTGCTGCTCTTCATTGTTCTGGTTACAGGACAGTGTGTTCCTGTAGAGGTCAGTCTCCTCTCTCTTTTGTTTCCATGTTGCTTCCATTAATCCCAATCTAACACTAAGGGGGAACTACTATTGTCGTGTAGCTAAACGGACATAGCATCAAACTACCTTCTAAATATGTATGTTTATTCCATAGTTAAATGCCACGCTCACCCTTAATCAAAGAACCCTTTCTTTGTAGTGAGTGGTAGTGAATACAGTCTGCATGAATATGGACCAGTCAACAGTCCGGAGTGGAGGAGGGAGGGGATCATGGGTGCTCCACTCCTTCCTGCTGAGCTGTTGGCTACTGAGAAAGGGAAATCATTGAGTTAGGTACCCAGTGGGAGCTCACCAGGCTCCGATGAATGGCTCCAAGCCCATCACCACACAGATGGCACTGAACAAGCTCACTGAAGTCACAAAACAAAATAAAAAGACATGAACATCGAAAGGGGCTTATCAAAAGGAGGGAAGCATTATATAATGTGGGAAGGAGCTCAGAGAGGATGAAGGAATGAGAGTAATCAGAATGCATTGTATACATGAGTGAAATTGAAAAGAACAAACTTAATTAATAATAAATTCAATTATCTAGGATTGATTGAGTTTTCATTCTGTTCCAAACATTGCTCTAGGGATGGGTTATGAACACGAGCAGAATTGACCCTGAAGTTGAGAAGTTCATACTCTAATCTGAAGCGCACACATGCTGTAGCATGCTTCTCATACACTTTTACACAATGAGCCCATTTCCTGTGTTGTGTGCGCTCCTCGATTAAAAAATGGAGTCTTCTGGTAGCCTTTGTTTCTAGTTGAAGTTTCCCTCTCCATCTGGTCTCACCTGCCTTCTTCTCATCATCTTCTGGGCATGAAAGACTTCGAAGCTACGTTTCCAATTTTCAGCTTCCCCGGGGGTGAAGTTCTTAATCCTAGAGATCTCTCTGGCTTGTGACTCTGAATTGACTTTGCTTAGAAGACACATGGTAGGGTGGATGGCACAGAGGGTAGAGCATGGGAGGAAAGGGCTTTTCCTTTTACAAATGAACACCATTGAACAAGTAGATGTTTAAGAGGTTTGACAGAAAACCCTTTTTTATTCAATGGCCCTAGAAGCCCACATATGGTTCTTTGACGATCACCAGTAATGAATCTTGCAGGGCCTGTATCTTAGGGAGTTTGTTTCTAGATTCTTCTTCTTCTTGGCATATAGAAGGGGCTTGCTTCTCTGCCACGCTGAAGAAAACATGACCATGCAGACAGATCACATTTGACTCTATCCCTTGTCTCTTGCTACATTTGTGATGGCCAGTCTTCTCATGGCAACAATAGAGACTATGCAGTACTGCCTCCCCACCACTCTTCTCCTGTGTAACAGGTGAAACTGACCCTAACTGTTGCTTCATATGTAAGCCCTGGCTTGTTTCAGCCAAACATTCTACTGCTACACCTTGTCTTGAAGATGGTGTCAGGGCTGGGGAGAAAATTCACACTTTAGAAGGCATGGTGAAAAGAGCTGGTTTTGTTCATATGCTCTCCTAGAATATGAGTCTCCTGACTAGAGATGAAGAAGCACACTGGCCTGATAATTTCTGGTAGTATCTTTAAAACTCATGAGGTGGCCAACTTGATGACAAGCCCAACATAAGAATTTAGCTTCGGGAACCCTGGGAAAGTAGAATTGAGAGTTCTACTTCTCAATTCTACTTCTGGGCAAACCATTCCAGAAGTCCAAGCTACTCTTGGACTTTTTAGGGAAGAAGCAAGGGTCTACTTCACTTGGGAAGTCAGTTTGAATGATTAATCACTACAAAAATCCTGCCAATTTGTGTATTTGCTTATTGGGTAGTTGAGGGATTAAATGAAGTCCCATGAATATGTTTCTTGTAATGTCTGGTATGTTAAAAGAAGGTCATGATAGTGTAATTAGTGCCTTTTAATGGGATAGAGAGGAGGCTACAAAGAATGACAAGCAATCAAGTCCCAGACATACGATGGTGATGGCTTTGGGTCTACAGAATAGGAATTAAGAATAGGAATTAAAAAAAAATCACTTAAAACTTCCACTTCATCACCCTCTCAGGCTAATTGCAAATGATTTGCTATTTTATTAGTGAGTGCAGCTATCATTATGTTAGGAAATAAAAAGGTTTACAAATACGCAGTGTCATATATTCTATAATTTAGAGTCGTGAGTCAGAGGGAGACACACACTGGCCTGCCAGTTCAGAGGGCTCCAGATGTCAAGATGTTCTAAGGAATGGAATGTGCCGGAGGTCTTAAAAGATTGTCAACCTTTGAATAAATAGGAAAGTAGAGTTTTAAAAATAACAACCCTGAAGAAACAGCGCTGGAGATCACAATTGTTGTCACAGTGTTCTGTTGAGTGGAAGTGCCCAGGCAGAAACCTACCTTTCAGAGACCTGGAGGTGAAGGGGGCCTCAGGCCCATCTGGGGGTTCCAGGAATTACAGCCTCAATTCTGAGTGCTATTGATGGCCCCTGGAGAAAGAAGGAGACAATGAAGGGGCACACGCAGAGATAATGTGCTCGGCTTTTGACATGTTTAGTTTTAGGAGGTGGTGGGACACCCAAGTAGAGATATTCTGCAGACAGAAGGAAACACGGGACTGAAAAGAGGGTGAGAGGTCAAGGCTGGGGTGGGAGACTTGAAAATCATCTGCACTCAGGTGGTAATTGAAGCCATCTGACGCAGCTTCCAGGAGATGCTGTAGGAGGGACAGATCTGTAGCTCCAAACCCTTTGCTGCAGGGAAGAGCAGAATGAGTGAGAAGGACTCACACATAGAGGCTTGGGGAAGAACTAAAGAGGGAGGGACAAAGAACTCTCCAAAGAAGGTGCTTGTGGGAGAATGAGAAAGAGGGGGTCGGGGGGGGGGGGAGACTCATGAAATCGCTATAGAAGTAGGAAAAGCCGTAAAGAGCAACTAGGCAACTTGATATTTCCATCGTTTTATAGGCATCATTCTGAAGGGAGCAGAGGTCATCTATCCTCCCAAGAGCCAAAGAATCACGGATACAGGATGAGTGGGTTTGGAGAGGCTGAGTTCTTGCCGCCTTTCTTTTTGCACACAGGAAGGAAATAATTGTTACCATTTTGGGGGGGGTTATGAGGCTAATCAGCACTCTTAGAAGAAGAAGAAGAAGAAAATGAGACGTTCTCCCTTGTTATAACGTCATGGAGGTTTCCTTTAAGGGCCGACTCCTGCAAGTTACAGGGAAGAATTTGGTTTTCTAGGATAAGCAGTGCCACAGAAATCTAAGCATTAAGGAAAAAAAAAAAGCATCAAAGTAATTGAGAAATACTTTCTTGTTAATGTCAGTGTCCAGGGGTGCGACTGAAATTCCCCAAGCAAAACGCTTGTGACAAAGGTGGTGGGATTATAGCTTGAAATAATTTCTTAAATAATAACAATAATAAATTATTATCTTTAGGACAGAAGTCAGTATGGAGTCACATTTTTATACACTGGTATAACTTAGTACTGCCAGGTGT
The DNA here is from genome assembly GCF_978045245.1 of Mus caroli. Lineage (NCBI taxonomy): Eukaryota > Metazoa > Chordata > Mammalia > Rodentia > Muridae > Mus > Mus caroli. The sequence goes on along the minus strand of NW_028227267.1, from coordinate 44,267,600 downwards.
GATAACCAGCTGACTCACTCAATTCATAGAAGGGATTTTATTGTACCTGAGAATCATGTTCCTCTAATAGCTTAGCAAACCTCTTTAAGTAAGATGCACAGTAACCATGGTAAGAGGATAAAATTATTTTTCCAGGGCCTCCAGAGCCGGTATGCTGCTTAAGGTATCCCTATTGGCTAAGATAATTGTGATTAAACTCTTGCTGAGACATTAAACCATACTCTAATGCCACAGATCTCCAGGTTAAGGTTTAACTCCCTCACCCTCCCAATGCTAACTAATAGCTGTTTCAAATATGGAGAAAGGCAGCCATTTTTCCACAATGAATCTACATGGTTGGCTGCGGCTGGATCTGGCTGCTTGGGGTAGGGTTGGGTTGTGGCCAAGGACAAATGGCTTCCTTACACATTAGAAGCATAAACTTTTGCTCTGAGCCATGAGGCTTGTTTTGCTCTAGGTTTTACATTCATAATTTAATATAGTGCTGATTTTCCAGGCCTCTTGAAAATTCCATTAATTGAGCTTGATTGAATTGCTATGAGTTTTAGACTGTCTCACAGAGGCAAAGGAATGACACCACAAAACTAGAATGATTGGGGCAGAGAAAGGGAGAGATTGGAAAAACGAGCGGGGTCGCGGTGGATGGTGGGAGGGGAAACAGCTCTCTACTCTGGAAGGCTACAATGATCTTTGTTGTGTTCCAGGAGGAAAGGGGGAAGGAAGGAGGGAGCGGGGCTTGGGACTGACTGAATACTCTTTATGACTTGATCTAGCATGTGCTAATCCTTCTAACGCTCACAGTAACTCTTTATGGTATACACTATTGTTCTATTTACAGATAAATGGAGGCTCAGATTCACCTAGTAACAGTGGAGTCAGGGTTGGAAACAAGACTCCTTCCTTCCTTTCCTTCCTGTCTTGTTCCCGCCCTTCCTTCCTCTCTCCCCTTTTGCCCCCACTGAAGTGGATTTCTGCTTCCCCCACCCCCTTCATGAGTGGCTTGCAGAAAAGGGTTCTGATTTCTTTCTGCTGCATCTAAAGTGGACACTTATTTATCCCCGAGTGCTCTAATTTTTCAGCTGCATCTGAAACCCAAGCTGCCCTCCCATGCAGGTTGCTACAGTTCTTCAGGAGCCCTGGGTTTCTGGCGTTTGTACAACAGCAGTCTGCTTCTGTGTCAGGCTGTATGGTGGATCCGTTTCCTTCATTGTTAGCAGGAGCATACTCAGGAGTGAAGGGTTTATTTTAGGGTGTGGTGTCAGAAGGTTTCAGATCTCTGTGGTGAGGGTGGCAAAGTGGAAACCAGCTTGCTCACATGGGTGTAGTGTGGAAGCAGAGAGCTAGATCACAGACCCAGCAGTGGGCCTAAGGATCAGAGGCCCACGCAGAGCCATCTAATTTTGCCAGCCAACCGCCACCCCCTTAAAGACTCCAGAGCCTTGGAAACAGAATTGTAAGTCTGTGACCAAGTATGGATGCCATTTCAGATGCAAACCATAGCAATGTCTGCAGCCCCCAGGCAGGGCTATCATTGTCTTTCAGAGGAAGACCTAGAGGGCTGGGCAGGAATGAACAGGAATTCAGGGAAAAGGATGAAATCAGGCCCCACTTTTACAATTCAGTCAGAGTCACACTGGGGGCTATAGAGCAAAAGCTGTGCCTATTGTATCTTAGTGTTAGTTGTAGCCAGGGGAGGCATGAGGACCAGAAGGTTAAGATCATTTTTTATAGAATGAGTTCAAGGCTGGACTGGATTACATGAAACTCTGTCTTAAAGTACCCAAATTCAAAACCAAAACTACAATACCAAATGCCACACTTGTGTAGAAACCTCCAAGGCCATGGAGATAGGGAGTCAGGAGCCCCATGCCTGCTACCATCAAGAAGATGTGTCCCAGGTTAAAAGTGACAGAAGATTTCTGTAGGGAAGATAAGCAAGGCTGCTCTGGTACCTCATCAGCTCTTTGCTGTAGGTATCGTCTCTGTCTGGCTGTCTGCTTGGAGATCAGGATTGGAGTTCAACACAGAGGCCAAGGAGCTCTGACCCTGCCTGCTCTGTCACCTGAACTCCAGCACTGATTCTCAGTAAGGAGAGTGATTTTGTTCTCCAAGAGAGATATAGGACACACAAGCTATTTAGCAGCTTAGCTAAATAGATAATAACTTAAAGTATAAAATGCATTCTAAATACCAGATAGGAGACACTTCAGCTAAAAACTTACTTATTGGGGTGGAGAGTTGGCTCAGAAGTGAAGAGCACTTACTGCTTGTACTGGCTAGTTTTGTGTCAACTTGACACAGGCTGGAGTTATCACGGAGAAAGGAGCTTCAGTTGGGGAAATGCTTCCATGAGACACAACTGTAAGGCATTTTCTCAATTAGTGATCAAGGAGGAAAGGCCCCTTGTGGGTGGTGCCATCTCTGGGCTGATAGTCTTGGTTCTATAAGAGAGCAGGCTGAGCAAGCCAGGGGAAGCAAGCCAGTAAAGAACATCCCTCCATGGCCTCTGCATCAGCTCCTGCTTCCTGACCTGCTTGAGTTCCAGTCCTGACTTCCTTCAGTGATGAACAGCAGTGTGGAAGTGTAAGCTGAATAAACCCTTCCCTTCCCAACTTGCTTCTTGGCAATGATGTTTGTGCAGGAATAGAAACCCTATGACACTGCTCTTCTAGAGGTCCTGAGTTCAATTCTCCACCCAGGTTCTCTGTAAGCTCAACAAGTGCTCGTAACCACTGAGCCATCTCTCCCACTCTCATCACAATGAAGAAGGACTGAACACAGGTAGGAGACATAAGCTGTGGAAGAGTATTGAAAGCCAATTGTTTCTTTCTACTTTTAATTCTTTCAACCTTCTTGTTTGTTTTTGGCGGCAGATGCGAACATCAAATGTCTTTGGTAATGAAAGTATGAAACTTAGTGTGAAACTTCACAGCTCTTGTTCCCAAAGCCTGTTCTAACGGTATGGACATCCTTAGAATTGTATAAACTTTGGGTTGGGATAATTTTGGTGTGTGTTATTTATTTGCAAGGGTTTTTTTTGGGGGGGGGTGTTTGTTTTTGTAATAAAGTCTATAAGGTTAGAAAAGAGCAGCAACAGGAAGTAAGAACACCACTAGCGACATAATGACTGTCTTCTGTGTGTCTCAGATCAAATACTCGGTCCTGGCTTCCAATTTCCCACAGACTCACAGTATCTTCTATCTTGGATTTCATTGTTTCAGTCCTCACTTAGAAGCAACCCGGATTTGGGAGTGCTCAAACCCCGTGGCAGCCCATGAACACAGTGTAGCATCTCATGCCGTCTTAGTAGGGTCCATAGACTCACTTGCTGTCTCTGCACAGTCAGCTAGGGGTTGGCTTTCCCAGAGAGCCTAGTGTTGCAAGACAGATCCAGCCTTAAAGAGAAACAGAAAGCCACAGCCTGTCCTCTGGCTCCTGCTAAATTCCTTTCTCTTCGATTATGAAGCACCTCAGTCTCTGTCTTTGGGTCCCCACTTCAATCTACACATCACTTTTTATACTACCATACTTGTGGAGTTAAAGTCCTAGACAACACGCACGTGCTATGATTATCTTTCTGGAACTTAAAAAAAATACATAATTATATTTTTATGTGGTGTGCACATGTGTGGATACAGCACACATGGAAGTCAGGGGACAATTTGAGGGTGTCGGGTCTGTTACTCTACTATGTGGAACCCAGGCACTGAACTTGGGTCTTCAGGCTGACAAGCGCTTTTACCGATCAGCTGTCTCACTGTCCTCTGGAGCAATTTTGCTTAAACCAACCGAAAATGCAGAAGAGCCTAAGTCTGGGTTGGGGTGAGGTGTGGCATATTCATCATGAAAGTGTAAACAGTTAGTTTCCAGCACTGACCCTGGGTTAGTTTTACGTATTTTCCCCTCTGTCGTCTAGGATGAATCTTTGGTCCTAAGTTTAAAGTTAGTTCACTGCTGGCCTGGAGGGTTTTGTTGTTGTTTGTTGTTTATTTTTGTTTGTTTGTTTTTCTGCCAGTAAGAAATCTACTTCTTTTTTAAAAAGTCCAAATGCTGGCATTGTCCAGAAAATTTTAACAGGCTTATTTATAATTGTTATAAAGTTGAACTGTTAAAATTTGTTCGCTGAAATATTTTCCTTGCATTGATCTTGTATTTATATAAAAAATTCACACATAAATAAAAGCAGAGAAACTGCCAATACCTGATTCTGCCCTGTTTCCACTCGCAGTCATGTACTTAAGTACCTTTGACCCCACGGGAAAAACAAAAAACAAAAAACAAAAACCTAACATTCAGAACAACTGATAACTGGAACAAGAGGTAAAAAATTATCTTGACAATGAGATGTTTCCTCCCATAGTGGACTCTTAAGCACATTCTTGGTGTATGAGGCGTGCTAGCTGGATATCTTTTGGCATAATGGTTACACGTTTGGAAGGATAGCACTCAGGTTGGTATCTTTAAAAAGGCCAATCAGATAGCCCTCACTTGCCTCCTGCAAAGCACCAATAGCTGCACTCTGGAAGCACAGGTCTGTTTTGAATTCCTGAGCAATTTCTCGCTCTAGACTCTGAAAAGGGGAGCTCGAGAATAAGAAGTTCAGTGGACTTCTGATAGTGTCTGACTTCATGGAGTGCCACAGTACTGGGTGGGGAAGGATGAGATTTCTTCACCCCTCCAGTAGAGGGCGCACTCCTGAGAGAGGCTTTTGAGTGTTTTACCACTGGTGGATCTGTGGGCAGTCTGATTTCTATGGGCACCTCCTTACTTAACCCCTTACTCCTTTGGCTGGGGCTGGGGCTGGAGCTCGGCAAACAAGAGGAGGCACGGGGTTGAGAGCAGCTGCAGCGGCACAGCAATGGCTGAAAACACCTTTCCTGGTGAATTTTTAAGCTCAAGTTTTCTTCAGGAGATAGACTGTGGTTTTAATCACCATGCTTTTGTCTGTATTGCTCTGTTCTCTCTCTCTCTCTCTCTCTCTCTCTCTCTCTCTCTCTCTCTCTCTCTCTCTCTCTCTCTCTCTCTCTCTCTCTTGTTGTGCTAGGGCTTCCACCTAAGATAATACTTATGCTAGGTGCTCGTTTGACCACTGTATCATATCCCAGCCCTTAATCACTTTGATTTGATGGAAGCAAAGATCAATCTGTTTCACAAAATAATGGGGTCATCTAGCTGCATACTGGTTGTTACCTAATGGTGTCACACCTTCTTAGATGTGTTGGGAGCTCTTAGTGTGTAAGATTACTGTTCTTTTCCCAGTCCATTCTCCCAGTAAAGCTTCCTTCACTTATACTGATTTCCCTGGGAGGGAGGGAGGAGGGAGGGAGGGAGGGAGGGAGTGCTTCACCTCTGTCCTTCCGATATGTGGATGAAGGGTGTGTGCATGGAAGGGCAGAAAACTACCTCCTGGTCCTTCATGTGCCTCTTACTAGAAACAAGTGCCATTGTAGAGGAAAGTCAGCACCTACAGATAGCTTTCTTTGCATACTCAAGTTTCAAGGACTGTAAAAGCTTAATTCAGAAGGTCTCAATACAAGGCTGCTACAAATTTTAAGCAAGAAAATTAAAGCATTATAATTCTGGTGTGACTTCATTAAATGTAAGAGAGAGCCTGATTCTTTTTTTCTTTGTGGTCACCTTATTAATCTGTTTTCACTTATTTTAACGCTCTTCCCTCATTCACCCCATAGACTTACTTCTGTTTCATGTAAGTAGATCTCCACGTCACAAGCCATGAGGAAAAAAAATAGCTAAAGTTTCAATACCTTAGTGTTTTTCTTTTCATGGATTTACTTTAATATAGTGCCATTCAAATGGGAGTCTGTCTGTCTCCCTCACACCCCCCCGCCCTCCTCCGTGTGTGTGTGTGTGTGTGTGTGTGTGTGTGTGTGTGTGTGTGTTGATTTGTAAGAAAAAGCCCAGATAATTTTTTCTATTATAGATGACGAATGGATACTTGGTCCTCCAGCCTCAAGTGTTCTCTGGAATAGGACTGAACTATGGTGCAAACAGCAGGAAGTGATAGATTTTTTAAAAGTTATTTTACAGGCTCCTTTGTAGGGGATTTTTTTTTCTGCACTGTTAAGGCGCGTTCACTGTAATGGGGCTTGTCTTCTATGTTTAGACATGAAAGTGGATGTCTTTGTTGAATGGTAACATGGGGGAATGACTACGTGACAGAAGTATGTAAAGTATCTTGTAATTCAGTAGGAGAGTCAAAGTTGGCCTCAGCTCTTCACATTCTCAGGGGTTCAGAAAGGATTAAAGCAACAATAGCTAGATCCTATACACGGAGGAACTGAAGGGTAACATTCCTCGGACCTCAGAGACCTCTGAGTGAAAGGACTCGGGCAATTAAGGTCTTTAGGAAATCTAATGGGGTCATTTGTGAATGCCATCTTCATGGAACTTGGCAAACTGTCATCTCGGAGATCAAGGGAGGTCACTGGCTTGAGGGTGGGACATGAGGAAAATGAAGTGCCTGTTTCCTGCCAAGTGTGTCTAAATACTCTTAGTTTTTGTCTGACGCTGGCTATTTAAAAACAAAAAACCAGAACAACACACTGACGCGGCTGAAAGCTAAAGATGCGATGACCTTGCGACGTGAGTTCTCCTGATTTTCTACCTTGCACGATATATTCAGAGAGCCTGGATTTGTTTTCTCTTCCAGGCAAATGACCGGAGCACAATTGTTCACAAGTAATTGAAGTTGGCCAATCACCAAGGATTTATTAAATGCAAATGATGTGTTATGCTAAAGGCTCACAGAGAATAAAAAAAGGGAACTTTCTTTTGTCAGCTTAAAAACTCAGGGACATTCCTATTATCTCTACCTTATCAAAACCCTGTGTGGGGGTGTTTGGGAAAGGACAGAGAGATTTCAAAATGGGGGTGGAGGGATAGCGTTACGACGTTTGACTCAAGAGCACCATACATTTCAAGTGGGACTGTGACAGTGGACCACTGCAGTGTGTCTACAAAGATTATAAATGATCTGAGAAATAAGTCACACAAAGAGAGATGGAAGCAATTAGATAGAAGCAAGAATGTTAAGCAGATGCAGTTAGAAAGTGTTGTTTTTTTTAAATATTCAAAGGAATGTTTGCCGGAAGAACGGATTAAAAATTCCCTACTGATGTGCGCTCCTACTACTATCACTAAACTTAATGGTCTGGGGACCTGGTGCTGTGGAACACTGTGAAGAGGTAGCAGTGGGCTGATAATTTTTCCGTCATATTTTGTCAAGAGTTGAGGTGTATTGCACCATATTACAGGTAATCTGTCATGAATAAGATGCCTGGCAATTGTAATAGTTATGTGTGGTGATGGGTGCTTTCCTAGGATAGTAACCATGGGGATAGAGAGGAAACTCCAATCCTTAATGGGATGGGAAATGACCATGCAGCAAATGAAGGAGGAGAAAGAGTCTATCAAATTCTCCAAACCATAATTCTTGTGGGTAAGAGATACTATTGACAGAATCCAGAGAGTCACAGGAGGGGATACTGTGTGAATACTTTTAAGGGAGAGAAGGTAAAGGAGAGAAAGCAAGAGGAGACAAGCCCAGAGACAATTTTGCTTGTTCTTGGCAGGTACTCAAGTGCAAAGACCTGGTGGTCTGTTGGAGTTCTGAAATCAGTACAGATGCAGCTAGAGATGTGGGGGAATGCCTCTAGGGTGAGACTCTGTGAGGGAGATGGGAATGGCAAGATAAGTTTGCATGAGCTCTGCAGTAATGGGTACTTAGGCCGTGTGTAGCGGGAGAGGGTGGCATGGGGAATGGAAGGTTCAGGAGGTTGTACTTTTAGATTAATTTATAGATGTTGACATGCTCATCTTTTACTTCAGAGAGTAAAGTGGTGACAACTTTAAAGTCCCAGTAGCTAACCCCAGCATTCCAAGAGTTGATTTTATTTCATCTTGGGCATATCTTGAGAATCATTACCATTGTGATTACCGTTGTAAAGACTCTCAGCTTTCACTCATATAATTTTAGGAAAGCCCTTGTTCACATGGAAACTGTCGGCAACAAGCGCGTCTTGCTGCTTTGTCTAGCTACCCACTCTACCTGGAGGGTCCTCTGGGTGTCCCAGGAGTAACGAAGTCACAGGTAAGCAAAGGGCGGCCTTTGTCTTGGTCATTCCCATCCGTGGAGAGTTGAGGACAGTGTTTTCAACTGACTTACACAATGGTGAAACCCACTGAGTAGAGGGAGCCAATAACACATAGCTAACACTCAGCTCCCATTTCTACAGCATGGGTATAGCTCACAGGACTTTGTAGTTGGAAATAAACTCTCCCATAAGATAGCAGCTATCCTTAAATCCACAGTACTTGGGATTATATCCACAATTGGTTTCCTGCACCTTAATAGAGTCTCTCTCTCAGAACTGAAGCACGCGCATGAACTAAGCAACCAAAGTCACTATTTACACCATAGTTTACCTCCAGGACAGAAAAGGTCTGTTTGAACATTCTGAATAATCACCAGGTGGTTAGTGAGGCTAACCATCTCCTAATGAGTTGATTTACTCATCCACTCGTCAGGTAGTGAGCAGGCTGTTTGGAGAATGAGAGATTTTAAACAACAGCAACAGCCTCTCATCCCCCTGCCATGCACCAATGTAGTAGTAGTAGTAGTAGTAGTAGTAATAATAATAATAATAATAATAATAATAATAATAATAATAATAATAAAAGAGTTCCTGTCCTCTCCTCAGAAATGCTGTAGGCTTTGGTAGGAGATTTCTCAAATGTCTACTTCAGTTACTCAAATATTTCTGGATGTGTACAGACAGTTTTAGGCTTGTTTTAAAATACAAGTCTTATAAGTTACTGCACACAGGACTTCAGCCCAGGCAGCATGTACTTTTAGATACTGGTAAACCTGGACCTATCATAAGTGTAAACTCTGTGTCTGCAACACAGCTTGTTTGGTCTTCAGTACAAAGCCCATTCTTAGTCCTGTGAGCAAAAGCCAGAAGTAACAATTATAAAAAACCCTCTGGGGCCCAGGTGGCCAAACTCTCCGGATCTTTTAGCCCCTTGACTGTGTCAAAAGTATCTGCAAATGAACTTTTTGGATGTCACAGAAAAAAAAAAAAAAAAAACATTTGGATGGTCCCTTTTATCCAGTCAACTGGAAAGCTCACAGCTCATACCAATGACCACATCTAAGTCTGAATGCAGAGGTGCCCTTAAGTGGTGTTTTTGAGCTAAGTACCACGGCAGCTGCAACATGCTCTCATGTTAACCAAGAGGACCCGCTTTCCCCAAGGGACGGTGAGTCGGGGCTCTGTTTCTGTGGTTCAGCAAAGGCTGTTAAGGGGTGGCAGGAGGTTGCCCTTTTCCCACCACCTTCATCCCCGAGATCCTCTTGGCCCCGACATCATGCTGTTGGCTACTCGTCATAAAGCTTCCCCTGTCAAAGGGAATTCAGTGGATGAGCCATGAGCACACTTACAGTCAGATAATAGATGAAAGGGGCCTCAAGATAAACGAGGTGCCTACGGAAAGCCGGGCAAGGTTGTTTAAAAGAAGATGGCGAAGGCCGTTAATTCTCATCAGGCAGTTTCAAAAGGCAGTGGGCACTTGACTTCTTCCTTAAGAGCACATTATCTCACGTTTGTGTGAGAGGGGCCCTGGGCATGTTGAAAGGGTGAGAGAGCCTTTCTAAACTGACATCGTTAAATACCGTGCCCCCTATTTTTTGTAACAAAGATAAAACAGTTTGTGGCCTCCCTTTCAAGCCAACATTTTGACCAGTTTGAATCACAAAAATATCTGTTCTCCCTCACTCTCTTTCCCCCTTCTCTCCCCTCTCTGCCCCTGCCCGGAATGTTCCAATCGTATCTGTGGGCTTGTAACACCAGCACCTACCATATTTTCTTTTCAGGGGTTGATCCTGTGTAGATGCCAACTGTACTACAGTGTCAGTGGCCTACTGTTTCTGTCTTTATGCTACAGAACATAACATGAATTTCAAAATGTGAGCTAAATGCAGGTCACCCAGCTTTCCTCTCCTCTCCTCCTCTCCTCTCCTCTCCTCTCCTCTCCTCTCCTCTCCTCTCCTCTCCTCTCCTCTCCTCTCCTCTCCTCTCCTCTCCTCTCCTCTCCTCTCCTCTCCTCTCCTCTCCTCTCCTCTCCTCTCCTCTCCTCTCCTCTCCTCTCCTCTCCTCTCCTCTCCTCTCCTCTCCTCTCCTCTCCTCTCCTCTCCTCTCCTCTCCTCTCCTCTCCTCTCCTCTCCTCCCCTCCCCTCCCCTCCCCTCCCCTCCCCTCCCCTCCCCTCCCCTCCCCTCCCCTCCCCTCCCCTCCCCTCCCCTCCCCTCCTCTCCTCTCCTCTTCCTTTCCTTCCTTCCTTCCTTCCTTCCTTCCTTCCTTCCTTCCTTCCTTCCTTCCTTCCTTCCTCACTGAAATAGCCACTGCACCTCTGAAGTAAGTTGCATTGTTGGTTGGTATCTGTTTGTATGATTTATTAATAGCAAAAAATTCAAAATATTTTTCATTTGGCAGTTTAGATTATCTTTGTTATCTCAAGAAAAGAAAAACAGTTTGCCCCAGCTTGGCAAAGGACAGACTCTTCCTAGCTTCTCCTTTTCCTTTTGTTGTGCAAGGGTTTTAAAGCTCAGCAATGTAGTGAAAGACAAATCTGAAAGTTAAGGAAGAGAAAATTATGTTTTTTTTTCAAAAACAACTAGCAGAGATTCCCAGATAGTGCATCGTGCCTCACGTAGGCAGGTTCTCCTACGACCTCCCCTGCTGTTCCCTGATTTATTTGAATTTATTTGCTTTGTTCAATATACTGTGATCACACACTGAGTGTACACAGCTCGTGCTGCTGCAGGCTGAGGTTATAGATCAAATGTGAGCATTGCTTCCAGAGTTTAGAGCAGGGGATAGCCAGCTGCCACTGCTCAGCCTGATGGACTAGACACTGGAGAATATGGACAAGGTGTGCCCAGCCTAGGCTGGGGATTGAGGGTATGCGTCCCGGGATGAAGCATACCTATCCTAGAGGGGCAGCTAGAATCCTAAGTCCTTCAGGCAAGGGAAGTTGTGGCAAAGAGAGGTCAGAGAGGATGTGGAGCAAGGACAGGCAGGGGTGAAGGACATGGCCACCCCCTCCCCCAACCTTTCTGAGGTTCTCGGTCAGACTAGGAGTACTGGGCCAAAGCTTTGGGGTTGCTTCCACCACTGAAAGGCCCCACACTGTTGGCTGTCTGCCACAGCCCCACTCCACCCTCTGTCCAACTCCTCTCGGCTGAAGCATCTGCTCTTCTTCCTCCCCCACAGGTGGGTTAGGCTTGCTCACCTCTGTCTGAGTGAGAATTCTCATGTAGGTCTTCGATGAGCACTCTGCTCAGACCTACACTCTCCTCATGGTCGTTCAACTTTCTATGTTTTGGACTTGTCTGTTGAATGGAAGCCCCAAAGTTCTCAGGAGGACTGAGTCAGGACTCAACTGAAATGGTCTGTTGTGGAGCCTTCCGATAACCGCAGCCAACTCCCAAGTCTGAAGAGGCTGATGAGATCAGCGAGGAGTCTTTGAATTCTGACACGGAGAAAGGGAAGCAGGACACGCTGGGCTTGGAGATCTCCCAGTTAACAGCAGAGGATGGCCATATGGGTGAACTAGAGGACCATATCTCCCTCCTCCATGAGTACAACAACATCAAGGGCAGGAAGTACCTAAAAGCAAAGATGCTGCTGAAGAAACTGGCTGTGGCCCAAGCTGTCAGCACCAAGGAGTTGTAATCAGATTTTGATCTAGACCTGAATGGTTGAGCAGAGTCTTGGAGATTTTTTAGCCACCACCCACAGGGACGGGTAGATGGGAACATGAAAATCAGAGAGCTCAGACAGGTGGTTTCCAGATTTAACAATGCTAGAAGCAGGGTATTGGGAGAGGTGGGTATTGTCAGTTCTGAGGTCCCTACAAGTAGTTACTTATGGATGGATACGTGTGGCTGTCCCTTTTGTTAGTGACCATAGAAGCACTAAAAAAGAAAGAAAAGAATTTAACTGTATACATGAAACCAAACAAAAGTGGTAGTTTTACATTTTAATCATTGTGTAAACAGCAAGTTGTCATGTGTACTCATATTTTTTTATGTGCACCAATTAAGTGTGTATACGTATCAGTATTGTACCTTGGGACTCAAAACCAACCTGGGATAGTTTTGATCAAACATCATTTGTGTTAGTCTGTTGCTTTTGAATTCTCATGTCAGATGTGACATCTTATAATTCTCAAGACAATGACCAGGCTTGGAAGGATTTTTAAATAAAATACAGCTCCAATTTGATCTATGAACTTGGGAAGAAACCCTTTTCTGCAATGGAAGAGTACAATGTTGCCCAGTTCTGAGAGGTGGGTGGTGACGATGGTGGTGGTGGTGACGATGGTGGTGGTGATGATGATGATAAAGTGATGTGGTAACTGTATCTGTCAAAGACAACTTGTATTAGTGCAGTGGATGGAGATGAGGGAAGTAGATGGTGTGAGAGACATAAGGACATACAGATATTTGAGATTGGTAGTGTCACTGTTTGCATCACCTAGCTATACACTATCCACTTAGCACTAAACTAGAAGAAGGATCCTGAAATACCATCTTCAAAAATCTGGCTTATTTAGAAACAGTTTATGATTGTGTAGGCACAGGTGTCAGGTGATACTAAAGCCAAATAGTTTTGGAAGAAGGGCAGAGGCAATAAAACTAAATTAAGGGTGAGATAATACTGAGATTCTAAATCATAACACAAGTGCTAGTGAAACCGAAGGTGTGCCAACCAACTCCACCATCAATAAGATAAGGATTCAGAATAAGATGCGCTTCCAACACTACCTGGGAGTTCTTGTTGAAAATGTGAGACATATATTTTACAGATATGAACTTCTAAGATGTGCTTAGGTTTATGTGAACTTATGTTAGTTAAAACATAGCTAAGAGCATGTCCCTTAACACAAATATCGGGATATCGAATTGTCCAAACATTAATTAAGGAATAAAGAAAATATGAAAAACCAAGATACTTCATCACATCAATTTTTGTATGTTGGTTCTCAAACATCTGGTGAGTGTGTTAAGTGGAAAATGAGGATATAGAGGGTTAGTAGCTTAGATGTTCTGTTGTAAACATATGGGTTACTTCAAAAGACAGTGGTGGGTATGTGTGTACGCACGGTTAGTATATGTGAACTGGAGACTAGGTTTGGACACATGCTTAGTATATGTGAAATTGGAGATTAGGTGTGCACACATGCTTAGCGTATGTGAAATTGGAGACTAGGTATATACACATACTTACTGTATGTGAAATTGGAGACTAGGAAGTTTATTTATGTAGCCGGTATCAGCTGAGTGCCTTGGCTGCCAAAAGCTGAATGTCTCTCTTTAGATTCCATTGACAGGTGTGTGTATGTGTGTGTGTGTGTGTGTATGAGTGTGTACGAGCTCACACACACACACACACACACACACACACGAGAGTGCTTGTCTACAGTCTAGGGAAAGCAGTGATTCTGCTTTGTTTCCTTGCAGTCCACTTGCACGTGAAACATTGTAATTAACATTGAGCACCACACTTTCAGAAGAACATCAGGCATGCTAAAGGGTGCTTAAAGTCCATAAGTCAGGGGGCTGCCATCATTGGACAACCAGGAGATATTTAGCTTGGTTGAGAAGGTACTGGTAGAGTTACCTTTATGTCAATGTGACCACATATATGACAGCACTTATGGAAGAAGTTGGCTGTAGTTTATGTCTTCAGGTGACACAGCCAAATCACAGCAGGAAAAGCAGGGTAGTTGGCAGCTCTGCCCACATGCTGGGAGTGCAAGCTAGCTTCTCGAATTCTGGCAGAACAGGAAGCAGGAAGCAGGAAGCAGGAAGCAGGAAGCAGGAAGCAGGAAGCAGGAAGCAGGCTAGTACCAGAGCTGTGTATAAGTTCACAGTTCACCCCTAGGGTCTTATATCTGCCAGCCAGGATAACACTGGCATATACACTTACACATGCACATATAGGTTCACACACATAAGTGTGCACACACACACACACACATACAGCATCTCAAAGGTTTCAGTCTTCCACAGAAGTGCCCCGAGCTGAGGACCAAGTTTTCAGACTGTGAACTTGGTCCAGTGAGATGGATCTAAAACTTAAGCTTAATCTCTGGAACCCATGTCACTGTGGAAGGAGAGACCTGACCCCTGACAGTTGTCCTCTGACCTCCACTCGAGTACCGTGACACCCATGTGCCCACACTTATTCACGCATGCCATGCACACACATATAATAACAAATGGATATTTCAAAATCAAACATCTCAACCCAACCAAAGAGCATTGGAGGAATATTTCACATTCAGACTACGGCAGGACTAAGAGCAGGAGACATCACGTGTGAGAGGATCCAAGCCTCAGAGATTAAAATTATGGTTGAATGTAAGTCATAGGAAGTAGGACGGGTGAAGAGAACGTACGCTGCTTATGCATCTGACTTACAGGATGGACAGTCGTGAAGAAACCATGTTGAATTATCTTAATTCTCATGCCAGCCACTGGGTGGGACCATTAGCCCAGGGAAGTATGGCTTCCTTCATAGTAAGATGGATGGCCTACGGTTGCACCTGTACATGGACAATATGGGTAGTGGTGGGTTAACCACTTGCCAGTGCAGTCAGCCCATCTAGTCCACTTTCTTAAGGAGAAGTGCAGAAAGTTAAGTGCATGGCACCTTTTAAATAGCTTTTGAGAGAAAAATACCTAAAAGTTTTGCCACTTACATTAACTTTACACAACTTCCATGGGTATCCCTCGGCTGGTAACCTTGATAACTCTATTGTTACTGTTGTTTGTTTTGCTTTTTTGTTTGTTTGTTTGTTTGTTTTTTAGTAAAGGAGAAATCTAATGAAAACATCCACAAACATGATTTTTCTTGCAGCTTGGTGCTGGTATGGGATAAATATTATTGATATTTTCCAATAAAAGTGGAGGTGTAAGGTCTTAGATCAGTTGTCCTGATCTAAGTATGGCCTGCCATGACTGTGCTTCCATGACTATTATTAATCTTCCTTCAGATCGTATTCTATTATCTCATTATTCATTTCCACCTTCCCACAGAGACTTTGAGTTTCTTTCTTAGAATTTGTTACACTATCTTGGGCTGAACAAAGACGTTCCCGGGGTCCTATATGTCCAGCATCACCCTAACAGTGATGCCTTGCGTTCTTAGCAAGCCTTCCTGGTCCCAGCATGTGGTGCTGTGTTTAGTACTAAGATGTTCTCATGGCTGTGCTTTCATACAATATACAAAGAACCCAACTTATGAAAGTTAGTCAACTGGGAAAAGGAGGTGCTTGCCAGATCCTATTTTGTTTTTTAATAGGCTAATTGCTTTGTGTAATGAGGAGATTAGAGGTGGAGCTGAGAGACATTAAGGAGTTACTGAGCTGAAAGAGAGGGTTTACTTGAGAGGTGATCTGGGTGCAGAGGTGGGAAGGACTTTCTAGTCAGGTGTGAGGGGTGATGTCTAACTAAGTGCAGCTGTTGTCTCTCTGGAAGCTTTCATGTCTTCCATGCTATGGGCGGCCCACCTGTCTGTGTAGTCAGCATGCATTCTTCCTCCCTTAGGGAGAAGGGTACACCCCGCCCAGTGAAGAAAGCAAGTAAGTACTTCATTTTAAAAGAGCTTTTGAGAAAAAAAAATAAGACTTTTTCTTTCTCTCTTCCTCCTCTTCCCCCTTCTCCTTTATTGTCCTCCTCTGTTCCTTCTTCCTCTTCCTCTCCTTCTTTTAAAGGTTCATCTTACTGTTCAGTTTCCAGAAATAGAAGACCTTAAGCAAAAAGGTTATTCTTAATGAAGGGGGATTCTGGGTGTGCCTTGGTGAGGAGGAAAATGGCCAACAGGTCCTACCAAAGCCGGAGCCACACTTCTGTTGTGCACACAGTGTGAGTAGATGAACACAGACTCATTTCCAACACAGCAAAAGAAGAACTGCCTTTCACTATCAAGTGCACACTGAGTTTAGTTCCTTGATTTTCATTTGTTTGAAGTATTTCTTACTTTTTTAACCCATTAGTAAAAGTAGGTCTTCCAAACAGTATATAACAACTATTCTTTGCAAAGCATGTGATCTCGATCCCTAAGACAGGAGAAATTCTTGTTTTCTAGAAATCTCTCTATCGCTTCTTGGCCTTTTGGCTAAGATCAAGTGTAGAAGTCTCTCTCTGGGAAGGATACTACATGCAGGCCCCCTTAAGCCAAGCAATGCCACCATGTTGGCCAGAGTGGTGAAACTGAAAAAAGTTCTTGAGAAACCAAACTCTGTCTGCCTTTTATATGGCAGTCATCTTTAGGTGTAGTTTTGGGAAATGTCTTTCTTATTTCCAGAGACTGGCTTTTCTTGGATGTGCCAGAAAGGTACACAAAAAGCAGGTTCAAGAAAACCTCAGCCACGATTTATCACCGTCAGCTTCATCTTCCTGGAGAGAATCAGGTCTGGACTAAACCTCAAGGGATGTTTTTATCTCATCCCACTGAGTCCTGTTTGAAATGTGTTCCACTTTAAAGCTAGTCAGTTCTAGGCTACAGAAGAATCCCGAAGGGTCATTTGCCAAGAATCTGAGTTGCAGCACTCAGCACAGGTGGCTCACAATGATCTGCAACTCCAGCTCGAGGGAACTCAATGTCTGGCCTCTGGGGGTGCCTGCACTCATGTGCACATATACAGACACAGGCAGACAGGCAAGCACGCACGCACACACACACACACACACACACACACACACACACACACACAGAGGATTGGTCAACATTCCAGTAGACAGCACTAATTAGACTCAGTGGAAAAATAGAAACAAAACAGGACAGAGAAGACATGCAGACAGTGGGGAGTACAGTGGGGGGTCCTGGGGGAAGGGAAAAAAGAGGGGGGATTTGGGGTAGATATGATCAAGATACATTGTATCCATATATGAAATTGTCAATAAATAAAAGATATTCTAAGTATACATTTAATATAGATGCATATAAAATCCTCTTTTTGTCACAGCATCATATCCTCTGGAGGTATTCGTCACGTGGTATGCATTTTTGCACCCATCCAAAGCTCTACAGATGATAGGTTCACACACATTTTAACTTAACAAGGCCTTCTAACAAAATCCCACCTGTCATCCCTAAGAAACCCATCCCTCTGGTCAACCATTAGCCCATAGAATGAGTTTTAACCAAATGGCTCTCATGTCTTAAAATAAGCATTACCCAAAGAAGGAGATGCCTCATATCATAACACAGTGTGTAGGGGACTGTGCATAGATTCATACAGGAGAGATATATTTTATACTTATAGAACACAATCTTATCCTTAGAGCACTCAGTTCTCGTTAATGCTTCCTATTTTAGTCTGTTTCACTCTGCCCTCTAAGTTAGAAAAGCAAACAGTCGATATGGCTGGGAATGTAGCTCTGAGGCAGAGCACTTGCCTCACATGTGTGAACCCCTGGCCTTGGTTTCGGCCTCAGACCTGAGAAAAGATGGGGTAAGCAGCTGGATGGATTTTATGGCTGACTCTGGATCTTTTGTTGTTGTTGCTGTTTGTTTCCAGTGCTAGACGGAGACTGAACCTAAGGCCTCCTGTATGCTAAGGAAGACGCATGGTTTAAAATGTATGGAATTCAACAGTTTTCCTTGGAGCCTGTGCTATCAGGCAGCTTCACAGTACCCCATCCTAAGTAGCCTTGCTTCCTTTGGGATGAGGTCTGAACACATGGGCATGGATCTAAAACTTGAGAGTGGTATCTGTGAGTCCCGTAGCTTCTCTCAGAGCACCTTCGCAATATAGTTTTTGCACTGTGTGTTTCTAAAGGCATGGCACCAGTAAAGATCCAAGGGCTGGACCAAAGACATTTTGAAATTTTGATTTTTTTTTCCCATCAGATTCCCTTACTACAAATTTCACGTGTCTCCATGAGCCATAACAGAGCATCAGACACTACTCACAACCTCCGGTGGCACTTAATGCACGGGTACTTTCTGCCTCAAATGTATATATTGATTGTGGTTGCAACAAGGGAGCTTAACTAGAAGAGAAACCCTATCCTGAAAAAATCCAACTGGTCAACCAAACAAACAAACAAACAAACAAACAAAATCTCTTCCAACTGTCCCCAAATCTAATTTGAAGGTTCAAATTTATGACCTCTTCTTTAATTATTATGTCTGTATACATATATGTATATATAAACACAACCTCCTGAGACCATTTAGAATTGCTCCATATATATGTATATATTTAGGGTTAACCATAGGATTGCATCATCTTTCAGGGGTCTTGTTCTTGTTCTTGACAACACTGATTCTCCCTCTCTGGGCAGCCACTAGTTGCCTAGAGATCTTCATCTAGAGGTGGGACCTTGTGAGACCATAACTGAGGTTCAGTGATTAAGGAATAAGCCCATCAGCCAGTGTAAGAAGTAAGCAGTCTGACTGACTTCTCAGTCCTTGCCTCCAGTGAATACACATAATGATATTGTCAATGTCTTTGGGAATGATAAAGGTATAGTGTAGATCGGAACTTTGAGCAGATGGCTACAACATTTACAATTTCTTTCTCTAGGTGTTTTCTCTGTTCAGAGAAGACTGAACTTGTTAATTTTTTGATTGTTGAGCTCAGTAGTCACAGATAAGAAATAGGCTCATGCTAACTGCAGACCACATGCTCATTCTCAGATGGTCTGAATGGACCCCTCATGTGTACTATACAACAGATAATACATATTAGTTAATTAATTGATTTATACCACAAAAGCTGCCCCCCAGATCCTCCCTTGTAAAGTTCCTCATTCCATTCCCCCTTCCCTTTACCTCTGAAAGGGCAGTGTTCCCCCACCCTGATGCATCAAGTCTCTACAGGATTAGGCACATCCTCTCCCACTGAGGCCAGACATGACAGCCCTCTGCTACATATGTGCTAGAGGCCTCAGAACAGCCAGTGTATGCTGTTTGGTTGGTGGCTCAGTCTCTGGAAGTTCTCAGGGGTCCACATTCTTCCTGTGTGGTTGCCATCTCCTTGAAAGCCTTCAGTCTTTCTCCTAACTCTTCCATAGATATCCCTGACTTCAGCCCAGTGTTTGTTGAATATCTGCATCTGTCTCAATCAGCTGCTGGTAGAGCCTCTCAGAGGGCTCCTATGCTAGACTCCTATCTGTAAGCACAACATAGTATCATTAATAGTGTGGGAGATTGGTGGCTGCCCATGGGATTAGTCTCAACATGGGCTGGTCACTGGTTGGCCATTCTTTCATTCTCTGCTCCATCTTTGTCCCTGCATTTCTTTTAGACAGGACCAATTTTGGTTCAAAAGCTTTGTAGGTTGGTTGGTATCCCCATCTCTCCACTGGGGGTCCTGTCTGGCTACTGGAGTTGCTCTCTTTAGGTTCCATATCCTACTGTTTGGCATTTCAGCTAAGGTCACCAGCACTGACTCTGGGGAGCCTCTCTCATTTACACAATGGAATATTATTCAGATATTTAAAAAAAGGACATCATACATTTCACAGGCAAATGGATGGAACTAGAAAATATCATCCTGAGTGAGGTAACCCATACCCAAAAGGATATGTATGGTATGTACTCACTGATAAGTGGATATTAGTCAACAGTTTAGAATATCAATGATATACATCACAGACCCAAAGAAATTAAGCAAGAAGGAAGGCCCAAGCAAGGATGTTTGAATCCCACTTAGAAGGGAGAACAAACTAGTCATGGGAGACAGAGGGAGGGAGGGAGGAACCTGGGTGATAGAGGGGAGGATAGAAGAATGGGGGGGGCAGGATCAGGCATGGGGAGAGACAGGAGAGTGTCCCAGAGGGCCAGGAGAATGAATGGAAATCGGCAGCTGGGGGTGTGGGGGTTCTCTAGGAGGTCCCTTAGAGTGGAATTTTATAAGTTTTCTCAAAAGGGCTTTAGTATAGTTCCTAGGTGAGTGCTCATTTTCTCTTGTAATGGTTATGTGAGGAAACATTAGTGTAAGGTAGTTGGCAGCACAGAGAGATGGTTGCTTTTGTTGTCTGTCATGTGGTTAGTGTCTAATTTGTTCAGTCCTCGATAAGGCCTGGAATAGGCTGCCAATCTCTCTGAGGCATGCAATTGGCCTTGCAGGTCAGGCACTCTGGGTGACCCTGCTGTACAGAGAAGCCACAATGCCCTCAGCAGGCAGGCTTTTTGCTTTCTTAAAACATTTTAAAAAAAGTTTTATAAAACCTTTCATTGGGTCTTTTAGAGAGCAGTCATGCTAGGTCCCTTTTTGTGAGCGTTCCATAGCCTCAGTAACAGTGTCAGGCCCTGGGACCCCCCCTTGAGCTGGATCCCACCTTGGTCCTAGTGCTGGACCTTCTTTTCCTCAGGCTCCTCTCCATTTCCATCCCTGTAATTCTTTCAGACAGGAACACTTATGGGTCAGAGTTTTGACTGTGGGATAGAAACCCTATCCCTCACTTGTTGCCCTGTCTTCGTGCTGGAGGTGGGCTCTCTAAGTTCCCTCTCCCTACTGTCAGGCATTCCATCTAAGGTCTCTCCCTTTGAGTCCTGAGAGTCTCTCACCTCCCAGATCTCTGGTGCATTTTGAAGGGTCCCCCCCAACCTCCTATTTCCCGAGGTTTCCTGTTTCCATTCTTTCTGCTGGTCCTCAGGGCTTTAGTCCTTTTCCCTCATACAATACCAGATCAACCCCACCCCCCTCATCCAGTTCTCACACATATTTCTGGTTTATTTTTCTTGAAAAAACTAAAGTACACAACAGTTCTTCATATTCTCTACAGGAATCATGGATGGGAGCTTGCACACTGCCCCATGTGCCACAGTTCTGCCTCCCTATATCTTTCTTGAAGCCAGCCACTCTACCACTGAGTCTGGATTATGCGCGTCAGCGAGGCTCATGGTCAGTATTTCTAAGCGAGCCACTCTCAGAAGTGAAAGACGAACACAAGCAGCTCGTCATGCTGCTGCAGCTCCTCCAGGTTCCTTGACTATTCGGCAACCCAGGTGTTAGTCCTGAGCTCAGGCTTGAGTTACGAGGCAACCCTTGATGATACTTGACCCAAAAGTTAGTGTTCTGGGTAAATCATTCCATGAAAATAATGAGAAACTCTAGTGTGTAGCAGATGAAACTCAAAGAGCATAATTATCCCTAGGAATAGTCAGATCAAAGAAAGGAAGATAGACAACTAACAGATAAGGTGGGCCCTGCCCTCACTGTTGTGACAATCCTCAATGTGAGTCAAGAGGCCCCAGCCTCTAAGGGGCCTTTTGGCTCATCTGTGATGAGGATTAGAAGGAAGATCTGTAGAAGGTGCCAGAGAGGCTTAGCATTCCTTCTTTTGGTACAGGCTTCCGTTTATCCCAGGTGTTTCCCCTGGAGAGGAGGTTTGGCCAGCAGTTCACTATTCTCCTATAAGTTGGCTGCTTTCTAAACAATACAAGTTATGCTACAGATTTAGCTACAGTCTACAAGGGAGAGTTTTTGACATACTGTGATTGTGAACGGGTGGTAATTTTGATAACTTGTGTATTGTTGTGGCTAAAGATCTAACTTCAGAACAATTATTTTCCTTTCTGTTGCTAGTTGAAGCCAGCAGGCTATTAAGTAAGCTACAATATGCTGCTAAGGAAGGGCTCGACTGTTCAGCCCTATGTTTCTGAACTTATACATTAAATAAGTTTCATGTTCTTGACCTTAACCTCTGGAAAATGGCCTGTTTAGGCAATTGACTCCTAGTAACTAAAAGCTAGGATTTTAATATTTGTGATATTTGAAACACAAAATATTGTCCTCAAATAAAGTATTTAAGATTATTTAAATTCAATTTTTTTTGTCTAAGTAAATGGCTCAGGAAATCCAGTTATTGTGGTTATTATTTTTTATGGTACAGGAATCTTACACTCATGACATTATGATATTATTTAGTTTTATTACAAATTTTAACTTTGTATTTAAATGACACATTTATAGTTTAGCTCTGCCTAAGGCAGTCATGTAAACTGAGGAGAATTTGAATTTAATGCAACTTAAAAATTCTGTAATTCAGATCTCTGTTTTGTCCTGTCTGCTCAATTATATCAGGTTGCTAAGACCTTATTATGTATATTTCCTAACTAATGAAGAATCAATGAGCATTTAAAGAGAACTTTGTATAGACATAAACAAAATAACTGTGTCCTCAAGAAGATGGGGCCCAAATGTAGAAAAACATACTATAAAGGTATGTCTAATGAAAATTAATAAGTTATATTATTTCCCAATATTCTATGACACTTACAGAATGTCAGCTTTCTAAAATTTCCAGTGATTTCACCCTTCTGTTTAAATTAGCATTCACACTTAGGTGTGTAACACTATAATTTTGTATTCCTTTCTGAGCGAGATTGCTTCCTCGAGCCTTCAGTTGTTCACACTTCAGGTCCCACACAATGTCGAGTGGCCCCTGCTGGGGGTGGGATATTCTGCCCATGCATGCTACTGGAGGTCTTGCTTGTTTTTTTGCTTTTCTTGAGATAGGGTTTCACTGTGTAGCCCTGGCTGTTCTGGAACTCGCTCTATGGCTGCCTCTGTCTGGGACTGAAGGTGTAGCCCGCCACTGCCTGAATGCAGCTGGTGTCATATGCATCCTCCTAAGGACTCCACCAGCTCCTGGGGCCCCTTCACACCCGCTGAAGTCCTTTTATCTCTATGTTGCAGTGGACACAGGTGAACACAGTGACGTCATCATGCCTCTCTCAGTGCATGAAGCTGCAGCTTTTGGTGGGAAGCGAAAGCGGAGAAATTTCAGTACAACCCACAGTTCACTCTCTCTCCTCAAGTAGCAAAACCCCACACACAGTTAACCCACCACAGCATTTCCTCAGGACTTAATATCTATAGAGCTTATTAGTAAAAAGAATCTCCCGTTTGCTTAGAAAAAGAAAAAAAAAACACAACAAATGTTGAATCTATAATATCCTCAAAGATTATGGCAGTTTTGTGCTCATCTTGATGATATATCTCCTCCCTTCACTCTTTCAACTGCTTATTCCTTGATGACTTCTTAATTTGGGACACATTTTGTAGTCTCATTCTACATAGAGAATAGAAAGATAGTTACTCAGCTTTATCAGTTTCAAATACAGTTAACTGAAAATCACCCTGGTTATGGTGTGTAAATATTTTGAATCTCTGTCAAATTTAGTACAACTTCTCTAGGTCTCTTATATAGATGAGCTCTAAGATTTGGAAAAAATTTCGAACAGATTAATTTGGGGGATGCATATTTAAAATATTACCTTCATTCCACTCCCACACATTATGCTTCTGTGATGGATGCCTGGACACATATAGGTGATGGACATTAAGAGGGAGTGGAAAGCTGAAAGACTGATTAGAGTTAAAATATCTTAAGCTAGGTTTGCAAAAGTCATAAAGATCCCTCCTGAGGCCTTAGAAAGGGCCCATGCAATGATGGGTCTTAAGAGTTCACTTCTGTATTGTAGAATTCCCACCTAACATGATTAACATAGAAAACAATCTCAAAATTCTAGACAGAAATAAACAGATAAATTTATTCAATGGAAAGAAAAGTCAACTCGGGTTAAAGTATGAATATCACATGCATGTGGTAACAGGTGAGGGACATTAGGTGACCTTTCACCCTGAGCCTACACTGATGCAAACAGAAAGCTGGTTGACATACTAAGGGCCATATCAACAAAAATCATTTCGAGACCATGGTTATCTAATCCTCTCTCAGCAAGCTGCTTTGGTTAGAAGACAGTGGTACAGTATGGATTGTATGTAGCTTGTGCCATTTATGTTTTAAATTAATTCATTATTGTTGTGTGAATACGATATGCGTGAGTGCAAGTGCAAGCATGTTAACAGGGCACATGTGGCGATCAGAGGACGTGTCTTTGGAGTGGATGCTGTCGGCCTTGCATATTGGGTGTAATGTCATCAGGCTCTAAAGAATATGTCATTTAAATTGATGACAACACGCAGATCTTCAGTTCTTTCAAAGAATTCAAGAGTAGGAAATACTTTAAATTCATTTTATGAGACCAACACCTCCCTGCTACTGAAGCCAGGACACTATAGAGAGGGGCAACTGCCTGCCAGGATTCTTGATGAACATACCCTCAGCAGTGCTAGCACATTGAATTCAATAGCACATTAACAAAACCACGAGCTGTGATCCAGTGGGGTTTGCTCTGGGACTTAAAAAAAAAAAGAATAGCTCAGTGCATTCAAATCAATAAATGGTGACAGACCGTATCAACAGAATGAGGGTAAAAACCATGAGAGTATCTCAAAAGATGCACAAAAAAGCAACTAAAAAAACTAAGTATACATTCCCTGTGGGAATTCTCAGTGAATAATATATAGAGGGAATTCACTTGAATGCAACCAACGTCACAGATGAGCGCTCACCCAGCTGACAGCACACTCAGATGGCAGGAAGCTGGAGGGCATCATCCTGAGTGAGGTAACATAATCACAAAAGAACTCAAATGATATATATTCACTGATAAGTGGATATTAGCCCAGAAACTTAGTATACCAGAGATATAAGATACAATTTGCAAAACACATGAAACTCAAGAGGAACGAAGACCAAAGTGTGGACACTTTGCCCCTTCTTGGAATTGGGAACAATCACCCGTGGAAAAAGTTACAGAGACAAAGTTTTGAGCTGAGACGAAAGGATGGACCATCTAGAGACTGCCATATCCAGGGATCCATCCCATAATCAGCCTCCAAATGATGACACCATTGCATACACTAGCAAGAGTTTGCTGGAAGGACCCTGATATAGCTGTCTCTTGTGAGACTAGGCCGGGGCCTAGCAAACACAGAAGTGGATGCTCACAGTCGGCTATTGGATGGATCA
Source organism: Mus caroli (assembly GCF_978045245.1). Classification (NCBI taxonomy): domain Eukaryota; kingdom Metazoa; phylum Chordata; class Mammalia; order Rodentia; family Muridae; genus Mus; species Mus caroli. The sequence continues at coordinate 44,242,674 of NW_028227267.1, read as the reverse complement.
CAGGGCCCCCAATGGAGGAGCTAGAGAAAGTACCCAAGGAGCTAAAGAGATCTGCATCCCTATAGGTGCAACAACATTATGAACTAACCAGTACCCCGGAGCTCTTGACTCTAGCTGCATATGTATCGAAAGATGGCCTAGTCGGCCATCACTGGAAAGAGAGGCCCATTGGACATGCAAACTTTATATGCCCCAGTACAGGGGAACGCCAGGGCCAAAAGAATGGGAAAGGGTGGGTAGGGAAGTGGGGGGGGGTATGGGGGACTTTTGGGATAGCATTGGAAATGTAATTGAGGAAAATATGTAATAAAAATATTTAAAAAAACAGGTATAAATAATTCAAGGTCCATGTTTAAAGGAGAATAACAGTTCCTGTGAGTTTTTACATAATCGATCCTAATTTAATACTTTAGTGTGAGGTACAAAGGAACACTCTCTGAAGCTCTGTTGCCACGTCCTGAGCTGTTCTATTACTCTGTATGCCTGTTTCTGCCTCGGTTTCCTCAACTGTACAAACGGAACAACGAAAGGACTTCATAGGATTGTTCTGAGATCGAATGTCTTCTCTGTCAGTTGCTCAGAGTGAATGTTCTAGACTGTTCCCACAATGTTCTAAGCTCATTAACTTCACTTTGCTTCCAGTGTTGCTTGGTTTCTGTTCTGTTCTGTTTGTTTTCCCATTTGCTTGTTTTCTTCATACAACCAGCACGTGTGTTCTGTGTTTCATGCATACCACTCTGTGCTGGGTCGCAAGAGCAGTAGGTTCTGACTTGGTGCAGTTTAAAGTCCTCCATTCGTCCTAACGCAACCAATGTTACAAAGAACATGCACTTCTTGTCTCTTGATTGACAGCTTGCAGACTCATGATATGTTAGAATAAGGAATGGCACTTGCACTCCTGGACTGTAGTTCTGCTCAGCATCTCAACTTCTGTGGTCTTTAATCTTCCTTCAGTGCTGTGTACGTCTCTAGGTGTCATTTCTTTAAGAAATGTTCAGCTCCGAGACTGACGGTAAGGCAGCAAACGCGAGGCACCAAGCTCTCTGTGCTCACCCCTGCAATCTCGTTAGTAATTATTATTTTGGTCTTTGTTTCCGTGGTCCATGATGTTGGTGGTAGGAAAAACGACTAAACATGTAGAAATTGAGGGTATCAGATTCTGTACATTTCTCCTGTTGGTTAGGCTGTGTTGAGGATGTTGGGAATTCTGTACCATCAAATGAACTACTGCAATCCTCCAATGGTGCCATGTGAGTACAGGTAGCTTCCTAGCCAAAGTCTTTAGTGAATCCAAGGTAATCTCCCTTTGAGTAGAGACTGAGGTATTTTCCAGACTTTAAATACCACAGAGTCTTTAAAGCACGTTAGGGGATTTTGAAGTCTTCTGAACAAATGTTACATGCTAGTGATTGCACAGTCTCCTGTTAACATGGACTTAAGTTCCTGGGATTCAAGCTGGAAATTTCTGACTTGTGTAGATGTTGAAATGACCACTCAGTCCTGAGTGCCATTTCCTCCGTGCTGAGAGCAAATTGGAAGTTCACCTCACAGGCCTTGGCAAGTTTTCCTTGTCTATAATTAGCACGTGTAGTTTAACAGGAGTTAACCCACTGTCCTGTAACAGCAGTTAACCCACCGTCCTGTTACTTTTTATGGTTTAGCTTTGTTATGCTACATGGTACAACCATTTGTGCTCCACATTAAATTGGAATTAAAGTGTTATTTCTGAAAGCTCTTTCTCCCCTCCTTTCCCCATTTCTTAAGTGAAACCATGATTTTGTGGCAAACGACTGTGACAAATCTGTGATTTTCATTAAAGAATTTAGTGACATTCTTTCCTAATTATAAATGTAGAGAGTATGGGTCCAAGGATTTGTGTACCGATTTGAAAATGTCAGCCACACCCTGTGTCTATCTGTTTATTCCAGCCAGTTGGATCTCTGCAATCTTAAAAGAAAAACATTTTCTTTCTCTTTTTTCCGATTTTTTTATTATGTATTTACTTCATTTACATTTCAAAAGCTATCCCAAAAGTCCCCTATACCCTCACCATCCCCTGCTCCCCTACCCATCCACTCCCAATTCTTGGCCCTGGTGTTCCCCTGTACTGGGGCATATAAAGTTTGCAAGACCAAGGTCTTCTCTTCCCAATGATGGCTGACTAGGCTATCTTCTGCTACAAATGCAGCTGGAGACAGGAGCTCTGGGGGTACTGGTTAGTTCATATTGTTGTTCCACCTATAGGGTTGTAGACCCCTTCAGCTCCTTGGGTACTTTCTCTAGCTTCTCCATTGGGGGCCTTGTGTTCCATCCTATAGATGACTGTGAGCATCCACTTCTGTGTTTGCCAGGCACTGGCATAGCCTCACAAGCGACAGCTATATCAGGGTCCTTTCAGCAAAATCTTGCTGGCATATGCAATAGTGTCTGCGTTTGGTGGCTGATTATGGATGGACCCCCAGGTGGGCCAGTCTCTGGATGGTCCATCCTTTTGTCTCAGCCCCAAAATTTGTCTCTGTAACTCCTTCCATGGGTGTTTTGTTCCCAATTCTAAGAAGGGGTGAAGTGTCCACACTTTGTGTAAATGTACCACATTTTCTGTATCCATTCCTCTGTTGATGGACATCTGGGATCTTTCCAGCTTCTGGCTATTATAAATAAGGCTACTATGAACATAGTGGAGCATGCGTTCTTATTGCCAGTTGGAACATCTTCTGGATATATGCCCTTTCCCTCAGTAGTGGCATGTCAGACTCAAGAGCAGTCTGTCGGGCAAGCTTGTTGAATTGAGACCTCAGCCCATGTGTATTGATGTCTGTTTGAGGGAGTTTTAATTAAAGTGTATTGTAGCAAAATATGCACAATGTAGAGTGTACTATCAACTAAAATCCACAGTCAGTGCCAGTAAATACATTCAAGATGCTACATAACATCTTGATGATCTGTCTCCAAAACTTGTTACAGTCACATGTTAAACGACGACCCTTTCTTGTTCCCTCTTCCCTGAAGTTCCTGGCAACCATCCTCATATACATCCCTCTCTGAACATCTCCCATGAGTGGGGTTACACCATGTTTGTCTTTCGGCGATTAACCTCTTTCGTTTGATGTTTTGAAGTACGTTAGAATATCCCTCCATACATACCGTTATTTATAATATGGGTGGTCTGAGATGATATCCTACAGTATGTGATGCATTTTTAATCTTCCGTATCTGTCCTGGACTCTTGGCTTGCTTCTACCATTTGGTTGTTTCAAACAGTGCTTAAGTGGATATGGGTGTGGAAATATCTATTCCACTCCCTGGTTTAATGCTTTGGATGCATCCCTGCTGTGTTATTGCTTATGGTGGCTGTACCGATTTAAAAATTCTAACGAGTGCTGCAAGAGGGTTCCATTTCCTCAGATCCTTGCCAGTACTCACCTGCTCATGTTTGTGTTACTGTGGCAGACATCCCAATGAGCACACACTGTTTATAAAAAAAATCACTGGCATGCTAATGTTCATGAGCATGCATAAACATACTTGTAAATGTTTAGTTTTGTTTTAGATCAAAATGTAGACTTCCCAAATCACATGCTCCTGTTTTAATAACACAGGTTAAGAATAAAACAGTGATAGGCATGTCAAAGAAATTATCTAACAGACAGAGGGAATAAGGAATAAGGGTGGCTTTGGGAGGCCTCTGGGGCATACCAGCAAACTCTTCAACACTTTTGAAATATATACCAGTTAGCAGTTGGGCTGTTTGGCTTCCTTGTAAAAATACCACGAACATGTTTTGATGGTGAGAGTTTATAACTTCTATTAATAAAAGGCATTATGAAGCCGAACAAGGCATTTGGAGGTCCAGCCATGCACAGTGATGGCTGTCATATGCTAGCGTCAGAACTCTGCAGCCTTGGGTTGACCAGCACATTCGGTCTATGACAGCACATTCCTGTGTTCAGACTCCGTTCCCCCTCAGGCTTTTCACTGTGTTAAGGTTCATTACCCTGACCTGAACCCCCCAGTTTGGGCCTGGTAGAAAGTGGATTACTTCATTAGCAAGCCAGAATTGCTAGGTGAAAATCTATCTAACATCTCCCTCTCTGGAACAAATATGCCCAGGTTACTGGTAATACACACATGTGGCATCATTTTCCCCTTATTTGGAACATACAGAACTAAATTAATAACAGTGCTTACAAGACCCTGGGGCTTTACGTAAAAGAATTTTGATCTCCTTAGGAAAGGCTCACCAGTGCTCTCGGGAGAGATGCACTTGACTTTTGACCTCTTTTCAAAGGCACCTGTGTGAGCTTTTAAAATCCACTACCACCAATTATCCACTTTGAACCCGAAGTGTTTAAACCTGGGACCACATTAACGGAGCTTAGCACATAGCCGTGTCATTGTGGACTTCCTGATGTGAGGAGATGTCTTGACATAGTTAAAAGGGAGTTTAGGGATGGGCATGAGATTAATCGGGTCCTCCTCCTGACAGCCTCAAACAAAGAAGCCTTTTAGCCACCTGGTTTGTGTCTCCCACACCTGCATTCAGATTGCCTGGACAGTTTTGTGCACCGTCTTGATCCCTTTCTCTTCAGGTGCTTGTTTGTTAACTGTACACTTAATGACTGATTAGCAGGGCAGTGGGGGAGCCCTGAAAGAGCAGTTTCCTCTGCAGGGGAGGTGGGGCCATGAGAGTGTAGTTGTTTAGGAAACCAGCTCACTGTGGGCTTAGGAAATCCCAGGTGAACTTCAAAATCTTTTCAAAAGGAGACTCCAGCACACCCTATATTTTAGTTATGCGCATCCTTCTTTCTTCTGCTATCATTTAAGCCAGGGCAAATAGACATTTCTTTCTGCTTTGCATCATTGTGAGCTGGTTTCTTTCATACAAAATGTGGCTCTGATTTCACTCCCCGAGCTTATTAAATTTAATATTCTTATTTTTTACTTATGGTGCGGAGGACTTGAGCATTATACTACTAAGTTATTCCAGGATTTGGGAGGCCAGAGTAACTCTGTGAAAGTGAGATTCCAGTTGTCTAGCTAGCCCTTTAGCCTTTGCATGCTGCAGACTTTCAACACCAGCCAGGGCTGCATTGTTCACTGGAACCGAGCAAGGCAGAAATATTAGAGGCCTAGTTGAGTTCATATTCAATGCCTGGTTTAAATCACCGATGTTGTAAGATCTGGCCATGGACAAAAAAAAAAAAAAAAAAAAAAAAAGCCAAATGTTTTCTGGTTTTAGTTTTTGATATTTTTTTCCGAAGAAAAGTAAAACCATACAGCATTTCTTGATTGCACAATGAAGAACAGAGATGGACCATGCTAATAATTTATCCCAGTTTACCCTTAGCAGAGTTATGCAATGGCCATTTCAAATACACTCATCCAAGTCATTTGATCATAAGTTTCAAGAATCATTTTGTTGAATAAAGAGTAGAGTGCACTGCCTGGTATGCATTTGGCAGGTACACCAACCTGCTTCTTGCCCATGGAGATCTGGAGTCCTTCAAATGCCTGCTTCCAATTGTTTTAGCATCTTTGTCTCTCTAATAACAGTCTAGTGCATTGTCAATGCATTGTCAATGGTAGTGGTGGCGTGTGTGTTTTAGCTTATTTGCTTTTCTAAGAAATGAGAGGGTGGTGGTCCTGTGCAGGAAATATGGGGCTCAAAGAAGAAAAAAATTACCTAAAGTCATGTGCTCTGTAAGCAGGAGGAACACAGTTTGAACCTGGGCACTCAAATTACAGGGCAAATGATATCAATAAGAAATATTCAAAAGTCTGTGTATAGGTCCAGTATCTTTGCTGATAGGTGAAACAAAAACCTTGCCTACTTTTTTACTCTTGCATAAGTCTATGCAAGAGTATTTATGGAATCATTACTCTGTATTCTTGACATTTAAGATTCTATGAACTTAAAGAAAGAAAGGATAGGATTACCCCCCTTCTATCCCATGTATACTCATGGTGGCAACAGAAACTTCCCTTTTCTAGGGTGTGGGACTTATAGTCATAGAATTGACATATTCATTTCCTTCCATCTAACTTTTTGGGAACACCTCACTTTTGAAATTAAGGTGTACTGATCAACGCGGTGAAGTTTGCAGGTCACTCTTCATTAAAAGATTCTTAAGTCACTTGTCTGTGTTGTCATCAGCAATAATGTCTTTTAGCAACTGTGCTGATTTTCTCAGTAGTTGTATTGAATCTCTGTTGATGTAAAAGAAAGGTTTAGTGTGTGTGTGTGTACCTGTCACCAGCCTTCAGGGTTGAGCTCATGCTTTCACAAAGAAACTGAAGGAGAGATGGCTCAGAGTTAGGAGCATCGCTCCCTGGCTCCTGCAGGTATCTGCAAGCACATGGTATTCAAACATAGATTCAGGAATTCTCTCTCTCTCTCTCTCTCTCTCTCTCTCTCTCTCTCTCTCTCATACACACACACACACACACACACAATAAAATAAATCTTTAAATGTGTTGGCAAAAGAACACTCAGCAATAAATAGGTGCACCATGTCTGTTCCCTCACACCCACCCCCATTCTAAGTCATTTAGCTGATTTACCTTGAGATTCATCCTGTAGTAGAGTTTTTGTGTAGACATAAGTAATTATTATTATATAGATGTCATGAAGGACCTTAAGGAGAACCACATGCTCAAACTTTAATGCTAAAGACAACCAAAATAATGCTTAAAGATACCCAAGAATCACAAAGACCATTGCCCAATATGTCTATATTAGTTAGGGTTATCTAGAGGAACAGAATTTGTATGTATAAAAGGGGGCTTGTCAGAATGACTTACAGGCTGTTGTCTAGCTAGTCCAACAATGGCTACCACCAATAGAAGATTTAAGAATTCAGTAGTTGTTCAGTCCATAAGCCTGGATGTTTTAGCTGTGTTCAGTTTACATGATAATCCCAAAGAAATAGGCTCTAATGCCAATGAAGAAGTGGCTTTGCCAGCAAGAACAAGAGTAAGCAGGCAAAGAGAACAAGCTTCCTTCTGTGTTCTTAATATGGGCTGCCAACACAAGGGATGGGCCAGGTTAAAGGTGGATCTTCTCACCTCAAAAGATCTGTATTAAAGCTGTGTCCTCCCACCTCAAAAGATAGAGATTAAAAGTGGGGTTTCCAACTTTGAGTGATTTAATTAAGAAAAAAAAATCCCTCACAGATGCACCCAGCCAGTTGGGTTTTAGTTAATTCCAGATGTAGTCAAGTTGACAACTAAGAATTACCATCCCAAATCTACCCCTTGTCAGCTTAACACACAATCATATCTCCTTAGGTCATGTTTAATTTTCAAATGAAAACAATAACTAGGTCATAATCACATTTAATGTGATACAACCATCTCATGATACAACTGCAAATGCATTATAGATTTAGAATATGTGGGAATGTCCCTTGAGGGACATACTTTTGTATCTCAAACTTAAATATGACAATCAATGATATTCTCCTAATTGATGTTATATTGCATGATAAAGAAATCAAGGAAAGAGAATGCAAATATCTGTATACTCTTAACAAAACATGAGAGAAACTCTCATGTCAATTATAATCCTGGTTTCTGCAACTGTTCATGTGGCCTTAGCTGGTATTTATAACCTCCTTCCTTTTATATCCATTTCTGTATTTTCTCTACCATCAGCAAGCATCCCAGGAGGCCTTTGTTCTCTTCCTGGAGAAGTCACCCATACCTTCATTCCTGAAGAGTCTGTGCCCTTTGTCATCTTGCCTGGATTAGATCGTTGTAGTTTCCCATTGACTTTAAACACAGGACATGGTAACACTAAGACATGCCCTGAAGCAGTGGTGCTCGACTTTCCTAAGGCTGTGACCCTTTAATGCATTTCCTTAAGTTGTGGGGACCCCCAAACCATAAAATTATGTCATTGCTACTTTATGACTGTAATTTTGCTACTGTTAGGAATCATAATGTAAATATCTGATAGGCAACTCCCAAACGGTGATGACCCACAGGGTGAGGGGAGGCCTAAAATGTCTCTTGCACTCCAGACACCATCTTTCTTAATTCTACCGTAGAGAAGCAAACACATTTCCCCTTAGGGATCTGGATCAATTGCTGTCCTAAAACTGTATTTCATTCTATTAGCCTGTTGACGGAAGGGCACCAGAAGCCCAAGGTGGCCAAGGGTAAAGGTCTGAGCTTCCAGTTCAGTGGAATATTTGTTGTGTCCCCTGTCAGGAGTGCTTCTTCCTCTACAATCAAATATTCTAGGACAGAAGAACTTAAAATCAAGGAGCAAAAATGTTCATAGTGGGCTGCTAGGGGTGACAGTGAGTGGAACAATTCCCTTTTCTAATTCCTGATCATGAATCTCAGCCATAGGAAAATATATACCATATATTAGATACTGAATCACAGCATATACCACTTTCTAGAGAACCCTGCCCCAGTCCCCAAGGCTGCTGTTATATCATTGGCGCTGTAACCGTGACTTCAAAAGGCCATTCCATCTTTCTATCAGGCCAGGTGCTTCAGGATGGTGGGGAATATGGTAAGACTAGGGGATTTCATAACTTTGGGTCTACAGCCACACTTCTCTGACTGTGAAGTGGGTTCCTTGGTCAGAAGCAATACTGTGTGGAATCCCATGGTGGTAGATGAAGTATTTTGTAAGCCCACAGATTGTGGTTTTGACAGACTCATTTCAGGTAGGAAAGGCAAGTCCATAACCAGAATAAGTATCTACAACAGTAAGGACAAACTGTTGTCATTTCTTTGGAGGAAGTGGTTCAATGTAGTCAACCAACCTGTCACTTTGCTATGTGGTCACCCTTAAGAATGGTGCCATATCTGAGGCCTAGTGTTGGTCTCTTCTGTTGGCAGATGTGGTACTCAGCAGAATCAATAGCTCAGCCAGCCTTGGTAAGTGGCAGTTCATGTCACTGAGACCATGTATAACCCCCAACTCTGCCACCAAGGCCACTTTGCTCATGGGTTCATTGACAATGATAGGGATGGCTGCAGAAACAGTTGACTGCCCACAGAATGGGTTATCCTATCTGTTTGATTACTGAAATTCTCCTTTGCTAAAGTCACCTTTTGATGAACATCCACAGGAGTCAAAAATATCTTCACATCCTTTGTCCATTTGGCAGAAGTCTATCCACAGACTTCTTCTCCAGATGTCTTTCTCACCAATTTACCAGTCATGCTCTCTCCAAGTTTTTGAAATTCCAGCTAATCCATTGGCTATAGCCCATGGCTCAGAGAACAATCCCACATGTGGTCATTTCTCCTTCCAAACAAAATATATGACCACGTGTACTGCCCACTGTGAAGATTTCCTTTCAAGGTTGTCCCAGAAGGGAGTGGTAATATTGTACTTCTGGATACAGAACCATCAATAAACTGGGCCCTAGTCTTCTATTCCCGTCAACCAATAACAAGGCACACCAGGTACATGCTTGGTAGCAGACTGCATTATAACAGTAGCAGAAATCATAAGCGTGTAGGCAACTTGCATATGACTTTAAAACCTGCTTGAGCACTCTCATGCATATAGCACTTCCATTTGATAATGGATTGCTGCTGTGAACTTTATGATGTGGTATATCAGGTAACATCCAACTTGTGATGGGCAACTCAGGTCAAATGGTTAACTTGGTGGCCCATTGTCAAATGATCAGTTTCCACTAAGGGCCAATAGATGAAGAGCTCTCTCAAAGGGTGAATAGTTGTCTGCAGATGATGATAGAGCCTTGTTCCAAAATCTCAAAGTTTTCTTCTGTGATTCAGCTATAGGAGCCTGCCAAAGGTTCCAAACTGAATCCATATCTGACAGTCAAGTTGATCATATGGTTCGGTTGGTTAGAGCAGCCTTCACAGCTGCCTGGACCCATGGAAGAGTTGTCTCTTGTTCAAAGCCCCACACAAAGCTAGGAGCTTTCTGAGTCACTTGGTGTATGGGCTGGAATAACATACCCAAGTGAGAAATGTGCTGTCTCCAGAATTCAAATAGGCCCACCAAATGTTGTGCTTCTCTTTTGGTGGTGAATGGGCCAGGTGCAATAACTATTTTTGGCTTAGAACATGTATCTCTGCATGCCTCATACCATTGGACTGCTAAGAATTTCACTGAGGTAGAAGACTTTTGAATTTTGGTTAGATTTATTTCCCATCCTCTGATGCACATATGGGTTACTAATAAGTCCAAAGTGTTTTCTATCACATGATCACTTGGCCTGTCAACATAATGCTGTGAACACAATGAACCAATATAATACTTTGTGGAAGAGACAATCAAGATCCCTTCTAACTAAGTTATGACACAGGGCTGGAGAGTTAATATATCCTTGAGGTAAAACTGGGAAATAGACTGATGGTCTTGCCAACTTAAAGCAAATTGCTTCCGGTGATCCTTATGAACAAGCCACAAGGAAAAAATATTTGCTAGATCAATAGCTACATACCATGTAACAGGTGATGTTAATCTGTTCAAGTAAGGGCATCGCCTCTGGTGCAGCAACTACAATTGGGGTCAGTACTTGGTTGAGTTTTCAATAGTCAACTGTCATTCTCCATGATCTGTCTTCTCAATGGCCAAATAGGAGAGTTAAAGGGAGATGTGGTAAGAATCACAACCCCTGTACTTTTTCTGATTCTTTATAATAACACCAATTTCTGAAATTTCCTCAGGGATATGGTACTGTTTTTGATTCACTACTTTCCCTTGCAAAGTCAACTCTAAAAGCTTTCATTTAGCTTTTCCAGTCTTAATAGCCCTCACTCCACAGGTCAGTGAACCTGGTGAGCATCCTGACAACTTCTAAGTATATCTGTCTCAATTACACATCCCAGGACTGGGAAAATAACCACAGGATGAGTTTGGGGACCCACTGGCCTTACTCTGAGTCAGACTTCAGCCAAAACTTCATTAGTCACCTGTTCTCCATAAGTAACTGGAGGGTCACGATGTTTTTTGGGAACTCCTGGAATCAGTGTTAATTCCAATAGACCCAGGAAACCCTAATGGTTTCCTTTCCCCCAGTGTACAGTTACCTTTGCAAAAGACCATAGGTCTCTCTGGGGGAAAGACTGGAAAAAGGCTAACAGTAAAACTCTTGGGTATTTTATCAAGTTCCTTCCTTACCAAACCTCTTCAGCCCTTCATGGTTATGAGTCTGTAAAATGGCTCAAGTCTGGAAAGGGGTTTATGTGCCAAGATTACGTTTTGCCATCATCCAGCCTTTCTTTCATCTGCTTGAGGATTTTTCTGTTTATATAGATCAAATAAAAATGAAGTAAGCTTGTTATCCACTTCATGCCTGGAAATACTAGATTGATTATCTAGTACCAGAGGTCCATACGAGTCATGCCACCATAAAAATCATCTTGCCTGTGCTGCCCATTACAGTTCAGGCCCATATGGACGTTGCTTTACATATGTTGTCCATTATGATAACTATGATCAGTTAGTCTTTGGTGATTCAGTGCTGCCACCTTGCCCCTGGTACTTCAGGGTCTAATTAAGCCCACTGCCTTTAATTTATTGAATTGAGCAGCAGTATCTCTAATTCTACTGTCTGGAACAAGAAAAACAGCTGACAACAAAGCTCTTCAAATGTGCCCCTCTCACCACTTTGTGTCCTATATAGGATTCATGAAGGGCATGTCTTCTGTGTTTTTCCATTGTGGAGAATTAGGTTTTACACAGCGTTCCTCCTCTAGCATTGCAATTTCCCTGAGTCTTAAAATCTCTTCATCAACACTAAGCCAAGGAATATTAAGTATTTCCAACTTCATTTCAGTGAGTCATCTTTTGACAAATATCTCAGCCAACCATTCAAACTTTTGATACTTGTTAAAACTGTGTATGAGCTTGCATGTGAAACAATCTCCAGGGGGCCATATGAATAAATCCAATCTGATCCAGTTTTATGTTCCTTCCACAATTATCCCACTCCCTTAAAATCCACTCCTACACATATTCTCCAGACTTCTGCTTGAATGTAGTAGTGAACGCATTAAGTTCTAATTGCCTATATTGGAGCCTGCTTTGCTTTAAGTCTAGATATGGGTCTAGAAACAACTATTAGTGGGAGCTGAGTGATATCAATATTGTCTTGCTTCACATCTCCCTCCTAAGGACTAACTTCTAGTTAATCAGACAATAAAGGATTAATTCTCTCAGTCTAAGGTGGAAAAGGCAATATTTCAGGGTCTGGGTGAGAGCATGGCTTCTGTTGAAGGCCGAGAGACTACTACTTCAGGTGAGATAACCTCTTAAGAGTCTGAGAGTTCAAAATTCTAAGTTTCAATAGGGACCTTCCACACGTCTCCATTCCAAGTTACATGATCTCATTCTTTAATGATTAATCCCCCTACTTTAACTGCTAACAGCCTACCTCTGAAGCTGGAACTTGAATTTTTACTGCAATTCAGCTGAACTTATAATGATGGCTTCAATTTTCTTTTCCACAACTTGAGCTCTTCTGCTCCTGGAGAGATTCTCTTCCGGGGCATGCTTAGAAACCTTTAGAATGTTTGTTCACATCCAGAGTCTGTCAATTTTATCCCTGTGTTCATTGTGGTTCTCCACTGTGCTCTGAGATGCTACGAGTTGGTTAATTTTATCGTGGAGCTCATCCTTCTCCTTTGTCAGTTCATCCAGAGGTGAGCATCTCTACTAGCATCATCATTTTCCATCTTTTCACACTAATTGTCAAACGTTTTATACAAAAAGTCACCAAGTCTGTTACTAGTTACAATTGGTAAATTAGGGTTATCAAATGCATCTGTCTCCTTAAGTTTGTAAAATAGGGCTTTCAGTACTCTCCGAGCTTTTAGGAGAAGCTTTAGTGACTGGAGAAGCTTCAGTCACAGTAGGCGTTAGCAAATTGGAAAGCCTTTTCCAGATACTTAAAAAAAAAAAATCATCCTTACAATTCTGTTGCTCTAGAACTACTTCCGATACTAAAAGCTGTATCAGTTAAGGTTTTCTAGAGGCACACATGCTCTAATGGCTTACAGGCTATAGTCCAGTTAGTTTAAATATGTCTTGTCTAGCAATAGAAGAGCTAATAATCCAAGAGTTATTCAGCGGGCTGATGTATCAGTGGGCTTTAGAGAAAATCAGAATCCTGAAGAAGTAGGCTCCAGTACCAGTGAAGAAATGTACTTAGTAGTAAGAGTGAGAACCAGCAGGCAAGGAGAGCAAGATTCCTTCTTCCATGTCCTTTCTATAGACTGCCAGAATGACCCATATTAAAGGCAGATCTTTCCATCTCAAAAGATCCAGGTTAAAATTGTGCCTTCCCACTTCAAATGAGTTATTTAAGAAAAAAATCCCCAGCCTTTAGGTTTTAGTTAATTCTAGATGTATTCCAGTTAATAACCAAAAATGACCATCACAGAGTCATTTCACCCTCTTGTCTGCCTGAAGCACCCCAAACCATCAGGAAATTAATTCAGTGTCAAGAATTAGAAACCAGAGCTTGCAAGCTTTCTTCCCAAGATCAAGTCTCCCATTCCTCTGTCAAAACTGGTTCAGCCTCCTCCTCATTCCTGTTTTCTCTTAACTTGAGATGTCTCCTGCCTACATGTTCTTTTATTACCATTGTCCCATTACTTCTAGTTACAATCCCCTTTGCCATGTTACCTAACTACCATCGGTCCTGCAGACAGTCATATCATCTTTAGTCCTTCCTTGGTTGTCAACCTTTGTTTGACATTTCCCTCCTTCAGTGTCACCGTTCTGGCTCTTTAAAAATAATTTGTTTTTTATTCTTTTTTGGTTGTTGTTTTGTTTTTTACTTGCTTTGAACTCTGTATACTCTCTCTTATTGTGAGTTCTAAGTCTGAAAGGACCCTCCTGGGTGTGGAACACTTGGGTTGGATGAGAAAGTCAGCATCATCTCTTTTTATATGTACAAGGTACTTCACCAGAACCTTTAAAAGATACTTTTTGAGTTTATTCTGCCTGTGACGTTGCCATAGAAATAGCTCTTATTTTCTTATTTCTAGACTTTCACCTTGCCTGGAATCCTGGGAACTTATGGCTCACTAGAGCAGTTCTGTCCAGCTATTTTGAGTCATACATATACTTATAAATTTTTGGATAGCTACAGTGAAAAAATAAAAACATACTTATGGGGTTAGAGTTACTAATACTTAGTTTAATCCACTCAAATTACTATTATAAAACTATGGATGTGATATTTAAATTTCCCTTTTCTACTAAAACTTGAAAATTCAATGTTTTATACTTACATTTCATCTCAAATCAAACATCATATATATTAATCAAAAATGCAGTGTTCCATTTGTGTTTGGAATTTATAAAATTTAATGTGGAATTAGATTTACATGTTTTTCAAACATACAGTTCCCCTAAATTTTCTGTTCTAATATTTAAATTTTAATAACTAAAATGACATGAAGTTATAATTGAGCCGCTGTGTTTCACTGGCCACATTTCAAGCTTTTAATGGTCCATCTCACATGCAGCTTAGTTTTCATTTCCATGAGATAGCTCTTAAATTTTGGACTTTGGATCACATAGACTTTTGCCCACAGGTGGATAGGTGGGAGGAATGGGTTTTTTTGTTTCACTCTTTGAATTTTCCTGAGGTGTTCCTTGGAGGTTTTGAAAATACAAGTTTTTGGATGTTAGATTAGAATGCAGTTGTGTGATTTTGACATGAATCCCTGTAAGTACTATGAAATTAACATATTACCATAAAGAGATCCTAGAAATCAGAAATGGTAAGACCCATAACATGTGTAGGCTTGAACATAGTTGCCAGATCATGGTTATCTACTGACATAACTGCTTTTTTATTTACTTTATCATAAAAGTTAAATGGAAGCTTCTAGAATAAATATATCCAAATGCGGAACTATGATAAAATGCTGCATAAGGCAGGACTAAAGGGTCATGTCTCTGTCCTGATCAATAAGCTCTCTATAAAAACCCACAGCCAACATCATGATTGATAGTGAAAAATGAATGCTTTAACCCCTAATGTTAGGAGCAAAACAAGGGCATTTTACTAATGTTCAGTGCTGTGTTGAATGAAGCATCTAGTAAGAGAAAATTTAAAAGAAAAGAGGGGAGAGGGGTTCACATCGGAAAGGAAAAAGTTATATATATGAAATGGCATGATCTTGTATTTGGAGTGTCCCAGGATCTTCTGTTTAGAGCCAACCACTTCCCAACATCCAGGTGGTGCGGTCCTGGGTGAGACTTCTTCAGAGAGAGATGTCACTTGGGAAGTTGGGTGCTCCCAGAAAATCCCTCAGCCAATAGACTCCCGGCTATACTTGAGAACTGTTTCACCAGCAGCATTCAAGAGCCCAGGACAAAGAGGCTTGCTGCTGAGCCTGACGGCCAGGGATTAATCCCTGATATACACATGGTGGTAAGAGAACATTGACTCCCAAAAGTTGTCCTCTGACATTCTCCATGGCGTGGTCATTATCATTTACTCTCTCTCTCACACACACACAAATATATATATATATATATATATATATATATATATATATGTGTGTGTGTGCAAACAATCCACCTATAGCAAGATGAAGTCTTTATTGAATCAAGGCACATAAATTTCACATGGAGTGAAGATACGGTTTGCAGCAACACAGACTTACTTAACAATTTCTTTCAACTCAGGGCTCAAGCATGGTTTCCATTGACCTAGCAGGCGAAGGTCATCATTAGCAAAGAGTTTCCAGTTAAATTGCTTTTATAGGAACAGTAATAAAATTACTTTGAAATGAGTTTGTTTGTAGTACATATTAGGTACTCTCAAGTGATTACAAAATTGCATGCAAAATGTATCTGTGTATATTAATATATATATATATATATATATATATATATATATATTTTAAAGAAGTTGACTGTTTACTTTTTTAATAAAAGCATTTTTTACAATTTATAATAGCAGATAACAGTGAGGAAAGATGCAAAATAAGAGAATTAAACAAATGAGTCAGGAATGATAAAAATTGTGTGTGTGTGTGTGTGTGTGTGTGTTGAACTGAGGAGGGAAGGATCAAACATATGGAGCACTTTTTAATGTTCTATTCAAAGCTTTCTCCACCTTTTCCCTCCCCATGCTTCCAATGTGTTCACAAATTAAAAGAGCATTAAAAGAAAAGTCAAAAGTTATTTTAAGAAACCCAGAAAAATTTGTCCCTTCATGTAGACAGCAGGACTGAAGGTCAGGCAAACCCCAGTCTTCCCAGAATGCCCGCCTCAGGGCTTGAGGCCCACAGTTCTTCCTGCGGATGCCCACACTTGGCTGACAGAGCCCGGTCTGTGCTTCATGAGAAGGGAGGTGTGGCTGTAGCATTGGCTGAAAGAAACCAGATCTCCCTGTGATGAGTGATGAGCTCTTCGTGATGGATGGTCTCGGAGGGGACAGGTGGGGGCAGGGGCAAGGTCACTTAGGAGGAGAAACAAGGTGAACTTTGCAGTGCCCAGCACAAGCAATCAGTCCCTGCCAGGGCATTCATCTGAACAATTTTCGGGCATTCATCTGAACTTCCGGGCCTTCTCTTTCCCGGATGTTCCATTCCTGAAGAGCAGGACAGAAGCTTCTCTTTTCTGGCTGAGACCCTTTCGAACACACTTCACTGAACACTCCAGCCATGCTGCATTACGTCAGCACAGGGTGGGGTCTGAAGAACAAAAAAGGGTCTCTCATGCTTGGAGTGGGAATGATTCAACTCCACGAGGGAACAGGCCAAGGGGAAGGACGCACAGTTCCTGCCTAATGATTTTCTCGTTTACAGAGTCCAAAGTGTGAGAGAGGCTGAGAGTGAGAGAGCCTTCAACTCTCCTTTTAAAGGTGTCCCCTGTGAGGAGCCTTTGGTGCCTTTTGGATGACCTTTTTCTTTTCTCTGCCTCTCTCTCTCTCTCTCTCTCTCTCTCTCTCTCGTAATTTCCTTGGTTTTAATGGTCGTTGTTGTGATGCACAGGCCAGACTCCAGCTGCTCTGGGAGAGGCCTAGTTACATCTCATTCTCATAAATCTCGAGTCCAGTTCTAGCAGGTCTTTAAGCCTGACCCTGATATGCCCAGGCAAGAGATGATTAGAAACAGCAGAGGTGGAAAAGTCAGGTGCCAAGTTGTGTCCACTTAAAAAGAGACACCATCTGGCAACAGCTGTCTCAGCATGGGTGACACACATCTGTCTGAGCATGGTAGGGTTGGACTGGAGAGGACAATCCAATGTTTATATTTTTGTAAGTCTTTCCAAGGAAGCCTAAAGTTGAGACTGGGGCTATTGGGAGGGGCCTCTGATGTCCACAACATTGTATGCTTACCGGATACGATTTTGTTAGAGATATAATTGAATAAATGTCACATAGATTTGTCACCTGTATACATTTGT
This sequence comes from Mus caroli, assembly GCF_978045245.1. Classification (NCBI taxonomy): domain Eukaryota; kingdom Metazoa; phylum Chordata; class Mammalia; order Rodentia; family Muridae; genus Mus; species Mus caroli. The sequence goes on along the minus strand of NW_028227267.1, from coordinate 44,225,297 downwards.
CACCATGCTATATATCTATGAGCGGCCAATCATTCAAATGTGCTAATAGTGAAGCTTAACGATGTCAGCTATTTAGTGTTTGGCGAACTGGAGCCTTTTAAATTGAACTGTTACCAAAGTCCTTGGGTGTGGCTGGCAACTAGCTGTGGTGCACATGCTTTGAGTGACGAGATAGATGTCACTTCCTGGCAGAGGCTCTTAAAGGTGCTTGTGTTACCCCTCATCTCTCTCCTGCCAGAAATCATGTGTTGAGAGGGCAGAACTACCTGACAGAGGCAGGTGGGGCTCCTTGGTCACCTCAGGAAAGCAAGCTCCTTTCAGGGGTGTTTTAGAAGCTAGACTGGCCTTTGTGTGAGCAAGCGAGTTTTTCTCACGGGCATTGAGACTGCCATTCCAGTTTGTGGTTGCAATGCTGTGGTTTGAACGTGTCCTCTCCAAAATGGGCGGGTGGGGTATCGATCCTCACCTTCAGCCCTTACGGTTCATAGAGGTCACATCTTCAGATCCTTGAGCATCACTCGGGCAGTAGCAGGAAGGAAGCATCCTGCCCAGCATCTGTAATGGGTAGCAGATAGATGTAGTGTGATCTGTCATGGGTAGTCTGCAGGCACTTCAATAATTGGTACGTAGATCATTACGTAGAAATCGTCAAAAAGTATGTTGGTCCTCTGCTTTCGGAAGACAATGTATAGATAATTAATTTACACATATCTAGGGCTAGAGAGATGGCTTAGAAGTTATGAATGAATATTGCTTTCAGAGGATCCCAATTTGGTTCCTAGCACCCACATAATGGGTCACAATTATCTGTAATTCTAGTTTCAGGGGATCTGATACCTTATTCTGGCCCCCACAACACCTATACACATATGGTACATAAGTCAACATGAAGGCTCATGTGCACACACAAATAAATAAATAAATAAATAAATAAATAAATAAATACATAAATAAATACATAAATAAATACATAAATACATAAATAAATCTTTAGTAGGCTGGAGAGTTGACTCAGCAGATAAGAGCCACCTGATGGGTGGCTCATAGGGATATGATGCCCTCTTCTGGCCTCTGAGGGTACCAGTATGCACACAGACATATATGCAGGCAAGACAGCAATAACAATTTCAAATAATTAATAATTATCTGGGTGTGGTGACATACACTTTTGATCCCAGCATTGGGAAGCAGAAGCAGGTGGCTTTCTCTGAGTTTTTAGCCATCTTGATCTATGGAGTGAGCTCCAGGCTAGCCCAGAACTATGTAGTAAGATTCTGTCTCAAAACAACGATAACAAAACACTCTAAAAATTAAAAATCACACAATCTTTTGCTGCAGCAATCTCACCTCTAGAAATGGAGCATCCAGAAATAGTTAATTAAGTACTAAAATCAATGTATCAAAATGTATTTATTACAAAATTATAATATAAGTATCCAATAGTAGGTAGTTATTCAAAGGAAAAATAATTTCATCTGTTGCTTAGTATATATGTAGATTTAATAAAGAAGTCCTATTTATTTATACTGGTGGAGAGTGATAGTCACTCTGAAAGGTAGCCTCTACGACGGTCTCCAGTATTCCTGTCTTCTGGTTTTTATGTCATGTGTTGTCTCCACTTTTTGAGTGTGGGCTAGACCTATTGGCTTGCGTTAATGAATAGGCATGAGACAACATAGGGGACACCATCACCCACCCCCACATTCCTCTCAACAATTTATGTTTTATTGGATTCAGGTTGTTGGTGGTAGTGTGTGTCCTTTGCCAACTGTGTGTCCTTTGTCTTCCTGGCACTATCTTTTGGCTTCTTCTACTTTAGCATATTCTGAAGTGTCTTCCTAACCCTTCTTTATTGTTTCTTTGGGGCAACATCTCAGCATTTCAGATTCCTTGGCATAGCGATATGCTGAGTCTCAGGTCCTTTGGTCCTGGGTTACTTATCTTCTTTGTTGTGTCGCTTTCTGACCACATATTGCTATTCATTGTCTTTATTTTATTTTATTTTATTTTATTTTATTTTATTTTATTTTATTTTATTTTATAGAAGTCTATTCTCTCCTTCTACCGTGTTTGTTTTGGGGATTGGACTCAGATCATCAGACGTCTTAGTTACTCTTCTATTGCTGTGAAAAGGCACCACAACCAACACAACTTATAGAAGAAATAGTGTATTTGTGGCTTACCTTTTCAGTGAATTAGAATCTTTGACCTTCATGGTGCAGAGCATGGTAGCAGCTAGCAGGCATGGAGGTGGGCAGGAGCTGAGACCTCATATCTCGATCCACAGGCACCAGGCAGAGAGAGCAACACACTGGGGTAGGGAGAGGGGTTTGAAACCTCAATTCCCACCCCCAGTGACACATATTCTCTAGCAAGGTCACACCTCCTAATCCTTCCCAAACAGTTCCACCAGTGGGGAACCAAGTATTCAAGCATAGGAGCCTCTGGGGGCAGCTCTTATTTCAAACTACTACATCAGGTTGGGTATAAGCACCCCTAGTCACTGAGCCATCATACCAGCCTATTATATTATGATGAAGGTGATGATGATGATGATGGTGATAAATAGTAGTAATAGTCGTACTAGTAGCAGCAGCAGTAGTAGTAAATTGGTGCGTACATATGTGTGTGCATGAATGTGTGTGTGACTTGTGTGAATGCTCATGCCTGATGTGTATATGACGGCATGCATACCACAGTATAAATGTGGATGTCAGAAAACATCCCTCAGAAGACAGAAGAGGGTGGGTCAGGCATCTTTTCCTGCTGAGTCATCTGGACAGCTTTTGTCTGATCTTCTGCAGAGACACTGATAGGGGAGGGAGGATAGAGAGAGGAACTAGCACTTGGGACCTGAGTGAATCTGTAGAAATGTGCTTAAAAGTATGCATAGCATTATGCATGAGGCAGAACACCCAGTCCTTAAAAGTTCTCATGGTCATTGTTTTTTGTTTCTAATAGAGACAGAGACTAAAGCAGGAGAACACAACAGTGTTCCGGGAGCCAAGGAAGGGTGTGTTGAAAAAAGAGGTGGCCAAATGCCACAGAGTTAGAGGCCAGACGTGTCATAGCAGAAATAATTATTCAGGGAGTTACACATGTATGGAGATCCTCTGAGGATACAGCTTATTCCTGACCCATTGACAGGCCTTTGCTGTCTAAGTAGGCTTAGGAGACCACTATGTTGGGATGCATTTTCAGTTATAACTGAACCAAGCAGCTATGAGTATGTTGGGTGAACCCAGGAAGGGCTTGAAGAACAGGCCTGTGGTGCTTAAATCATTACAAGGAGTCCTCACAGTGGAAGACCTAAGTTAATCAGGAGAGGTAGGCCTAGATGTCGGAAACTGAGTGACTGTGTGTTTGCATGCATGTGTTTGTTCCCAGATGTGTGGGCACAATGAGAGAACAAAGGTAGTGTAGCATGACAGAAGCCGCAGTTTAGACATGCACATCTCCAGTATCCATGGAAACTACCAGGTGTGGAACCTTTAGGAGGAAGGGCTCAGTGAAAGGTGGTTCTTAGCATCTCAGGGAAGGAGATTAGTGTTTCTCGTGGAATCCTCAGTTTTTGTGAGACAAAACATTACTGACACCTCTGCTCTTTGGCTTACCCTGTGATCCCTCCCCCTGATTCTGTGATGACAAGAGACCAAGAAACACTGCTTTTTGACTTCCAGCTTCCAAGGATGTGAGCTAAACAACCCTTTTTATTTTTAAAAGTACCAGCTTCCAGTATTTCCCTGTAATAATGAAAAACTGCCTGATACAGAATACGCAAGGGAGGGAGGAGTCACTATTCATGTTTCCCAGAAGTCTGCTCAGCCCTGGGCCATCACCATTGCTTTCAGAACAACCAAGGTCTCTAAAACATTCAGGATTCCCCTGTAATGAGGGACAGTCAGTATCCCCACATCAGGAGAATATCATATGCTGCTTCCCTGACACACGTGGTTTGGGGACATCTTGAATATTGCATATGGTACCATGGCTTTACTTTAAGAAAATTCAATAATGAAAAATAACTGGGAATCTAAACTCTTGAAATAAATCCAAAATGGAAATCCAAGGGCAAAATTCCTGTTTTGAATTTCTTTTATTCCCTTCATCCCCAAGAATCCCCATTGCTTCTCTACTGAACAGTTTATCTCGGGGCTCTGGGAAATGGTTCTTCCATAACTTTAATAATAATTTCTATTTTAAAAGGTTTTCCCAACAACTTGTTAGGAGTATGTCTATTCCATAGTCAGAAATGTGACCATAGATGTAAGTTCAAAAACTTGTTAGGGATGTGTCTATTATCTAGTCAGAAAATGTGTCTTTAGATGTTAATTCAACTGCAAATGTATCAGCCAGACAGAGTCAAACCAAGGCATTCATCATGGCCCGTTCACATATCTCAATTCATCCACAATGGCTTATCATGATGGGCACATTCTGACAGTTTTATATTAATATGATTTTATAACCAAGGATAAGTTTTGCTAGGCATGTAGGAGGGAGAAGGTCACGGCAGGAAGTTGGGCACTTCCAGTGTGAGTGAACTTCGCCAGGCCAATGACCAGGACCTTTCGAGAGCTCTCTTGGCATTGTGAGCAGCAAGCTGCTGACAGCTCTGGACGGTGCCCAGGAGAGAAAACAAATTCTGAGAACTTGTGTTTGCTTCATGTGCCCAAGCTCTGTCATACCCTTGCCCTGCCCCAGGGGAATAGAATCCTACAGATGGATTTCTCATCTCTAGGAAACACCCAGGCTTAGTATGGTCTGGGCGACGGTCATCAGGCTCATGTCTTGATAGACCCAGAAACCTCAAGCAACCCTGCTAGGCTAGTGGGACACTTTTCTTTTTCTTTTTAATTAGATATTTTCTTCATTTACATTTCAAATGCTATCCCCAAAGTCCCCTATACCCTACCCCCGCCCTGCTCTCCTGCCCACTCATTCCCACTTCTTGGCCCTGGCTTTCCCCTGTACTGGGGCATATAAAGTTTGCTAGACCAAGAGGCCTCTCTTCCCAATGATGGCCGACTAGGCCATCTTCTGATTCATATGCAGCTAGAGATATGAGCTCTGGGGGTACTGGTTAGTTTATATTGTTTATATTGTTGTTCCACCTATAGGATTGCAGACCCCTTCAGCTCCTTGGGTACTTTCTCTAGCTCCTCCATTGGGGGCCCTGTGTCTACCTCTGGTGTTCTAGCTGGGTTCACAGACACACCTCCCTTTGGCATTTCTGCTGAATTGTAAGCCACTTGGATGTTTCAGTAGGAGGAGGAAGGGATGGGGGGAAGGGAGCACACAGTTCTTTCTTCTCAGGAGCTGCATTTAGTTTTGGCTCTTGGTGTGTATCTCTAGTACCATTGCTCAGTACATCATGACCACAAATATGCCTTTTCCTGGTGGAGTGCTGTTAGCCTGCTCCCAGAGAGACGCGTTGTTTGAAGCACATGTCTTCACTCCTACGGCCACACTAAGAACAGACTTTTATGCACTTATACCTGTGTGGCCACCCAGACTGTAAGTGTCTCGGAGCTTTGGAGCTCATAATTCAAGGAAACCACTCACATGCACAAATGAGAAATACATTCCTAGTTCATGTGTCAGTGAGGGCTGTGCCGAAGAAATGGCAGCAGCGGCAGAGGCTCAAAGGAGCAAGGAAAACCACAGCTTTGCCTACACAGATTGGCCATCTGAGGCCAAGTGTGCTAGTGCTTTGGACAGGTTATATGCTCAAATTTGCTAAATCATTTATAGGAAGCTCGTTTAAAAACAGAAATCTTTCCATGAATGTCTGTGTTCTGAATTAGGTGCATCTCGATTTAAACCGTTAGGCTACAAAGGTATAGCCAAGTGCAGGTGCCAGGCTGGAGAAAGCAAACATCTGGGCGAAGTTGTTGCCTCACGGAGCAGCGGGCTCAACATTCCCAGTTTCCAGTGCCTTTCTGGGGCAGTGTAGGAGGGGGTGGGGGGTTGGGAGGGGAATAGTACTGAAAAAAACCATTGCTTTGATATGTCGCAACAAGAAAAGGAACTTTATATCATAGCTTCTTTTTAGGCCCAAGGGCCTATGAAGTTGTTGCGGATGGATGCTTCTGTGGAGTCTGAGTGGCAGGTGTTCACAGCCAGCCAGGAGGACAGCCCTGTAATCTGACTAGCAAAGTCTGAAGAGCTGATCTGTTCCTCAGATCTAGGCAGGAGTACAGTCCAGTGGAGAATTACCCAGGCAAAGGGGAGCATTTAGGCTACTGTAAGAAGGAATGCAGGCATTAGAGCATCAGATGCTGGTCTTTGCGTGGAGGCCAATTTTTCTCAATGCTTTTAGAATTTCTGTTTTGATATAGATGGAGCAGAGTTTATAGGTGCTGGTTCCTGGCTAAAAGTAGAGGAGAAGTCTGTCAGTGAGAAGAGTGAGGCCAGAGAACACGTTCGCTATGTTTACAAGTCTATGTCCTTTAACTTAGTCCTCTTCAGTAACAACCATGCTCATATTATTAACAGTTATTATTGTTGCAATTGCTATTATTATTTTTATTATTTATTTTATAGATGTAGGAAATAGAATAGGTGACCTAACTTGCCTAAGTAAAATAAGTAGTGGAGTCAGGATTTGAACCCATGCAGCCTAGAGTTCCAACTCATAACTCTTTTCCTTGGTGTATTTTGTCCAACATATCTGCTAATTGTTTTTTCTGATGAGCCCATTATGTAAGTCTACTTGGAATGATACACTTCAAAATACCAGTGTTTTTTTTTTTTTCAGCAAATATTCCTAGCAGCTGGAAAAAAATTGTGAAATTGTTGAGTCTTTGTGACTCTGTGTAGGAATGGTTCCATGGTCATTTGCCTCAGGAATATTATCTGAACTTCTTTTGTGCTCCCCTGAAACTTTCTCTTAAGATGGTGAATAAAAGAGAGACCTTTGAGAATCTCTTCAGATATTTGACTTTTATGGGGTTAACACTTCAGAGTTGGTAGTGAGTAACCATTTCAATATGGCTCCTGCTCCCTGAGCACTGCTTAGCCAGTGGGCTCTGAATGAGAGCTTTCCCACATCATTTCCCTAGGTTTTGATCACACATGTAAGGTCATATAGTCCATCTGAGATATGAGGAAACAGCGGTTCAATGTCCCTGAACAAGAAAGCTGTAAATTTGATTTGCAGATGTGTCTCTGCTCTTCAACACCACAATAGATATGTTAGCGCGCAGTGACAGTTGTCTGGACAGGAAAGTGAGCATTGCTTCATGGATTTCTCAATCCAAGTCAAAGGCTTGTGATGCCTTTGTAGTGTATCAGTTTGGCTAGGGCGAACTGAAAATTAATAATCTTGTATGTGTCTGGTGACAGGAGAATCACAAAGAAAATTCTTGGGTGTTTCGGAGGCCAGAGGGGAAGCTACCACCATATTGTAGTTCACATATTGTGACTGGTCCTCTGAGCCTCCTTGTGGCTTGGAATAAGCAGTGGCCAAGCATACCATTTCTTTCTTCCCCCTGGATTCTCCTTCACTTTTCCCCCTTCTGGATCAGGTGAGTTTAGTTTTGGGAGAAAGGGCCCTGCTTTTTGTCAAGTGCCAGGATTAGTCATGGGTTTTATTTTTCACTTGTGTAATTCCAGCTGTGCCCTTGCTTCTGGCCTGCACTTGATCTCTATTACACATCCATTTCCCCTCTCCATTGTCTGTCTCATGGACTCCAAACTCTAACATCAGACACAGTGATGACAGCTTTACAAAGACTGTTCATCCAGCTCTTTCAAGACCAAGTCCTTGGAGCGAATCATTGACTGATGTGGTCCTCTGATCATCTCTTCCTTTTTCAACATGGTCCTCACCCAGTGCCTTAGTTAGGGTTCCTAGGTATGCAGAACATAAAGAGTGACATACTCAAACCATCGCCTTAATAGACATTGACAGGTTAATCTCTTTCCTATTGACTGAAAATTGGGATATATGGGCTTTTCTTTTAGTTCATTCTTTGAGACTGAGTCTTCTTTGAAAAAAATATTTATGTATATATAACCCAGATGAATCAAAAATGACACCCAACACACTAGGATGTAAGCTACTTAACTCCAGAGACCCTGGCTTGCTGGCTTATTGTAATGGCTGCTCACACATGGTATGTAAACTCTCCATAAAACTCCTCAATGTATGTCAACAAAAGAATGTTTTCTTTTTATAGGATAGTGTGAAGAGGAATCATTGAAGATGAGCATGCTTTTCCTTTAGTGATAGGGACCATTATCAGGATAACACTGTCTAGCTTGTTTCCTGATTTGGAAAGCCATACCTTTGCAGGATTAGAACAATAATGGTGGTGATGACTAATATTTAAATTGCTACCACTCTGTACAATGCACTATGAACAGCTCCAAGCCCTTTCCACATAGTAACTCATTTAACCACCTTGAGAACTGATGAGTTGCACTGCTGTTTCAAGTAAAGAAACACAGAGAGTTTAACTTATCCAAGACCACACCACTAGTTAGGTGATGTAGAGTCTGAATCCAGACAGTGCAAGTCTAGAGGCTGCTCCTCAAAATACGCCATGCTTCTACCTTGAAAATATACATTAACATAAGTCTATATGCACACTCTCCAAAACTCTATAACAATCCTGGGAATCAGCCATGAGAAAGGTGAATGATGTCATTGCCTGTGTTTTTCTGTCACGTGGAAGCCTCTTCTGTCCTCATTGTTGACTGGAGTTGTCAACTGTGTTTCAGGGGTGGTGAGAGATGTGAGGAGAGCCACACTGAAGCTTCGGTGTCAAAAGAATGAAGAGAAAGTCAAGGAAAGGCAGAGTATTTTGAATGGCTTCTAAGCCTAAGACACTCAGTGATAACAATTCTTGAAGTTCATGAGATGGAAATGAGAAGGATTGAAGCAAGGATCAGGACCACTAGCATCCTGCCTAGTCCTAGCGAGGATGCTTTAGGAATTGGTAAACTCTCTTGGGTTTGTCACATTTCTTTGGCTATCACACATTATGGCTATGAACAGGGAAGAGTCTAGCTCATGTGGTCCAATGGATCTCATTTCTTTAGAAATGACATGGTTCCTTACTGCTGTTATAAAACTTGTCTGTTATAAGTTCATGCTTTTTCTCAATATCAGGTCACACCTTTAAACAGCCAGAGATCTCCTTGCTCAGCACAGGTAAGGTTACACTTGGAAGTGTTGATGACTTAAGCAAAGTTTCCCACCTACAATCTGGCAAGTGGTGGCTTACCCATCTACATATAAAACCAATGTTTAAACCTTGGAGTGAATAGTTCCTTAGCACTTGAAGTTACCAAACAGCTGCAGACTGTCCTCAGAATAGTCATAAATATAACACAAAGACAATGTCTGTGGGCAAGCTTTTCTTTCTTTCCTGCTTAGTAAGCTTGCTGAAGTTCCTCACTTACAATTTGTTAATTGGTCTTTATGTCTCAATAGCAGGCCACAGGATGGTCATAGATGGAGTTTGCGACTTGTTCCCATATTGTCTTCTCATAGTTGAAAAGGGAATCCATCTCTCCAGGCAATGCAAAGGCCAATTTCATGGTCATTTTGGTCCAATGATATAATTAGAAATAATGGGCTTTTGACTACTCTTTGGGTTATCTGGAATGTCACCACAATCTGTATAGTCACACAGGATCTGGATACTATCTTTGTTATAGCAGGAGCCCCTACACTTTCTCCCCCCCCCCAAAAAAAAAAAACCTCAGGTCTCAGCACAGATCACTTGTTTTATTTTTTCAGGAATTAAACTCAAATGATATTTCCTGAGAAGGTCCTGGGCCACTCTGGCTAAACCAACAATCTCTCTCCTCTCATTACCCTAGTATGCTGTTATTATTTTTTTAATAGAAAATAAATCAGTGTCTGAAATGACCTAGTGATTATTGTGAGGCTACCTGTGAATGCCAGAAGGAGATTGTCCTGACTCAGTATGCCCTGCTAGACACAAATGAGCATGCATGCTCAGAGAACCTGTTATCAAACAGGCAAATCAAAGAACATTTTCACTAGGAAGGCGGCTGATGGAAGCTTGTTTCTGGCTGTTTTATTCTGAAAGCTTGAGTCACAGTCAGCAATGACTGATACTTGGGAAACCATAGACTCCTCTGGAGATACTGGCCTATTCCATTCTAAGCAGACATCCCCTGAACAGGGGTCATTTATTCAAATGGGCCACATGTTGAAAGCAAATTGTTACCTATGCTGTGCGTCTTAATGTTAAATAACCCTATTGCTTTACTTAAAATAGAATTAAATCTTCATTCATTGTGCTAAATTTGGGGCTTGGTATTGTTTTTTTTTTAAGATTTATTTATTTTTTTATTATTTTTTTTTAATTTTTAATATTTTTTATTACATATTTTCCTCAATTACATTTCCAATGCTATCCCAAAAGTCCCCCATACCGCCCCCCACTTCCCTACCCACCTATTCCCATTCTTTTGGCCCTGGCATTCCCCTGTATGGGAGCATATAAAGTTTGCAAGTCCAATGGGCCTCTCTTTCCAGTGATGGCCGACTAGGCCATCTTTCGATACATATGCAGCTAGAGACAAGAGCTCCGGGGTACTGGTTAGTTCATCATGTTGTTCCAACTATAGGGTTGCAGATCCCTTTAGCTCCTTGGGTACTTTCTCTAGCTTCTCCATTGGGAGCCCTGTGATACATCCAAGAGCTGACTGTGAGCATCCACTCCTGTGTTTGCTAGGCCCCGGCATAGTCTCACAAGAGACAGCTATATCTGGGTCCTTTCAGCAAAATCTTGCTAGTGTATGCAATGGTGTCAGCGTTTGGAAGCTGATTATGGGATGGATCCCTGGATACGGCAGTCTCTAGATGGTCCATCCTTTCATCACAGCTCGAAACTTTGTCTCTGTAACTCCTTCCATGGGTGTTTTGTTCCCAATTCTAAGAAGGGGCATATTGTCCACATTTTGGTCTTCATTCTTCTTGAGTTTCATGCGTTTAGCAAATTGTATCTTATATCTTGGGTATCCTAAGTTTTGTGCTAATATCCACTTATCAGTGAATACATATTGTGTGAGTTCCTTTGTGATTGTGTTACCTCACTCAAGATGATGCCCTCCAGGTCCATCCATTTGGCTAGGAATTTCATAAATTCATTCTTTTTAATAGCTGAGTAGTACTCCATTGTGTAAATGTACCATAATTTCTGTATCCATTCCTCTGTTGAGGGACATCTGGGTTCTTTCCAGCTTCTGGCTATTATAAATAGGGCTGCTATGAACATAGTTGAGCATGTGTCCTTCTTACCGGTTGGGACATCTTCTGGATATTTGCCCAGGAGAGGTATTGCTGGATCCTCCGGTAGTACTATGTCCAATTTTCTGAGGAAGCGCCAGACTGATTTCCAGAGTGGTTGTACAAGCTTGCAATCCCACCAACAATGGAGGAGTGTTCCTCGCTTGGTATTGTTTTGAGAAGTTACATGTGTAAGCCTTCTTTCTTCTATACACAGAAGCACTGTCATGGCTGAATAGACCTTTCTCTCAGATCAATGTCTACAAGCCCCACAGCTCCCTCCATGGCTCTTTTCGTAGCTATTTCTTGTAATTTTTTTCCAAAAATTTGGAGCTGTGTTTTTATAAAAAGACAGGAAAGAAGGAAGGAATATGTTTGCTGGAAGCAGGGTATGGTGTGGGGGAAGGGGGTGCCTCTGTGGACCCCTGCTGGGGCATCTTTTCCTGAGGGACCAGCTACTTGATGGTATAGTATAGAACAGAGTTTATTCAGGGCATGGGGTGAGGAGTTGAAGGGGTAGTAGAGACAGAGAGAGGGAGAGGGGGAGGGAGAGAGAGAGGGGAAGAGGGGAAGGGGGAGAGAGAGAGAGAGAGAAGAGAAGGGAAGAGAAGAGAAGAGAAGAGAAGAGAAGAGAAGAGAAGAGAAGAGAAGAGAAGAGAAGAGAAGAGAAGAGAAGAGAAGAGAGAGGCCTACCATGAGCACATGGGGAGAGAGGGGGAGGAGAATGGGAAGAGAGGGGGAGCAGAGCAGGAGCAAGAGAAGAGAGCAATTGCAAGAGAGTAAGAGAGTGAGGATGGGGCAGGAAGCCCCTTTTATAGTGAGTCAGGCACACCTGGCTGCTGTTGCCAGGTAACTGTGGGGTGGAGCCTAGACGAACTGACAACATTTAGTTTGTTACCTTTTCCTTCTCTGAACCCTCTCCTGTTTTCTTTCTCATGTTCTCATTTTAAAACATCTTCCAAATGTAGAAAACAGCAGAAGGAAAGAAAAATAAGAACCAGAAAAGCCTGTGACCGGTTGGGCATTGTGACTATGTTCTGGGAAAGTGTGGTTATTATTCTTAACAAGATGTATTTTCGTTCATCATTTATCTTAACCATATTAGGGTTTGCTTGAGCATAGATCTGAGGGAAAGGAATTTTAGAGAGGTTTCTCTGTCTCTTCTTTTGTAACTGGTGAAGTTAGACAGGCTTGGCACATGACCTTTCCTCTAGACTCTCGTCAGCAGCCTCCTGGGAGGAAGGACTTCCTTCGCTGGGTGATTCTTCATCTTCTGTTCAAAATCTCAACAAGCAACGGTAAATGTCCCCAACACTGTACATTGTCTAAAAGATCACCCCTGCCTGCTTTCTTCTCAAATGCATCAACAATTACGTATAACATGCTGGGCAGGGGATGTAGCTCAGATGTAGAGCCATATTTGCCTAGCATGTGTGAAGCCCTGGGTTAAATCGTCAGTGCTGTTTCATATGTAGTGAAACGTACCTGGAAAGCCAACTCTTGTGAGGTGGAGGCAGAAGGATTATAAATTCAAGGTTATCCTTGGCTACATATTGAGTTCCAGGCCAGCCTGGCATGCATGAGACCCTGTTTCAAAAATTAAAAAAAAATCAGTGAAATCCTAATGAAAATAACAGGACCTTTCTTCAAAAGCCATAGAAAGACACAAAACAAAACAAAAATCTCAAAATTTGTGTGGGAGCACGAATGACCAAGGATAGCCAAAGCAATCTTGAGCAAGAGTATCACAGGTGGGGTTGCCATAACTACCACCATGTTAGGCCACAAAGCATCATGATGAATGGTACTACCACAATAGTAGACACATAGGTTGATGGTAGGATCCAGTAGTAGACCTATGTAGGTTCCTTTTAGATATGTGGACCCCATGTAACTAAAACTATTTGATGTCTAACAAGGACACCAAAACCAGACATTAAAGAAAAGACAGCGTCTTCAACAATTGATACTATGGAACTTGGATTTCAACATGGAAGAAAATAAATCTATATCCTTACCTCTTACCCTGCACAAAATTCAACTCCAAGTGATTCAAGGACTCCAGCATAAAATCTGATACATTTAACATGCTAGAGGAAAATGTAGAGAGTTCACTATGACTCCTAACCACAGGCAAGCACAGAAGAGGATGGGGGAATAAGGAATAAGACCAACAACTGAGAAATGAGACCTCATGGAACTGAAACACATCTGTAAAGCAAAGGAAGTGGTTGGCCGAGGGAACAGGGAGCCCACAGAATGGGAGAGAATCTTTGCCAGTTGTACATCTGACAGAAGATTAGTGTTGGAATATACAAAGAACTCACAAAGCTAAACACCAAGAAGAAAACAACCCAACTGCAAACTGGCCAGTGGAGCTGTATAGATAGTTCCCAAAATACGAAATAAGAATGAGTAATGAACAGGTTTAAAAGTCCCCTACATCTGTAACCACCGGAGCACTGCAGGTTAAAAGTGCTTTACAATTCTACCTCACTCCAGTCACAATGGTCATTATCAGGGAAAAGTAAAAGGACAAAACACATGCTGGTGTGGATGGAGGGAAGGTGGGGACATTCCTACATTGCTAGTGGAAGCACAAACTAACGAAGCCACTCTGGAAATCAGTCTGGAGGTTTCTCAAAAAACAAAAAATACAAATAGGCTTATTATTTGATCTAGCTATACCAGAGGATAGAGAAATCATATTTGGACTGACCAAGACACTCTGCCTGCTGGCTAGCTTTCATAATGCCAGAAACTCCCTGCAGGCTGCTCAGGAAAATGACACAGGCGGCCTTATCTACTGCTGGACCCTGCATGCTGTAACAATGGCCTTCCAGGGGAGATGCACAACTGCTGTAATAGTGACCTGCTTGTTGATGAGCAAACCAACCGTTCTCTATATTGAATTTGGGGCTTGCTCCACAGGAAGGAATTCGTGTCTGGTTCTGGTGAAAATTCATAGCCAAGGAAGTCATAGGCCCTATAGGAGAAACTGTTCATGTTATTTTTCTAAGCGCTGTGTATTAAACTGACTTCTAAACATCTATGTTTATACATTGATTCAATGTTGGCTAGAGAAGCTCCTTATTACAGGGAGCAGTGGTTAGTGTTGAGATAAACCACTGTTGTACATGCTGGGATTAAACATCTGTGTGCTTAGCTGTAAGTGGAGCATATCTGTCAACCCTCTTCCCAAGGTTCAAGGGACATCATGGAAAAGGGGGGTTCAGAAAAGATGTAAGAGGTAGAATATGGGATGTCATGCTGTGAAATGTCCCCTGGATATGCCCTGGATGTTGTACATATTAACTCACAGCAGCTGTGGTTACCTATATAAGAACTATACAAGATTAAGATGGTTAAAATTCCAGCATGAAAGGAAGAAATGGTTTTCAGGTTTCACTCGCAGCTGAGGAGCTAATGTTAGTTTGTGGCTTCTGGGAAATGGAGCGTCACTTTTCTTTAGGAGTGGAGCCATTGCTAGGTTCCTTATGCCCCAGTGAGAATCCCATGCTTACATGTATACAGGCAGCATTAATTGGACACAGTGGCTTAAAAACTAAGTAGTGGCCTTGGGATGGGTCAATGGATAGAGTGCTTGCTGACAAGCCTGATGACCTGAGTTCAGTTCCTCAGGACTCACATGGCAGAATGAGAGAGCTCACTTTTATAGGTTGTCTCTGCCTTCCATACAATAGCTGTGATTTTTGCAGGCTAACAACTACACAAGACACACTACACAGAGCACACACACACACACCCTGAAAGCTAACAACCACACAGGACACACACAATATACACACAACACACACACACAATGCAGGCTAACAACCACACAGGACACACATAACATACACACAAGCACACACACATATACACATACACATATACACCCTGCAGGCTAACAACCATACACACACACACACACACACACACACACACACACACACACACCTGCAGGCTAACAACTGCACAGAGCACACGTACAGAAAATAAAATAAAATGTGATGAATTTGAAAATGAAGAATCCTGTGAAAGGGAGGACACGAAGATGAAAGAGAGCAGAAGGAAGAGATAGGAAGTGAGACAGGCATGTGATCAAGAGAAACTTTAGACACGTCTGACATCTTCAAAGAATACATTAAAAATAAAATAAAAAAGAAGCTGGATTAATGATAAAAAAATAAACCAAGACATTGTTGTTTCTTTTCTTTTTTTTTTTTTAAATAGGTATTTTGACATTGTTGTTTCTGTCTGTGCCCAGAGCTGATCTTGTGCCACAGCAGTCCATACTCAAATACCTCCTGGAAAGAGCTGGTCTCTCAAGAGTGCAGACATGTCTGTGAGCACAGGTAAGACCTCCACTTCTGCTGAGAGGGACTTGCCTGGAACCCTCAGGACACAGGAACAGAGAAGCAGCCTGGGACAGGATCCTTCCGGTTTCCATCTGTGTTGGGAGATGATCCTGTGCCACAGCACTCCATACACAAATACTGCCAGGGGAGAGCTGGTCTCCCAAGAGTGCTGACAAGCCTGTGAGTTCAGGTGAGACTATGACTTCTGCTCAAAATTTTGACCCAAGACAGACCCACCCAGAGCCATCAGGACACAGGAACCAAGGAAAAGCCAGGAACAGGATCCTTCTAGTTTCCCTCTACACTCTGGAGCTGACTCTGTGCCACAGATCTCCATACCTAAATTCCTCCAGAGAAAACTTGTCTTTCAGGAGTACTGATGCACAGGCTTGCAGAAGGGACAAGCCACAGTCAGAGACAGCAAGAACAGTTAACAATAGAAATAAGCAGATGGTGAGAAGCAAAGACAAAACATAAGCAACAGAAACCAAGGCTACTTGACATCATCAAAATCCAGTTCTTCTAACACAGTGAGCCCTGAATACCCCAACACACCAGAAAAGCAAGACTCTGATTTAAAATCACATCTCATGGTGATGTTAGAGGACTTTAAGAAGGACATAAATAACTCCCTTAAAGAAATACAGGAGAAAAAAGGGCTAGTAGCCCCTAAAGAGGAAACATAAAAATCCCTTAAAGAATTACAGGAAAACACAATCAAACAGGTGGAGAAACTGAAAAAAAAATCCAACATCTAAAAATGGAAATAGAAACAATAAAGAAATAAAAAAGTGAGACAACCCTGGAGATAGAAAACCTAGGAAAGAGGAGGCATAAATGCAAGCATCACCAACAGAATACAAGAGATAGAAGAGAGAATCTCAGGTGCAGAAGATACCATAGAAAACATTGACACAACAGTCAAAGAAAATGCAAAAATGCAAAAAGCTCCTAACCCAAAATATCCAGGAAATCCAGGACACAACGAGAGGACCAAACCTAGGGATAATAGGTCTAGAAGAGAGTGAAGATTCCCAACTTAAAGGGCCAGTAAGTATCTTCAAAAAATTATAGAAGAAAACTTCCCTAACCTAGAGAAAGAGATGCCCATAAACATAAAAGAAGCCTACAGAACTCCAAATAGATTGCATCAGAAAACAAATTCCTCCTGTCATATAATACTCAAAACTCCAAACTCACAAAACAAAGAAAGGATAGTAAAATCAGTAAGGGAAAAGGGTCAAGTAACATATAAAGGCAGACCTATCAGAATTACACCAGACTTCTCACCAGAGACTCTGAAAACTAGAAGAAGGTCCTGGGCAGATGCTATACAGATCCTAGGAGAACACAAATGCTAGCCCAGGCTAGTATACCCAGCAAAACTCTCAATTACCATAGATGGAGAAACCAAGATATTCCATGACAAAACGTAATTTACCCAATATCTTTCCACAAATCCATCCCTACAAAGGATAATAGATGGAAAACGCCAACACAAGGAGGGAAACTACACCCTAGAAAAAGCTAGAAAGTAATATTCTTTCAACAATCCCAAAACAAGATAGCCACACAAACTTTATGTTTATATATAACATAAAATAATATAAAAAATAACAGGGGATCAGCGCCGGGGTAGAGGGAGCGCAGGGTTGCCTGACACCCGCCAGCTACCCACGACCCCCGCCGCAGGATTTTGGGACTGCTGGTGAGTGGAACACAGCTTCTGCTCCAATCCAATTGCGTGGGACCTGAGACTGCATTAGTTAGGGAAGCAGAAACTGGCCTGAGTAGGGCCACAGGCCTCACCCGGCCGGATCAGCGCCAGGGTAGCGGGAGCGCAGGGTTGCCTGACACCCGCCAGCTACCCACGACCCCCGACCCCCGCCGCAGGATTTTGGGACTGCTGGTGAGTGGAACACAGCTTCTGCTCCAGTCCAATCACGCGGGACCTGAGACTGCTCTGGTTGGGGAGAGAGAAATCCGGCCTACATAGGGCCACAACCCTCTTCCTGTCAGAAAAGCACCGGGGCAGCTGGGGCGCAGGGTCGGCTGACACTCACCAGCTACCCACAACACCCACCACAGGATCTTAAGACTTCTGGTGAGTGGAGCACAGCTTCTGCTCCAATCCAATTGAGCGGGACCAGAGACTGCATTAGTTAGGGAAGCAGAAAAACGGCCTGAGTAGGACCACAGGCCTCTTCCGGCTGGACCAGCACTGGGGTACCGTCAGCTACCCACGACCCCCGCCGCAGGATTTAGAGACTGCTGGTGAGTGGAACACAGCTTCTGCTCCAATCTTTAAATAGTGACAACGATAACAACTAACCCCAGAGATTACCAGATGGCGAAAGGTAAATGTAATAATCTTACTAACAGAAACCAAGACCACTCACCATCATCAGAACTCAGCACCCCCACTTCACCCAGTCCAGGGCACCCCAACACACCGGAAAAGCTAGACACGGATTTAAAAGCATATCTCCTGATGATGATAGAGGACTTCAAGAAGGACGTTAATAACACACTTAAAGAAATGCAGGAGAACACTGCTAAAAAGGAAGAAGACAATAAAGAGGAAGCACAAAAATCCCTTAAAGAATTGCAGGAGAACACTGCTAAAGAGTTACAAATCCTTAAAGAAAAACATGATAACATAATCAAACAGGTAGAAGTCCTTACAGAAAAACAGGAAAACACATCCAAACAGATGATGGAAATGAACAAAACCATACTAGACCTAAAAAGGGAAGTAGACACAATAAAGAAAACCCAAAATGAGGTAACACTAGAGATAGAAACCCTAGGAAAGAAATCTGGAACCATAGATACGAGCATCAGCAACAGAATACAAGAGATGGAAGAGAGAATCTCAGGTGCAGAAGATTCCATAGAGAACATCGGCACAACAATCAAGGAAAATGGAAAATGCAAAAAGATCCTAACTCAAAACATCCAAGAAATACAGGACATAATGAGAAGACCAAACCTACGGATAATAGGAGTGGATGAGAATGAAGATTTTCAACTCAAAGGACCAGCAAACATCTTCAACAAAATTATAGAAGAAAACTTCCCAAATCTAAAGAAAGAGATGCCCATGAACATACAAGAAGCCTACAGAACTCCAAATAGACTGGATCAGAAAAGAAATACCTCCCGACACATAATAATCAGAGCAACAAATGCTCTAAATAAAGATAGAATACTAAAAGCAGTAAGAGAAAAAGGCCAAGTAACATATAAAGGCAAGCCTATCAGAATTACACCAGACTTTTCACCAGAGACTATGAAAGCCAGAAGATCCTGGACAGATGTTATACAGACACTAAAAGAACACAAATTCCAGCCCAGGCTACTATACCCAGCCAAACTCTCAATTAACATAGATGGAGAAACCAAAGTATTCCACGACAAAACCAAATTCACACATTATCTCTCCACGAATCCAGCCCTTCAAAGGATAATAACAGAAAAAAACCAATACAAGGACAGGAACCACGCCCTAGAAACAACAAGAAGGTAATCCCTCAACAAACCTAAAAGAAGACAGCCACAAGAACAAAATGCCAACTTTAACATCAAAAATAACAGGAAACACCAATTTCTTTTCATTAATATCTCTTAATATCAATGGACTCAACTCCCCGATAAAAAGACATAGACTAACAAACTGGCTACACAAACAAGACCCAACATTTTGCTGCTTACAGGAAACTCATCTCAGAGAAAAGGATAGACACTACCTCAGAATGAAAGGCTGGAAAACAATTCTCCAAGCAAATGGCATGAAGAAACAAGCTGGAGTAGCCATTCTAATATCTGATAAGATTGACTTCCAACCCAAAGTCATTAAAAAAGACAGGGAGGGACACTTCATACTCATCAAAGGTAAAATCCTCCAAGAGGAACTATCAATCCTGAATATCTATGCTCCAAATACAAAGGCAGCCACATTCATTAAAGAAACTTTAGTAAATCTCAAAGCACACATTGCACCTCATACAATAATAGTGGGAGACTTCAACACACCACTTTCACCAATGGACAGATCATGGAAACAGAAACTAAACAGGGACACAGTGAAACTAAGAGAAATTATGAATCAAATGGATCTGGCAGATATCTACAGAACATTCTATCCTAAAACAAAAGGATATACCTTCTTCTCAGCACCTCATGGTACCTTCTCCAAAATTGACCACATAATTGGTCACAAAACAGGCCTCAACAGATATAAAAATATTGAAATTGTCCCATGCATCCTATCAGATCACCATGGACTAAGGCTGATCTTCAATAACAAAATAAATAATAGAAAGCCAACCTTCACGTGGAAACTGAACAACACTCTTCTCAATGATACCTTGGTCAAGGAAGGAATAAAGAAAGAAATTAAGGACTTTTTAGAGTTCAATGAAAATGAAGCCACAACATACCCAAACTTATGGGACGCAATGAAAGCATTTTTAAGAGGAAAACTCATAGCTCTGAGTGCCTCCAAAAGGAAACTAGAGAGAGCACACATTAGCAGCTTGACAACACACCTAAAAGCACTAGAACAAAAGGAAGCAAATTCACCCAAGAGGAGTAGACGGCAGGAAATAATCAAACTCAGGGGTGAAATCAACCAAGTGGAAACAAGAAAAACTATTCAAAGAATCAACCAATCAAGGAGCTGGTTCTTTGAGAAAATCAACAAGATAGATAAACCCTTAGCCAGACTCACTAGAGGGCACAGGGAAAGCATCCTAATTAACAAAATCAGAAATGAAAAAGGAGACATAACAACAGATCCTGAAGACATCCAAAACACCATCAGATCCTTCTACCAAAGGCTATACTCAACAAAACTGGAGAACCTGGATGAAATGGAGAAGTTCCTAGACAGATACCAGGTACCAAAGTTGAATCAAGGTCAGGTTAATGATCTAAACAGCCCTATATCCCCCAAAGAAATAGAAGCAGTCATTAATAATCTCCCAACTAAAAAAAGCCCAGGACCAGATGGGTTTAGTGCAGAGTTCTATCAGACCTTCAAAGAAGATCTAATCCCAGTTCTTCACAAACTATTCCACAAAATAGAAACAGAAGGTACTCTACCCAACTCATTCTATGAAGCCACAATTACTCTGATACCTAAACCACAAAAAGACCCAACAAAGATAGAAAACTTCAGACCAATATCCCTTATGAATATTGATGCAAAAATCCTCAATAAAGTTCTTGCTAACCGAATCCAAGAACACATCAAAACAATCATCCATCCTGACCAAGTAGGTTTCATCCCAGGGATGCAGGGATGGTTCAATATACGGAAATCCATCAACATAATCCAATATATAAACAAACTCAAAGACAAAAACCACATGGTCATCTCCTTAGATGCGGAAAAAGCATTTGACAAGATCCAACACCCATTCATGATAAAAGTCTTGGAAAGATCAGGAATTCAAGGCCCATACCTAAACATGATAAAAGCAATCTACAGCAAACCAGTAGCCAACATCAAAGTAAATGGTGAGAAGCTTGAAGCAATCCCTCTAAAATCAGGGACTAGACAAGGCTGTCCACTTTCTCCATACCTCTTCAATATAGTACTTGAAGTCCTAGCCAGAGCAATTCGACAACAAAAGGAGATCAAAGGGATACAAATTGGAAAAGATGAAGTCAAAATATCACTTTTTGCAGATGATATGATAGTATATATAAGTGACCCTAAAAATTCCACCAGAGAACTCCTAAGCCTGATAAACAGCTTCGGTGAAGTAGCTGGATATAAAATTAACTCAAACAAATCAATGGCCTTTCTCTACACAAAGAATAAACAGGCTGAGAAAGAAATTAGGGAAACAACACCCTTCTCAATAGTCACAAATAATATAAAATATCTTGGCGTGACTCTAACTAAGGAAGTGAAAGATCTGTATAATAAAAACTTCAAGTCTCTGAGGAAAGAAATTATAGAAGATCTCAGAAGATGGAAAGATCTCCCATGCTCATGGATTGGCAGGATCAACATTGTAAAAATGGCTATCTTGCCAAAAGCAATCTACAGATTCAATGCAATCCCCATCAAAATTCCAAATCAATTCTTCAACGAATTAGAAAGTGCAATCTGCAAATTCATCTGGAATAACAAAAAACCTAGGATAGCAAAAACTCTTCTCAAGGATAAAAGAACCTCTGGTGGAATCACCATGCCGGACCTAAAGCTCTACTACAGAGCAATTGTGATAAAAACTGCATGGTACTGGTATAGTGACAGACAAATAGACCAATGGAATAGAATTGAAGACCCAGAAATGAACCCACACACCTATGGTCACTTGATCTTCGACAAGGGAGCTAAAACCATCCAGTGGAAGAAAGACAGCATTTTCAACAAATGGTGCTGGCACAACTGGTTGTTAACATGTAGAAGAATGCGAATCGATCCATTCCTATCTCCTTGTACTAAGGTCAAGTCTAAGTGGATCAAGGAACTTCACATAAAACCAGAGACACTGAAACTTATAGAGGAGAAAGTGGGGAAAAGCCTTGAAGATATGGGCACAGGGGAAAAATTCCTGAATAGAACAGTAATGGCTTGTGCTGTAAGATCGAGAATTGACAAGTGGGACCTCATGAAACTACAAAGCTTCTGCAAGGCTAAAGACACCATCAATAAGACAAAAAAACCACCAACAGATTGGGAAAGGATCTTCACCTATCCTAAATCAGATAAGGGACTAATATCCAATATATATAAAGAACTCAAGAAGGTGGACTCCAGAAAGTCAAATAACCCCATTAAAAAATGGGGCTCAGAACTGAACAAAGAATTCTCACCTGAGGAATACCGAATGGCAGAGAAGCACCTGAAAAAATGTTCAACATCCTTAATCATCAGGGAAATGCAAATCAAAACAACCCTGAGATTCCACCTCACACCAGTCAGAATGGCTAAGATCAAAAATTCAGGTGACAGCAGATGCTGGCGAGGATGTGGAGAAAGAGGAACACTCCTCCATTGTTGGTGGGATTGCAAGCTTGTACAACCACTCTGGAAATCAGTCTGGCGCTTCCTCAGAAAATTGGACATAGTACTACCGGAGGATCCAGCAATACCTCTCCTGGGCATATATCCAGAAGATGTCCCAACCGGTAAAAAGGACACATGCTCCACTATGTTCATAGCAGCCCTATTTATAATAGCCAGAAGCTGGAAAGAACCCAGATGTCCCTCAACAGAGGAATGGATACAGAAATTATGGTACATTTACACAATGGAGTACTACTCAGCTATTAAAAAGAATGAATTTATGAAATTCCTAGCCAAATGGATGGACCTGGAGGGCATCATCTTGAGTGAAGTAACACAATCACAAAAGAACTCACACAATATGTATTCATTGATAAGTGGATATTAGCCCAAAACTTAGGATACCCAAGATATAAGATACAATTTGATAAACGCATGAAACTCAAGAAGAATGAAGACCAAAGTGTGGACACTGTGCACCTTCTTAGAATTGGGAACAAAACACCCAGGGAAGGAGCTACAGAGACAAAGTTCGTAGCTGTGATGAAAGGATGGACCATTTAGAGACTGCTGTATCCAGGGATCCGTCCCATAATCAGCTTCTAAACGCTGACACCATTGCATACACTAGCAAGATTTTGCTGAAAGGACCCAAATATAGCTGTCTCTTGTGAGACGATGCCGGGGCCTAGCAAACACAGGAGTGGATGTTCACAGTCAGCTATTGGATGTATCACAGGGCTCCCAATGGAGAAGCTAGAGAAAGTACCCAAGGAGCTAAAGGGATCTGCAACCCTATTGTTGGAACAACATGATGTACCAACCGGAACCCTGGAGCTCTTGTCTCTAGCTGCATATGTATCGAAAGATGGCCTAGTCGGCCATCAATGGAAAGAGAGGCCCATTGGACTTGCAAACTTTATATGCCCCAATATAGGGGAATGCCAGGGCCAAAAGAATGGGAATGGGTGGGTAGGGAAGTGGGGGGCGCTATGGGGGACTTTTGGGATAGTATTGGAAATGTAATTGAGGAAATTATGTAATAAAAATATAAAAAAAAAAGAAAAAAAAATAAATTATAAATGACTACAAAAAAAAAATAACAGGAAACAATAATCACTATTCCTTAATATCTCTTAACATCAATGGACTCAATTTCCCAATAAAAAGACATAGGCTAGCACACTGGATACGTAAACAGGACCCAGCATTTTGCTGAATACAGAAAATGCACCTCAGTGTCAAAGACAGACACTACCTCAGAGCAAAGGACTGGAAAACAATTTTCTAAGCAAATGGTCCCAAGAAACAAGCTGGAGTAGCCATTCTAATATTGAATAAAATCAACTTCCAACCAAAAGTTATTAAAAAGGATAAGGAAAGACATTTCATACTCATTAAAGGAAAAAATCTACCAAGAAGAACTCTCAATTCTGAATATCTATGCTCCAAATGCAAGGGCACTCATATTCATAAAAGAAACTTTACTAAACCTCAAAGCACATATTGCACCTCACACAATAATAGTGGGAGACTTCAAAACCCCACTCTCATTAGTGGACAGATCATGGAAACACAAACTAAACAGAGACACATTGAAACTATCAGAAGTTATGGACCAAATGAATTTAACAGATATCTATAGAACATTTCATCCTAAAACAAAAGAATATACCTTTTTCTCAGCACCTCACAGTACCTTCTCCAAAACTGACTATATATTAGGTTACAAAACAGGCCTCAACAGATAAAAAAAAGATTGAAATAATCCCATACATCTTATCAGATCACCACAGACTAAGGCTGGTCTTCAATAGCAACAAAAACAACAGAAAGCCCACATACACATGGAAGTTGAACAAGTCTACTCAGTGATAACTTGGTTAAGAAATTAATAAAGAAAGAAATTAAAGACTTTTTAGAATTTAATAAAAATGATGGCACAACATACCCAAACACAATAATGCACACAATAATAGCAGTACTAAGAGGAACACTCATAACTCTGAGTGTCTCCAAAAAGAAACTGGAGAGAGCATACACTAGCAGCCTGACAGCACACCTGAAAGCTCTAGAACAAAAAGAAGCAAATACACCCAGGAGGACTAGACGGCAGGAAATAATCAAACTCAGGGGTGAAATCAACCAAGTAGAAACAAAGAAAACTATACAAAGAATCAACCAAACCAGGAGCTGGTTCTTTGAGAAAATCAACAATATAGAAAAACCCTTAATCAGACTAACCAGAGGGCACAAAAACAGTATCCAAATTAACAGAATCAGAAATGAAAAGAGAGATATAACAGCAGAAGATGAGGAAATGAAAAAAAAAACTCATCAGATCTTACTACAAAAGCCTATATTCAACAAAACTGGAAAATCTGGATGAAATGGACAATTTTCTAGACAGATACCAAATATTAAATGAGGATCAGATAAACCATCTAAACAGTTCCATAACTCCTAAAGAAATAGAAGCAGTCATTAAAAGTCTCCCAATCAAAAAAAAAAAAAAAAGGCCAGGACCAGATTAGTGCAGAATTCCATCAAACCATCAAAGAAGACCTGACACCAATACTCTTCAAACTATTCCACAAAACAGAAACAGAAGGAACACTAACCAATTCATTCTATGAAGCCACAGTTATGCTGTGTATTTTCCCTTGGAGATGGAACAGTTTCTGTCTAATCAGGAACTTTTCACAATTTTCTTTCAAAGAGGACTTCATAAGAATTTTATTTTTTGACCAGGGTTCCTGGCCCGGGGAGTCTCCGGACACCCGCAAGGACCCACACAGGATCCCCCACGGGATCCTAAGACATCTGGTGAGTGGAACACAGCATCTGCTCCAATCCAATCGTGCGGGACCTGAGACTGCATTAACTAGGGAAGCAGATAACCCGGCCTGATCAGGAGCACAAGTCCCTTCCGGTCCACTCCAGCACCGGGGTTCCTTGTGCACGAGTTTCTGGACACCCCCAAGGTCCTCACAGGACCCTCCACGGGATCTTAAGACCTCGGGTGAGTGGAACACAACTTCTGCCAGGAGGCAGGTTCGAACACCAGATATCTGGGCACCTTCCCTGCAAGAGGAGAGCTTGCCTGCAGAGAGTACTCTGACCACAGAAACTAAGGATAGAGCTAGTTTCCCAGGTCTGCTGATAGAGGCTAACATAATCACCCGAGGAACAAGCTCTAACCAGAGACAACTATAACAACTAGCTCCAAAGATTACCAGATAGCGAAAGGCAAACGTAAGAATCCTACTAAAAGAAATCAAGACCACTCACCATCATCAGAATGCAGCACTCCCACCCCACCTAGTCCGGGGCACCCCAACACACCCGAAAAGCTAGACCTAGATTTAAAAGTATATCTCATGATGATGGTAGAGGACATCAAGAAGGACTTTAATAACTCACTTAAAGAAATACAGGAGAACACTGCGAAAGAGTTACAAGTCCTTAAAGAAAAACAGGAAAACACAACCAAACAGGTAGAAGTCCTTACAGAAAAACAGGAAAACACATCCAAACAGGTGATGGAAATGAACAAAACCATACTAGACCTAAAAAGGGAAGTATACACAATAAAGAAAACCCAAAGTGAGGCAACGCTGGAGATAGAAACCCTAGGAAAGCAATCTGGAACCATAGTTGCGAGCATTAGCAACAGAATACAAGAGATGGAAGAGAGAATCTCAGGTGCAGAAGATTCCATAGAGAACATTGGCACAACAATCAAAGAAAATACAAAACGCAAAAGGATCCTAACTCAAAACATTCAGGAAATCCAGGACACAATGAGAAGACCAAACCTATGGATAATAGGAGTTGATGAGAATGAAGATTTTCAACTTAAAGGGCCAGCAAATATCTTCAACAAAATTATAGAAGAAAACGTCCCAAACCTAAAGAAAGACATGTCCATGATCATACAAGAAGCCTACAGAACTCCAAATAGACTGGACCAGAAAAGAAATTCCTCCCAACACATAATAGTCAGAACAACAAATGCACTAAATAAAGATAGAATATTAAAAGCAGTAAGGGAGAAAGGTCAAGTAACATATAAAGGCAGGCCTATCAGAATTACACCAGACTTTTCACCAGAGACTATGAAAGCCAGAAGAGCCTGGACTTTTTAGAGTTTAATGAAAATGAAGCCACAACATACCCAAACACAATAATGCACACAATAATAGCAGTACTAAGAGGAACACTCATAGCTCTGAGTGCCTCCAAAAGGAAACTGGAGAGAGCACACACTAGCAGCTTGACAATACATCTAAAAGCTCTAGAAAAAAGGAAGAAAATTCACCCAAGAGGACTAGACGGCAGGAAATAATCAAACTCCGGTGAAATCAACCAAGTGGAAACAAGAAGAACTATTCAGAGAATTAACCAAACGAGGAGTTTGTTCTTTGAGAAAA
The DNA here is from genome assembly GCF_978045245.1 of Mus caroli. NCBI lineage: Eukaryota > Metazoa > Chordata > Mammalia > Rodentia > Muridae > Mus > Mus caroli. The sequence goes on along the minus strand of NW_028227267.1, from coordinate 44,198,204 downwards.
TCAACAAGATAGATAAACCCTTAGCTAGACTCACTAGAGGGCACAGGGACTCAACAAATCTGGAAAACCTGGACGAAATGGACAAATTTCTAGACAGATACCAGGTACCAAAGTTAAATCAGGATCAAGTTAATGATCTAAACAGTCCCATATCCCCTAAAGAAATAGAAGCAGTCATTAATAGTCTCCCAGCCAAAAAAAGCCCAGGCCCAGATGGGTTTAGTGCAGAGTTCTACCAGACCTTCAAAGAAGATCTAATTCCAGTTCTGCACAAACTATTCCACAAAATAGAAGTTGAGGGAACTCTACCCAACTCATTCTATGAAGCCACAATTACTCTGATACCTAAACCACAGAAAGATCCAACAAAGATAGAGAACTTCAGACCAATTTCCCTTATGAATATAGATGCAAAAATACTCAATAAAATTCTCACTAACCAAATCCAAGAACACATTAAAGCAATCATCCATCCTGAACAAGTAGGTTTGATTCCAGGGATGCAGGGATGGTTTAATATACTGAAATCCATCAATGTAATCCATTATGTAAACAAACTCAAAGACAAAAACCACATGATCATCTCGTTAGATGCGGAAAAAGCATTCAACAAGATCCAACACCCATTCATGATAAAAGTCTTGGAAAGATCAGGAAATCAAGGCCCATACCTAAACATGATAAAAGCAATCTACAGCAAACCAGTAGCCAACATCAAAGTAAATGGTGAGAAGCTTGAAGCAATCCCACTAAAATCGGGGACTAGACAATGTTGCCCACTTTCTCCCTACCTCTTCAATATAGTACTTGAAGTCCTAGCCAGAGCAATTCGACAACAAAAGGAGATCAAAGGGATACAAATTGGAAAAGATGAAGTCAAAATATCACTTTTTGCAGATGATATGATAGTATATATAAGTGACCCTAAAAATTCCACCAGAGAACTCCTAAACCTGATAAACAGCTTTGGTGAAGTAGCTGGATATAAAATTAACTCAAACAAATCAATGGCCTTTCTCTACACAAAGAATAAACAGACTGAAAAAGAAATTAGGGAAACAACATCTTTCTCAATAGTCACAAATAATATAAAATATCTTGGCGTGACTCTAACTAAGGAAGTGAAAGATCTGTATGATAAGAACTTCAAGTCTCTGAAGAAAGAAATTAAAGAAGATCTCAGAAGATGGAAAGACCTCCCATGCTCATGGATTGGCAGGATCAACTTTGTAAAAATAGCTATCTTGCCAAAAGCAATCTACAGATTCAATGCAATCCCCATCAAAATTCCAACTCAATTCTTCAATGAATTAGAAAGTGCAATCTGCAAATTCATCTGGAATAACAAAAAACCTAGGATAGCAAAAACTCTTCTCAAGGATAAAAGTACCTCTGGTGGAATCACCATGCCTGACCTAAAGCTTTACTACAGAGCAATTGTGATAAAAACTGCTTGGTACTGGTATACTGACAGACAAGTAGACCAATGGAATAGACCCAGAAATGAACCCACACACCTATGGTCACTTGATCTTCGACAAGGGAGCTAAATCCATCCAGTGGAAGAAAGACAGCATTTTCAACAAATGGTGCTGGCACAACTGGTTGTTATCATGTAGAAGAATGCGAATCGATTCATTACTATCTCCTTGTACTAAGGTCAAGTCTAAGTGGATCAAGGAACTTCACATAAAACCAGAGACACTGAAACTTATAGAGGAGAAAGTGGGGAAAAGCCTGGAAGATATGGGCACAGGGGAAAAATTCCTGAATAGAACAGCAATGGCTTGTGCTGTAAGATCAAAGATTGACAATTGGGACCTCATGAAACTGCAAAGCTTCTGCAAGGTAAATGACACTGTCCATCAGACAAAAAGGCCACCAACAGATTGGGAAAGGATCTTTACCTACCTTAAATCAGATAGGGGATTAATATCCAATATATATAAAGCACTCAAGAGGATGGACTCCAGAAAACCAAATAACCCCATTAAAAATGGGGCTCAGAGCTAAACAAAGAATTCTCACCTGAGAAATACCGAATGGCTGAGAAGCTCCTGAAAAATGTTCAACATCCTTAATCATCAGAGAAATGCAAATCAAAACAACCCTGAGATTCCATCTCACACCAGTCAGAATGGCTAAGATCAAAAATTCAGGTGACAGCAGATGCTGGCGAGGATGTGGAGAAAGAAGAACACTCCTCCATTGTTGGTGGGATTGCAAGCTGGTACAACCACTCTGGAAATCAGTCTGGCGGTTCCTCAGAAAATTGGACATAGTACTACCAGAGGATCCAGCAATACCTCTCCTGGGCATATATCCAGAAGATGTCCCAACCGGTAAGAAGGACACATGCTCCACTATGTTCATAGCAGCCTTATTTATAATAGCCAGAAGCTGGAAAGAACCCAGATGCCCCTCAACAGAGGAATGGATACAGAAAATGGGATACATTTACACAATGGAGTACTACTCAGCTATTAAAAGGAATGAATTTATGAAATTCCTAGGCAAATGGATGGACCTGGAGGGCATCATCCTGAGTGAGGTAACCCAATCACAAAAGAACTCAAATGATATGTACTCACTGATAAGTGGATATTAGCCCAGAAACTTAGTATAGCGAGATATAAGATACAATTTGCAAAAGACATGAAACTGAAGAAGAATGAAGACCAAAGTGTGGACACGTTGCCCCTTCTTAGAATTTGAAACAATCAACCATGGAAGGAGTTACAGAGACAAAGTTTTGAGCTGAAACAAAAGGACGGACCATCTAGAGACTGCCATATCCAGGGTTCCATCCCATAATTAGCCTCCAAACGATGACACCATTGCATACACTAGGAAGTGTTTGCTGAAAGGACCCTGATATAGCTGTCTCTTGTGAGACTAGGCCAGGGCCTAGCAAACACATAAGTGGATGCTCACAGTCAGCTATTGGATGGATCACAGGGCCCCCAATGGTGGAGCTAGAGAAAGTACCCAAGGAGCTAAAGAGATCTGCAACCCTGTAGGTGCAACAACATTATGAACTAACCAGTACCCCGGAGCTCTTGACTCTAGCTGCATATGTATCAAAAGATGGCCTAGTCGGCCATCACTGGAAAGAGAGGCCCATTGGACATGCAAACTTTATATACCCCAGTACAGGGGAACGCCAGGGCCAAAAAATGGGAATAGGTGGGTAGGGAAGTGGGGGATGGTATGGAGGACTTTTGGGATAGCATTGGAAATGTAATTGAGGAAAATACATAATAAAAAATGTATTAAAAAAGAATTTTATTTTTTACTTCTATCATGTTTAATGTTCCAAATAGATTTTAAAAACTGGTTGAGTGTGTATTTCTTTTAGCTTCAGAAGATATCATGCATATTTAAGAGGCATTTAACTATTCTAAATTATTTTGATGACTTAAAAAATGTCAATATTGAGTTGTGTATTTTAAAATAAATTTTATTAGTTTAATAATAAAAAAATTGGCCAGTTAACCTGGATCTGCTGTCGAGGGAGGAAGGCAAGAAATGCTCATGGTTCCATTTCCTGCAGAAGAAGGTTAAAAAATATTGGGGGAATAAGGTGTGGCCATTTTAGGACACCCTTTTGGGGCATCTGTGGGACTCATAGCAGTAACTCTTTAGAGCAGAAATGTAATAATCCTCCAGTTTTTCAATGTTTGTGGCCCAAACATTTCTATCTTTTTGTCACATTTTACCTGGTTTTAGCATTTTTACCTATAATTTCCTGTACAGCTCAAAATTCCATCAATCTGTGTAGAATGGAAATTAGAGGAAGAACTAAAGTTTCCTTGTCAAGGTGATATTGACTCCTTGGGAAATAAAAGCAAATTTAAGAAAGATAAAAAACAAAACAAAACAAAACAAAAGAAACAACCAAGACCTTGAGAGGGTGAGTAAATGGATAATTGTCCCTTCTTGGAGCTCTCTGAGAGCACTGTGCACTTTGCGGGCCATGGGACTCATTTGGCTGTGTTGAAATGACTTGAGTGGAGGAACACTGAGGAACACTGAAATCAAAGTTAACAAAGCAAAATCCTGTGGTTGAAAAAAAAAAGCCAACAAAGTTTACTTTTTTTCTGTTCCAAATAACCAGGTTCCTTCAAACCTATTTCTGTGCAGCTGAGTTCTATTTTTAAAATGAAATAAAATACATGTGAGTCTGTTTTTCCAAGTGGTGATAATTTCATTGGAAGATGGAGTTTTTCAGTGGCAAGGGCTTCTTGTGAGCAGTGACATCCTGATGTGAAGGCGCATGGTCTTCTTGAGAGCCATGGCTTGGGGGAATCTTCCACTGTTGGGAGAGAGAGGGGGAGTTTCAGAAGCTGAAGTGAGCATGATGCGGCTTTGGTGACCAAGGCTGCTGTCTCTGACCTCATAATCGAGGCAGAGCTTCGTCCCACTGACCTACTTCTGCACACCTCGTGGCCAGCTTCTTGAATTTAGACAAGAAACTTCTTTTCCAGTCCAGCGCTACTCTTAATCTCTATTTCAATCACATAAAATTTTATAGTGGTATTAATGACAGATGTGGTGGAGGAGGCAGGTCACCCAAGAGATGACTTTGCACACTTCATCACCCTGCCTTGACTGACAGGCTACCCCTGTTGGTGCTTCCTTGAGGAGATCATATTCAGCTGCTTCATGTAGTTGGAAAGTGCAGGGTTTGTTTAGTTCAAAAAAAATTTTTTTTAACCTTGGTTGTTTATTTGGGCACATTTGCAAATAAAGATGATATTATCATTACTTTTTAAGAATCCCGATAAGGTATTAGTTTCACCTAATAGTCATGGTAGATATTTAATCAATGCTTTTTCAGTGCTAGGGATTGAATTGAACTTAAAACGGCATGTATACCAGAGAAGGGCTCCACTCTTGAATCATGTTCCCCATAGCATGTTTTACAGACAGACAGTCTCTATTGCGCGCTCTCTCTAAGGTAGATAACTTGTAGGAGTAAGTCTCCATTTTACCATGTAGGTCCAAGGTTGGAATTCCAATCCTAAACCTTACCAGCAAGTGCTCTTATCTTCTGAGCCATCTTGCTATGTCTAAACTTCAGTTCAAATTCCAGATTTTTAAATACATTTTGCAAGCTACATTCTTTAGCTTGCTAGAAAGCAAAGTCAGAGGCAAATTGTGTTATTTTAATAGGAAGTGTCCTGTGAAAGATGGTAATGAGGGAGAAAGATTGAGAGAACGCAGGATGGAGGCTGAAGATTGAGGGTTACATTCCAAGCTACCAACAGGACTGGGGAAGGAGCAAGTTTCTGTAAAACTAATTATTAGTTTAGTTAGTTAGGTGTGTGTGTGTGTGTGTGTGTGTGTGTGAGAGAGAGAGAGAGAGAGAGAGAGAGAGAGAGAGAGAGAGAGACTGACAGACAGACAGACAGACAGACAGGCAGACACACAGATTGAGTGATCCCATGCATATGTACCATGGAATCCACAGATCTCAAAGGACAACTTCCAAGAGACGGTTCTTTCCTTCCACCCTGTTGGGGCAGCTTTCTCTTTCTGCCCCTGGCCAGCAGCATACTCCAGGCTAGCCTGCTTCTATGTTTCCAAGAGATTCTCCTTTCTCTGCTTCCCATCTCCCTGGAGGAGTGCCAAGATCACAGATGTCTTCCACCACACCTGACCTTTCAACTAGGTTGCAGCAGATGTGATTTGAGAGCGTGTGTTTTGGGTAGGAGCACTTGGGGTGGCTAACCTTGTTCGTTCAGCATACAGACTGAAGTGGGGAACAGAGACACACCTTTCTCTGGTGACAATCAAGCCCTCCCCTCTGCTCACAGCTGTGCTTGGAGCTGGGCAAAACTTCTGATGGGGCACAGACAGCTAGACACAATGTCTGCGTGAAGCCAGGTGGGAATAGATGTACACTGGTTCCAGCACCCTGCGTTTCCCCTTACCCTTGGCTCTGGTACAAGCTGTAATTATGTTTGTCTCTGCATAGCTTCTCTCTATCACATTCTTCCTTCCCAGCCACACGCCAGGCCAGGGCCAGTTCAAATCCTGTGTTCTTGGGCTCCTGTGGAGTTCCTTCTGTAGCCAGGCTTTCTAAACCACGGCACTGCCAGCTAAAAGTCTCAAAATCCCATATAATGCTTTCTTTGGTAGAACAGGGGCCATACCGTCCATTTTTTTAAAGGCAATAATTATTCTTTTTAAAAAGTGTTTTGCTGGTCTATCTTAGTCATGCATGGCAATGGGTGTCATTGTGACTCTTTCATGAGTGTCTATAATGGACTTGGATCATTTCCTAACCGTTTTCCTCTCCTGTTTTCTCCTCCCCTCCTCTTTCCAAAGGGTCATTTCTACTGTCAAGTCCTAATACATAAATATCTATAATTTATAAAATATTATATAGTATATAATACTTGGTTATGAGAAAATGTGATACTACTCCGAGTTGGCATTATTTTATTTTATGATCTTCAGTCTCAACTATTTTCCTAAATACATAATTTTATTTTTATAGCTAAACGATACTCAATTATATATGCATACAACATTAACTATTCATACATTGATGGGCATCTCTGCTGGTTCCCTGGCTTTCGTGAACAGTGCTGTAGTAAGCATTGACACACAGGTACCTCTGTGGCATACTCAGCTGCATATACCAGGCATGGCTGGCTAGGCTACTTTTAGTCTTGAGAAACCTCCACAGTGGCTATACTGCTTTCTATTCCCACCGCCAAGAGTGCGGGTTACTCTTGAACACTTCTCACTTGCTAAGCAAATTCATGAGCGGTGTGCTTTCATAATGGCTTTGTTTCCTGGTCCCAGCAATGATCTCACTCAGAATGACCTGAAATGTTGAGGGTATTCATATTCCATACAGTGTCTCATGGAAGGAGAGGGAGTTTGAAGTGTCTTCTAAGAGGGACAACAGACAGCTCTGCAGTTGGCTCTCTGGAAAAAGTGCTTGCTGCACAGACATGAGGACCTGAGTTCACATCCTAGCCCTCATATAAGAAGCTGGCAGAGTGTGCCTCTGACACAGACAGGCAGATTGCTGGGCTCACTGGCCAGCCAATTGAGTCAGTTGGAGAAATCCAGGTTCAATGAGAGACCTGCCTCTGTAAAACAAGGTGGAGGGAGATTCCCAATGTCAGCCTCTGGCCACCACTCGAGGTCACATGTGCAAGCACTCACACACATGTGTGCATATGCATGCACACACAAAATGCACATGTGCACACACACATACATACACACGTATATACACATGCATGTAAACAAGCACATGGCACATGTATATCCCCATGCACACACATGCACATGTACATGCATATATGTGTATATGTGTATGCAAATAAACACATGAATATACGTGCATATACATAGACACACATGCAAAAGCAACAGTTACCTGACGCTACTTCTTCTTCCCACATTTGCTATTTGGCATGGTAATTATTCACTAGTGTCTCTTTATTTCTTCTAACCATCACAGGGAGGGAAAGTAATCTTTCTGCTTAATCCCATGGTGTGGGGTGACACTCTTATAAGGCAGCAAGCCTCTCTGCCATGGGGTAACAGCAGGCCTCATACTCCACACCCCATCTCCATAGGAACCAGGACTCTCCCAGACCAGGGTTACAGTTTGGGTCCTGAATATTAGGACTGGGTAGGGAGTAGAAGAAACTTCCATACTGGTGCCCTGAGGTAGAGAAATCAGAGTATGATTCTACTCCATCGGATTTCAGACCCATGAGTTTTCAAAGCAGCACCCATGAATGCTGCCAATAAAGTCAAAGGGCCACCTGCACATTGGCCCAGAGGAGACAAGTCAGAGTTAGAGTCTGGGTGGAACTGAAGGATGGAAGGTCAGGAGTGATAGAGGAAACTTTTGAACCACTGCAAGAATGAGGTGCAGCACGGAGCCTGTCCTTCATGAATTGGCCACTGACTAATGAAAAGCAACTTGTAAGTGTGGCAAAATGATTAAAATACACTGTTGGGTTGATCCAGTGTACAGCCCACCTGATTACCCGTGTGGAAAGGAACTTCACAAATGCATTTGCTTTCTCAGTGCTGAGCGGCAAACCTTCTGCATTCTAGGCAAGTGATCTACTGCTGAGCTACAGCCTCAGCCCTCCAAAAGACCTATGAATAAGAGACACATCTGGCTCTACATCTTTAGTTGCCCACCAGTACTGAGCTAGAATTGATGGGAAATGAATGTATGTAACAGTTTGGCCAAGTGGCTCAGACAGCGGCAACAAGTGGATTTGGCTTCTCTCTGTGGCTGGGTGAAGAACGAGTAAGACAATGGCTGCTGGCAGTTCACAACCAACCCAGGGACAAACCTGGGCCTGTTCCTGATCATCAAAAGCCTAAGAACCCTTGCTTCACACTCCCTCTGACTCTTCATCTTCCTGGGGCAGAGGCCTCGTGTTCTGCTTTTCAGTGTGGTTGCTCTCGGCTCCCAGCCTGGGTAGGGCAGTGGTATTTGGTTAGTGTGGACTTTGTTCTGAACTCTTCTGGCTTTGTTTGTGTTGTGGAAACTCTGGCTCGTCCCATGCTTTGATTATTTCACATCCATGAGTTATATTCAGAAATCCAGGGTGCAGGCTCATGGAAAAAAATACCTAAATTGATGACTAATTTGACATCAGAAGTTTTTCAACCAGAAAAAAATAGTGTACTACAGAGTAAACGGGCCACTCCACCCCTGGCCTCCTGCCTTCTGCTTGGAGTGAGATTTTCAAGTGTTCCATTGAGAGAGGCTGGGGAGTCACAGAGAGGAGGCCCAGCTATGGGGCCCACACAGCAGACAGCCCTGGGCAGGGCACAAGTGCTCACTCAAATTTACTGGGCACCACTTACCAAAGCTATTATGAAATACAGTCACAAGCTGGGCTCCGTGACACATGCCTGTAAGACAGAGACAGGAGGATCACCGCAAGTTTGAGGGCAGCCTGGTCTATCAGTGAATTAAGGACCAGCCTGGGCTTTGTAGTGAGACTGGCTCAAAAGACCAAAGGGGTTGGGGTGGGGGTGGGGTGGAGGAAGAGAGAGGAAGAAGAATAAAAGGAGAAATGTTTGTTATTTGAAAATAGTGACTTAGGAGTGTGTGTGTGTGTGTAGTCTGTGAGTATGTGTGTGTGTGGTGTGTATGTGTGTGTGTGTGAGTGTATATGTGTGTGTGTGTTTATATATGCATGCGCACTTTTGTATATATGAGGGTGGACAGGTGCACCAGAGTGTGCATGTTTGGGGCTTAAGGACACCCTTGGGTGCTAGTGCTTACATCCCAACTTGTTTCAGACAGGATCTCCTGTTGGTTTTCTCTCTTCATGCCAGGCTAGCTGGCCTGCAAGCTTCTGTCTCTGCTTCTCATCCCGTCTCCCCAAAGGACTGCGGAGTGTGCCATGGCACCTACGTTCTGTGAGTGCTGAGGACTTGAACCAGGTTGTCACAGCACATGGCAAGCACCGCATCCACTACGTGCTCTCTGAAGACCTTTTTTTTTTTAATTGTCCACATTTTTATTTTTACACCATAAGGAATAATTTCCATCTCACTCTCCCTATTGCTTTGCCAGGACACAGAGAAATGTCTGTGCTCAAAATGAAAGGCTCTTGTCTTCTTGGCTGAATATCAAGATTTTTCCAGATTGTCAACTCCTTAAGAGAGGAAAAGCATAAAAGCCAGCTGCAGAAGGGCAGAAGTGAGCTAACACGATCCAGGTGTTTCTAGTTTTCTCCCCAAAGACAGGAGCGTGTGCGCATGCCCTGTCGATCCTATCTGAGGGGCGCTGCCTGATAGCATCAGCCTGCCGATCATAGTTTCGATAGCAGTTGGCGAGTGGATCCCCAGTGTGTGGCAGCTGTAGCTCTCGGGTCGACACTGGTTGTGCGGGAGCATTCTGAAAGTTCATGACCTTGCATTTATCCTCCTTCCAGCTTGATCCATGCATATAAAAAGGATTTTAAAGTAGTAAACTTGTAAAGACATCTTGGGGTGGCCGTGCAGAGAAAAGGGTCTTCAGTCGCAATTCCACCACTGCCAGCCACGGGTCTACGGCAGTCCTCAACTGTCTGATCCACACAAATAAACCATGCTTCCCTTAATGCTCTAAAATAAAATGAATACATTCTGTTGACACAGATTTATTCACAAAAATAACCTAGGCAGAGGGCTGATACAATGCATTTGATGTTTGAAGGCTTGTTAAATCTGAAGTAACTTTCTAAGTGTATGTAATCTACAGTATTTTACAGTGTATGTATGTGTATGTGTGCACATGTGCTAGGTTTTGTGTGTGTGTGTGTGTGTGTGTGTGTGTGTGTGTGTGTAGGGGGCGGGGTCAGAAGGCAGCTTATGAGAGTTGGTTCTCTCCTCCCGCCATGTGGTTCCTGGCGATGGAACTCAGGCTTGGCAGCAGGCATGTCTACCCACTGAGACCTCTTGCCAGTTGTAGACTACATTCTGATAAACAACTACATTGACAGAAAGGAAAACAAACAAAAGAATACTCTCCCAGAATCAACACCAAGCTACCTTCTGAAACTGTCCATACCCATGCTTAGATGACACATTTCAAATCATTTCTGGGTCCTGCAACCTGGATCAAATCTCCCCTGCCCATCCAGTGTTTTCCTCAAACTGATCATTTCAGTGGCAGCTCTTACCTGAGGCTGCTGTCTATGGATGAATAATGGTTAGCCTGCATCCATGTCTGCTCTTCCACACATCCCCATAGATGGAGACCTACTCTCACTTGGCTTAGTTTCTTCTGTATTATACGATGAAGAGAAGATGGTAGGAGCTGGTGCTGAATGTTTACTGTTTGAGGAAGACGTCAAGGGGAAAGAAAATCAAGTCAGAGTAAGAGGACTGGGTTGGAGTCCATGCTTTGTCACTGGGCTGCTCATCTAAATGAGTCACAGAACTCCAAGCCTTTGTTTTCCCTGTTTCTAAAGAGAGATAGAAGCATGCGCATATGTGGGGATACTACGATGGTAAGAATTAGTTCTATTTCAGTTGAAAGGGTGATTTTTCATAAATATGGAGTTCAAAATAAAGAATTTATTAAAACGTATCTATAGAGGTAACCTCAAGGAATTACTTAAAATAATAATAGCTTAAATGGAGTAATCTCAGTTGATTGTCACAGGCACCATTATATAGATTGCAAAACACATTGCAACAAAAATAAACATGACTTCAGCTTTTAATGGTCTAGGATTTGTGTGTGTGTGTGGTTACTATTGTTTCTGAACATTTTTCCTTTACATTTTTGTATTTGATTGGTTTGATGCTATCCCCGAAGCTTCAAGTATTATTTTAAAATAGTATTATATGAAATTTAGTTTTATTATGGAAAAGGATACAATTATTTCACATCTGTTGGGTTCATCTTAACTCCAACTCCATCTTTTGTGGGATTCAAACCGAATTGGTAGGGTTGTAATTGTACTCTTTGGGCAGTGTGATTGCATCAAATTGTTTTTCTACTGGATCTTCTGTAATGTACTGATACCGCTGTGCTACACTCCTGTGTGGTCCTGGATCCTTCATACAGACCATTCCACTTCTCTCTGTATTGACTGTATCAAATTCACTCCATAAATTTAGCAGTCTAGTCTACTTTGCAATCAGTTTGATCAGGGTTGATTTTTTTTTTTAATCTGTCTTTTAGTCTTTTAAATGTGATAGAATCATCATTGGATGGAGTCACACCATAAATGACAGAACTCTCTCCATTGACCAGTTATACAGGGCAATGTAAAGCAGAAAGCATTTTGACAAGTCTATTAATATAGCTCCATTTTTTTTCCTTGTTAGCAATTCAAGTATAATTGAGGTCTAGTGTTGAGCTTTAAAGACATTCTTAAGACTCAAGGAGAAAGCTTGATGAGGTGTGCATTGCGGCCTAGCCTCTCAGTTATTCACCCATTTATGGGAAGGTAACCCTCAAGGCCTCTCACTGTAAACACTAGGAACAGTTTTATAACTAGGCATTGATATGAGCTACTAGGCAATGAATTACAGCTCTAATGATAAACTGCAAATGTGAATGCTCCGGGTCTTCAGTCAAAATTAACACCACCACTGTTCATTTCCAAAGCCTGTGATGTCCTAGTCAGTCGATTATACTATTAACCAAGGACTTCTCAGTGCATCAACTTGTAAAACCAGATGTATTTGAGAATGGTTTTTGAGCTAGCAAACTCCTCACTGTCTTATCTGAGGACCCGGAGAACAGCTTTTTCATCTTGCTCATTTAAAGTCAAATAAGTTCTCTGAGGTCCAGCATGCTCTAATAGGTGTGTTTGGAAAAGTGTTCACACTTACATTCTTCTACTGTAATTTTCTTCTTCTTCAAGAGTGGCTTAAAGGTATGGCTGTGGCCCAGGGGACTACTCCCCATTTTGCTCTCCCTTTCTTTTTCTTTTTGAACTTCTTAAAGTGGTGGCTGAGATGGTTGTAAGAGACAAAGCAGTTGCTTAAAGTAGAATTCTGAGAGAAGATGTCTCAAGCAGTTTTACAGTTAAGCCTCCATAACGCGTTGTGAGCTAGCTCCTTCTCAGACGACAGAGGTCATGACTCTTCTCTTTAGCCAGACTTGGCTGGGTGGATAGGACATATGGGATCCCAGAATGGCTTGTCCTTAGGCTTGCTGATGACCTTTGTAACAAGGGAGTTTGTTGGAGGGTGGCCCCTCTCTCTGCTCTCTTTCTGTCTCTTGTTAGAATTTAGAATTAGGAAGAATCAGAGACTAGTCTGTTTAATTTCGGAAAGCAGCTCAAAAAGTTATAAGGTAGACTTGGGGCTAGGGCTGAAATGATGGGGATGGGGACTAGGAAGGCAAGAAGGATAAATCAGAGATGCACTGAGAAGGTCTGAGTAAGGGTAGTGCAGTCCTCCCAAAGAAATAAAGAAAGACACACACATGACAGACACAGGAATATGTATGCACACACATACTGACTCACGACATAGCACCTCAGCTGCCGACTTCTTTCTCTTAACTCCAGCTCACCCATTGCTATGCCTCAAATGCATCTTTTATGAGCTTTTCTATCCCTCACTGCCCAGTGCATTTCGACAGCAACAGAGAAGGTTGCTGAATTCCTGCTGTGTATTGTGACAGTATGAGTGATAGCATCCCAGTGACCTCCATAAGCTAATGGGAAGACATGTAATATTTAAATGCTTTGACATTAAAATGTAGTGGAAAAAACCCACCAAGGACTTATTTATCCTTTGTTATCAATGCACATTAAAAAAAATCATATACAACCAAATCCAGAACTTAGAGAATCAGAACTCAGAGGTCTGATGTCAGTGTGATGCAATATTTTAAGAGTTGTGTCTTAATAAATGCTTTGTGGAACTAGTCAGTTGTTACCTTCAATATAAAAACACACTACTTTGTATGGAGTATATCATGTGAAAACCACAGATATTTGTGTTTAATTCTCATGTATGGGTTGTCATCAAATTACTTTTGGTGATAAATGTTTCATTCCGATGGCCAATAAGTGTGGGAGTCTATTTTATTTGGAGTTAAGGGAAGGAAGGGTGTTTGAGAGTTTTTATAAATACTCTACTGTCCCTCTGTGTGGTTGCTTCTCTGTAGGATATGGTTGGTAATAGGTTGTAGTAAAGCAGGTATGGCTATCACTCATAACTAGGTCTTTCCAAACAATTAGTTATATACAATTTAAAGCATTCAGGTTTGCTCACATGTCCCTCTTATGCAGTGTGTTCGTCTTCTTTTATTAGCTTGCCAGGCTTTCAACAGCATTGTCCTTCCCTTCTCTGGTCCTCCCTTGATTGCTTGGGAACAGCAGATGACTTAGCTGAGGGTGGACTTAACTCCACCTGTAAACCAGGTAAATAATTACCAGGGACGTAATATAAGGGATCTACTGGGTGCTAGACATTAGTGTGTGTGGATATTTTCAATGCATTGGCTTTTCATTGGTCAATATTTTCCACCTTGTTCTCCAACCCCCACCCCATTAGTAAATCACAGGCAGAGTTGTTGTTCAAACAATGGAAATAAAGGTTCCTAGGTTAGGATAATTTTCAGGTTGACTCTTTTTTTTTTCCTTGGGAATTTTTAACCGCATGGACACACTGAGTTTAATGCTGGAGGCAGCCATTCACTGTAAGGAGACGTTGCTTACTTCATTAGCACAGTGGGAGTGCCAGCAAAGGTCTTTGACCTAGAGACCATCTTGCTTTAATAACGCTTTAACACTCGTAAAAGGTCTTTAATGGCTACATGAGACATATTTAAATATTAAACGCCATTCCTTGCTGTTGATTCACTAACTCCAGTGCTTACGGCTCCTTCATTGCTTCCAAAGTTGAGGGATCGTGCCCAGTTTCTCACGGCAGCAGTGAGTGAACCAAGCAAACCTGCAGGTGGGAACGTTTCAGCTCTGCCCTGATGACCTATTTGCCAACCTGAGAACTTTGAATTTCCAAATCTTGTCCACTTTGAGTTCCCTAACTTAGAAAATATTTATCTGTTCAATAAATTTTAAGCCTGCTCTGGAAGGTTTAGGAAAATATGGGCACTTATTTCTACTGGAACCATTTCCCCCTCCAAACATTTGGTTAATTTAATTCATCTGCCTGGATGCCCCATTCAAAGCATCACCCTACACAAAGGAGCAGCGTGTACTTATATTTAAACTTGGCCAGACCTGTGCCCACTAGTTCATCTGTATATTTATGTCAGTGTTTAATGCTGTTGTCATTGTCCTGAGGCCCTGTAAAGGAACGAGAGTCCCTGAGAATTGATGTTGTTGGTTTAATCAGGAAGGCCCCCACGGCCACCTGGCATCATACCATCTAAGACCTTACTCTGATTGCCCTGCATGGCGGATAAAACCCCGGCAACCCGAGTTTGTGCTCCCTTCTTTCCTGGGGGTGCATGGCAGGCCTGCGCAACGTGGAGATGCTTTTTATTTACAGAAGGGAAAATTGAGTTACAGACTTCCTGTCATGAGTAGAGATGCCTGGGGAAAATGAGGGCTGAAAGGAATTCTCAAACAGAGAGCCAGGCTATATGAGCCCAGGAGCACCCAGGGGTGTTGGCAAACTTTGCAGTATTCTTGAAATATTTGGGTTCAACAGAGCCCAAATGTATTTTGCTCAGAGCACCGTTTCCCTTTCATTTTCCAGAACCATGTATATTCAAGGAAATGTAATCGGTGTATTTTGGAACCATTTAACCCCCATTTATCAAAATATTGCATGGCAAATACCAGAGCTGGGTTCAAGGAAACCCTTGAGCTTTGTGATAAGTGATTCCCTCCCTGCCCACCCCACCCCCCACCCCGCCTTTTTAAACCACTGAATCTGAGAGCTTAAAAATTGCTTTGAAAAATAGCCTAGAACAGTGAAAAGTTTTCTTCTCAAATTATCTTCCAGGTATGGGAGCCTCGTCTATCTCTAACATATAGCAATGACAGAGACAAATCTTTTGAGGTGCAGGCCTCTCAGAGATGGCCTTTTAGGCTCAAAGGCTTCCCCATGGAGAACCCTAGCAACACATTTAGCGGAAACAGAACCGAATTTCTTTTGATGAAGCCATGGCACTATTAGTCCTAGCTGACAACCGAGTCCCAGCTTCAGATGATTTGATATCTCATCATCTAGTCTTCATTTAAACGTCTGTTTTGCCCACCCGAGAGTAGAGTTAAGTAACTTTTACCTTCAATTCTTACACTGCAATACTATGCATCTTGATTAGTGAGCCTTGGGCCATAGTCCTAAGTTTTATATTTATCTAGTTCTGGCTTTCCTATGTTTGCTCTCCTTTCTGCCAGTGTGATGAGAGGGGAGTCAGGGTGGCTAAGAAATACTGAGTTTGCCACCGCTGACCTGTGGCTCAGCTGGGCTTTTTCTTTCTGAGGACCAGATGGACTACACCCACTGTCTCAATACACATGCCTTCCCACTCGTGTGTCTCATACTGAATGCTGAAAACCCAGTTTGTAATCCTCTCTCATTGGGAATATTGGAGTAAGATGAAGTTGTCCAATCCTAGGACACAGCCCTTTTCTGTTGTGATGGATATTTCACTTTAACCTCACACAGATCGGAAAGGCAAAGCATCCACTCTCTCTTCCATTCACCTCAGTGCTACCCAAGAGTAGATTTTTGAACCACAGGGAAGGAAGAGCCTTTCAAGTCACACGAGTCTAACCATCAAGGGTGGCTTCAAACTCAGACTTTCTGTTTCCAGTTGAAGCCTGACTGAAGAACTCTCACCCAGCAACGGCTCATTTTGAACATTTTAGGAACACGGTGCATTTCTTCTTTATAACAGTCTCTCTCATGTCAAAGTCCTCGTAACTGTCCTTTCACAGATTAGAAAGCCTGGGATTAGATATGTTCACTTCACCCAGACTACCCAGTGGTAGACTAACACTGGGATCCAGAACTTTCTTACTCAAATCCCCAATTCTCATCCGCATCCAGGAAAGGTAAGTTTTATCTTCCCTT
This sequence comes from Mus caroli, assembly GCF_978045245.1. NCBI lineage: Eukaryota > Metazoa > Chordata > Mammalia > Rodentia > Muridae > Mus > Mus caroli. The sequence goes on along the minus strand of NW_028227267.1, from coordinate 44,181,695 downwards.
GTGGAGTGTGAAGGTAACTGTACCTTCTTCCACTTTAAGACCACAAGTGAATACATTGCTGTCATTATTTCATTATAGTTTTAGCTTTGGGTTTGTTTACTATTGTTGTCATCGTTGTTGTTTTGTTTTCCCAGATTATCGGGGAGGTGGGGTGGAAACCTTAAGTGTCTCAATCAAAGCCAGGCCAGGTTCCTTTTTTTCACGATGCATTTCTGCTAGACTTTAGAAGCCAAAGCTTGTCAGACCAGCTGCTTCTGATCTGGTTTCCACAAGTCTCGATGGAGCGAAACAGGTAGCAATGTACTGTAAATGTGTTTGGGATTGGCTGAAAGCTAGGAAGCACTAAAGGATTCGCCTTCACTTGGCAACCACAGAAGTGTCCTCTAACCTTCAAACCCTGGATGGAGGGAGACCGACAAAACATTCCTTGCTGGCTCCTGCTTTGAACACACTGGACTCTTGAAGAAATTCTGGGCAGAACAGCTTCTAGGAGGTCCTTTCACCTGCTTCTCAAGCTACATTGAGAATTCCCCCTATCCCAGTCCCAGTTCTCCAACCAAAGCGCAAGTCTACAGACTGCATCTATTTCTCCGCAGCAGGAATTGGAGAACAGCAAGATTTTTGAGAACTGCCACGTCCTGCCCTCAGGCGGACACCCTGACCTTGTGAAGTTCAAGTGAGGAGTCTGCTCGAGGGGGAGGAACTTCACTGACAAGCAAGCTGAAGGCCTGAGACTGAGTGCCCGAGGGCTTGCATCCAGGACTGGTTACATAAGAGAACTTCCAAGAGAGGACAGAACATAGTTTTCAACAAATAAATAAGGCAAAAAGGCTGCACTCACCAGTGCCACAGCTGGGAAGCAACTGTGAGCAATGAATTTCTCATGCTAACAAATCCAACCAAACTCTTCGGAAAACAGATGATGAACCCAGGGCCTGGCACTGGGACTCCTGGCAGAAGCTGCAAAGCTTCAGAGATGGAAGGGTATTTAGAGACGACGAGTTCACAAACACAGCTGAGGGCCAGCAACCTGCTTTCCTGCCCTGCCTGGCCTGGCCTGCCCGCGTGGGTCCTGTCTGTACAGGGTTTCTCCAGGAGGACCGCAGACGAAACTCGCCTTCATCTGCAGCCCACACACTCGAGAGAGAGAGAGAGAGAGAGAGAAATAATTAAACAGTTTTTCTTAACCTTCTGACCTCTTCATTTATTATCGCCATCCATTATGTGTGCCTTCTCGAATCACAGAATCCCCGAACTGAGCTCTGGGGTCAAGGGTTTATTGTTTAATGGAGATAGAACATTTTGTAAATTGCACGGAGTCACAATGTTTATAATAGACGCTTCTGGTGTACTGAACTTCCCCATTTAACAAACAGTGAGCCTTGACATGTGTTCTTCCTACAGAGCAAAAACCCGGGGTAAGTGCAGTATTGGCATGAATGTGTTACCAAATCCTTCCTGTAAACCCAGTGACATCTGCAGTCAAATAAAAACATTCCTTTCCCCAAATACCAGGAAATGCTGAGAGGATCACTCATCTTCTAAGGTCATGCTTAAATGAAGTTCTGGCTTTGAGAACACACAGCGAGGATGAAGAGGGCCAAGAATTCTGTCCAGTACACATCGGCTGCTACAAGCCTTTGGGGACAACCTCTTGTTTCAACTATGAGCCGGTGTACGGAGAAGCTTTTCCTCGAGTTTAATTAACCTTTGAATGAAAAAATGTCAATATTTTAAGAAATGTCCCCATGTTAAAAAAAAAATAATAATCCCTGTTGTCTTTCAAACAAAACAAAATAAAACAGAATTTGTCCTTTCAAGTCAGAAATGGATTTGCTTGAAATAAAGCAAACATCCACAAAAAGGTACTCCACCAAAATTACTCATGTATAAAATCCCTACAATTGAGCAAATATCAATATTCTTTAGTAAAGGAAGGTTAGGAAGTTGTGAAGAATCCTAAGAAGGACTGCATTAGTCCAACAACTTAACCCTTTGTGTCAGAGAGAAAAAAGAACCGTCCATGTGCGTATTCTGTTCTTTGGGGAACTTTGTTACATGATGGCTATGTGCTACCATATGCAATAAAAATGTGACTGATACAAACATTACAAAGAGTGACTTGCCATGAATTATTTGCATAACTTCTATCTCACAACTAAATAATTGGCTCATGGTCCAGGTTGTACTTAAAACTCTCAAAAAAAAAAAAAAAGAAAAGAAAAGAAAAGAAAAGAAACCCACAGTTTTTACATTTTACATGCTTAGTGCCTCGGGAAAATTTTCCAAAACAACCCTTAACCATAGTCATTCAGGCTTTTCTCACCGCCTTGAGTTTCAAAGAATCTTGTAGCCGTTAATGCTAGTTTAACACACTCCCTGGGTTGCTTTGATTGCAGCAAGTCGGGCCATTTTTGATTAGCCAGCAGGTGTCACTGTGGGTTTGGGTGGCAACCCGACTGACCACAAAAAGAATGATGAGGAAGACAGGGAAAGAAATGAAATGTAAAAAGCAGGTTCTGAGAGGAAAAGAAAAAGGCACTTATAAAATCTGTGGCCCCTCTCTTCAGCCTATCAAGAATTCTGTACCACTCTCATGCTGAGAGCCCCAGAAACTTAATTCACACACATAAAGGAAGTGGATGCCTTCCATTACTGAAGTCAGCTTCAGTGTATAAAATAGCGACAGAAATGAGTAAAGCTGAGAGATGAATTCTTGTAGCCTTTGCTTAATCGCTCAAGTCTTAGCTATGTATTTCATCTGTTTAAACCATAGATGTCATTGCTTTATCTCAGAAATGGAGACTGTCTTCCAGCTTTTTGGTAGGTTATAGACACATGGCCCCGAATGAGGTCTTGGCTATCCCTAACCTCAGTGGGAAAATAAATTCCCGTGTTTCATTCGCTGAAGGGGCATCTTGGGCCCTTCTTCCATCTTTATAGGATCTGGGTTACTCATTTGCAACAAAGCCAGCCTATCCATGCCGTCTTCCTGAGTACATGAAATTTCTTCATAAATAAAATTTCAATTGGTAAAATTAACACATATTTCTTAAGAATGGTTGGCCATAAAACCTCCCTGAGCTGAGAGGAATTCACAGCTGGCCTAATTTGAATAACAGGCTGTAAATTTGATTTCTATTTTGGGTTGATAGATGAAAGCAATGTCTATGTTTGTGATACAGAAAGCAGGCAATTTGTTAAGAAAGATACAAACTTGATTTCCCTGAATAAGGCTTAACACAGAGGCAAAACGTTTTACTAATTTGTAAAGAAAAACAAAGCCAAAATGTTTTAGAGATAAAGATGAAAGTTTCTGAGCTCTGGAGAGAGACTCTCATCTCAAACGGTCTAGCCCTCACCCTAGTCACCTCTCTTACATCATAGGCATTCATGTCACAGTACTATCGCATTGTAACATGCCATAAAAACCCAAGAATAAAAAAAAAAAAAAAAAAAAAACAATCTCAACTATGCTGTGAACATCCTGCAGTTGCTTTGGGGTGGGGAGTGTAGGATGTAGGATTGAGACAGGCTCTCGTGCTGTAGTCCAGGCTGGCCTCAAACTTAGAGTTCTTCTTCTTTAATCTAACTCATGCTGGCATTGCAGGTGTATACTACCATACCAAGGACACCTTGAGATTTCTACCTGATTTTAATTTACTTGTCTTCATGTAATTATTTCTTAATAACACAATATGTTGTTTAGGGATGAGCCTAATTAACAAGGGAAATGCTAAAGTTTAGGAGCAGAAAATAAAAGGCTAGAGTGGTAGGTTTATAAACATGTTAAAGAGTTGTTTACAAAGCATACATACCAGGATACTATCTAGCTTAAGTCATTCATTCACAGAGACAGACTGCTCTATAGTAGGCTGTTTTGACTCTCAAGAGGCAGGGCTTACAACTCTCAATACAATTTCTATGGAAAATCCATATTTATCTACACCTCTATGTTTATCTATCTATTTATCACCTATCAATCTATCTCCTTTTTTTTTTTCTATCTGGATGAGTCTACTTACACATTAGAATGTACCATTCATATACTAATATCTTGTTTGGGTCTCAGAAATTGAGACTCACGTTTTTACTCTACAATGTCTGGCATAACATGTAGAAATCATAGCAACAGATACTATGAGCAGAGAAGCAGCTGATGGGTGTGGAATAAAGAGTAAACAAAGGAGGAGAGATGTCAAGGAATACAAATATTTATCCAGGGTAACAGAGTGTCAACACAAATTGCTTTTCAATTAGATGCATACACCTGTGAGTAATGAGATCTTTGTCCATCACTTCATCTTTTGGAGTCATGCCCATAATTTCCATGACAACGTCTTAGACTATTAAGATAGTAGCGATCACAACTTCATCTCAGCCACTAACTAAGCCACTTTTGTATGCAGTGAGGACTATTGGCTCTTGATCACATGTGTACATAGAAGTGTGTGTGTGTGCATGAGCACAAATTTGTGCATCTTCCCAACTGGAGTCAACCTGTCTATAAGGCAGGAGTTGTACATTATGAGTTTCTTACCATTAAAACATTTGTCTTGGTGCAAAACATGCAGTGGAAGTTGAGTGAATCTGTTAATGAACGGAAATCACAAGGGCTACTTTTGTCTGGCAAGCTCTGGCAATGCTAAGTTACTTTTATGTAGTTCATATAAATAATTCACTTCTTGTGGTTTCATATCCTGATGTGAAAATTATGCATTTACTGTGTTTTCATAGATATTAATGGTGGCTATTAAAAAGCAGAAATTGTTTCCAGGTTGGTGGTCTTTGGCCTGGGAGTGAGTGAAAAGAGACTTAAGGTAAACCTTAATTGTGGGAAGCATAAAGCTCTATGCATTGCCTTGTTAAAGTTTCACGGTGTGCATGCATGGTTTTTCTACTTATTTCCCAAGGAACTGCAAAAAGACACTAGTCTTTCTCAACTACTTACTTTTTTTTTTTTTAAAAAAAAAAGGAAAATAAAACATAAATGCACCAAAGCAATTTGTCTTCATGGGCCTTTCCCTACTTGACATCAAATACCCCATTTAAAAGATGTATGTCAAAAACGGACCTGTAAATATGATGCCCTAATTTAAAAATTTAAGGAAGAAATATTATATTTATGCATCGGGTTTAGTTATTACCAGCCAAATGGTATCATGTTTCTGTTGAGGAAAAATTTAGGGGCTATTTAAAGAATTACAGTATGAAGCAAATCAAATCACTGCTTACAGGTCCTTTTTAAGGAGTGGGGGACAGTGTGAGGAAACTATACGGAGAAAACTAATGTTTACGTATAATGATTTCATTATCATGTTTCTCCCCCTTTGTTTTCTCATCCAGGGTAAACACTGAGGACATGTCATGAATTCCTGAGTCACAATAAATCTGTGAGTGTCAGACTCTGTGTGTGGGTAAAATGGGTAATTTTCTGACCTTTAAACTTTTGTTAGAACAAAGGACATCCCTCAGCATAATGTTTCCCTTCTACAAAATCTGGCAGGAAGCCAAGGTATGCCCTTTGGCAAACCTCCAGTTTGGATGACTCTGGGACCCTAGAGGACATTCTCGAGATGGCCCTGGTCTTACTCCTACCCTTTGCAAAGTCTTCTGGAATGACTTTGCTCACGCGTAACCTGCTGAGGGAGATGTGAGGGCACATTCGTCCAGATTCTTCACAAGGAGCTCTGGACTGTTCTGCTCTGCTTCAGTAGCATCCCCCTCCTGGCCAGTGTTATCTACAAGACTGTAGAGGAATGAGACCCAAACTTAGTGGAACTGAGGTTATGGTTAGAAAAAAGTTATCGCGTTCCATTCCTCATCAGGGGATGATGTTTGGCTGTGGTTGGTTTCCCTTCCAGAGGATATAATAGACAACAGAGGAAGTAGCAGAGGCAACATATTGCTCTGTTTTCATGGTTTCCTAAGTTGCAAAATCTCAAACCACTCTTATCAATGTCTAAACATTATCACTTTCATTTTTTATTAGATATTTTCTTTATTTACATTTCAAATGTTATCCCCTTTCCTAATTTCCCCTCTGAAAATCTCCTATACCCTCCCACTCCCATTCCTGGTCCTGACATTCCCCTATACTGGGGCATAGATCCTTCACAGGACCAAGGGCCTCTCCTTCTATTGATAACTGACTAGGCCATCCTCTGCTACATATGCAGCTAGAGCCACAAGTTCCACCATGTGTTTTCTTTGATCGGTGGTTTAGTTCCAAAGAGCTCTGGGAATACTGGTTAGTTCATATTGTTGTTCCTCCTATGGGGTTGCAAACCCCTTCATCTCCTTGGCTACTTTCTCTAGCTCCTTCATTGGGGATCTTGTATCACTTTCATTTTTAAGTAATTCCAAGCCTAGAATACATAAAATATGTTTCTTTTTTCACTTTTATTCCCCCATTTCTCCTGTTCATGATTTGACACTGTAAGCATGAGTGAGGTTTAGTTAAACCAGTACTGAATTTATGCATTTATTTGCTTCTGTGTATAGAGCCTGAGTTCCAGAGTGCATGTGTAGAAAGAAGTCAGAGGGCATCTCTTGTTGCTTGCCCCCCTCCATGAACCACCTGGGTCCCAGGCATTAAACTCAAGTTGTCAGGCTTGGCGGCAAGTGCCTTACCTGCTGAGACATCTTCCCAGCCCATCCAACAAGCTTTTCTGAAAGTTTTTCCTTTCTCCAATGGGTATTCAGAATGTGAACTCCCCCTCTCAGCACAAAGAGAAAAACCAAAACCACATTAGTAGTCTCCGAGAACTATTTGGGTAATACTTAAGCCCTTGGTGGGCTTAGGGCATTTCAGAATCACATTGGTATTACAAACCAATATAATTGCTAAGATAATTTTCACATACGCTTGTGTGTGATTACCTTTTAAAAACTGGCAGGAACAAATTAAAAACAAAATACCTCAAAGGTGCACAAATGAGTTACTAGGGTAGAGTGGGCTCATTCTGGAAGTCTGAAATTGCTAATAGTTTTCTCTTAAGACTCAGAAGCTTGAATGATTGGGACTTGTTAGAACATTTAAAAAAACAAAACAACAACAAAAAGAACAAAACAAAAACAAAACAAAACAAAAAACCAAAACCATGACTTTAAACTGTATAATGGCAGTTCCATCCATTATTCCAAAAATTACCCCAACAACCAGCTAATTGACCCAGCTCACCCTTCCTCCATCTGACAGCCTTCTCTTTGCTTGGGATATGCTCACTGAGCCCAACTCAACACTGGGTGCACTAATCAAACAAACCACTTCTCCAAAGCCATTTGTACCCTCAGAGGTACAAGAATCACTCAAAGGTGACAACCCTTGGGATTTCTTAAGTGACCCCAATGGTAGTGACACATGTTGCCTTGAGGCAAGAGCATTGTTTGCATAATATATAAGCAGAAGGCAGGTTCTTGATAATGAGGAATATTTTTCATTTGGGGCTGTATCTCTAGAATATTGTAGTATGAATGGTTGAGCTAAAGTTTTTTTTTTCCCCCCTAGGTGAAATTTTAAATGATCTCAAAGACTTTCAATGGAGCAATAAGATTCCTTTAAATAAACATAGGAAGAACTGGCTTACCACGTTTTTATCGTATTTGTTTTGACATTCATGTGTTCAGTAAGTGACTTTTAGTTATTCGATTGACTTTCAAGGTTAGCACAGAGTTGGGAGCTGACAGAGTTTATTTAACAACAATCGGGAAAGGTTGTAGTTAAATTTCCTAGGATACAGTTGGCTGGGCGTCCTAACACAAGCCACTTACAGTCCTGGCATGTGGAAGGTGGAAGCAGGAGGATCAGAGGTACAAGCTTATTCTCAATTAGTCGCAAGTTGAAAGTAGCCCAGGCTTCCTAGACTCTTCCTTAGGAAACCAAACTAAGTAGATAATAAACTTATGATAAATCCTACACAACTGCATATTGATGGCCGCATGTTAACTGAGATGGGAAGCAGGTACCATTCCTTGGAACTGTGTTCTGGGTTTTCCTCGTTGCTTCTGGCCTTTCCCTGAAGTTTTACGGCTAGGCTATCGGAACTCTCTTTCCATGGCCCTTCCTATGGCAGATGCTGTGCTGTGTTACCCACATCTCCCTTTAGGGATTTAGTCCTTGTCCTAAGATCCGGATAGTAGAGAACCTTAGTGCTGTAAGTGCCATAGGCAGGCATGCTCGTTTGTATGTACTCCCTAGGTTTTGTCATGGCCCCATCAATGGTTGATGATACACACTATAGGCCTTCCTCTCTTAAACCCAATTAAGGCAAAGTCTTAAGGCTTAGCCACCTGTCAGAATTCCCTTCAGGCTTCCAAAATTCCCATGGAGAATGTATGCAGCTCAACCCCTCCCCCTACTCAGTCCTACTCCTTGCCTTCCTCTTCCCCCACCCCCATGGTTGTTGGTTATTTCCTCTTAGTAGCCCTCCCAGTAACCTGTGTGCTAATCGCCATCTCAGAGTTCACACACACACACCCCTACCCACCTTGGTTCTGTGCTCCACTCCTTGTTCCTGTCACTCTCAATAAGAATAGTCATCCTAGCAAGCTCAGCTCTGTGAACTCCCAGCAGCCAGATGCCACACGCAACCTTCTCCATCATCACAGATGGGGGCCAGGCAGGTGTTACAAGTTAGGAAGGCTGGACATGCAAGCAGGAATCAGCACCTAAGAGCAGGAACCTCCAAGGAAGCACCAGGTGATAGCAATTATAAAGGGGGCAGGGTCGGGATGGAGCAGGCAAAATGGGTTAGAATAAAGAGGTGGGCAGACAGGCCAGTACTGACAACACATGGAAGAAAATACAGCTACAACCTGGATCAGCAATGTGGTTCTCACAGAAATATGGGACCCACTTGATAGAAAAGTGAATTTGAAAGTGCCATGTTCTTTGCTATTACCAAGTTTTAATTAATTGCAGAAGAGATGATTGGCAGGGATAGAGACAGGGACCACTGAAGCACTTTCTGTGTGATATGAGGACCTAAGTTTGTATCACTAGCACCCACTTAAGAGGCAGATGTGGCAGTGGTGTGTGCCTACAACCCAGGGCTGGAAGGGTGGGGCCCACACAATTCCTGGCGCGCTGCTGGCCAGCCAGATTAGATCAAACAATGAGTTCTAGGCTGAATTAGAGATCCTGTCTTTAAAAACAAGACAGAAAGAGAAATAGGAAGATACCTGGTGACAGCCTCTGGCTTTCACACGTTCATACACAGCCAGCAGACACACACACACACACCACATATCCTGCCCAGCCTCTCCACACACACATCCCTACACATACACACATACATGTACACACACATTACATAGACATACATGCACACTCACATACATACATATACACACCTACACATTAGACACACATACATACACAAAGACACACATACACACATATACATAAATGTACACATATACATGCACACATACACACAGATACACACATTAAAGAAAGGAAGGAAGGAAAGAAGGAAGAAAGAAAGAAGAAAAAGGAATTTTGCAAGATGAGTCAGAAGTGATGTCTTAATCCAGTGGTTCTCAACCTTCCTAACACTATGACCCTTTCATACAGGTCCTTATGTTGTGGTGATCCCCCCCCCAACTACAAAATTGCTTTCATTGCTACTTCACAACTGTAATTTTGCTGTTATGAATCTTAATGTAAACATCTGGTATGCAGGACATCTGACATGTGGCCTCCAAAGAGGTCACAACCCATAGGTTGGGATCCTCTGCTCTATGGGATGAAGGTCTAATGGCAGGAACCCCCATGGAGACTCACTCAGATGCTCACAAAGCAGTGACCATTCAGATCATCTAACTCATCCATGCAAAGGGGAGCCAGAGGAGGATGTATACACCAGCCTGGAGCATGTGGAACCGCACTGGACTCCATCTGAGATAGTAACAGGTCATCCTAATTATTTTATCCACTATCTGCCTTCCCCATTGTAATGTTGTGTTGTATCTCAGAATCTAGGACAAAGGATAACAGAGACGATAACCATAGAAAGTTTTGAATAAATTAGGAAATAACTTTGTCCCCAAATATTTGGGGACATAATTTACTATATGAGTTAGGATTTCTTCAATTATGAATAACTGAATTCTATTTTAACTCTGATATGAAAAGTAGGGGATGCATTTTCAATAAAATTGAAAATAATAGTTGTAAACGTATCCAGATTTAGGGGCTTGAATGATGTCACAGTGACTGGGTCTCTTGCAATCCTTCCATTCTGGCATTATTTTTAGGCAGATTTCCTCAGTTTGATTCCGAGCTTCTCCAGATTTTTGGCTATAATCTGGGAGGAGTGCATGGAAAACAAAAGCATATCTTTTACAGAGTTCCCATCCACACTCCTCATCTTGGAGTCTGGCTGCTGCTGCCTCCAATTTGGCAATGTTCTGGAACCCAAAACAAGGGTGGGTCCACCTTTGATCAGCTGGACTGAGGATGGGAGAGGTGTTGTTCCTTGAAAGAGAATCTTGATGCTTTAACCAAGATAACTATGTTTTTGGAACTCTTCAGAAGGTCATCTTTCAAGCACTGGGCAATCCCAACCACTTCGTAAGTGGAGTGCTCCAGCCACCATCTCTATTTTATGCACACGTGTACTGAAAGAAAAAAAAAAACTAAGCAGCTCACTTCAATTCCCAGAGCTGGGAAGACAAAACCAAGATGGAAACACGGACAGTCTAGCTTACAGCCTACTCCTTTAACTTCTATACCGAGCTCCTGAGAAGGAATTCGTGAAATAAAGGACATGTGAACATTCACTCTACTTGGCTTTGTCATGTTTAAAGACTTGGATAGCATTTATAAAGCATGCCATAGCATCCGAGTCACAGTGGTGAGTGATGGACTGAGTCACCTGTTGTCAGGACATAGCCAGGAAGGTTTTCTCTGATGCTCTATCCCATGAGTTGTTTCCTGACTTCTACAAAAATTATTTTCTATAACTGTTATGGCGTCTACTGAGTTAATTTTATTTCATTAAAAGTCAATTGTTAGATGACCCCTAACATATTAAGAGAATGGTATATATCCTATGGTTGTTTAATGGATAATGCATTTAAACCATTGAGATGCATTATATTTGCATTCTTCCAGCTCTGATGCCCTAGAAAGTTTTATCACCTTTGAAGAACCCACTCTCTAGTTCATTATCCACTCTCTCACTAGAAGTCACCTGACCTCTAAGTTGGTCTTTTGGATGCTGGAATTGACTTCCCCTTTAAATATTTTTTTCTCTTAAATTCTTTATCTATCTCTTTGGGAGTAATTTATCAGAGATAACTCTTAACAGTCAGGAGGTCTTGTAGACTCAAGTACTCTTTGTTTTAAAAATGTCAGATGAAGTTCTGTCGAAGGGTGCTCTAGGGGACTAGAGAAAACAGACTATAAAGTTAGACCCTTAGCCTAAAGTGGATGACACTGATCTTTGGGGTAGAATGTCTGATCAGCTTTGTTTTGTATCATAGGATAGGATGGGGGGATGTAGGTAGTCTTTTCAATATAGTCTTCTCAGGCATATAGCTAACTGTTGGATTGGAGGATGCCATCCATCCACTCCTTTAATCTATTTGAGCCTACTCACTATCTGTAAAATGAAACCCTCTGTTGCTGTTTCCATGTGATCTTGGCTTTCTCTCCTCTCATGCAACCTCTGGCACAGGCTTGCCATGACCTAACACTTGTGTGCTTATCATATGCAAATGATCTCTCTCAGTTAGCTCAAAGCCTTAAGGTTCTTACAGAGTCTCTCAGATTGTGGATGAGCTCAATATTAGATCATTGACCTTAGGATGTTGTGTTTCTAAGATGGAACTAGGAGACTTTGCAGCAGGGGCTGTGGGTGGAGGGTAATTTCAAGTAAAGATGTATGTATCCAGGAGTGGACATGGGAAGGTGGAGGTGTGGTGGTGGAGTGTGGAAACAATAAGTATGGTTGCTACATATTCAAATTGTCCCTAGTTAGAAAAGAGTCCACTAGTGACTGGTACATCCATGGGAAAAGTTGCCTCTCATGATGACCTGTAACTCCTAAGTGAGTTCTGAAATCTCCTAGTAACTACGGTCACAGGGGCTTTTACAATTGCTTTTTTTTTCCTGTTCTTTTGTTGTTGTTGTTCTCTCCTTTGGTTCTTGTTTCTATTTTAATTTTGATAAAGGAACTGGCTGAGTTCCCCAGGTTGACCTCAAGTGCCCAATCATCCTTGAGGTTCAAAGAGGGTTACATGAGGACAGTAGGAAGGAGCAAATCTGTGGCTTACAACCTAGGCATATAGTGCTTCCTTCTAGTCACAGGCCTACCAAGATGCTGCCTGCATACCTCAGGGAGAGGCATTTTGTTCTTGTCACCCCACGTACACCCTGTGTGAGACAGAATCGTCCTCAGATGCGGGGGGCGGGGGGGAAGGAGGTAGGATGTACTGGCAACATACAGTTGTACCCTAAGCTGCCATCTGCCTCTAGAGCCGTTATTCTTAGCCTTCCTAATGCTGTGACCCTTTAATACACTTCCTCATGCTATGGTAACCCCCAACCATAAATTATTTCCTTGCTTGCTACTTTATAACTATCATTTGGTACTGTTATGAATCATAATGGAAGTATCTAATGTCCAGGTTATCTGATATGTGACCCCTGTGAAAGGGATGTTCAAACCCCAAAGGTGTCAGGACCCACAGATTGAGTCTAGAGGCCAGCCCACAGTTCGAGTTTCTCCATCTTTTACTCTTTGGCTCCTTGATTTCCTTCTAGCATATGGTGTACTGAAAGCTCCATTCCAGGCCCCATTGTCTATGATTCTCACTTCTTGAAGGTCATCAATAAAAAAGCCATATGGCAAATGCTGCTCAGAAACTCCAAACTCTCTTTTTATTTGTGACCTGAATAAGGAAACAGCCCATGGCCAGCCTGACCCATAACGAAGTGCACGGGGACTCTGATCCTAGCCGACTTCCTGTTAGACAGAGACAAGCAAACACGCTTGCTTTGGACTTTTAAAACATTCCTCTCTGGGTTTCTAAGGAAATGTGATGGGAAGCGATAGCAGATGAAGTTGGCATGTTTGAAGATGTGAATTTGGGCCAGTTTGGTCATTCCTTGGGAGTGATTACTTATCCTGGACCCTCTGAAGAGAGGAAATAAGGCAGCAGTAGAGTTTGTGTAGGAACCATGTGACCATTAGCTCCTCTTTCAAAAGACCCAAATTAGAAAGCAAGAACATTCTCAAATAAAGTGGTCTTTTCATCAAAACCGCCCCTCCCCTTTTTTTTAATTAGGAAAATACTGTTACTTCCTCCTTCCTGTTGTATATCCTGAAAATTCCATATTGCCTCCAGGACTTTTCATCTCTTCCTTAGCAGTCGTGGGTTTTATTGGATCCAAGATGAAGGGATGACACTCAGTGTGCTCTAACAGGGGAAGAAAGGGCTCTGGATCCTGATGCTGGCGCTGGGGACAGGGCTCAGTTGGTAAAGGGATTTCCATGCAAATATGGGGACCTGCAAACCCCCAAACTCATGGAAAAACTGGATGCACATTTGTAATCCTAGCACTGGGGAGGCAGAGAGAAGCCAGCCAGCCTAGCCTAGATCATGAGCTCCAGGTTCAGTGAGAGACCCTGTCTCAAAAAATAAGGTGGAAAGTGACTGATGCTGGCCTCTGGCTTCCATATGCATGTGGATGTAAGGGCACTCATACACATATCCATCTCTCTCTCTCTCTCTCTCTCTCTCTCTCTCTCTCTCACACACACACACACACACTGAGCTGTACATCCTCAACTGATTTTTTTTTTCAGAATATTTAGGTGCATTTTCTGTTGAAAGGCAGAGGCATCTTCCTGCATGGAGTTGGCATCCTCTGGCTCTTCGCTGGGTCTGTGGTCACACAGGCTGCTCCCTCTGTAAGGAAGATCCACTTCTCCATTGGTGATTGCTGCAAAAGGCCAGATGTTTCCCTTTAACCTCCTATTGGTTCTAATCTCCTTCAGTCTTTGATCCCAGCCCCACTTGAAAGTAACCTCTCATTTAGCTCCTCTTGGGTGGTCCTTGGCAGAGATTTAGTTGATTCTAACTTCTTGTACAGTCTTTCCCCGTGTGCGTCCATGGTAAAATTCTACCTTTCTAATTGCTAAGAGGAAAATTGTTAATCCCTTTGATTCAGGGAGCAGCATAATAGCCTTAAAATTGGCAACTTAATTGAAAAACTCAAAAATTGCTGACTTGTGTTGGTAGTGTTTCCCACCCCATTCTTTAATTCCCACCCCCAAATAAGATTAGATGAATTTTGTTATTTAAAATGCCATTTCAAAACACTATCTTATCTCTCTATTCCGAGATTCTGTTTGGATTTCATGCATGGTCTTAAGTATTTTTATTGATTTTTACAGATCTATTTAATGGGTTATTATAGGAGCTAGTCACTGGAAGGCAGAAGAGATAGGTGACATTGACTAATGGGAAATAGAAACTCTCCCTGTCCCCACTTTGCCATTATGTAAGAATAAACAACTTAAATTGTTACTCTTAGGTTCCAAGGCTTGTCTTGGCCACACATGTCAAGTATCAGTGTGAGTTTAGAGACCGGACTACCCTGCATTACAACTGGTATGTATTAGTATCCTCTTGACTTCATTACCAAAGCTAACCAAGCAAGCTAGTTTTTTGAAAGAGACCTCCAATTTTGCATTGGGTTCATAAAAGCAATTTTTTTTTTTAAATTCTGAGAATAGAAGGGTTTCTGGGTTTCTGGCATATTCCATTGATCTTGCTTATGAATAGAGAAAAGGTCAAGGGTTTTGCTTATTTGTTTTCCATAGGCACTCTAAATTTTCAAAGATTTGGAGACTTTCAAGGGACTTTTAAGAGACAGTTAATTTGTTACAGATGCATTAGCATATTGAATTTATGTGAAAGAATGAATGCCAGGCAAGGGATATTGGGTTCATTATTTATTAGGAGAGCTAGTCAAAACTCCCCTGTTTTAACCAAGTGGTGGTTTGGCCCCAATTCAAGATGCCATCTCTTAATATTGCTGTCCCCAGCAATCACTATACAATGAGAAGGTGGGTGTTTCTGTGTATAGATGACCATGTTGGACTCCACCCAGATGATGTAGATCTATCTTGGTTTTCTCTAGACTGGGCATAGCACTTCTGGGTGATTATCTCAAAATATGTGTGACTCCCACTTTTTACCTCAAGTGAGACTCGTTAGAGAGAACTTCAGATTGTGCTGGGTCTGAGCCCTTACACTGTCATGCCTTTCCTCTCACCAGAACCCCCATGCTTTCTTTTCCTGGCACAAGGGACTTTTCCTACTGCCTGTGACTCACCACACTTCCTTCTCCATCCTGGTCTTAAGGGAGATTCAGCCAGGCCCTGCCTCCTTCTCTCCCTTCCTGACTATGTCACATTCGGTTAGGATGGCTCCCACACTGCAGTTTTCTTCACCCCACTTTCAACTCTGCACTTGCTTATGTTTTATTTGACTGTCTTTCCATTTTCCTATTGTGAGAGCTCTGAGGACAGGGACAGAGTGAGCCTACTTACCCACATGACTCTGATGCTTAATAACCGGCCTTGTGGTAAATGACCAATAAGTAATGCTCGTGGGAATAAATGAGCAAGCAAGTGAATGAATGAGTTTGCTTGACTGGTATCCACGACCTCTGTGGATCAACAATTTGAATTCTAGAAGCCCATGTTTCTAGTTGTTTCTGCATCTTTCCTCTTAGATAATTACGTTTTGTGAAGGCCCAAAAGGGTCACAGTATTATCTTACTCTGCTTGATACATTCTCAGTCTTGGTCACCTCTGTGAGGCCAGGGGACAAGACTGAAGTTTATTTTAAGTAGTTGAGAACAGAGGCAGCACAGAACAGCAAAAGTAGCTGAGCTGTACATGGAGAGCGTCTTAATAGGGCACCTATTGCTCTGAGAAGACATCATGACCAAGGCAACTCTTATAAAGAAAAACATTTCATTGGAGGTGGCTTATAGTTCAGAGGTTTAGTCCATTATAGTCATGACAGGAAGCATGGCTGCATGCAGGCAGACTTGGTGCTGGAAAGGTAGCTGACTCAAGCAGTAGAAAGTGACAGTGACATTGGCCAGGCTTGAGCTTCTGAGACCCCACAGCCCACCCCCTAGTGACACACCTTCCTCCAATAAAGACACATCTACTCTAACAAGGCCACACCTCCTAATAGCACCACTCCTTATGAGCCTATATGGGGCCATTTTCATTCAAACCAACACAGAGAGAATGGGGTCATGAAGACCTTGGTTAACAACTTGTCTGAATCTCAAAAAGCCTTTGGGTCTTTCCCAGTGGTCTTCCAGAGATAAGGAGAGAGAGAGAGAGAGAGAGAGAGAGAGAGAGAGAGAGAGAATTTGGTCTGCTTTGGCCAGAATCATAGTGCAGTTACCACAGTCCTGTGGCATCAGCCATGTAAGTTGCCAAATGTGACAGTTTTAGTCTTCAGTGATGTGCAAGAGAATGGAAGACTGGACCTTGTGGTACCATGTCCCAGCCACCCATCATTCCTGCTATCTTTTAAAACTTAGATGGGCAGGAGCATCTTCCTTTAGGATTCTCATGGTCCAATTAGAGTCCTTGGAGACCCAGCCTACAGCCAGGCCTAAGGACAGCCAGCGTTGGTATTTGTGAATGACTTATAGCCAGGGTCAGCATTTGTTCTGCAGACTTGACTTCCACAGAAACAATTGCTCCTACCACTGGCGTTTCCTATCAGGTTATTCCTAGAAGAACCCCACGTTTCCCTTTCACATTGTCCATCACTGTCAGAAAATAAGCTAGAATCTGGAATTCACCCGGTGTTAAACAGTTTTCCCATTTATTTCCACTCTACTATGTCACATTTTAATGAACAGTCTCATTAAAACTATCGTTTTAGGTGATTTTAACACAATAATTCAATTTTATTGTCTTCTCATATTTGTCTGTATAGATTTCTCATACTGGATTAAATAAGACAGATTCAACCTTTCAAAGTCTTGTTTTATTTTTGAGAAAGGCTCATCTTTCTGCTGGTAGCTGCAGTTCTTTCTTCTCTGTCTATCACCAGCCCAAATTAGAAACAAAAATTGGAAAATTTCACACTTTCCAAATGAGTCCCTGTAGTAAGAAGATATAAAACAAAATGAAAAAACCACAATTCATATGATAGAGCTTTCAAAAGCTTTAAGCATAGGTAATAATATCTCTCAAAGGCTAGAAGTATTGATTTATAAAGTTAGATGTGAATAAAATCTAAAGATAAATACTGTATCATTAAAAAGTGAAATAATATTATTTTGATTCATACTTGACAATTTTTCACAAGAATGTTAAGCTCTAACATAAATATATGGCCTCCCCAGCTGTTCAAATAGTATGATTAATTAAATGGATTCTGTCTGAAAACCAACACTGCCTCTTGTTCTCAAGTTGCAAATATGTCCCATATAAAGGAAAATGTAAAAGCATTCCTCTGGTATCTACTACATTTGAAGTATAGAATTAATATTGTTGAATTTCCAAAGCATTGCAAGCATGCATGTATGCATGTATGTAAAATGTACACACCATACGGAATACACTGGAAATCAAAGACAGTCATGTGACAATCACACCAGGCTAGCTCCAAGGCATCAGCCCAAGTGACTGGTAACAAACTTCCCAGGAACCACATGGATAGGTAAGGAAAGTCTTAGGAGAGTCAGGAAGTCTAGCAGAAATAAAATAGAAAGGAACTGGGAAAAAACAAAACAAACTAAACAAAACCAAGACTGTCTTTAAAATGTAAATTCTCGGTAGAAAATTATTAGAGCTACAGACAGAATGCAGAAACTCAAGAGGTGGGAAGATGGGGATGCAGAAAGGTGGTGAAGTTGAGTCTTGAGTGTGAGGTACATGTAGAATATTCAGAAAGAGATGCTGGAAAGAAGCTGGGAGTTAGGAGTTATGTGGTCCATAGAACCAGAAAAAACAAGCAGAGCCCACAGTGGCTACTGAGCCCAGCAAAGCATGGGGCTTTCTGCATTGTATTTATGGATTTACTATTCACAGCTCTTCCATGAGGTAACTTCTGTCTTAACTCATTTCTTAAAAACTTTTTTAATTAGCTAAAAATGTTTAAATCATATCTAGTTATAACAATTCAGAACATAAACATGGAAAGTCAAGAGAAAAAAATAAGAACTGTTAAAACAACTAATCTTTTTTTGTTTTATAATTAATGTTTATAGCAAATTAGAAGCAATTTAAACAGACATCAAGAGGAAGTCAGTAGCTTCATAAAAAGGGAAAACATCAAAAAACCTAGATGAAGTAAAATCAAGAATCCACAAAACATGATAACAGCAGGAAAATAGCAGTGTTGATCTCTTTATGAGAACTGCCTTTCTCAATCAGGTAAGAGTTAGCATTCTTCCTCAAAAATATCTGCGTAGATAACTGGAGCTAACTTAATATCAAGGAGGGAGTTAAACGATGCTTCGTGTAATCTCTTAGGAAAGGAGAAAATCTAGATCCTACAGCACTTAAAATCAAAGGTTTTGCATAGCGGATTAAATTGTAATGTAATCAATTAAGTCAGCAGGACCACATGAATTATTCCAGAATAGTTCCATGCTGTCGGGTTTCATATTATGTCTGTAACAAGCTAGGTGGCAGAGCTTCCTTTCAGGCAAGCAGGGACTGTGTGCAGATGGAAAATTCTACCAGCAGGGACTGGTAGTGGAATGGGTATGGTCTTTCTGCACCTAAAAAGCTTTAATTAAAAAGAAATTAGAATCAAATTCAGAGATGAAGTCTGGGGTGGGTCCAGGAAAGGAATGACACATCTTGTCCAAGAGAAATAAGATTTAAATAACAACAGCAGCAGCAGCAGCAGCAACAATCACAACCACCACCACCACAACCTTCAAAATCCCAGAGTCAGATTTAAAGGAATAGGTCACATTACAGAGCTACTGGCACGATGGAGTCTGAGAAGAGTGACTCAGAAGATTACAGAAGTAATGGGATCTAGAGGGTATCACACATTTACAGGGTGACTCTTACAAAGGTGAGAAGGAAATATGATGCTCACTTATCTAAGCAAAAAAAAAAAAAAAAATGAAAGTTAGTCCCATTAATGCAAACAGAGTAAGTCCCAAGTGTTCACATAGAATGTTCTCAATGTTTGATCATCAACAATCAAACAAAGGAGAAAGAAGTTCTTTCTCTAAACAGTTTCATTGGAGATGGAGATATGGTGTAGGGGGAGAAATCATTTACCTAGCATGTGCAAGGCCCTGAGTTCCATCCCAGCACTGAAAACACAACCACAAACGAATCTGCTTGATTGAAGTACACTTGATATATAGAGAACATTCATGGGCAATGGGTAACATTTTATATTCCTGATGTAGAGAGATGTCTCCTCTCTGCTGACTAAGAACTGCAGATGTCTGTCATCACCATGTCTACTTACCATTATATTGCAAGTTCTAGCTAGCCCAGTAGGTACAAGGCATTTATTTAGACAAGAAGGGAGAAGTTGACACTTCATGGACAATGTCACACTCCAAGAGATGTACAAAATATGGCCAAGAACCAACAGGTAAACTTAGCAAGGTCAAACCACAAGGTCAGTCATTCGCCAAAGAGATTCCTTCCCTATATTTTAGCAATGAATGAGGATAGAATAAACGTTTTAAAATGTAACATTTATATTATATAAGACCTCAACTTATACCTCATAACTGGCCTAAAAATTCACCTAATATAAACCTGTAATATAGAGCTATAAAAACTCTTGGAACCAAACAGGAGAAAGTCTTCATGACCTTGGCTTAAGAAATTTATTCTTAAATAGTGCCAAATGCACAGTCCAAAGTGAGCAAAAGCAAACTCAGTTTCATCAAAAACTAAAACTTTGTTCTTTATGGGAGATTGCAAAAAATGGTTAAAGGATAAAGCTCCCATTGGGAGAAGATATTAGAAAATGGCAAATTTAACAAAGAACTTGAAACCAAAGTATGGGGTTGGGAGGCTAGACAATTCAGCTATAAGAAAACACGAGTCAATAAAAATAGGCAAATGACTCAAACCAACATTTCACAAAAAGGGATAGGGAGGTGGGAAATAAACATGAGAGGGGAAGAATTAGTCATTTGGGAAATGAGGTGAAAAACAGAGCGAGCTCTACAGTGTCTACTAGACCTACCCACCCCACCACCCCCAAAGTGTATGACAATGACAAGAGTTACCAAAGACATGGAGGGACTGGAAATCTCCTAGGCTGTGCTGTCAGCAGTGCATCATGGGATGACCACTTTTGGCTGTCTCTTGCAAAGTCAGATATAGATCTTTCATGGGTCTCAGCAATCACATTTTTAGCCACCCAATATGAAAATCTGTCTTCAAGCAGAAACTTTACAGGAATGCTTAAAATGGTATTATTCAAAATCATACAAAGCTAGACCCAACTTCAAATTACTTTGGTGGGTAGACAGTCTACTTACAAGAACACTCCTCACAGGTACAAGTAACAGATGATTAATCCACACAACAGTAAGGAGTCTCAAACTCTCTGAGCTAATTGAAAGAAGCTCTCCCTCGTGAATCAAGGGAAAAAAAAAAACATAGATTTCCTAGAGTCTAGTTTTATGGAGGTATTTTCTCAATTACTGTTCCGTTTTCCTCAGATCTCTCCAGCTTGTGTCACATTGATAAAAATCTACCCAGCACAACTGTATTTGGGTCTTTAATTCTAGCTCTAGGTTATGATGCCTTGGTTCTGCCTCATATGGTATCTTTTTCTGCAGGTTTATTCTGTCCTCCAGAATAATCCACATATACCTTCTTTGGCAGGATTGCTTGGTCATTTTCCATAATAGCCATGTCCCGAGAAGTAAAGCTGCTTGGCTACTTAAAAAAATGATTTCAGAAGCTCCAAAACTTCACTTCCAGTGTTAGCATTCTATTACCATGACAAAATGCCTAAGGCAATCAACTTTTAAAGAGAGACAGTTCTCAGTATTTAATCAGCTGGCTCTGTTGCTTTTGGGCCAGTGTCAAAAGAGTATACCATGGTGGAAAGCATTAGAACAATGATGCTCACCTAATGGCTAGATGTGAGAGACTAAAGAAAGGGTCTCATGTGAACATGGTCCCCCCCCAAGACTGGATTTTCTCTCATCAGACCCTACAGTTTAAATGTTGCACCATGTCTTATTAACACCGTGGGTTGGAGATCAAACCTTTATCATGTGGGTCTTTGAAAGACACTTGTATAGATCACAAGGCTTATTGTGGTGAATTGAATGAGAATGGCCTTCATAGTCTCATGTGCTTGAATACTTGGCACCCAGTTGGTAGAATTATTTGAGAAGGATTAGGAGGTGTGGCCTTGTTAGAGGAGGTATGCACCAGGAGGTTTCAAAAGACTGGCACCATTAGCAGTGAGCCCTCCCTGCTTCCATCTTGCAGATGCGATGTGAGCTCTCAGCTGCTCCTGCTGCCATGCTTTGTCATCGAAGACTCTAGTGCTCTGAAACCATGGGCCCAATGAGATGCTTTCTTCTATAAGTTGCCTTGGTCATGGTGTTTTGTCACAGCAACAGAAAAGTAATGCTCACATCAGTCAACTGTCTTATCCAGATAAAGTAGAATTGAAATGACCTCCAATATTTGATAGGAACATAACCTCTTTACAAGGGGGTATTGACATAAACACATGAGAGTTCCTGGGAGAGGCTATAGGGACATAGGGACAAGATAGATAAAGTTTGTAAAGACCGTAGAGTAAGATTATGTGGGTCATGTAGACTACTGTGGTACTTGTGCTTTTAATCCAAGCACATTAAGGAGCCATGGAAGATTTCAAACAGAGAAAATAAGCTATGAATTGTCTTTTCAAATGGTGATATTGACTATTGCTGAGTCATCATATCTATAAATTAGTGACCTGAGCATGAACACTATAATAAATCAAATGCAGAAATGGCAAGGATATATTCCATTGTGATTAGTGGTGAAAACATTCAAGTCACAGATTTTCACAAACACACACACACACACACCTCATTCACTCAATATTTGAGTGACTACCGTGTTAGTATGTTGGGTACTTTGGCTAAAAAGGCAAATGAACATAATAATTGCTAAATGAATTCTTTTTTTCAGTCCAGTGAAACCAAGAACAAAGTTTGAATATCTTTAGGAGATACAATCTTTATTTTTTTTCTCTTCCCCAAGTCAGTTTCTGAAACTATAACACAGCTTTTAAGTCTTTTAAGGTGGGACTAAGAGAGTAAGCCTACTTTATGAAACAAGAGAGAGGCAGGTTGAAAGGGTACGCTGTGGAGGACTGTGCCTTTAACTGCATGGACTGGGGGCGATTGAAGAATGACAGAGGAAGCACTGTGCAAATGATGATTGATAATATATGTGGGTACCAAAGATGCCCCAAAACTGTGAAAACAGATCTGGTCAGAATCATCCCTCTTAAAATCACCATAACTCAATAAGCATTTCTTATGTGATGAACATTGTCAGAATCTGTGGCACACATGGCAGAGATATTAGCATAATGGAGAAAAATTTCAGAAACAGGCAGTTGAAGCTGGGATTCTGGGCCCATCTTGGCTATTGCCAGGGTTTATAGAAAGTCAACTCATTTGCCCTTTATGGCCATGTGCTTTCTGACCACATGCACCACTGTTGGCTATGACATCAGCCTGTGGGAATTTACAATCTCCAACAACTGTGAAAAAAAACTTACAACAATGGGAATGAGGAAATGGACTTACAGTCAAGTCCATTCTACCAACAGTTGTGAGAAGTAAACAGCTCACTTCTCTGAAAGTTGGAGCTAGAAAGAGCAGCGCTGTAAGGGATGGATTGAAAGACTTACTTTCAACTTTGTTCTTATTGATTAGACTAGCATGGTTGTGCTTATGATTCAACACTAAAACCGTGAGTTCCATTTTATAAGTGATCCAACTTTCTTTTTGTGTTGATGGATCTTTCTGGGACTGTTAGAACTTAATTCCCACCTGAGACTATGTGAGCACATATGTTACAAGAGCATGATCTTGAGAGAAACACTCTGCTACTAAGAACTCGATTGTTTGATAGAGATAAATGAAGATCATCTAAAAGTCAAGCGAAGGAAAATCCATCCATAGCTCTCTTCATTCTCTACCATTATCAACATCTTCAGGATGAAACGTGTTAATTTTTTGTATGCCTTTTGCCTCAATTTTCCAAATCCACCTTGTAACAGACTTGAAAACAATAGGTTATGAAGTGTGATATCCTTCAAATCTATGTTGAGATCTTTTCCAGTGACCAGGAGATTTCTCTTGTTGACCTATTGATTTCACACCTGTAGAGGTGGCAGCTACTCCCATTTTGGTGCAAGATTTAGGTTTAGAGCTATCATTTCTACATGTGAGTAAATGCATGAGACGGAAGTCACACACAATAAATACTGAATCACACTAACTATGATCTGGGATCAGTGTGAGAACCTGCAGAGGCAGGATGAGTGCAGTGGACATGATGTTTGTTTCAATGGTTCTTCTAGTCTAACTAGGGAGGCAAAGAATGGGGGCTTAAGCATGAGTGCAACAAAAGGCAAAAGCAGAGAGCTGGATGGCATTGACCTGGAACTGATCAGTTCTTAGGGACAGACAGGAGACCAAGCAGAATAAAGGACCATTGTATAATGAATGGCCAGACTTTGTTCCTAATAGGTAAGCTTCAAGTCTGTGGGCATTTGTGCATGGTGAGTGTGTCTTTGTATGTATGGTGTTCCTTCAACTTCATCCTGAATCTATGCTAGGAGATGATTTAGGAGGGGACTCAGAATGATGGCTGACAACTTTAAAACCAAGTAGTTCAATCATGAAGACTTTATCCATATGCTGCTAGTCTGACCTGAGGAGACTAGTTGGGTCCTAGAGATTCAGTTATTCACATGGCCAATAACTCAGCCAATTGCTCCTGAGTCAAAACTCTGGACTGCTGTGCCATAGGTAAGTTTCCAAGCTGGTGATACACACTAAAGAATGTGGAAGGTAGGGTCCTGACGACGTGGATAGCCCACATTTAGGAATCTTCTAGAGCTATTATATCCCTATGTTGCAGATCCTGATTTGTAGCTTTTTTACATAGCCAAAATTGTAAGTATAGTGTTTCCTGAGCTCTGAAAGTTGTTCAGTTGAATTGCTGGTCCTGGAGGAGACATGGGAATCCAGGGATTGATAGCTGGTTAATCAGAAATGCAGGTGGCCTGATAATCTTAGAGCTTGTGGCTGGGTGTCCAAAGGGAGGGCATCCTCTCAGAGGACTGTAGTCTGGACCTGTGGAATTTGACCTGGCTCAGTAGTTAGTGTAGGAATTACCTTGCAAAGCTCATAATAGGAAATCCACTACTATTGACAAAATCAAGTCAGACGTGGGGTGCAGGGAGGGGGCACTTTGCCAAGGATTAGACTCAGAGAGAGAACACCAGAAGATGCATGTTAAGTATCTGGGCTCCTTCAGAAAGTATTTTGTAGGCATCACTCCCTGGGGGCGGGGGGGAAGGAGTAGGCTGTATTATTTTATTTATGAGTTGATAAAAGTAAACACAAGCCACAACAAATCAACCAACCTTGACTCGTGGCTCACCTGACATTTTCCAACTCCTTTAACTTTGGAAAAATTGCAACTCTTCATGACTTTCGTTTCCCCAGATTCAGCAGAACCCAGGTGAGTCCCCATTTCTAAGGCGTTGTGATTATACAGGATTAACATGCATTCTGAAAAGTACTAGGTCATTAAAGTAGTCTCCAAAAGCAAATTTGACTTGGATGTTCACATAGATATGAACAAATGTTCAAGTATCTGCCACATACTACGTGCTAGGCTGGGCTTTGAAGAGCCAGGGTTAATACGATGTGCACTGTTTCCGCTTGAAGCTCATCATCATCCCCTTAATGCTGCAGCAATGGAGTCAGCCTCTTATTATTTCCAAAGAGATCGCAATGAAGTAAGCAAACTGCGGGAAGGGGGCTAGATCAAAGAGCTAGCGGATTATCTGCATGGGGGTGGAAAAGGCTGGGGATGAGCCTGGTCTTACTGCTGGGAGAACAGAAATTGAGTGAAGATGGAATGTAATGGTCTCTGAGAGTCCAGCAGCTTTGGCAGGGTGTAACAATCACGTGAAGCAAGTCCCAACAGCAGGATGCCTGAGAATATTACACACAAGTAATAAGGGGCAAAATTCATACTGATAGAGTTGGGAGAGGTTAAGCAAGAAAGACGAGAGGGACTAGATAAGGCAGCATAAACACAACCAAAGATAGGCTAGTGTGGACGCAGGGATCTCTAGAGCCACTGGGGGGACTTTGTGTTCATATAGAATTCACCCTGAACTTCTCAGGCAGCCTCTCAGTCTAGGAATAGGCCTCCAGGAAGGTTCTGGCACTCTAGTGGGTTTGAGAACTTCTAGTTTATCCAGTTGTCAGAGGATGATGGCTGCTAATTACACAGAGGGACACAGCTGGTATCGACAATTACCCTTTTATTGTACCAATATGCTGATACGACATTGTTTCAGATAAACCAGCTTAGTTTCTACAATGGTGGATTTACAGCCTTGAGTTTGTCTTTTTCCATCTGTGAATTTTCATCCTCAGCTCTTGTTGGCATCTGAAATCTTGGTTAGTTGGGAGGTAATATGTGATTTTCTTTTAGTTCTCTCTCTCTCTCTCTCTTTCTTTTTGAGTGGGAGGTCAGCTCTGCCTCATACAGCAAAGTGAAATCAGTTGGATGCTGTTGGTGAAATCTCAAGGATGGCATGGAAGCTAAATTTTAACCGTTAAAATCATTTGAGCTAACCAAATCAACAATAAATCACAAACTCCAGATTTTTGTTTAAAGGGGAGGAGACCAAGCCAGTGGATGTGCAAATTAGCCAGGCCACGACTTGCTGGCTCTCGTTCACTTTGTAAACAAAAGCAGGCCTGAATTCAATCAAACATTACTTGTTAAAGTAAACTCGCAAAAAGCTGGTGAGAATTAAAGTAGAACAGAAGATGGCTTTAATAATTTCGTTCTCCAGCTCTTAGCTGAAAAAAAAAACCCCACCATTCTGATCTGTGGGGCGTGTTCTTCCCTTCAAAACATTAAACAGCATCTCAGTGGGGTTATTCATGTATTTAAAAATGTTACCTGTGGCACTGGGTGAATGACTTCTGAACTCTACATCTGTGGGTTTGGTGATCTTCTGGTAGGCTTTTAGAAGCTGCATCGAGGGAAGAAACGGGATTGATTGACAGATAACACATATCTGGCCTGCCACACTTGTTTGAAGTGACACCGGGAGATTAGTTATTTCTAGACTCTTTGCTTTGGTCTTTAATCTATGCAGAGCTGTTGAGCTTCCTCTTAAAACTGAGTAATGCCTGAGGGCTTTTGCTCTATGAACTGAAAAATAAGTGGACCATGGTCTTATCCCTCCCCTCCACCCCTACCCCACTCCCTCCACATAAAGTGTTCTGCTGAGGTCTGGATTCTGAGAGGAGCAACAGGAGTACTACCCAAAATCCCGGAAAAGGCAAGTCCAGAGGTTAAATAAAAGTCCAGGTTTTGCCCTACAAGTGCCAGGGCCATGGAAGGAGAATTGAACCTCAGGACAGTGTGCCAGGTCGGGGTTCATACACAGGACCAGAGTTTTCTGTTGGGGCAAGAGGTAGAGCTCCCAGCCATCCACCTGAGCTGTGGCAAGCCTGAGACCCCTTCCACCTGTGAGCTCGAGTGGCCTTCCAGAACCTCAAGATGAATCAACTCATTTCAGGACTGGCTTGTCAATGAGGAAATTCTACCCACCCCAGAAGGTCTCCAGAGAATCCTCCCTGCTTCCTTGCTTTTCTATGTTCTCTGCATTGTTGACAGCGAGGCAGACACAAAATATATTTAGCCTGAAAGATAACACACAGTAATGCCATAACAGTGTAGAGAGTGAGCGGGTGAGACCTGACAGGTGCAGAGCACATCGAGTGAAACCAAAGCAGTAAGAAGCTCTTTGTTCTGGTATGGACTCCAGGAGGCAAACCTCTCCATGGCCTCACTGAATCAGCCAACACCAACAGTGAACAGCTCGGGAGAACCCTGGGCTGCAGCTTCTTGGCCTGAGTCTGTACTCAGGTGTACCAGTTAGTCATAGAATAACTACAATACTGCCTCAAAGCTTTTACACACCTGAAGAGGAGTCACTTACTGCTTAGTGATGACTGCGAAGTAATTACCACTTGATTGTTAATAATTACCAATTGCAGGCCTATGTGATGACGGTGAACTAAAGGAAGCCTGCTTACAATTTCTTCTGGTTCTGTTGAGGGCTCCTTTCCAAACCACTATGGGAATAGAAACCATGGGGCCCATCCTTTTAGCTATTACAGTGGTTGAAAGAGGGCCTATCTCCCTCTTTTTTTTTTTTTTTAATCCTTGTTCTTGAAGTTGATGGCTCTGTTTTGAGAACCCCCAAATGGTTATCTTCCGTCCTGGTACTTGAAGATGGCTTTGACCCAACAGTTAACTATAGTGATTGTGTTGGCAAAGGTATTTGGCCTCCCATTCACCTAACAGAGGGAGGGAAGGTGGGCCTGTATTACTGACCTCTCAGGGAGGTCAGGACCCCTGAGTTTTTCCATGTTAAACCTCAGGTTTTCCTCTTTTGTGTCTCTCCCCCTGCCTAGAGACTCAGCACGTCACTTTTTCTAGTGTACATTGTTTGTCTGAAAACACACCTGGAGAGCTGCCTGGTTTGGGAATGACTTAAATTACAAAAAAAGCACAGCTGTCTCTAACAGCTCTAGGAGTTCATGCAACGAGCCTACGATTTATTGAGCAGGATTAGATGCTTATTGCCTATGACACTTTAAATACCATTACATTGAAGTTTATACAAGAAAGTCCAAGTTTAAAACTGGGATCCTAGCAGTAACAGCTGGGCCATTTGTTTATGTGATGGGCAGGAAGGGGAGACTTCTGTAATCTTGGTGTTTGGCTTCAGGATTCTGCTTGGGTGGGGGCAGGCGAATGCAGCTCATTTCGGATTGTCAAGCTGCACTGAACACAGCCAGCTAATTCGTCCCTCATGCGAAGATCTCTGCCAAGCTTCCTCTTGTATCCTCTTGTTCCCTCACACCTGACAAAGCCATGCTTGAAATACTGTAGCCCACCTCAATGACAGCAAGAACTCTGTCGCTAGCGAGCTCACAGCTCTCTCCCCCAGGCGGCTCACATTCCGCATTTTGTTTCTAGCATGAAAGACTTTGTTTTAAATCATAATAGCAACCAGGCTGTAGTCACATTAGAGCGCACATGGAGAGCTCGCACGAAGTCATGTGTTTTGGATTTGACGTTCTGATTTATGGTTGTGTGCTCCAGTTACACAGCTGCGAGCTCATTTTCCGACAAAGATGTTTTCTATTTTTCTATTACTCTGCTTCACCCCGTCTTTATGTTGGGGAAAATGAAAGCCACCAGGTGAAGTCATAACAGAAGTACAAATGTTTTCGTGTTTGGGTTGGAGAGCGTAATAAATAGTGGATACCAGCATTCCAAACACAGCTTGTTATTTTTGAATAAAAGTATAAAGGGAGTTGCTTACTGAATGTAATCACAAGTTAAAGAGTAAAGAGATCCATGGGAATTTGTCCAACCCAGAATCATCCTACAAGCTTTCCATGCCCATCACCTGATACCAATTTCCCAGGGAGAAAATGGTAATACTGCATTTTAGATATGTAAGTGAGCCCAGCTTCCTCTCTAGAATGCTTAATTCACTAAGCCCAAGAGGTTCAGCACTGGGAACTTGTAAAGGCAGCCTTTGCCAACCTGTTATCTGTGGAAATGAAGACAAAGTGAAGCAAAGACACCGTCACACAGTGGCTGGAGGCAGACCTCAGACAATACCTCCAATTTCTTTGTCTGCCACCCAGTATGTTCCTAACATCTAAATGCACACTGAATGGCACTTTCCATGATCAACTGGATACTTCACCAAAAGAACATTGTAAACAAGATTCCTATTAATGGTAAGAAAATCCATTCCACTGTTTGGAATATCCTCATTTCTAACCTGTTAGTTATTATTGTTGTTACATGTGGTGACAACTAAGCCCTACTTCTGGCTCTCCAGCATATCACATGATAATCTACTTTGCTTTCATTCTTGAGGAATATGACTAGCAAGAAATTAGAGCAGTCTTGTACAAGGTCTCTGGCTGAACCCGGGCTCACTGACTGGCCAGGCTGGCTGGCCAGTGTTCTCTGTCATTGAACATGATATGGTGACAAAGTATAAGGAATCAATAACTAGTTTTTCTTTCCTTTTTTCCTTTCCTCTTTCTTCCTTCCTCTCCCCCATGCTTCGTATTCCTCCCCATTTCTTCTTTGTTTCAAGGTGAAAACCTGGGACATCTAGGAAAATTGACATCAAGACAAAGTGGAAGCCAGAGAGAAATTCCTTTGGCATGGACCAGACTATTGAATCAAGCGTCTGTTGATGAGTCTCACTTTAGTCAAGTGAACATTTTTTTTAAATCCCATCTTGGGGTTATTCAGCATACAGCAGGCAGGGTAGAGAAGTAGAAAGACATTGCCCAGTGTGCCTATAATTCTTCAGACCATCCCTTAGGGACCCGAGTCTTTGTAGGATCTCCTTATTTCCCAATGAGGACATGGAGTGTCTGCCAGAGGCCATATAGGCACTCATACACCATATAAAAAGATGACAGTGGTACCACTGATTGTTGACTAGAGTTTGGCATAGAAAGACCATTTGGTAGATACTCTGAGAAGATGCTGAGAAATGTGTCTTTGACTGACAAGATAAACTAGGAGAAGGTAGTGCTGGCTAGTAATTTAAAATTCTCATTCTGACATATTTTGTCAGGATACTTATGTAAAGAACTTTAGAATTTGTCTAGTTCTTTCCACTCAATATTTTAAAAGAAGCTTGATATTAAGAGGGTTTTTTTTTTGCTTTACTTATTTATGTGTGTGTACATGGGTATGCATGTGCACATGAAGACAACCGAGGGAGTCTGTTATCTCTTTCCACCATGTCGGTGACAGTGGATATGGGCTGATGGGGCCATCCTTGTACCGTTGCTATCATTATATACTGATCAGAGGGAGTTCAGCAAGGCACTAAGTAGGCTTATGTCCAAGGCCCTTATATTTGCATGTCATATCCAATGATGTAGGGTAGAATTTTGATGTGTAACTTTCTATTTGTCTTCCCAAGGGCTTCCCAAAGTACATAAGCCTCAGGCTTCACTAACATAGATAACAGGTTGGGCTTCTACTCCTCCTGAACATAAAAGCAAGGGAAAAAAAAAACCCAAATCCATTTTAATGTGACCCTCCAATCCTGGGGACCTTTCCAGAACGAGAGTTTAAATACCACTTCCTTCTTCCCATGGGCAGAGAACAGCAACACCTTCTACTCTCGAAGGAGACAAAGAAGTGACATACTGGGCAGCCATTCCTGGTCAATAAACAGAGCAATGGGCTGTCCAAACAAACAGTCAGACTTTTGCAGTTCACCATCAGTCCTGGGAACTGGGGATGGAGCATGTGAACATGCTAAGACCAGGCAAAGAACCTGTGCCCACAGGAAGAAAATGAGGCTAATCATGCCAGGCAGACTTCATCTTCAGCAGGCTCTCTGAATGTCCTCTTAGTCTTTCACTGAAAGGCTTGCAGTTGGCACCACTGACTCTGCTTGTCTTCTGCAAAGGTAAGCTTCAAGCTAACTGTGCCACACCACCCATCTGTCCTGAAAGCCTTAGTTGCTGAGGTAGAGACAGGAAGTATGTAAATAAAGACATCATCAACTTTCAACTTTGGAAAGCATTACAGTGTGAGTCCTACACCTTCTAAGCTCACTCATACATATTAAAACTCTTTTCATAGCAGTACCTAGAGTATATCTTATACTATATTTGCATATTATCCT
Source organism: Mus caroli (assembly GCF_978045245.1). NCBI lineage: Eukaryota > Metazoa > Chordata > Mammalia > Rodentia > Muridae > Mus > Mus caroli. The sequence continues at coordinate 44,150,666 of NW_028227267.1, read as the reverse complement.
CTGGTTTGAATATATAAATATTTACTTACCCATCTCCTTATTGATGCAAGTTTTGCTATTGCATTCAGTGCAGTTATGCATATTTTATGTGTTAACTGTATACACTTAAATTGAATTTATAGCTTTATATTGCAATGGAATCTCTGAGACCATACTCCAAAGCCATTGCCCTGGGTTACAGCTTTAACACGTGATGGTATTTAGTGCTCTACAAGTTGTTAATATGCACTACTATTGATTTGTTTAAGTAAACATTTTGGTATCTTTATAATGATCCTCAATAAAAGCAATCATAAATTATTTATACTTAAGTATACATTATCTAGTATATTGAGATTTTTGGAGCCCAAAGTTGACTGAATAAGGTAAACATCCCATCTGGGATGTAGCATGACCATGTGTCATGATCTTTGTGAATTGAATAAACTTTATGTTACAGTCACACCAGATCCATCTAAATCCATCTACTAGATTTCTAAGTTATATGTCTTTACTTTTAGGCAGCTGCTATCATCTCAAACCTCTGTGAGTTAAATGGTAAATCAAATGTGCTTTTGATCTTTGGGTATTTCAACTGTCATTGCTCACTGATAGGCTGAACAGTAAACAGTAAAGGTAACAGAGGAAGTATCTCATAAAAGGCAAATGACATACAACCAAGGATGGCCCAGAAACTTCAGGGAGGGAATTCCAAATGCAAGCTCCAAGAAGACTTCACAGTAGGTATCTGTAGACTTAAAATTCTATAGTTGATGAGTGACCAGTCAGGGAGAAACACTTTTAAATGCAACCTGGGGGTTAAAACCTGGGAGATGAGCCTGGGGAGGTGACTGGGTCTAGGATGGACCTTTCAGCTTGCTCATTTAAAACAAAGGATCCCATCTTTTACCCAATGGCCAGAATGAAAATACCTGGAGTATGAAACCTGGAAGGCTCCATTTTTAACAATGTCCCTAAGATGTAACTGTTCTTAAAATTTACCAAATTCAAAAAGAAAATTTTACTCTTTTAGGCAGTGGTGAGCCTTTTAAAAACTTTGGATTCTTCTTGGAGGAGACTAAGTAAATCAGAATCAACTGTTTAGGGGACAGTGTGCAGGTGACTGGAGAGAAGAGAGGAAATGATCCTCAAAGAAGTTCTGCTGGCCAGATAGATGCCCTTGGGACATGCGTTCTGGGGACTGGGCTACCATCAGGATGTGCGAGGCTCAGAGCAGCCTGGTTAAAAGCAAGGATGCATTAGGACCATTTAAAACCAACATTAGTCTTAGTGCTCTCTGAAGGAGGCATAATTAGGAATGTAAAAGTCAGGTTACCGCTGCTTAGTGAGGAACAGAGCGAAGGGCGAGTCCATTAGAAGCTGCTTGTAAGACATTCACACTTTTAGAAAGTTGCTTTGATGACTTTGAAGGGGACAGGATGGAGAGAAAGCCAGCAAAACCAGTTCCTACTTCAAAGACCCATTACCAGTGTTTATCTTTTTAGGGCAATACACTTAATGTTTTGAGTAGCACTAAAAGGGACTTGGAATTTGAATATGACTGATTTGGTGGTTTGCAGGTAAGGTAGGGTGGAAGATTTACTCCTTGGGATGAGTCAATTCATACTTTTGAAGTCTTTGAATCTGCCTGTCTGTCTTTATATTTTATTTACACAATTCCACACACTCATATGCACTTTCAAATATATTAGAGACATCAATGCTGATGGTCACTATTCGGAGGTAACTGTGATAGGGAGCCCTTTTATTCCCTACTTGGAAACGAGGCAAGGTGAAGTGTTTTCTTTTTAGCAGAACTAGAAACCAGATTTTCCAAGTCCTAAGCCAGGATTCATCCTTGAAACTCCTTGAAGAAAATTAAAATACGGTGGAGATGCACTTAGATTAGAGCAATGATTGTGCCCTGAAGATACAACATTTGGAGAACTGCTTTGGCCTGGGAGGGGAAAAGCCACACACAGAGCATTTTGTCTGTCTGTCTGAGAAGGAGGGGGCGGGGAAGAAGAGGAGGAGGGGGAGGAAGGAGGAGAAGGAAGAAGAGGAAGGAAAAGAAGAGGAGGAGGAGGGGAGGAATCAGCAGCAGCAGCAGCAGGAAGAGGAGGAGGGGGAGGAGGAGTGGGGAGGATGAAGCAGTAGCAACAGCAGCCATGGCTCAACAGGAAAAGGCCCACTGTTGAGCAAGCCTCAGAAGCTCCCTGCTGGGGGCTTTAAGTTGGACTTTGACTGTTGATGTTAATCACTGAAGAACAGGATGACTTCCTTCTAAAACATCCTCTGAGCATAAGGACTACTGATTGCCATTGTCATCAGAGCAGTTGTGATATTTTACAAGAGAACCTTAAAATCAGGCCTGCTGATGCTCCATCATTAGGGAAGAGGTGGGGAGGCTCACCCACTCTCCTTCCTACACATCCCTCCAACTGAATCTAGTTTTGCCTAAAGCTTTGGCCCTAATCTCTCATGGTCCCATGGTCCCAGGAAGTGATAGAGTATGCTATAAGGTAACCGAAGTAGGAACTGGACACTTTCTATGTAGCTATGAGGAAGTCATTATACACACTGGGGTGATAGTTTACGGTGGTATGGCTTCTTTGGGGGGGTCACCTGAGCTCCTGTAACTCATGCTCCATAACGTAAGCTCACCCATGCTCTGTAAGTCACCTCATTGGCTTCCTGAGTTGGACTCTGACGTCATCCTTTAATCTGTTCAGGCTCAATCTGGGGTGAATGGAGCTCATGGCACAGAACCATTCTGTGTTCACACTTGGAAACTGCTAGGTCGGGGGGGGGGGAATCCAGTGGATTTAATTGTATAAAAGTGGTCTCTTGGAGATGCTTGAGTTTACATTTGCAAGTTGCTTAAAACTACATTCTAAACTAAGATAGGGTATTGAGCTACATTAGCACAGCGGCAGGCCAGCCACTAGAAGGGAAATTCATGGCTAGAGCCACATCCAGGGCTCAACCTATGTGCGCATTCAGTTATCTAGCTCTAGGTCAATAGCATCCAGTACTATCAACAGCACCTTGCTATTTTCAAAATGGTCTTGATTCTTCCTTTAAGTCAATCTGTGAATATTCATATAGACATCACTTCAGTCTCTGAAAACATACATGAAATCAGATATGTGAAGATTTGGTGATTCAACCTGCTGGCCTTTCTTTGGAGCCAGACCTATGCCAGTTCTGCAGTGTTGGTGGCTGGAGCCACTATGGGAAGAACTTTTTTTTTTCTTTTTTTAACATATGGAGGTCTCAATCTGCCCTGCTCAGCCCAGCAGCTCCTTCTGGCCCTTTAGAGATCAGAACCTTGGTTGCTTGGCCCCAAATCGACTTTGATTAATCACCAAACCTCATTCTTCAGTAATTTCATCTGGATAAAACATTGTGGTTTTTTGTTCTACTTACCCAGGAGCGTGTATCACTTTAGATGTCATTAAATAAGAACCATGTTTCCCCAGCAAGCCGGCTGCGGCAGTTAGCAGGAGGATGGATATGCTTTCTATGACTGGTTGGCTTTGGAAACCCAGCTTAGGAAGTCCTTGCTGATTGGAGAACACAAAAGGAAAGCTTAAACTCCATCCTCTCTTCTTTCCTATCTTTAAATCTCACTTGTCGTAAAGTATTCCCCGGGTAATAAATGGGTTTATATATGAAGGGCAACTCATAACAATATCTTTTATTATTTGAGTAAAGCAATTTTTTTTGTGTGTGTGTGTGCATGTGCTGTTTTAGTCTGCATGTTGCTAGAACGGGGAAATTAAAACCAGAGCATATGGCTTCATACGCCAGCTATGATTTGCTTTTTAGAGATATTTGTCTAGGAAGTAAATCTTGAAAATCAATATTAATCTCCAAAGAACTCCTACGGTTTTCAGTGAATGTGCAAACGGAGTTAACTTTTGCTTTTGTTTTTAATAAAACCGAGGAGGAAGAGCGAGGAGAGGGAGGTCCAGAAAGTTTGATGCAAGCCTTACAAAATTAGCATGTGAAGACAGAAGGCAGCCAAGAGGAAGACTTGAACATCCCCCTTCAATCTGACCAAAGTACACTTGCACTAGGGTGTCCAGAGGTGACCGCAGAACTCTATGTAACAGCACACAAGGATAAGACAGAGCAATCTATGCAAATGAGTCCACAATCTCATGCCATGCAAATGAGTCTCCAAAGCCCCTCGGTGCTCAGTGGCATAATTCTCAACTCGGTGCTAAATTCTCTCTTTTCTCCAGTCCATCTCTCACCCCTGCCTTCCTGCCTGAAATGGGCATGTATTATCTCTTAATACACCTTCTCTGCTTCTGCAGTAACTGTGTGTTCAGTTTCTTGTTTGAGCATAAAAGAACTGGAACTCTCAGTGTCTGCTCACAGAACCCAAAATATGGTCTGAGGACCCTAGTGAAGCCCGTGCTTACATCAGACGAGGCTGAAGAAGTTCAGGGTCCCATGCTTATCCCTAAAACAACCTCACTTGACTAGGGAGGCTGGATGCATAAACTGGTGACTAAAACATTCTGAGACTCAGTAGAGAAGGAGCAGAGTTAGTGCTCACAGCTCAGGCGCCGAGCCACGAGAGCCTTCAGATGCTGCTCTACTCAAAAAGCACCTCGCTGACATTCCACTGGAAGCTTTGGGGGCGCCACCGAGGCCGGCGGCGGAACCTCGCTCACCCCAGAACCATCTCTCACCCCAGGAAGCGGGTGCAACGCCACAGGTGCCATCACCCTGCTGTCGTTTTGACTCCCCCCGGGGGCTACCCCCAACCCGGCTGGGTCTGCTAGGTGCTCTCATGGCAGAGGATAGGATGAGAGGGTCTCCACCAGTGCCCTCTGGGCCCCCCATGGAGGAAGATGGACTAAGGTGGACCCCAAAGTCTCCTCTGGACTCTGACTCGGGCCTCCTCTCATGTACTCTACCTAATGGTTTTGGGGGACTGTCTGGTCCTGAAGGGGAGCGCAGCCTACTCATCAGTAATGTGTGCAGCATTGGAGACCACGTGGCTCAGGAACTTTTTCAGAGCTCTGACTTGGGCACTGCAGAAGAGGCAGATCGGACTGGGGAGAAAGCTGGCCAGCATAGCCCCCTTCGGGAGGAACATGTGACCTGTGTGCAGAGTATCTTAGATGAATTCCTTCAAACTTATGGCAGCCTCATCCCTCTCAGCACTGATGAAGTTGTAGAGAAGTTGGAGGACATTTTCCAGCAGGAGTTCTCTACACCCTCAAGGAAGACTCTGGTACTACAGCTGATCCAGTCTTATCAGCAGATGCCAGGCAACGCTATGGTAAGGGGCTTCCGGGTATCCTATAAGTGACACGTGCTCACCATGGATGACTTGGGTACCTTATATGGACAGAACTGGCTCAATGACCAGGTGATGAACATGTATGGAGACCTGGTCACGGATACAGTCCCTGAAAATGTGCATTTCTTCAACACTTTCTTCTATGATAAACTCCGTACCAACGGTTATGATGGGGTAAAGAGGTGGACCAAAAATGTGAACATCTTCAATAAGGAATTACTGCTAATCCCCATCCATCTGGAGGTGCACTGGTCCCTTATCTCAGTTGATGTAAGGCGATGTACCATCACCTATTTTGACTCCCAGCGAACTCTAAAACACCACTGCCCTAAGCATATTGCCAAGTATCTACAGGCAGAGGCAGTCAAAAAAGACCGACTGGACTTCCATCAGGGCTGGAAAGGTTACTTCAAAATGAATGTGGCCAGGCAGAATAATGACAGTGACTGTGGTGCCTTTGTGTTACAATACTGCAAGCACCTGGCCCTGTCTCAGCCATTCAGCTTCACCCAGCAGTACATGCCCAAACTCCGTCGTCAGATCTACAAGGAACTGTGTCACTGCAAACTCACTGTGTGAGCCTCATACCCCAGACCCTTTGCCCCTCAGTGGGCAGGGGGAAAGGGAGACCCTTCCCCAGAAACTCCAGTTCCTTTTTGTTTCTCTACCCAATTCCCTTTGGATTTTCATATTTAAATGTTTGATTTCTGTATTTTGTTTTCTTTGCTGCGAGTATATTGATTTCTGATGGGAAGGGAATGGCCACATAAAAGCCTCTTTCTCCCTCTATAGGAGAATGTTGCCTTGTGGCCTAGGTGGAGCAGCCATTCCTCCTTCCATGTTCAGAGGGCAGGAAAACAGTGTGGGGGTGGTGGGCGCGCAAAGGGATTACTGCCTGCCCGATCTTCAAATTTATATATATTTATGTATATATATATGCCACGGTCCTGCTCTGGTCAATAAAGGATCCTTTGAAGATTAAAACCAAATCTAACTGGATCTGAATCTTTGGAGGCAGTGCCATTCCAGACGAATAACCCCACCACTCTGCGTCGCGTTTCCCACCTGTAAAATGGGGGCAGTGGAGTTAAATACAGTGCTAATGTTTTTAGACCTAGATCAGTGCTTGTCAGCTTTACAAAGGTGTCAGGGATCAAAGAGTAGGTTTTGGAAGAGACAGGTTTCTTTGAGTTAAAAGACTTAGAAGAATTTCATGGACCATTAATTTTGGGCATAATAAGTGAAGAAGTTGTGTGTGTGTGTGTGTGTGTGTGTGTGTGTGTATGTGTGTGTGTGTGTGTGTAAAACACCCATGATATATTTTTTTAAGTCTTCATGTGGGATGGAGGAGAGACAGCTTAGAGACTCCTTCTGGAGCCTCATATGTATATTCCACTAATCTATATGACAAAAGTGCATCGAGTCCTCTATTTTATAATCAGAATTTTGTTTTAGTTTTAAGAGCGGTTCACTATGAAATATTTAGAAAGACCACAGAGGAGAAAATGCTCTGCTCTACCCCTGCGGGCATTGTGGTGCAGTTCATCGTTGTCTTCTTATTTTTATGTATGTGTGTGTCTCTGTGTGTGTCTATGTCTCTGTGTGTATCTTGTGTATGTGTGTATGTGTCTGTGTCTTTGTGAATGTGTGTATCTGTGTGTCTGTGTGTGTGTCTGTGCATGCGTCTCGGTGTATGTGTCTGTATGTCTGTGTAGGTGTGTGCCTGTGTGTGCATATCTGTCTCGGTGTGTGTATCTGTGTATGGGTGTCTGTATGTGTGTGTGAGACTCTGTGTGTATGTGTGTGTGTGTGTGTGAGGGGGAGCATGCATGTGCATGTGCATACACTCATATGTGCCCATGTGGAGGACAGAAGCACTGAGTGTGTCCCCCAACCCCCAGCACTCTCTACCTTAGATTTTTGGGACAAGGTCTCCCAGTGAACCTGGAGTTCTCCTGGTGAGAGTGGCCACCACTAAGCCCCAGCCTCTCCGGTGCTAGGATCATCAGCACCACATGCAGCTTTTTACAAGGGTGCTGGGACGCAAACTCACGTACGCATGCTGTGCGGCAGGGACTTTGCCAACTTTCCCCAGCCCACTTGAACACTTAAAAATTATATATCATGGCTGCCTTGCTTGCATGTATATCTATGCACTATGTGCACGACTCATGTCAGCAGAGACCAGAAGAAAGTATCATGTCCCCTAGGACTGGAATTACAGGCAACTGTGAGAGGCCATGCGGATTCTGGGAATTTCTTCTCTGGAAGAAGGGCCAGTGCTCACAGCCTCTGAGCCATCTCTCTCCAGCCCTTCCTTCAAGTGTTTAATGTTTCAGCTTAAAATAATTGCAGAGAGATTAAATTAATTTACACTTTTGAGCAATGTTTCAGAGTTTACATCTTGCTCTATAGCCACCAAAATTATTATAGTTGCCCTGTGTTTGTCACAGATTGCTTCTAAGACACCACCTGGAACTCTAGATCTGGCTGCCCAAGAATCTTAGATGACTCGGGGATGCTTATAACATGTTATGTGCTTATTTGCAAAAGATCAGCTTTATGTTAGTTATAGAGCTCAAGTCATGTTAATGTACTGTAAATAGCTGCTATATTATTACATCATTTAGGTAGTAACAATAAGGAAAAACCCAAAATGGCATCTGTATATAAATAGTACAAACAAGTACAGATGTAACCCCTTTTTGCCCAGGAGACATTTTTGGTCTGAAGATGGTTAAATCTATAAGTATAGAAGCCTGGATTCAGAGGGCTGATGCACCATAGATTTTAAAATATGATCTAGTATGTTAGTAGGGCCAGAGCCTTTTACTTTCATTTGCAATCGTTTGCTAATAATAGTGTGAGTTTTGGGGAGTTATGACTGACAAATTAGAATCACATATGTTTAAGAGATACAATGAACTTTCTAATATATGCATGCACTGTAAAATAATCTCTACTAGCTAATTAGCATCCACCAACTCCATTGTACAAATTATTCACTCCCTCTGTGTGTGGGATATAGTGTGCTGGCTGTTGGTCCTATGAATTTGCATGAACTCCTGCTATTAACTCTTTATAGTATATGTACCAAATTTCTTAATGTAGTCTGTCTCTAAAGCTCCCCCACCCCCAACCCCCAGCTTGTGATTTCTCTTTATTGCTTTCAGGTTTTGAAATTCTAAAATTTAGTTTGCCTTCTCTTTTTCCAAAACTGCATAAGAAATTCAACCTTTACCAAGAAGAGGTGTTGGCTTCTCTCCACTGTCGTGGTCTTGTTTCCCCTTTATCTCCTTCTTGAAGAGTCCATGACAATCAGCGGGAATCAGAGTAGACTCGGCAAGCTTAATTTTGTCATTTCTACAGTTTCTACTCTCAGGTCCAATCAGGGCCCCGAGACACCATTAACACATGCCGCGGGTATGTCACGGGCATGGAGGAAGTACCCACTTTCCCCCACCTTTTTGGAAATAAAGAGGCATGATTAACAAAGAATAAAACTTTGAAATGCCAGTTTATAAAATCCTAGTGTGTTTTGAATCAGTTAGCTGGTGACAAACCTTTCTGTTCTTTCCTGTCAGGCTGCTGGCTAAGCCCGTGGGGTTGAGTTTAAAATGCACACACAGTCTCATCACTCATAAAAATGTGCACACTGTCTCACCCCTCACTCCCCAGGAAGACAAGTTCTACCTTCTACCTAGTTTCTTGCCGACTGCTTTCCAGTAAGCAGAAAGGGAGGAGGGTTGCACAATCACTCAGGAAGTTGGATGTAAAGAGATTGTCTTAGCATTGTTTCCAAATTATCTTAAATGTCAGTCTAAAAGGCTTTTAACGTTTTTTATTTTGAACGGAAGTATTAACCAGAATCGCCGGGGGCAGTTAGTTTTGAGAAAAGCAATACCGTGCCTTTTAAATTAGGTAGAAATTTTTATGATTCAAATTCTTCTCTTATTATACCCAGATGGCAAACACAAGCCGCTGTCTCTGTGCCTTGGTGGAAATCAACCATCAAAGGGTCCTTGGCTAGGTGGTCTCTCGGAGAGGAGTCTGCCTGGTTGCCAGCAGCACCTTCCCTTTTGCCTTGCCCAGTGCTTTATCTTAGAGCATCTCCACCTCTGGAGATGGTGCAACTCTTTCTATAATACTCCTGTTGCACAGGCTGCATAGTTAGCGGAAGGCATGGCTTCCTCAGAGCCCTGCCTAGAATGGTGAATTGCTTGCTCATTGAACAAATAATTTGTTCAATGTAAACAGAGTGTGCTCCACCAGGGTTAGGAAAGCAAGTTTCATTTTAAAAGTAAAGTATAAAAACTGAAGAAAAGAACTTCAAAGTAGAATTTACTAGTCGCATCTCAATGTAAAACTCTCTCAGTGTGAGAAGACCTTTATCTAATGTGTGTGTGTACTTGTATACTGTGGAGAGAGGTGGAACTGGACACTAGGCAGCAAAACAGGCAGATATGAGGAGCCTGTGTAACCATCTTAGGCTATGGTGCTGTCACCAAGAGCCATCTCTGGGTCCATGGATCTGCTACAGCGGTGGGGAATGGGGATCTGTGTTGATGTCTGCCACCTGAGTTACCACCAAAGGCCATGAGAATGTCTGTGATTGGGGGATTTTCATGGTTTGGGCTGCTATTGGAGACTATATGGATGTCTGAGGGCCATAGGTAGACATGCTGAAGTGGCCTGCACTGCCACCGGAGGCCATGGTGACACCCAGGCCCATGCTGTTGCCAGGGGCTATGTCTGGGCCCACGATCCCAGCCAGAGTCTATGTTGGTGTCCCAGGTCCATGTTACCACCAAGGGCCATGCAGAGGTTCCTGGTCTGAACTGCTGCTTGAGCCACTGTGCTGAGCTGGCCCAGCCCTTTGCTGGCCACCACTCTAGAGAGAGCTGGTCCCACCCCTTGCCTGGACAACACAGCAGAGCTGCCCCTGGTGGTATGAGGGCAGGTGAGCTGGCCTCAAGAGCATGAGAGCAATAGAGCTGGCCCTACCCCTTGCTATCCTGGAGGATATATTCCAAGACCCAGAATGGATACCCCAAACTCTGAGTATTCCTGGACACTAGACTCATCCTTATATACATATAGTACTTCTTGATACACACATACGTACAAAAACATTTAATTTGTAAGGTAGGTGTTCTAATAAGTGAAGAATAGTATGTAATGAGAAAATAGAACAACTAAAGTGCAATGAGGCATTAACATAATGCAAATGCTGTAGGAGGGGTAGTCTCCCTGCTCTCCCTTCCTTAAAGTCTCCCATCATACTACACTTGCCTATTGTGATCATGTGAGATGACACTTAGGTGACAAGAAGTATTGTGAGCAATGTACAGTGTAAGGTAGCATTACTGTGGCCATTAAAGCTGGTAACAAAGGTGACTGGAATGAGCAGCATATACTGTGTGAATACACTGAACTGTATCATTCCTGTCCCGGGAGGAGAGAGAAGATTTTATCTAGCTCCTCAAGATGGCATGCAACTTGAAACTTGTGTATTGTTTATTTCCAGAATTTTCTACTTAATGTTTTCATATGATCATGGGTGACTGAAAGCACGGGTATGGGAGAATTCTAATGCAGAAAGAGAGAAGTGACAAGCGGCAGCCTTGATAGGAAAACTTGAAGATGAGGGCAGTGTTTCGGAGCCACCACTGTTATAGTTTTCCTTTCAAAAGTAAGTGTAGATGAGGGAGTTGTTAGAAGTCTGTCAGAGCTCATCTGTCTTAGTGTGTGTCTGGAAAGAAACATGGTGATAATTTAAAATTAGACTTGGAATGCTCATTATTGCAAGTTTTAGCAGGGGGTTAGCTCGGGTTGTATGTTGTCTAATTATTTAATATCTATTGTTCCCCCCCCCTTTTTCTATTTTAAATGACACTGGAGTTTATCTGGAGATCCAAAGTGGAGCTGGCAACTGTAGTCACAATCAGCTAATGGTACTGCTCTTCAAGAGGCTGGAATTTCCTCTTTAAGGATCCTGTGGGTGGACAATGACAGGCTGGGTTGTCTGTTGCTAAAACCGCTGTTGTGTGTTGAAAGGATGAGCAGCAGATCCAGGATTTTGGTTGTTTCACTCTGTCTGGATTCTTGCTAAACCCAAAGCTTGAAAAGAATGTTCATCACTGTGCCTTCCCTTGTGAAAGCGGAGGGGAGGGGAGTGGCGTCACTGGGACTCGGGACCTGAGTCAGTATGGTTGCAAACCTGGAACATGATTGTTTAAAGGTCACGGCTATGGAACAAGATCACAGTCAGATCGGTTTGTAAGTATTAAGTGCTGAGACCTAAAACCACATTGGAGAGCAAGGGACGAACTGTGCAACTTGCACCTTTATGGGACCTCAGCGAGGAGGAATTCCCCATGCCAAGCACGTGACCAATTCCATTAAAATGATGAGTATTATGAAGAAGGAAGCACAGGAATATGGGATTGAGGTGTGAGGGGGGTGTACCGAGCTGAAGGATTGTAAGAACACTACCTCAAATCTTTAAGAAAAAAAATGTTAGTGTTTAAAGCAGATGCAATGGGGCCTAGGAGGATAGCCCAGTGGTTAGGCACATGCACACAAAGCAAAAGAACCTGAGTTAGGATCCCTACAGCCCTTGTAGATGCTGTGTGCAGGTGGTGAGCCACTGGCAGATCAGAGGATTTAATTTTTGTAATCATATGAACCAATTATTTAATAAGTTTTTCTCTGTTTCTCTCTTCCTTCCTCTAACTCTTCTCTCCACTCCTCCCTCTCTCTCCCTCTCTCTTCAAATGTTTTCTGTGTATTCACACATGTACACATGTCCGTGCACACACACATACACACACACACACACACACACACCCTCACTCACTCACATTTACATATTCAGTAAGTTCTGTTCTCTGAAGGCCTGCCTTATATTCTGCTCTTCCCTGAAAGAAGTTCTCCATAACCCATGTGGCTAGGCTGAGATCTCCTCCTCGGGACTGTAACTGTGTTGTAGATTTATTCCTTTTTAAAGTCAGTCTTTTTCAGGATCTCAGCTTTTGTTTTTAATATTCCAGAGATCAACAGCCAAATGAAGCATGTGATTCTGAATTACAACATTCAAATCCTGTTGAGTCTGAGTGTCCTTCCTTATATGTATATATAAAAACATAGTTATTATACATCTAAAACTTTCCTTTTTAAAAGTACTTTGAGAAAGACTATGTAGTACAACTCCAATGGACAGAGAAGCTCCACAAGGAAGGAATATTTTTAGAAGTGATGTCAGGGTCCTGGAGTGGCACTGCCTATATGGGGACATTGGTGTGAAGACCATGAGTTATAGGGATAGGATATTGGTTATGTGGAGCAGGACTGAGTGTTCAGTAAACTAGATTGAGGGCAATAGAAGCCAAATTTTGGTTAAAGAAAGGATCTCCTGATGTTGAAATAAGGAATTCTAACAAGCGCTGATATTTTTATTTTTTTAATGACTATGACAAGGCACCTGACAGAAATGACTTATGGGAGAAACTGGTTTCTTAGGCTCATGGGTTCAGAGAATTTCAGTTCATCATGGCAGAGCAGTTCAAATTGTGGCAGGAGGGATCTGTGACTGCAACTGTCTGCATCCCAGAAGAGCTGAAGGCAGAGAATGTGGTAGGAATGAGGGGCTATTTATAACAGTAAATAATGGCATTATTTATTATTATTATCATTACTATTATTATTACTATTCTTATTAATGGCTTCCCTCAAGTGGCCTGCTGTCTGTCCCTAGCTGTGCCTCACCTCAAAGACAAGAGTGCCTGTGAGGGATAGCTCAGAATCAAACTATAACAACAATCCTGTCAGCACATTGGTTTACAGAGTAGGGGTGAGGCAAATACAGACTCTACTCACTGACAGCTGTGTGTGTGTGGTGTCCCCAAGAGAAAAGAGAAGCAATGTCACCCCAGTAGCAGCCTATATAGCTGGGATGTGTATCTTTGTTTCTAAATACCTTTCCTCATCAAAGACAAAAGAAGACAAATCAAGTCAAAGCAAACAAACAAAGGCCAGATCTTATTAGAGAAATGGCTGATTCTAGAAGTGAGCAGAAAAGACACGGGATGATTCTGGACGACTTTGTGTGCCTGAATAAATAAATAAATAAATAAATAAATAAATAAATAACCAAAGTTCACCAAGAATGGCCGATGTGGAGGTCCCTAAGTACTTACAGGCTCTTCTGTGGGGCCCCAGCACTGAATCTAGAATAAGATGGACCCAAAAGGTTAGTGATCACAAAGAATGAGGGAACAAGTACAAATATGTAGTACAAAATAAACTTTCTTCCTTTTAGTGAAACATCAAACAATAAATGTAAAAAGACAAAATTTGAAAACTTGACTTGTATAAACTATAATAATGAGAGAGAGAGAGAGAGAGATCCAGAACAAGTAGTGGATGAACAAGAGGAGCAAATACCAGCATGGTCTTAAAATGTAGACACACAGTATGTTAACTAATTAATTTACACTCATAATGTAAATTAGGTATATCTAAAATATACTTAGAGTGGAAAACCCAATAGATGTTACCTGTCTACACATGCCACTGTTATTATGCTGTTCATTTCTGAGGTTTTTCTTCCTAAAAGAAGTTGCTGCAAATCACAGAGAGACATCCAGACTAGAGACTATATGGCTACATAGCTGCCATATCATCTTTAGGCACATTACATTCAAGCATTTCATAATGAGGAAAATCACAGTTTAGTAGCTGCTAAGGGCTCTGTGGGTCCTGGGTCAGGAAAGGACATTAGAGAGGTCATTTAGTTAGCAATATTTTGCCTATAGCTTATTTTCAAATGATTTCAAGATATATGTGTACAGATAGAGCGATAAATGTGAAAGAGAACATAAAACACTCTACTTCAGAATCTGGACAGAGAATATCCTAAGGTTTCTGGAAACTTTCCTGTAAATTTGAGGCAACTTAAAAAAAAATAAAAGGTTTAAAATGTAAAGGATCAGAAATTCAAGGATTTTAGACTTGGTTATTTCACTGTTAAAAGCCAGGCACCAAAGTATAGGACAGTAATTACTGGGGGGAGGATTGTTGTTGTTGTTGTTGTTGTTGTTTTTAAATCCATGTTTAACTCAGTAAAGCATTGTGCTTAAAAGAACTTAAGCTTCAAACCAATTCTGTTTATTGGGGTTCACATGTCTTTGTAACAGGCAGCTTCCTGCCACTATGGAAAAAGGGCTTATAAGGCTTTAGAAGCCTTCATAGACTTCAAATAAGTCTTATGAAACAACATGTTCACGTGTTAAGTGTAAATGAGTCAGAAACATAAGGATTACATTTCCCCTAAAATACACAGGGGTTTGAAAATGAAGGGAAAAATGCTGAGGGCAAAACGTGTTTTGTATTTTGGCAAACCCAAAACATTTGAAAAAAAGAGGTTTGATGTTTGATGAACCCTAAACACTACAGCTTGCTCGTCTTTCATTGAGATGAAGACCACTAGAGCATCTTTGTGTGAAAAGACAGAATCCCACTGGAGCTGCCTGTGAACCCCTTACTAGTGTAGAACTTGACTGATTTTCATTTCACTAATTCACAAACTTCCTTACTCCCATGGTGGTTGGTGGTCTCTGCCACAAGCATTCTCAGCACAGACATAATAAGAGAATCCTGAAGAGGACGTCTGGGATTGCTAAGACTTCATTAGTCTTACAAAATGCACTTCGGGGCACATCCACTGTACAATAAAACATTAGCATAAATCATTAAAATGGAACCATGCCGTGTCAGGATAAATACAAGGAGTGTGTTTTATGTGGAATTGTTCTTATTTCTGGAAATTGATTTGTTCACTTGCTAATTTGCGAAACTGAGTAATCAGACTTCCAGTTGTGTGAATTAAGGCAGTGAGACTTTTGTTCACTGATTTCCCATCAATACTCCTGTCTGCAACTGAAGTTTCTAATGTTGAAATGGCAGGAACAAACTCTGATGGACAGTGGAGGGAGAGTGTGGGATGGAAAGAGATTTCCTTCTTGAAGTTCTCAAAGGACCTCTATCCCATCCCAGTGATAAGCCTTCAGTTTCTCACCCCGTACCCTCATCAAACAATGGTTCCTCCATTAAATCCAGTTGGTTGGCTTTTGGTTTTTGACTGAAGATACTGAGGAGCCAGTCAGTAAGCAGTGTTCTTCCATGGCTTTTGCTCAGTTCCTGCCTAGAGTTCCTGCCCTGGCATCCCAAACCCCTTCCTCCTCAAGTTGTGTTTGGTCATTTTGTTTTATCACAACCATAGAAATCCTAACTAAGACATCTGCCTTTATCAGATCTATGTTTTTTCATTTTGCATAAGTGCACCTTACTGATAGTGCTGAAGACCCAAAGTTTTATTGAAGCCCAATGGATTAATCTTTATTTGTGCGTTGGAATATCAGACTTTGGACCATCAAGTGCTATAGAGCATAGGCTTATGAAGATAAACCCCTGTTCTTTCTCCTAAAATATTTATGCCTTTTGTTCCCAGTTTGGACTTCCTGATACACGTTGATTTACAGTTTTGTATAGAAAAAGGTAAAGAGATCAAATCCTGTCACCTGTGAGGACACCACACCATCCCAGTCACACTTGGAGTAAACTCCTTTTGCTCATGTGATTGTCAAATCTTTCCTGATCACCAACCAACCGTTGATGTCTGACATTACTCCCAACTTCTCTTTTGTTTTGTTTTTTTCAAGACAGGGTTTGCCTGTGTAGCTCCAGCTGTCCTGGAACTTGCTCTGTAGACCAGGTTGTCCTTGAACTAAAATATCTGCCTCCTGAGTGCTGGGATTGAAGTGTGTGCTACCTTGCTGGTCTTTATTCCCACTTTCTTAATCCCACAATCCACACCACTCACCCCTAAATTTGGTTGTACTCCTTGTGTATCTAAGTAGTTAGCCAAAGCATGGTGACTCTTCCCAAAAGTATGCTTTTTGTTCAAGTATTAGACAAGAATTCACTTCTAACATATCTGAGACAAGAAATGAGGAGCAATGGTTTGCCCTTCCTGTTACATAAAGTTAGTCACACAGTAGCTAAAAAGAAAATGGCCTGAATCTGACATCCACAGGTTCGTGTGTCAAGACGTGCTCCCTAGTTTGTGAAGGGACTGTTATGAAGTCTGTGGAGCCTTCGATGGAAGTACAAGGTACAAAGCTTTGAAGGCTCTTAGCTGACCCTGATACTTCCCAAGTCTGTCTGAGTCCATCACTGTCTGAACAGTCTGCCTCAAGTGTACATTGCTCTGGGAAGACCTGCTCTTGTCTCCATGTCTTCCCAACCACCATAAAGTAAACCCTCCTGAGTAAGTGCCCTGGATGTCACACTGAAATGACGAGCTGGATCTGCTGCTGATCAGTGACACTGTGGCACAGGACTATGGGTTTTAAAAGGCAGCTGTGACTCATCTCCAAGTGGTGTGTGTTTGAAAGGTGCTGGGAGCTGATTAAAGGTGTTCTAAGAATAAAATATGTGTCAAGTTTTAAAGGCTTTAGTTTGTGAAAAGGTTAAAAGTATCTCACTAACAAGTCATCCGTTGAAGAGGTTTTTCTGTTGATAGTATTTTAAACTTAGGGTTAAATAAAACATAACGCTACAATTAGTTTTTACTTAATTCCTTTTCTGTTTTTCATGTATTTATTATCATTACCATTAGTGTGTGTGTGTGTGTGTGTGTGTGTGTGTGTGTGTGGTGCAGGTCAACCAGAAGTCAATATTGTGTGTCTCTCAATTGCTCCCTACATCATGTTTTGAGACCTAGGTTTTCACTGAACCTAGAACTCACTGACTTGGCTAGACCCAAGGGCCAGCAAACCCTAGGGCTTCTCCTCTGGGTAATATGTAGCTCATAGTTTATTGCCTGAGCCATCTCTCCAACTCCCATTTCCCCCTCTTAAAGGTAGTATCTGAACATTTTAAAGACACACAGCTGACCAGTATATGGCTTGTGATCATTGCCCAGTGTGAGTGACAGGCAACATTCTAAACTGGTCATGTTTGCAAGTTTCTGGCATGCATACACCTCTCTCAGTTAGTTCATCAAATGCTGATTTAAGTACTGTGTTCAAGCATTCAAGTGTTTTTAGAGATGGAACTAAATAATTCTAGTCAGTTGACTCCAAGAGAGGAAGACTGTCCAGTGGGCCACTTTCAGTGACTATTACTTGCTAATGATTCCTTAGCTAAGAGAGTAGCATCTAGCCTCCTTCCATGCTAGGACTTTGTCTGGCTTGAGCTTGTGCAAGTCTTGGGCATGCTTATGGACTGGCTGGGGAGGCACATGGCAAGGAATTATGGGTGGCTCCTGATAGCCAAGACCAATCCCCAGGCTGCACTGTCAGAAAAGGGGATCCTCTAGGATACAAATTCTCTCACCAGCCACTGAGCATAGAGCAGACCCTGAACCTCGGATGAGAATTGGAGCCCCTGCTTATCAATTTCTTATCAATTTCACCCCTGGAGACTGATCTACAGAAACTATGATGTAAGAAGTGTGGGATGTGCATTGAGTTGCTAAATTTATGTCTATTTGCTACCCAGCTACAGAAAAGCAGTGAACCATGTTCTAAAGCAGGTTTGTTGATCCTCTCTATGACTGACAGCAAATCATCCTTGTGAATAGGATCAAGTCAATAAATCTGTGTGCACGGTACACTTTAAACAAAGGGATGAGCCACACTCCAAGAAAAAAAACACACTGAGGGAGCAACAGAGTAAGCTCCTAAATGAGCAGCTTGGACATGTGACCCTGCGTCATATTGTTTATTTTGCTAGAGATCAAAATGCTAGGCTTTCTAACACAGCTCAGAAAACACTTTTCCTGCCACTTTCCAGTTTTTGAATATTTAGTATATTCTCTAGCTCTTTTTACATTCCATTAAAATCATTTTTAAAAGTAAAACAAAACAAGCCTCCCCCCAATATATTACCCTCCCCAAACCCAAACAACAGCTAACTACACTTTTCTCTGTAAATATGAGTAAAATATAGACTATCTAATGATCTCTGGGATATCCTTGGAAGTTCTAGTTTTGGACTTCCAAGTGCCAGAGATTAGAGACTGCTTGGAATTTTGGAATCTTATGAAGTGTTGTTGTAAGGATTGGGTAGGTGAATAAAAAGGGCCAGGGCCTTCAGTTGAAAAGTGAGTAATACAAAGATATCACCATCACCCTTTAGCATTTAACCCTTACATCCAGGGACAGCGGACTATATATTCACTACAGGCATTCCAATTTAAGTTCAAATTTTAATACAAATGTATATGCTGTAGTCCAGAGCAGAGTGAGGACTATAATTGTCAAGAGGAAGATCCAGGACTGGAGGTGTGTGTGTGTATGTGTGTGTGTGTGTGTGTGTGTGTGTGTTCACGTGTACCAGTGGCGATCAGAAATTGAAGTCAGGTGTTTCTCCTACCCGTTCTCCACCTTACTCTTTTTGAGGCAGGGTCTCTCGATGAACCTGGAGCTCACCAGTTCAGCTAGGCTAGCCAGCAAGCTTGAGAATCCATCTGTCACTGCCTCCCCAGCCCTGGTACTACAGATATGTGCTGCTACCCATGACCTTTTACATGGATGTTGGGAAACTGAACTCAGGCCCTCATGCTTGTACAGCAAGAGTATCACCACGGGAGCCACGCCCCTTGCCTGGGCTTCCTCCATCTTTACTGGAATTGCACTCATTGCACTCTCTCCTGCTAAGCACATGTCCTTTCAAACCTGCTGGAGCTTCCGTTTCCCATGGAAAGGCATTGCTGAAGGTTACCCTTGTTTTGTTGATTTTCCATCCAGCCTGCCTCTCACCTTTGTTACTCAACTGTGGGCATTTTTACCTGGAATTTCTACCCTGGGACTCCTGGAGTGCTCTTTGGCTATGAGTGCCATGTTCTTTATCTATTTGGGTATGCCATTTGTTTGGCAGAACAGCCAGTCAAGTCTTTGAATACTAGCCCACAGGAGTAGCATTTAAGTAGACTGACTATAGTAACCACAAATGCATTCCAGATATGGGTCAGGGCAGGGATGGTTGTACCAAATAAGAGTTGATTTAACAGGTTAGAAATCTCATTTTTTATCAGGTCAAGATTTTCAATGTGAAAATACTATTTACTTTGTTATGCATTTCAAATTAAAATAATTTCGAATTAGGATGATTTTCCTTCGTAGTCTAAATCAGACCAAAGAGTGCCTCTTCCTCTTCCCCTTCTCCTGCTTCTTGTCATCCTCCCACCACCCATCCGTGCTTTCTTCATTAAGGCAGTATCTCACGCAGCCCATGCTGCCCTCAAATTTACTTTGTAGTCTAGGATGACCTTGAACTCCTGATCTTTCTGCCTCTACCTCATGAATGCTGGGATCGAGGTGTGTGCCACTGTGCATAGTTTCTGTCGTTCCAAGGGTCAATCCTAAGGCCTCCTGGCTAGTACTTGCCAACCGAGTTACATGCAAGCTTCTTGATGCACATGAAAGTGTGGTAAGAACACAAACTGATAGTTTCGGCATACTAACTTGGGACACAGCTGTCATGTTTCATTCAAGAATTTCGAGAGGATTCCATCAAACAAGGAGGCCAGTTGTTTTGAAATTTGAAATATTCTAGCTCCTGTTGGATATGAATTTTAACTGGAAGGATTGTTACCATTTTAGGAGTTTGGGGTCCAGATCATTATTTTTCTCTGCCACTCTTGTGACCTCCATGTGGGACACACAATGCACACTTTAACAGGTATTGGCAAATGCTACATATGTAGTTTATTCTCCCAACTCTTTGCTTGGACAAAATTATTTACATCCATATTAATTCAATCCTGATTTTATTTTAGAAGCAGCTGAGGGAAGCCACATTTATCTTTGTCACTATGCAGCCAGCTAAGAATTAAGGAGGCCGTGTGGTTAGAGGATTGTTGAAAATGCCCAGCTCATTAGAGATGGTCAAGTTTTGAAAGAGTCGATTGAGTCTGAGAGGGCCCCAAAGTGTGGCTCTTTCCCTGAAGTGTAATCAAATTAATACGCTGTACATGGTATCAGGGAGTTCACTGCCTCGTGAGGTTACCATCTTTTTGCATGGCATTGTCTTTCTCTGTGAGGGCTCTGTCATGGGAGGCTTCTGACTAATAGCATTAAACTGCTGCCCTGAGAATCTTTCTCTTGAGTCCCTAACCTCAGTCCTTTCCTATCTTAGAAATCATGGTCCCTTTCTCTGAACAGCAGCTGAAAATTCAGAGCAGACAACAACACAACAAAAACAAAAGCAAGCAAACAAACAAACACAAACACAAACAAACAAACAGACAGACAGACAAAACCCACAAGGCCAAATCCTTCCTTCTGTCTGTGGGGATGGATGGTCCTGTGCTGAATTGCTGTAGGTGAAATTATGTGAACAGCAGTAATAACATGGGGATGATGGCTGCCTCTCTGGGGAAAACCATCCTGGTGCCTTTTGCAACAGAGAATTAGGCATGGTCTCTGGTGAATTGATTTGATAAACCATGGTCAGTGGTATTTCAAAGGGAGTCTGAGCATAGGGGTGGGGGGCGTGGGGGGCTCGAGAACATGGAGACAGTGACCTTGACCTTCAACGGTTCTCTCTTTCTCCTTGAGCTTGATAAACAGTGAGATCTATGAACAACCTAAGTTCAAGAGCTGAGAAACCTCGCCAGCCCAGTTTCTTGCTTGTATGTTATTTGCAGCGATCTGCTTCACCCACTCAGCATGAGGCTGCAGTTGCAAGGCCTGTAAGCGAGTCCACTTGCTTGTCCTCTATTGTCCAGACCTCATTTTCACCCACACGATTACACATCCTCTTATCCCCTTCAGCGCAAGTCCCCAGCACTGATGTGTCCTCCTTGCAAACGCACCTATGTTCATTCCTCTGCTGGTGGCTTCATTTCCCACTCTCTTGCTTGAGTCAATGTATGTACATTTGCTTGGGGCCATGAAACTTCATGTCTGATTGTTTTGAAATTTGGTAGCCCTTGCAACAAAAGAACTTAAAACAACAGTAAAGGCTTTGTCCCTTTCCATTCACAAAGGACCCCCCCCCCCCAGTAATTATATGTGCAGGAAATGAAAGGTATTATCAGCAGCATATGCTTTTCAGAAATGTATAATCCTTTAACAGTAAATCCTTTCTCTGGGATTAGTGACACAGTTTGTATCCTGGGAGCCAAATCCTCTTCTTCAAGCCAATCCTCAAATCCTTTCTAACAGGGCCTATGCTGATCTCAGACCCAGTTTTATTTAGGAATCCAAGAACAGAATTTAGCCTTGTGTGGAAAGGCCCTTAATAAGGATTTTTTAAATCATCATAATAAAAAAAAATTCTGGTATTTACCTAATACTTAGCCTTCAGTTCCAAAACCTGGTTCTCAATGAGTGTAACAGATGTGCTTAACGTCTGGGCCATCCACGCAGTCCCCAGCCCTCCTTCTCACACACCCCACCTCCCATCCTGAGGAAGAACCTACGAAGCAGAGCTGACCCTCTGGCGTTGCTGATGATTCTCAGTGTTTCCCTAAATCAAGAGATCACCCAGGATGTAAAAACAGATGTTCTTCCTTCTCTGTATTTAGTGCGCTAGGACTTCATCTTTTAGAACCAAGTGTTCATGTAACCCTACATTGAGGACATTTCTATTCACAGAGATCTGATGCTCTTTGGTACAATGAGTACATGTGTTACTCACCTCTGTGGAAAGATGAAAGATCTGTGCGTACTAACGAACTGTGGACAGGGAAGGCACTGGACTTCCCCAAGCTGCCTGTTGTGCTTATGTGAGTAACACATTTTCCGTAAATATGTAACAGTCTCTATTAATGACTTGAAAAGTGGTTGTTATGTATGATATACATGGCATGGAATCATTTCCTAGATAGAGAGGGAAATTGTTTGCTCTCCATCCCTCACAATGTTTTATTTCAGAAGCTAACAAGCACAAAAGTGGTCTGAAATGTAATACAAGGTTGTTAATTCAAGAGGTCATAGAACATAAAGGGAAGAGCAGGAGATTCACCACAGTATGGGTGTCTGGGAAGGCCTACACTGAGATCTTAAAGCCCTTATAATATAGTAAACCATTTTGTGCATGCAGTTTGTACACACAGACATTATTGAATGAGAAAGTGCCAAACAAGAACATATGCATTGTATTTAATTATTGTTGAAACAAGAAGTGATTATGCCAAGGAAACAAAAACTTTGATAATGATGAAGAACTTGCCTCGGCTCACACATGTAATGAACTCAGCCTGGATTTGGACTCAAACATTCCACAGTCCAATCCCCACGCTACTGCCCCCATTCCTTGTGTCTTGTATTTCCCCTGGGCTCCTGTCACTCATCAGTGTGTTCCCTCCCCCTCCTCTGCTTTACTGGCAGTTCCTGAGGGTCTCCTGATAGACAAACACAGAGAAGATAATGGTCTCAGTCTTGCTTGAACTCTAAATCATCTGTCCTCAAGGAGAAGGTAGAAACTGAATACTTGTGATACTGTGCTCACATCAAATGTGTGCAATATGGTACAGAAGTGATTTCAAAATGTGATCTAGTTACTGAAGCAGGAAGGTGTTCAGAGTCAGGCTTAGAAACTCAGGCTGTGTGACCTTGGGTAAGTAGCTTTGCGTAGCTGTGTTCAACTTCATTAGTGGCCAACGATAAGACTTGGCTCATTGAGTTGCTGAGGAAATTTAATAGGGCAATGCCTCTATAGAAGCAGTGTGCCTGATTTCTAATAGCACCAAGCAATCATTGCTGTGTAGCAGTTCACTATTGGGGGGTTATATTTACCAGTTTTGTCTCCTTTAAACTCTCTTTGATCAATGCAATCTAGCTGCCTTCCTGTATTCCTGTTTCTCACTGTTGCCTCTATGGATCTTCACTTTGCTTTTTCTTCCTATTTCCACATTTTCCAGCTTGGTTCCTGGCCCTGTTCTCTTTGCTACCTCTGGGATCTTACATTCTCTGAGGGTCCCTCTGGTAACAACGGCCTGTTTTTAAGCCTCTAGTGATTATATCTGTATCTGTTCCCGAAATTGTTGTGATTTCTATCCATACTTTACTCTTCTCCAGCCTAGAGCTACTAGGAGAAGCTTGAGAGATGACAGTAGTCAGCCCTTGAAAGCTTGTAATTCCTACATGTGCTATGTTCTATGGATTCTGCAAAGCAGGGTCATTCTGGGCTTGTGTTTGGATCCATCACAGATTCAGCTGCTTGACCTCAGCTGGGTTCCCAGATGTCACTGAACATCTTTGTATTTGTGCTGAGCCACCACCATAGTCCTTACAATAGCAGGTCTAAACTCTGGCTTGTCCCTTAGGTGTCCTGGGAGACATCTGCACCCTTACTTTTATTTAGGCTTTGCTGGAGTGATCCTCCAGGAAAAGTGTCAGGTCTAAAAGAAATGCAGGGACAAATTGCTATCTGTGACGCCTACCAGCATCCCAAGGCAGGCCTGGTCTCCTGGCTTCCTCAATATCGCAAGTATCCCTGGCTCCTCCCAGCTCTTCTCACCCTAAACTTCTCCAGCTCATGGGCTCTCCTTCCCCCAGCTTCTAATTCCCATATAACCCTGCCATTTTCTCCCCCTCTTTTGTCTTGCTCTCTACTTGGGCTGCACTCTCTTGATATCCCCTCCCTCTCGAACCCTCCTCTCATGGCCAAGTCCACCCTGTTGGCCTTGTTGTCTTCCACTTTCTTTCCCTGCCCTGGACTCCTCCAGATGCCTCTGGCTTTATTCTCCCTCCTGTATACAATAAAACCTTTCCATCAACCATACTTGGAGTGGCCATTTCCTCACATTGTATAAAGGCCCTCTGTCCTGCGCTGCAGTTTCTCTCTCCACCTCCTCCTTGCTTTTCACTCCACCTGCTTTCCTGCCTTTGGAGTCTCCATTAGTTCTGCCCTTACTTTCCACACTCTTCTTTCTCCTTTGCCACTGTCTCTCTATACCCCACAGCTGTGGTCCTCAACCTTCCTACTGCTGTGACCCTTTCATGCAGTCCCTCAGGCTGTGGTGATCCCCCAACCACAAATTTATTTCATTGCTACTTCATGACTGTAATTTTGCTACCTTATGAAACATAATGTAAGTATCTGATTTGCAGGAGAGCTGATATGTGACCCCCAAAGTTGTCTTGACCCACAGGTTGAGAACTACTGCCCTATGGGGTTTCTTCTACATCAAAGACTCAAATCCTATCAGCATCCACAGGCATCAGTTCTCATGTGCCTTCCAGTATCCAGAAGAACAGACATGATCTCCTCAAGTCACCTACCTCCCTTAGTTCTTCCACTGAAGTTGTCCTTTTAAAGCCATCAGGGTCATTCAGGGTCATCTATACTATCAACTATTTCCCCACCCCCCTGAAGTACACAGGGGGTACACTCTCTCCCTACTTCTCTTCACTCTTCTTTCCATGGCCTTCGAGTTCTATATTCTCTGGCATGCCTTCCGACTAATGCAATCAGACAACATGTGTTTGTCATCCCCTCACTGAAACTGAGGTTCCTATAAAGCAAGATTCTTTTTTGGCTACTTTCATCCAGGTGGGGATATGGCATCAGTCACCATATTATTGAGACATTCTTTCTCTCTAGAGCCAAATGCCTGAAATAACATACTATGTCCCCTTTGGCTGCTGGACTTTAAGAACTAGAGGAGGAGGATGACAATTTTTGATATTTCTTTACAAAGCATGTTTTGCATGGTACTTAACCCAAGGGTCCAGACAAATGCTTTTTATTTTAACAAACACTATAGTATATGTACTAGGCATTATGCAAGTGATTTACAGGCATAAATGCACTGACCTTGAAGACATCCCGGTGAGGACAGTATTGTGACTAAGTTCATCAACCAGGTGAAGAAACTGAGGGACAATGACCTAACAAACCCAGGGGCATACAGCCAGGTGATGCAGCTGGGATTTGAATGGAGGCAGTAGACAGCCCCAGATAGGTGTGGCACACAAGACTCAGAAAGTCAGAGGAAAACCCCTCAGCATTATTTTTTCCTGGCTCACAATTCTCATTCAAGGGCTCTCTGCTTCTACTTCATTTCCGCCCAGCGCCTTTGTATGCCTGCCCTGCTTCTCCCATCACTAGAGGAGGAAAATTGTTCTTAAGATCTGGATACTGAAATATGTCCATTGAATAAAATGATTGCATTTCCAGATCTTCAGAGTTTCTCCTGCAGTCTGGCTGTCATTTCAGGTTCCCCCCTCATGCAGACTCTAGCATACACTGCCTCTCTACAGACAGTCCCTGGGGCAGAGTCCTGTGATTTTGACATTGTCACTTGTAAAGTCGAATCTCCAGCCACTCTTTGGTCAGCTTTGTTTTTAACTGTGTGTGTGCATATGTGTCTTTGTGTATATGTCACGTATGTACAGATGCCTGGAGAAAGTAGAGAAGGGTGTGGGATCCCCTGAGTCTGGAGTTACAGGTGTTTATACGCCCCTACAACCTGGGTGCTGGGACTGGAACTCATGTCTTCTGGAAGAACAGCAAGCACTCTTAGCCACAGAGTCATCTCTCCAACCCTCGGGAGTTATTATTACTATCTTTTTAAAGAAGCATGTTTAGGTACCGTCTCTGTGGCCAATGAAGAACGATCACAGCAGCTTTTTACCTTCTTTCTACTGGTCCTGAAGTTATTTTACCCATTTTATACATTATTCCACCCTCTTGGTCCTTTCTGGACACATACATACAGGTACTGTGTGAAAACCTCATTTTCCACTTGTGATTTCCAAACCACCCTTAGCATTTTCCTGTCTGTGACATTGACAATGAGACTCCATTGTCAATGTCCCAAACCATTCTTTCTTAATCTTTCTATTCTAAAAATATTTCTTTGGATTCTGCCCGTGAGAGGCTCCTCTCATGTAGGAAGCCTAAGCCATTCCTTCTGAAATCTAGGCAATGACACATGGACCATGTCCCCTGGCTTCATGAGGTTCAGCTTCTTCATCCTACCTCAGTCCCAGGTGACACACTGGGTGGGACCGTGGCCTTGGCCTATGAGGAAGCAGCTGCCAGTTAAATATCATCCTTTGAGCTGGGAGGAACAGCTTCTATAACTGCCCCACCCAGAACCTCCACACAGCTTCCTCTGGCCGAAGAGACTTTGGCTGGCCTGCTCAGAGTATTATGGTAACCTAGTAGGGTACCCAGTCCTATAAGGAGATAAGGGATATCATTACTTCAAATGACACTTGCCAGTGAACCAATATCAGCTAACTTCCTGGACATCTAGCAGCAGTCCTGAAATCTTTTTGTTGTTGCTGAAGACCCTCTCCCTAGTCTTTCTTAGTCCTGCTGGTGGCTACATCCACACCTCCTTCACTCATATCTTGAAGCTCAGAACCTGTAGAATCAGGGCTCTGCAGCTGACCTCAAGAGTAACGTACTGGGATCCTTTCATGGACAGGCTCTTCTGTCTGTGAGGCAGGCAGCACTACCAGATGAGATGTCATGGAAGCCTTACAACTTGTCACCAAGAGACAGAAGGTCAGTCAATAGAGGAGGGGAAAAACCATAAGCCAGATATAGGGCTTTGTGTAGTCCCTGTGACCTTTGACCTGAGATCTTTCCGTTGACTGAGAAAGGGGACTGTCACACTGAGAGTAACCTCTTGGCTCTCTGAAGTGACACCTATAAAAGAATGCTATTGCCTCTTTATGCTCCTTGCTTCTATTATGAGTCTTCAATTTCTTGAACTTATTTGCTCAGCAAATACCTACAGAATGCCCACCATGTTCTTACACAATAATGTCTTACAGGATGTGACAGATAGCTCTCCTGTTGTTTAGACCTAATGAGAATAGATAGACTCTAAACAAACATAAGAACATAGTAGAGTGTGGGGGTGATGGAGAGACAGAGGGAGTACTAAGAGCCCGTGCCAGGGTGGGCAGAATGGGTTAGAGGGAGACCTAGTGGATAGGCTCATTGAAGAGGCAACTGAAGACGCAAGGCAGTGACTTAAATGTCAAAGAACAAACCAGCCATGTAATGAACAGGGGAGTGGGTGAGTCACATGTAGAAAAGCCCTATGTGTATTGGAACATGCAGATGGCAGATGATGGGGTCCTTGTGGTGGAGTGAGGCAGGGAGCTGCACAGGGATGACTGTCAAGGGCAGGTCACCAGAAGCCTGTGTGCACTTTAAATATGAAGAAAGACAGTGGTGAGGAGGCTGTCCAGCGGGCTAACCAAGGCGGCATTGACTGAGAATATGATTTTGTTACACAGCCACTGCCTATCTTCACTAAAGGTTCCCTGACTACTAACAGTAGGTTGACTCCTGATGTCTTTCAATGTTTAATCACTAGCTTTTAGAGTATGTCACTTTCTTACTGTGCTTTTTATTTATATGCTACAATGAGGAAACATGGAGGCAAAGTCAATCTTGAAGATTTTTGTTTTCTCTAGAGAAAAGTGGTTTGAGCTTTTTTCTGATTAAGCATTATTATTGTTGTTGTTGTTGTTGCAAACATTTCTCATCAGCACCTCTGTTCTGGAGCACCATAGCCACCATAAGGGCTTTTCATAGTCTGGGTCACAATTCTGCCTTCATGGCTTGAGCATCAGGCTTGGACAGGGCCTTGGGAAGTAGATGCCTAGTGAGCAGCGCTGAGTATCTTTTCACTCGGTTCCAGAAGAGCAAGAGAGCACATATGGGTATGAGGTAAGGTATTAAAGCAATCGGGCATCATGACACAGTGACCAGCATGCTGCCTGGGACTCCGGATCAAGTAGATCTCTACCCCATTTATCTCTCCGAGTAGCAAACTGTTCAATCTGTTCCCTAAAATTCTTGTAAAATGTGGTGACAATGATATTGCCCTCTTAAGGAATCAATTTCTGCAAGTGTATTTAAACCAATGCTTGCTATATAATAAACTCTATGGAAAGATTTTAAAATATTTTCTAAAAGGCTTATTTAAAAGCGTGAATTGTCTGTTCCACTTGCCCCAGTAGAGATGTGTAGACACCAGCTTTTCATTGTGTCAGCATCGAGTGGTTAGTTTGGCTATTCAAGTTACAGACTAAACACAAGCTCTTCATTCTGGATTGGGTCACATCCCACTACAGGGCAAATGGTATGGCTTCTACTATAGAAGGTGCCTGCATTTCACTGTGCACACAAACATTCAAAATCAGAAATTCACATTGTATGTCATGTACACGTGGGGCACATGTGTATAGACTTCTTGGTTTTTTAAAATAGAAATAACACGGTCTGTGGGAGCAGTAGCTTTCTTCTTTCAGCTGAGAAGAAGGCTTTATTGAAGAGGACACATGGAAGAGATGAGTTTTGGAAAAGCTGAGATTTTCAGGATTTGATGAACACAAACTCACAGCAAGAGATGTGCTGATAAAGTGGGAGCCTTGTCACAGCTCAGCCGTCAATGGGGATTTACTGCTCAAAACTCTCCACCAGCTAGATGGGATGCAGTGGCAAGTTCTGGCCTTATTCTACAGCTTGTGGCTCTTCCAAGCTCCATGCTACTGCCCTTTAAGCTGCCCTGTAGTTTTTTGACTAGCTGATCCTGACAGACTTTCTGTTATCCTTATTTTCTGTGCCCAGTCTCTGAGGTAAAGAATGCCTGTGACCAAGAGATTCTGAGTGGACAGAATGGCGGTTTAAATAAGACAGCAGCCATGGTTCATCGGGATTCTTAGGTGCTGCTCAATTTTCCTGGGCAGGTAGAAAGAATGGATGTTTACACTTTCATTCTTCATGGATAAAGGAGAGTGGAGGGAATGGCTCATTGCTGCAATGCCTAGTCCTAAATGGCTGCTCAGTTACTGTGAAAGATGAAGGGACAGGTTGAGCAGAAGTCCTAGGACCTTCAAAGGTAGTAAAAGCTAGCCAAGAGAAGAGAACGGGAGCAGAATGGACCATCTTGACCTCAGCCTGGTTATATAGGGATAATCAACTCACATTACTTTGGCCAGAACGTGTATCTGGACCCAGCTGACTATACAGAGCAGTAGGAGCTGGGTTTGGCTGTGTGTCCCACAGGAAAGGAAACATATTTAATTTACAATCAACTTAGAGAGTCTACAGCCAAGGATATTCTCCAAAGATGGCCAAAGGGCTCACATTGCTTAACCCATAACACAGTTTCCTCCATACCAAATTGCCTTGCCATAGATATTGTATGCCCTGTAACTTTAAAAACCACAAACCGCACATGTTGTCACTGATACCTGTTCTTAGAAAGGGCAGCAAGTAAAAGCATCAGCCACATTTAGAGCAAAGCATGAAGGGAGCAGCAGAGAATCTGAAGGAAAGTTTTTATGCATCTGGCAGCCTGCAGAGTCAGGGGTTTGAAGTGGGCCTTGTTCTTCAGAATGATGTAGTAGCATTTAAAACTCAAACCAGTTACTAAAGGTGTTCCAGGCCAAAACCACCCAAGTTACCATAGGACAGATATGCTTCATGGTAAACAGTGGATGGCCAAGTTTGAAGTTCATGTCAATGCTAAAATAAGTGATGGTTATTTGTTTATCTCTTCTATTGTATGTGTTTGCTCACATATGTATTCCTGTTTGTTTGCATGTGGGTGTCTAGGCATGTGTATATGCCTAAGATCAATGTCAGGTACTGTCCTCAATTGCTATCTTCCTTATTTTTAAACAGGATTGCTCACTGATCCTGGAGCTCACTGTCTAACCTGGCAGGCCAGTGTTTTCTAATGACCCACTTGTCTCCAGTCCCCCAAGTGCTGGGGTTACACGTGCATGCTATAGAGTTTGGCTTTTATGTGGTATCTGACCTCTAAGTCTTCAGGTTTGTGTGGCAAGCACTTTACTGATAGAGCCATTTCCCCAACCCCATCACTGCTCGTTTTTCTTGGAGAAAGTAACAACCACATTGGAATTGTCTCTCCTACACACTGTGAAAGAAGATGAAGGAAATCATGACACAGGAGGCCAAGACAAAGACCCAGGGAGAAGTGGTCAATAACCTGATGGTAGGCAGCAACCAGGGAAGGCTGCTGATCCAGCTCTGCTTTCCATGATGGGTTGACTGGACAAGAGAAAGTTAAGAATCCCAGCTTCAAGTGAGGAACCAAGTAAAAGTCTTTTGGCCTCTGGAACAGCCTCTGGGAAAAACACTGATGCCATAGTGGAATTAGCTTGTGATAGGAGCTGCTGAGCAGAGAGATTCTGTAGACATCCAGATCCAATAAACTGAAGAATGAAAATTCTTACCTAGGGTGTAGGAGGAGCACTGTCTGCTAAGGACGGCACTCAGCTACCTAGTCAGTTCTGCTACAGACAGGCTTGGTGTGCACTGCTCAGGAATCTCACGGCTGGTCAGCCTGGCTTCTCCAAATGACAGAGCACCCCCACTGTACAGCACACTCTGAAAAATCAGCTTTCAACTCCCCAGCCTTGTCTTTTCTTTCTTTCTTTCTTTCTTTCTTTCTTTCTTTCTTTCTTTCTTTCTTTTTCTTTTTTTAAACATCTCTCTGCTCTTTCCCACTTGGCTGCTTCCTCAGGAGCAGGGGGTGAAGGGAAGGTTATTGCATGGTTCACTGCAAACACCTGCCTCTCAGTTTTACCTCTGTTTGATTCAGTTTTTTTTTTTCTTCCTCCCCCTTTTCCATTTGGCCTTTTGGTCTCTGTCCCTCGAGCTGACTTTCATCATCCAATTAGAAATAACACCTTCTTCTTGCTACCATTTCTCTGGGAACCATAGGGAGTAAACCCTAAGCCTCTTGCATTCCCCACAGGGCCAGCAGCTCTTCAAAGGAGTGTGTTGGCGGCACCACCCCACGGCTGGGCTTCCTTTCTGTTTGAACAGCTTCCATTGCTCACTGCCGATCAGTAACTCAATGATTCATTAAACACACAAACAATGAGCGAATCTGTTCCATTAGCAAGGCCACCTGTTGATCTCAGACATCCTCAGCTGAGCCCAGCGGACACAAACTCAGACATTCTCAGCTGAACCCAGTGGACATGGACAACAGAGTGGCTACATCAGTCGAGTGCCCCGTGCACAATTGCTAGCATGTTGGAGCAGGAAGACAGAGCCTGGGCTTTGCTACTGCTTTTATGCTTTTGCTTTCATCTGGTAGCAGGGCTGCAAGATGAGACCTAGTGCAAAGAGCATGCTACAGATCTCTGCAACCCAACTGGAAACCTTTAGGAGCTTGGTGGATGCCACTGCCTTGGTCTAACAGAGTTAGAGGGAGACAGGGATGTTTTGCACTCCTTTCTTGCTGATGCAAAGGCAAGAGAGTCAACCAGGTTCTAGGCCCATGCACACGAACACTCATATACACATATACGTACATACTGTTGGCATGGGGTAGGGGCAAGACTGTTAAAGAAGCCCCATCAATTGCAGTGCTATGTTCTCTACCCTTGAAGTAGTAGAGTCTCTTGTCTGTGTGCCTTCTAGTTCCTATTATCAGACCTCAGACCTTTAAGCACGGGTTTGTGAAGGTTTGCATGGTTTCTGTACTTGAAGGTTACTAAAAATCATATAAAGCTAACTGGGTTAAGCTTTTGATGCTGGTATCTCGAGCAACAAAAGTTATTTTATTATTTTTAGAAACAGCATTTTTCTGTTCCCTATCTCTCACTGTAGAAGTTTTATGGTCTTTTTGAGTTCCAAAAGCTGTGCTATACCAGGGATAACGAGCCATGCGATCTTTCCCAAGTGAATATTAAATTGCCTCTGTAGGGTGAATTCATTATGGTTCTTGAATAGTCACCTGGGTTTGCACTGCAGACTGCATCATTATCAATCATAGATCTTCCTAAAGTGACAAACTATTTAAAAATGACAATGAGCCTGTGAGGTAAGGAAAGGAAAGGAAATTGCCATCAGCCTGAGGACTGGAGTTTAATCTCTGAGACCCACGTGATGGAGGAGAATGAACTCCTGAGGCTCACACAGGTTGCAGCCTGACCTCTACACATATCTCATGGCATGCATGCACATGCATGGTGCCCATGTACAAGGGCACACACACACACACATGAATAATAAATGTAAGCATCCTGGGTGATAGAGATCAGCTATTATTTTATGTTGTATTTATTCTGAAGAGCAGTGAGAAGGCATTGTGGCTCATAGGTTCTTAAAACAAAATTAAAAGGTAAAAGAAAACAATGCTTTACAGATAATTCCAAGTCCTTTTAGTTTGTCTTTGAAAATCCATTTTAAAAAAACGAGAGTTTTCAGTTCCTTAACAGAGAACTGTTCCTAGTGCTAGGGTTTGCTTTTGTTTCTGTGGTACCTGGCATGACAGAATGCCAAGTAAGTTCAATGTGCACCTTCTTCAAGAACATCCTTTGCCTTAGAGCCTAAGCTTTGAGGTGTGTGCATTCAGAACCAGCAAGGTAAACAGACAGAGGCAGGCCGACCTTATTACTTAGATCTTCTGGGCAGGTGTGGGCACATTGCCCTCATCCAATGCATAAAAGCCCACGTGCATTTTCAAAGGGATCTCTGCAATCCCGGTCATTTGACAACTACCACTGTGATTTGCCTGCCAAGTGCAGGTGGGCTGTGCAGCCACCCAGTTGTGAATATCAAAGGCATCCCTGGGTTCTTCTGTGTGTGTGTGTGTGTGCGTGTGTGTGTGTGTGTGTGTGTGTTCTGAATGGCACAAGACCTGGAATTTTTAAGAAGGGAAAGAAATAATCACATAAATGAGCAATTAATAAGAAAGTTGGTGGCTTCCTTTCCACTCATGTGACATGCTAGCACTAGCCACATGACTCTCCAATATGGAGCTAATGTAGGGATCAACAGTGTCCAGTGTAGTAATCACTAGCCACATGTCACTATTGAGCATTGACAATGTGGCCAGTATGACTGGGAATCTTTAGTAGTCTTCACTGCAACATTCCTAACTCCAAACATTGGATTCCTACCTTCTTTTTAGGTTCTGGACACTCGTGTGTATGTGTGTGTGTGTGTGTGTGTGTGTGTTCCCCTTATGTTTCAGTGTGAATGTCAGAAGGAGGCTGTCTTCGGGCAGAGCCTTAGGTCTGTATGCAGATGTTAAGGGAATTCCAAGGGACAGTAGGAAAGTAGTATTTATAGACAGAAAAAAGGAGGAAAGAGAAGAAGTCAAGGAAGTGCGTGGTCGTAGGTAAAGTGATGTGGGAGGTTCTTTTTGCCCAATCTGCAGACAAACTTATGAACTTGATAAGTCAAGTATCACAGTTGTTCCACGGCAAAAATGTGGGGCATGGTCTCGCCTTCAACAAGCATTGGATAAGGGTTGCCTTGAGAGCCTGCAGGAGACCCTGATCTCGAGATTTATAAGGACATTAAAGACTCAAAGGCTAGTTCTCCAAGAAAGAATGCAGGCATTGTCTGTGACAAGTGAAACCCAGAGGTGCAGCAATGGCAGTGGGGAGGGTTAACGAGGTGGGGCAGGCAACACAGGACTGGTGGAAAGGATCCTGAAGGGTCTGGCCAGAACCCCCCATTAGTATTTGATATTATCCAAGATGGTGAAAGTGTTAGACTAGAGTCTATCTAGACCTACCTTTTTCTGAAAGCGACTTGAGCCTAGTCTTCCTCTGTGTAGAAAAAAACAAAACAAAACATTTTTTTTAAAACTCATATTGTAGGTAATGGTTAAGTGTGATAATGTATAAGAACTAGTTAACTAGTAAAAAATAAAATATGTAGCTATTGTTTTGTCATGCCATATGAGAATCACCTTCTTCGTTGGCCCTGAGGTTCTGCAGGGCAACAACCTACTCCATTGCTATTTAAACAGCAAATGTTTCAGCCAAAGTCTCACACTAAGTAACATCCAGTCGATATTTTTCAGTTTCTCAACTCAATCAATGATTCTACACTTTGAATCTTTCCTTTCTCATCTCTGATCATGTATTGCACTGAAATGTTCTCTACTTGTGTCTGTTTTGCCCATGAGGTTCTAAAGCACTCTCCCTACCTCTCTCTTCCTTCCTCCTTTCCTTCCTCTCTCATGGAGAGCTCTTGGGGCCTCTTCTAGAAATTTGGCAAGAATTTGACATTGGGGCAGGACATGGAAGTAGGCTCAGGCAGGAATTTGACACTGGGCTAGGACAAGGAAGGAGGCTCAAGATCTTGACCATCTTGATAAGTCCCTGAATACCTTGGGACTTTGTTTATTGTCTTGTCTGTTCCTTGACCTAGAACTAACCGTATTCTTTATATGTGCCTAGAATGATATAAAAGTAGACTGGAAAAAAATAAACCTACTTCAGCTTCAGAACTGGCTGGAGTCATGTTACATGTTGTCTAGTTGTCCTTTTCTTTTTCTCCCTCCCTCCTTCCCTGGAGAACCCATTGACTGACTGAGCTGGCTTGGTCATCCTCTCCTTCACTCCCTCCCTCCTTTGAGACAGGAGCTCATGTAACTCAGGCTGACCTCAATGAGCTAGAATAGTTCAAGGGTAAGACAGTTATGAATCCTAAGGGTTATTTTCTCTTCTTCATGGTTTGCTTGTGGACAATGATGTCGGAGCCTTCATGGTTCAGTATAGGGAAATCTTAATCATTTCAGAGTTTTCAAGTAGAATGGGATTTATTAGATAAATTTAATGGTGCCACGAGAAGACAGACTTCAAAATGGTCCTCTAAAGATACCTGTTTCTAAAGCCAGAATATTTGAAAAACCTGAAATGTCAATGCTTTGATTAGATGGTGGGGTGTGGTAATCTAAGATGGGAGCTGTGTGGGAAGGGTGGATCTAATCATAGGAGAGAGACAGGAAGGTAAAAAACTCTCTGAATGGTAGTGGAGAAGCAAGTTGTGTTGCAATGTGAAGGGGAGGTGACATGAGAGGCACGGCTACTCTCTGTGACACAGTGAGAAGACTCAGTGTGTTGTCTTAGACTTGAAGTTTTAGGGAGTGGAGCAGTGTATGAAGAAGTTAGAAGAGGGCACTGATTAGCAGCCAATGAAAAAAAATCAAAACCTAGGTCCCAGTACTGGAAGGAAATGAAGTCCAGAAACACCCTGAACAAGCTACAGACCAGTTCTCTTCAGTACCTCCAGACAAGAACTCACCTTGGCTGAGTTCCTGATTTTGGTCTTGTGAGACTCTGAGCACAGAAACCAGTTAAAGTTCTTTGTATAAGACAATGGGATTTTTTGTTGTTGTTGTTGTTGTGCTGTTGTTTTAAGTTACTAGGTCTGTGGTCATTGCTGCACAGCAATAAAAAATGAATGTAAATTCTTAGTTTATTATGGGAAATAGTCTGGAGTAAGCAAGACAGGGTCCCATGGTTTGTATATGCTTGGTCCAGGGAATGCACTATTTGGAGGTATTTGGCTTTGTTGCAGTAGGTGTGGTCTTGTTGGAGGAGGTGTTTCACTGTGGGTGTGGGCTTTAAGACCCTCATCCTAGCCGCCAGGAAGCTAATCTTCTGTTTGCCTTTGGAACAAGATGCAGGACTCTCAGCTCCTCCTGCACCATGCCTCCCTGGATGCTGCCATGCTTCCTGCCATGATGATGGACTGAACCTCTGATCCTGTAAGCCAGACCCAATTAAATGTTGTCCTTATAAGAGTTGCCTTGGTCATGGTATCTATCTCTTCACAGCAATGGAACCCTAAGACAGAAGTTCCCTAGCTTCCAGGTGACCTTGCACAGGTCAGAAAGCTGTAGGTAAAGACAGCAGACTCAGTCCTGCTGCTGGGGTGTGACCTGTGAAATGCTCATAGCATTTCCAAGCTGCCTTTCCATCCTCTGTCCCACAGGAACTATTTACATTATACAGACTGGAAATGTAAGGTTGGGAGAACTAAGCATGCTGCCTAAAGTCTTAACAAAATGTAGCAAAACCAAGATCTTTACAACCTACCTTCCTTTCTTTGGGGGCCATTTTCAGGCTCTGCATCTGACGCTGGATTTCTGATGAAAGTGACACTTTTGTCTCACAGTGGCTATGCAGACTCAAATGAGAGGGTACCGGATGTTGCAGCCAGTTCTTTTTGTTGTTGTAGTTTGTTTGTTCATACTTTTACTGGTTGCATCTTCTCCTTCTTTCATCCAAGTCTACCCCTGGCCCGCAGCCCCTGTCTTTAGACTGCCTTTTCCTGTGCTTGCCGCTTGTGCTCAGATTTCTGGGTGTATTTTGGCAAAGGGTTCTATCCTTTCATGGGACAGGCCTTTTACCTTGTGAGTGCAGAGGAGGCCCTTCTCTGAGCTCAGGGTCTTCCTTCTTGTTTCTCTCCAGGTGGAGCTGCTGGCAAGAAAAGAGCAGCAGCAGCAGGAGAAGTATCTGCTACTAAAGGGAGGCTTAGCATTCCCTCTGGCTATCTCCCCTGCATACCAATCCAGTTACGAACAAATTGGCCCACAGGCTCAAGCATGAGTGCAATTTGGCCTTTCTCTGCTGACAGGGAACCTGCTCCCTATAAACTCAACTCCAGGAGGAGGTATTTGCATCAAGTTTGAGGCAGGTGGAGCTTCAGAAGCCCAAATATTGAAGGGCAAGGACACCTAGAAGAGGCACTCAGGTTAGCATTCTTAAGAAAAATAAAGCAGAGGTGATCTTGAATCTTCTAGAATTGTAGATTAGAGGCCTGGAGGCAGATCTTTGTGTGTCTGTTATTCACTGGGCCGGAACCGATTGGCTGCCTCGTCCCTTTCTCCTCTTTGGCTAGCTGCCTCTTCCTTCCCTGGAGTCTGCGTTTATGGTAAGGTGTTCATTCCTGCATTTCTTGGGGGTGGTGGAAGGAAATTTCAACTGTCTTTGCAATGCCTCCAAAGAGAGACTTTTGTGAAACATATGCTTATCATTCGACTCAGCTGAAAATGAAAATGGGGCCATCTGCCCCCAAGGCGAGAACAGCTGAACTCTGTAGACAGCTCAGGGCCAGCCAGGCTGTTATTCAAGCAGTGGATCCCTTAGGAGCACAGTTGGGTGAGGGATACAGAAAAGACCCTTTGACCTTCTGACCTTTAAAATCTACTCGAATACACTTTAGATGGAAAAGTCAACTTAGGTAGAAGTGAAGGATAGAAACTCTATTTGCACAAGTCATCTCCTTTAATAGAAACGTCTGAGTCTGCATTTCCCCAGAGTCTGATTATCCTGGGTTGCCTATCGACATTGGTTGAGCAAAGGATGATCCATTTGTGACTTGTCTTTTTGAGAGAGAGATCATTTGTCATCTCCTGTCATCACAGTAGCCTCAGTTCCCATGTGAAGATGCAGAAGGGGTTCTAGTGGGAATCTGGCTTACTTGAACAAGAGCCCAGCTGTTAGTAAGATGCGACCATCCCTCACCCCAAATCCTGAGTTCTGGCAGGAGAGCTTCTGCCACCCTGGTGTGCATCAGTGGTACCACCTCCATCCCTCAGAGTGGCTTCCAGCTATAGATAAGTAGACTCAGAAGATCTTAGGCATGAATCCAAGGACTGAATGAAGCTGGGCAGTGGTGGTGTGTGCCTTTAATCATGACACTTGAGAGGCAAAGGCAGGTAGATCTCTGAGTTTGAGGCCAGCCTGGTCTACAGAGTGAGTTCCAAGACAGCTAAGGCTATACAGAGAAACCCTGTCTCAAAAAAACCAAACCAAACCAAACAAACCAAACCGCACATACAAAATGAAAGATGAGCATTTTCCTGGCCACTGAAGATATGATGAAATGATACAGGTAGGTACACTCTCTGAAGCTCCATGAGGGAACAGACTGGTACAACCTATCTCAGGCTGGGAGAGAAGTGCTGAAATGGGGCCCGATTTGGTAGGAATATTTCCTAGAGGAAAGGACAGTCTTGCATAAGAACAGTAACAATTTGCTATAGTCTCAGAGATAATGCTGAAGACAAGACCTGGCTCTCAAATAGGTGCATACCGCTGAAGGGACCCTGGTCAGAGGAGTCCTTTCCTTAGGTTCTCTTGGACCGTCAGGAAAAATACTCTGGGCATGCTGATGGATTCTGAAGCTGTGCTTTGATGCTTTTTTACTCTCCAAGTCAATCGAGGAGCCGGGGCTTCTCTTAGTTCATTTTCCTGACTCTTATGCCTCAGCCGTGTGGTTCAATACCCAGTGAATAAGACATGTTGAACTGATTGCAATTCCTAGAACTGTGTGGCAAGGTTAGTGGGAGATGAGTCTGACTCTTGTTGAGTGATGGTATCTGCTTTACCCATCTAAACTTTAAGCCCTCAGGTCACCAAGACAAAATAGATGCTGGGACCTTCCTGTCAAATGTGAACTTTGGAGACGAAAGCTATATATCCATTAAGTCTCGCCAAGAAGCTCAAAATTTCACGTTTACTTTCTATTAGGCAAATGTAGGCATCGATTTTTTGCAACCTACTTTTAATAAAGGTTGACCCTCTCCTCTAGCCCACCACCCAACAGAGGTAGTGGAAGAGCAAAGTTGATAGGATATGGCAAAGGTGGACCTGTTCAGCAATCGTTCTTTGGAGGTGAGCTCAATCATCTTTGTCAGCAGTTCGGTCCTGTAGAAAACTCTCAGCAGCTTCTGTCCAGGCAGACACCACGCACGAACCAATAGCTGTAAATCAATCCTGAAGAAACCGCCAGGCTCACAGGATCCTCACAAGCAGTTCTTGGCCAGTTTTTCTCAATGACCCATTAC
Source organism: Mus caroli (assembly GCF_978045245.1). Lineage (NCBI taxonomy): Eukaryota > Metazoa > Chordata > Mammalia > Rodentia > Muridae > Mus > Mus caroli. The sequence continues at coordinate 44,111,739 of NW_028227267.1, read as the reverse complement.
CACAAGTTGAGTGCAACAACGCTGTGTAAGACAAACCAATACATGGGTGTCATTAGGGAAGAATAGTGAGGCAGAGTTCAATGTTCAGAGCTCATCTCCCAGTGTCTGTGGGGTCATTATTTATACTCCTCCATCAAAGGTCCTTTCAGGGGTCTGCTATATCAAAATGTCCTTTCACCTGTGTCTGCTTCAGGAAAACATCCTTTCACCTGTGTCTGCTCTAGCAAAACATTATTTGATATAACTAACTTCCCAAAGAAACTAGAAGTTCCCACTTCAGGGAAGATTTGACCCTGCCTCCAAGTTTGACAGTTCTGAATATTAATTCACTGTGACATCTACACCTTTTCTTGATATATTTAAAACAGTCAAGAAACACAACAAGAATCCATGTTCCAACATACTACTTCAAGGTTCTGGGAAATAATGCGATTCTGAATTTGTCTTGTTTATTAGTCTAGTGACTGGTCATTTGTGTACCATGACATTTCATCCACTGGATCTCTAAGCCAGTTCCTAGTACAGGATTCCCACTTGGCTGTAACTGTCCATGAAAGAAAAATGTGTGAGATTGGATGCCTTGCCATTTCCAAGGACTTTGGTGGCACCAGTAGCTAGCTGCTAGTCCCTAGTCTTGCTTACAGCCACTGAAGAATATGATTTTTCCTAGAACTCTAACATTTTGAAACCAGAAAGAAATTTCCGTTATCTGTACCAGTAACTATCAAGCCACTCCCATGATTATCAAAGAATTGCTACTCAAATATACATTTTAGGATGACCATTTCAGGACTTTCTTTAAAAGTCTTATATGGAATATTAAGAGCTCATCAAAACATTCAGCTTTGTGGACTTCATTGGACACATTAATTTAAAAGAATATTATGCAGTTCTCAAATAATTATGAATGTGTATAATATGAAATTTGCAAGTGTGTAAGTGTTGCTTGAATCCTATCATGTGCCAGTGTTTTGGTAAATAAAGGCATATTCAAATTATAAGTCTCTTATAGAAACATTAGTTGGTAAATTTGTGGATAATTCTTTTTGAAAAAAAAAATGTGTTCCATTGTTCTAAGTGTCCATCCATGTAAAATGATCACAGAGGTATATAAGAAGTCACTGCCACTTCTGAGGAAGATTTCTGAGCACTTTTAAGAGCACAGGTGGCCTTTCTGTCATTCCTGGATCCTGTTATTTGTAGGGAAGCCACCATGTGCTGAAAGTGCAGTGGTGGTTAGACAGAAATCAATCCTCCATGATGTTACAGACCTATGCCTTATTTTCCTGATTTATTTTAATGAATACTTTAACAGAAACAGTCACATTTCCAATAACATCTGCTAATCCCTCTCTTACCAATCTCATTTTCTTTCTTCCTCATGAATCTTACAGAGAGAGATTCACTCACAGAAACAGTAAGTTGTTGTGTGTGAGGCCACATCACCTACTTACAGCAAAGCTAATATTAGACTCTCAAGTTCACCTCCTACCTCATCTCCACGGTGGCCCAGTAATAGAGGGTCATGCGGTTCTCATTTAGAACCACAATTAATGCTTTGTGGCAGGAAGTGAGAATATTCTAGATGTGTGCTTCTTAAGCTGTGTCCTGTGTAGGAAGCACTCAGGATTCTGTCCAAACACAGGTCTTTCCTTCTGTAGGTGGGAGAAAGGCTTGTGATTTTGCTTTGCTCATAAAGTGCCCATTTAAATTACAACACTTTGAATGACAAACACTAGATTCTGAGGGAGTTAGAGTTTATGTTTTAGATTTACAGTGAAGAGGTTAACACGTCCATTTATTGTGGTTGTCTTATGAAATCTGAGTTTTCTTTCCTTAAAGGGGTATGTGTTTTTCTTTACCAGTTCAGGATTCACTTCAGACCTTGGTTCCTGGCCTATGAAAGGCAGGGGAATGTTACTGATCTGCACAGTGGAAAGAGACTGGCTTGCAGATGCGCACCATGGTTTGCTGACTACTAAGCTCTTGCCTACTAGGACTTAACATCCTCATATGGCTTCCAGCATCATGAGGTGATCAAAGGCCAGACTTTTGGAATCAAAAGCAAACCTGGCTGGAAGCCTAAACACTTAAGGCTAATGGCACATTATATCATTTGTTTGAGATCATTTGACTTTTTTTATTTCTTCACCTATGAATGCAGGTAATTATCAATCCTACTGGATGGCTAGGGAGATTAAATGAGATCAAATACACAGATCACTTAGCTCAGCACCTGACATGGACTTAGTGTTAATAAAGGCAACACTGTGTCTAATCAGGTCTCAGTCTGATTCTGAACTTTTTAAAAAGTTCAGAAATGATATGTACTCACTGATAAGTGGATATTAGTCCAGAAACTTAGTATAGCGAGATATAAGACACAATTTGCAAAACACATGAAACTGAAGAAGAACGAAGACCAAAATGTGGACACTTTGCCCCTTCTTAGAAGTGGAAATAATCACCCATGGAAGGAGTTACAGAGACAAAGTTTGGAGCTGAGACAAAAGGATGGACCATCTAGAGACTGACATATCCAGGGATCCATCCCATAATTAGCCTCCAAACAATGACAGCATTGCATACACTAGCAAGCGTTTGCTGCAAAGGACCCTGATATAGCTGTCTCTTGTGAGACTAGGCCCGGGCCTAGCAAACACAGAAGTGGATGCTCACAGTCAGCTATTGGATGGATCACAGGGCCCCTGATGGAGGAGCTAGAGAAAGTATCCAAGGAGCTAAAGAAATCTGCAACCCTGTAGGTGCAACATTATGAACTAACCAGTACCCCGGAGCTCTTGACTCTAGCTGCATATGTATCAAAAGATGGCCTAGTCGGCCATCACTGGAAAGAGAGGCCCATTGGACATGCCAACTTTATATGCCCCAGTACAGGGGAACGCCAGGGCCAAAAAAAAAAAAAAAAAAAAAAAATGGGAATGGGTGGGTAGGGAAGTGAGGGGGAGGGTGTGGGGGACTTTTGGGATAGCATTAAGAAAAAAAAAGGGGTAAAAAAAGAGTTTATAACCTAGTGACTGAAGCAGACAAGACCATTAATAATTATATTTATTTTAAATTTAATATTTAATGCATAATTAATTAAATATATAAATGCATAATATATAAAACAGATGCATTTGTGGGTACATGCATCTATTAGTCAACACTGTAACAAAATACTGAGGTAAATGATTGACGAGGACATAAGTGAATTTGTCATGACTCCAGACGCTCTAGCTCATGGTGGCTGGTTGTATTCCTTTGTTTGGGATTGTGGTGACACAGTAGATCATGAGTAAGCGGCTCCCCAGAGACTTCTCTAATGACCTTTTATTGGGATCTACTTGCTAAAGACTCTATCGCCTCTCAATAGTTTGGTCTCATAGCTAAGGACCAACCTTTAACACATGGGACTTTTGGAACATTACAGAGCCCACTCATGACAATACATGCCTGTATAAACTTATAAATATATTTAAACAATATTTAGCATGCTTAATATATTTACCCAATAACTACAAATGCTTGGGAAATATGTACATTTATAAATGTAAATATAATAATTTACAACAAATGTTTACACACAAATATATACATGTCAATAAAATACATGTAGCATATATGTTACATAAACAATGTAAATGTCAATAGTAGATTAAAATATTTAAGTAAGCATATGAATTATTTTTCATGTGTTATTTGTCAGTCCACAGTGCATGTGTATATTTGTGCATGGATACATGAATAAAACCAGGCTAATACACTTGTTGTTATGAATATTATGAGAACCCAGATGGTATAACTGGCTTTCTGAGATAGCAACTACATAATTTTGAGATGAGTCTTGAAGTATCATAATAGGATTCAGGAGGAAACTTTAGGGATGAGGGCTCGGAATGAGGGGACACCAGGTAGTAAGGATTCTTTGGCTTAAGATGCTTATAAAGATGCCTCAACAATGGGCTGTGGTGAGAACAGAAAGATAGTTTAAAGCTAATCAAAGATGGAATTCTATGTGTGGTATAGCCAGTAACTCTGGAACATTGTTACAGCCATTGGAAACCCTTATGTCTGCTCTCTAATTCCTTCAGGACTTAAACTATAAATATGATCGAGCTGTGCAAGAGTCTTTGAAAAGTCTCAGCAAGTGTAGCTTTTGGGAAACTGTCCCCAGGGGGCATTCAGCATGGCCCCGCTCTTGGGCTGCTAGGTACTGAAAGGAAAACTCAGGGATGAATTTTTTTGAAGAGAAGAACAGGTGAATTGTTGACACATAGGGTATTCGAAAGTGCAATTCAAGAGGTAAAAAAGAAGATGGCTTAGTCGGCCATCATTGGAAAGAGAGGCCCATCGGTCTTGGAAACTTTATATGCCTCAGTGCAGGAGAGTGCCAGGGCCAAGAAGTGGGAGTGGGTGGGTAGAGGAGTAGGGGGGAGGGTATGGGGGACTTTTGGAATAGCATTGGAAATGTAAATGAAGAAAATACCTAATTAAAAAAAAAAAGATGTAGAGATCTGTCTTACTGATGTTCCTGTGGCTGCTAGATCCCTCCCTTTCAGCTGCCCTGGATGGGCATAAACTCTGCAGGTCCCTAAAGACTGAAGGCAAAACGCTGTGGTGAATGAGCAAAATCTTTAATTCTCTTCTTCACCACCGCGTTATTACTGCCTAACCCAGGAAGCTGAAATCAGAGAAGGAGTGTTCGACAATTAGAAGCTGATGAACCTCTTTCATGTCACATGTCACCTCATTGCCCTTTGCCATACAAATGACCTCTTAAATTCTTGTTCCTTGAATATATGTTGAAAAATAAAATGATTATATTTTGTAGCTCCCTTCATCCGAGGATTATAATCTTCCAAACGTTAACCGAGACCCACAGTGCACTGGGAGGTATAAATATTCCTTTGTTGCCATTTAGATGGAGATGATGATTAACAAAGATATTGCACAATTTGCTCTTAACAAGTGAGTTTCGCAGATAGAGGAGTTGCATTTCTACCCTCTGTGACAAGCACAGTGATTGCTAAACCAAGATAAAGTCTTTATTCATCCCTTAAATGAGTGTGCTCAATTGAAGCATAGCTTTTCACTCCCAGGCTGCTTAAGAATCTAGAGACCATTCAGGATTAAAAAAAAAAAGAAGAAGAAATGATAATTTACTTTTCAAAAATGGAGAACCTCTTATTTAGCCTCATGAATTTATCCTTACATGCAGAGAGCCCCAGTATGAAGAAGATATGAAATTACTATTACTTAGAGTTCTCTTTATCTTCTAAACCTACCCTGTCTTTAGATTTATGTCATATAGGATGCGCCTAGACCAGTGCTTTACTGCCTTCAAGGCAAATCACTTCTTAAGCTATGCCAGAGCCTAGGAGTCCCATACATTTTCCCTCATCAGCAGACTCTGCCTACCTGAGCACTCAGTGACACACACTTTGCCCACAGCCCAGTGTCACTCACATTTTCCTGCTTGACTATAAAAGGATACCATGGCGTTTGGCAGAAGAGACATGGAAGATTGAATAGACAGGGCACTTGTTGGGGAGAGACTACACAACTGGAAGGTATAAGGCTGTTAGACTATCTCACCCTAAGCACAAGCCCCTCAGAGTTCCTTATCAGGGATAAAAGAGGCTTAATCTATGTCTTTTTCTGTGCTTTACTTCCGCTACAGCAAATTTAAAACTCTGACATCCATTTTTACCTGGTGACTATGGCTGTGGGCCTGAAGGGGGAATTTGACTATTGCTTAAAAAGGTGAGAACAGAACATCAGGTCTCTTCACAGATGGGGTAGCTATCCGTCTGTTCACTGGTAACCTAACCTCTGTCTCCCCAGCCACACCAGCAATCTCCCCTGGAATGAGGAACTCTTGGGATTCAAAGCTCACTTTTGTTGCTCGACAGACTTTCTGCCTCTTGTTCCATTTTCTCATCCTCTCTTCAACTTCCCTGTAAAAATCTGGCGGCCGCTGCAGGTCTCTTCTCTTGATTATCATGGCATCCCTGCTCTATTATTATCCTTGGGAGGGAGACTTTTTGAAAGATTGTTTGTTTTGCTGAAGAACTGGCAAATGACGTGCTTCAGAAGTGACATTTGACTCGGAGAGGCCAGGCAATCTGGACAGGGAGAGAATTTCTATAAATCCCACATGTTTTTCTCCATTTCATTTTAAATGCAGCATCTGTCCCATATACCTGCCAAGGAGGGTCATATTTTTATTTTCACCAATAATTCTAGGGAACCGGGCTATTGCCCAGATCCAACAACTTGGATTCTTCCCTGGGTTTTCTATTCAATTGGGCTATTCTTTCCAAACATGAAAGATTTGATGTAGAAGAAAATATCTCTTTGGCACCAACACATAAAACTGCGTACATGTGCTATTTCCAAAAAAGCAGCCTACTTGAAGAACAAGATGGAAATTTAATGGCAGCTTTAATTTTAAGACGCTTACAATATTACACTAGCAAGAAAGAATTCAGCACCAGCTGTGTGTCTGAGAAACCAAGGGACTGATTAAGTCTGTCACATGGACTGCTTCTAATCCTGAGTGGTAGGTGTAGACCTAGCATTCAGCAAATCTGCTCAAGTAAGGCCAACTTCAAAGATAGTGTGTGGGGGTGTTCAGACAATATTTGGGGGTGTCTGTGTAGATGATAGCTGGAGGGGGAGGAGAATAAAATGCTTCCAAAAAGTTGAGGTTAGTCTCCCCCTCCCAAATCATTGAAATTCACTAAAGACCAAGATATTTTGAGGCATCTTAACAGTGATTTAATATTTCTTTTCGGTTTAGGGGAACTGTGTATGCAAAAGGAAGATAAAATAAGTAGGGCAAATTAATAGTGTTTCTATTTTAATGAGGAGTAAACTTCAAATGGAAACAGGAGACATCCTGTCTACAAGGACCGTTAGCCAACTGCTTGATGCATGTGTCTGCAAAGACGGCTGGGCATCATCCAATGGGTACAGATGGGATGATTTAGGGACAAACAATCCTTATTTTGTTACTTCTGTGCAATCCCTTGGACACACCTACCTTTATAAGAATTCTATTTGTTATATAGATAGAAAAGCCTTAAGTACACATCAAGAAATTCTACAGAAAGTGTCTTGGCTAATAGGCAGGGTTATTAAACTATAACATGGTACTGGTTCACCTTCACTGCAGATCTACTATCTTCTAGGATATTAATAACGAGGGTTCGTAGTCATAGAGCTTTTACTTTCTTCTTTCCTTCCTCCATCTATCCTTCCTTTCCTTTTTCCCCCTTCCCTCCCCCCTTTCCTTTCCTTCCTCTCTCCCTTCCTTTCTTCTTTCCTTCCCTTCCCGCTCCTTTTCTCCCTTCTTCCTTATTCCTGTCTCCCCTCTCTCCCTTCCTCTCTCCTTTCTCCCTCCTTCCTACCTTCCTTTTATTTTGCATACATATTTTGAGTCTACTACAGAGAGTCATTCTGAGTATTTTTTTAAGTACTGGGGAGCACACTTGCTTGAAGTTTAAACTTCCTCCTCCGTGTGCTAAGTGCTCCCTCCAGCATATGAGTCTTCTGAGTGGGCTACTGGGAAGTTTAGAGTCAGGCTTCTGTCACTCCCCATCCAGGTAATAATTTATCATATCCATATTTCTGTACTAGCAGTACTATGGTTTGAAGATATTTTCTTACCTTGTTAGCTTTTTCAATTTCTTTTAAACTTTTAATACCAATTTTAAAATCTTAATTTTTAATCATACTGTGAAAGCCACTTAAATTTTTTTATGATTGACTTACATATTTTTATGTTTCTACATAAGTTCATGTGTACCATGTGTGTGCATGCAGTACCCATAGAGGCCAGAAGAGGGCATCTGATCCTCTGGAATGGGAGCTACAGGTCACTGTACACTACCCAGTGTGAATGTTGGGAATTGAACCCAGGTACTTTGGGAGAGAAGTAAGTGATCTTTCCTGCTAAGCCGTTCCAGCCTTCACTTAAAAATCTCTATCAAACTCAGAGATAAATGAAACAAGAAGTGTGGATATTTTGAAAATATGTCTAACCTAGACAGAAAAGCTTTCGCTCTGCTTTTTTTGCACGGGTGACAGAGTTGGCAGGAGGATTCAGCCGAATGTGGAATTACAAATGTTATTATAAATAATTAACCCATCCAGGTCATAATGAGGATAATTATTTTTTGTGTTTCTTTATCCCTTTGGGGTATGCAATAATTATATCAGTACTTTGCCAACTCGCATTTAAATATTGTTATTGGTTGAAACAAAATGCAAAGCTTTGGTCTTATTTGATATATATGAAAGCAAAGAAAGGTATGGTGAAGGTAACACTCAGGTGGATTTACTGAGGGTTCCAAATGATGCCCTAAATAACTATTTTGGAGCTCGGTTACATGCAGGTGGTAGGATTTATGCTCTGGATGCTTAAAATACTTTCTCTGTGGAGAGAAGATTATTAAGTCCTAGCGAGCCTGAGTGCTCTGTGCCAGTGCTAACCATTAGGTTTTGGCTCTGAGCCATGACTGTCCACTCTGCAGTGGATTCCGCCACCAAAGGGGAGGTCATTAAGGACTGTTCTCTATTCTCGTTAGTATGTTTCAACGTAATTAAGAGAACTTGCTCAGCAGATGCTTCCCTTCCTGTCAGCAAGTGCCTCCAGCTTAATGGGCTACTTAGGATTTTTTAAGTGGGTGAGGCGGGAAGCAAATTTAAAATATATCATCTTTGATCCTCCCACTTCTAATTAGCTCTAAAGGCTTTAGATAGTAACGTAAAGGGGTCAGGGAAATGAAATCACTCTAAGCAGTCAAAGGCTCACAGAAGTCGGACAGGAGCTTTATACGGACCAGGGAGTGTCTATTCCTCTCTGCTAAGTTTCTACTCAGCTCAGCAAAAGGGCAGAGATGGTGCCGGCCTACCACCAAGACATCTGTAGAGTCTTGGGGCTGAGGTGGCTTTAAATGTGACGAGATGAAATCCAGCAAGTGCTTACCGAGTTCACGATAGACTTCAGAAATTGCTGTTGGATCTAGTGAAAAGACGGTGCCCCACTTTACCCCAGAGTTTAGGGACTCATGGGGGATTTAGACATGCAGTCTGGTAGCTCACAGAGAGTTTAGTGAGGGCTTTACTAGACACTTGGTTCTCAGCCCGGCGTTCATACATCTAGGTCAAGTTCAGGTATGTCCTGTCTTTTGTGTGGCATTGTGTGCATGACAGGGCTGTTTCAGCCAACCTTACCTATCTAATTCCTCTCATCAGTGTTTGTTTTAATAGTTGTACTTGTGAGCCACTTCTAGCTAGCCAACTTGGAGGACTGGGCTCTTGGTTGAACCTGTAGTACACACTTTTGCGCCAAGAAATGGCTGATTGAAATGGTCCCCTTTTCACTCAATGTTATGATCAGACTAGGACCAATGTAGTTAAATAATAAAAATAAAGTCCACATAGCTAAGCCAAGAGGTTTCTCTCTCAATGTCACATTTAGGAAATGAGACATTATAAAAAGAAAAAGTAACAAGAATATTTCATTCATCGTCTCTTGGTGATTATTGTAAAAATCCACACAAGGCAGGTGGGCACATCAAGACTCGGTGATTGGTGTGACGGGCACAAAAACTGCTCAGTTCTGAAATCGAGGGCTCTCTCTTAAGCACATCTTGTTTCTTTCCTAATGTCAAAATAGAAAACTGCAATGCCGTGAGCCAGAGTATAGTACAATCATAAAAATTTCTCTTTTTTTTTTTCCTCAGAAACATATTAACTTTGCCACTTCTGAATGGTTATCCTGGGATTTAAACTTTTCCTTTCTATATGGAGCAGTGTTTTAAGTCATGCAAGGCTTCTAGTGGGATAAAATATTAAATATCCAACTAAGGTATTAGTGATGAGAAATAGCTTTAAAGGTTGTTTGGGAGACAAGATGAAATGGCCTAGAGCCATGACTGCATGCTATTTCTCACAGGAAAGGCTGGGATGGAAGTGAATGCGCTAGCTAAAGAATGAGCTAGAAGAATGTAGTGTGTGTACTACCAGAGTGCTTACTGGCTTAGTTATCATGCACTATAGCTCAGATTTTAAAACATTTTCACCATTCACTAAAACTCTTAGGATCTCTCTGTCTAAATGTGAGAAAAAGTCTAAATCAATCACTTAAAGCAAAACTGGTGTTATTGGTTCCCAAACTGGATAAAGTCCACAACTCTGCCTTTGGGTATAGCGTAGGTCAAGAATCAGCACTTACCACTTTGTTCCACCTATGCAGGCTCTTCTTTCTCAGCTGTAACTCAATTTTGTCTCTAAGTGGTGGACTCAGACTTTAGACTTCCTTCATCATAGAATTATAGTCATTGGAAGTAGAGTTTACTTCTTGAATAGCTCAAATGAAGTCTAAGAATTGAATTCCATTAGCTTGGACTACGTTTTTGTAGGAGTTTGAGTTATTTCTTTGTTGTAATTTTATATTTTTGTAATTCTAGGTAGCAGTATTATACAGCTACCTTCTTGGTGTGACTCACAGTAGATATTGTATCCTCCCTGGCCTATGCTATTGGCTTGACCATATGACTCATTGGGAACACTAGGAAATGTGGGGTAAAAGAAGTTTATATACGCAGTTGAGTTTGCTTTCTCATTACACCCCTGCCGTCACATAAGAAGAACATGCCTTTCATAAATGATTTGTGAAAGAAAGAAAACCTGGCATGATCCTGGATGCTAGGGCTGGATTAAAGCTGGCATCATGCGAAGAGCCTTAATTGGTCAATCTTCAGGCAGCTTCTGAGGGGAAGGAGCGAAAGGCTTGTTCTTAGAAGCCACTGAGTTTTGGACTGACTTGCTATCTAGCGTTCATATGACTGTTGCTTTATTTTGCTTTATTTTATTTTTTGAGACAGGGTTTCTCTCCTATTATCCATGGCTGGCCTCGAATTCAGAGATCTGCCTCTCAAACGCTGCGCTGAAAGGCAAGTGCCACCACGCTACCCAACCCATTCATCCCTCTCTGCTGGTGTGACCATTGCTAATTGATATGATTAGCCGCCTTTGCCTGTTTAGACATCAACTTGAAGTGTTCCCAGGTGAATACAAATCTGTAACTTCCCATGTCCGAAGGCAAGAGGTGAGAATGTGATCAGATATTTCTAATAATTCTAGGGCATGGGCTCTGTTCTCCGAACTCAGTGGTTGAATCTGGCTGGTTTTAGAGACAAAGGATGAAAGGACAAAGGCATAACAGCAATAACCAAACACTGTTGAAAATGGCACCTGGTGACTGATCATTCATCTCCTCTCCTGGCTTCGTTTGATCCATCTGTAATAACATTAGAAATAGGCTTGTAGGGGGCAGGGAGCTTCAGGAAAAGACACAAGCAAAGTCTGGCCTTCTGTGGGTACTCACTACTACTATTTTATTCTCATGTTAGTAATGACATATTCGTGTGACTAGTACCAACAGGTGGAGCTCACATGGCACCAGTTTTAGTTAAGAATAATGGAGAATATCAAATACACTCAATACTCAAATACACTGTTCCAAACAAAATCAAATGAGTGTATGAACATCAAAGGGAGTGAGTGCTTTGTCTTGGAGACTGTTCCAGATGATAGTCATAGTGAATGGAACAGCAAGCTTCCTGGGATCACCAAAAGCATGTATCATGTAGATGTCTGGGGAAATCCTAAAAGTTTACATTTATTGCAGAGGGAGCCAACGTCCTTCATACTGGTGCCTAATGACAAGACATGGAAGCTGTTATTCACCAGAAGACTGACATCTGGACGCACTTGAAACCATTCTGCTCTAGTGAAAGCATTCACGTTATTAGTGATGTCCCAGTTTGGATGATAACGCTACATGGTCCACCCTGATTATAACTCTGATGAAAAGTCATCAAATAGAAGGACAGATACTCTTGTTATTTGTGAGACACGCGTCGTTTCCTCCTATAGATGTTGCCGGCTCTCTGTACGCCAATCAGCTGCCACTCCCTTTTGATCCTATCTCCCAAATTCCTCCCAATCTGCCCCTTCGTTTAAACCTTACTGCTTTAGTTCAGGCTCTTGTTACTTCTTGCCTGGAGCATTGTTAAATCCTCCCAACAGCCCAGACTCATTCTGTTATCCATAAAGCTACTGCCTCTGGTGTTGACTTTTAAAGCATACCATTGATCTTGCTGAATCTTTTTATTCACCTGGAGAAAAATGAAGTTTTAGTATGTGCCTTAAAAACAGATGGAAGGATTTTCATTGAAATGGAAGAACATGTTTAGGATTGTAGGATTTAAGATACCGCATTATGTAGACTATGTTAAAATCCCCTATCGGCACCAAGGAGGGATTCTCAGTGGTATAGATTACTAACCCTCAGAGTATCTAAGTAAAAAGCATAGGAAGAGCATAGTTTCTACATAGAAGAGACACAGCTAACGATGTCAGCCATAAGAAAACAAGATGGGTTCTAGGCTGTGTCGAAAGGCATGTCTAAGGACTGGACTTCTGAAGTGTGGGAGGTAATTTGCAATATGAGTGGATTATCCATGGAGTTACTTTTCCTGAGGGCAACTTCTTCTGGTGCTTGCTGAAGTGGATCTACCAACTTCCCAGGTCATCAGTGGGTATTCTATGAAAAAGAATCCTAAGAAACACTGTACGACCACCTGTATCTGTGTTTCAAGTGTCCTCATGTGAGGCATCATGTGATGTCAGGTGGTCACCCACCATTTTTTTGTCATGTAAATATTTCCGGTGAAGTAAGAGCTCAGCTCAAAAGCCACATCCTCCACAAGACTTTACCAATTCTTCCAGAGCTTCAGTTCCCTTTATAATACTTTCTGCTGTTTGTGAAAATCTCTTTTAGAATGTAGGCATCTGAGTCCATGGGTAGGCTCACACATGCTTTACACTGTATACCCTGGAGAGGAGGAATACTGCCTTGCCTTGGGGACCTTCATGAAAGCTTTGCTCATAGAGATTATTAATAAATATTTGATAGATGAAATATATTTAAACAGAGGATCTTCCTTGACCCACTTTCTCATCACGAAGAATTGCAATATCTCTGGAAAGATCCTAAATGCCACACTAGGTCGTTGTTTGACCAGGATGGGAGGACATCCCTCCTGGATGGGGAAGTTGCTTGCCTTGTAATTAACAAATGGCTGGAAAGCCCATCAAACCTTTCAGGTTTTAGAGTTCAGAAGTTTGTAAGAAGCTGTGGAAAGTCAGGTAAAGGACTAATTCTAATTCCTGCATTCCTAAATTTGCCTCTAAAGTGGAAGGTGCATCTGGAGGAGCCACTTGTACAATTCACCTATTGGGGCAATGGTCTCTAGAGAGTATCAAATCTTAGTGAAGTTATTGGCCTCTATTGAAGTGATTTTGAATGACCTGATGGATTCCAGTCAGTGGGATATCAGGTTGCTTCCTGTGGAGTATGCAGGTTTAAACCAACAACCCCGAGGACCTATCTTGGAAGCATAAACCATTTGGACAGTAACCCTTCTTTCTGGCACCATGCCTGAGGGCAGAGATCTGCACTTGCAATAGATCTCACCTGGGATTTCTCAGCACGTATGATCTGAGACTTACTCAGCTTGCAAGCTTGTCGCTCTGTGGGAAAGAACCTGGTTTGAAATCTGATGAAAAGTCAGTACCTGCCCTTTTCAGTAGACATGGCTCATGACAGGATTGTGAAGAAGCCAGTTGAAACATTCTAGGTAGAATGCTGTGTGAATCCAGATGGTGCAAGATACCCAAATCAGACTCCAGGAGGATGTCAAGGGGACAGAATCCAAAGGGCTGTTGCTGTGTTGGATTGATCCCCAGACAATCAGACCTTAATCTGGACCTGACACAGGGAAAGAGAATTAAGGTGAACATTTAGCAACTAAAGAATTCTGCAAACATATGATCAAGCCATCTTTGACCCCTTTAATGGGAGTGGTCAAGGAACTGCATCTGCTTTCTTAAAGGAGTTTGAAAGAGAAGAAAGAGAGTGAACCCTGTGGAGTCAGTGGCCAAGAGAGTGCCCTGCAGGGATTTCTTGGAGTGATCAGAGGATGAGCTGTACAGATGAAATCACACCCACCTGCTGTCTGTGCCTAGACTAAGAGTGACCATGTTTTACTCTTTGGGTCCCAAGAAGGTTCTTAGAATGGGTCTTATGATTTGATTCAATATTGTCATTTACAGAAAGAAAGCAACCCAGAGACTACCAGAGAGGTACCCAGGAACATTTTAGTTCCTCTGCTACACTTTGTATGCTTGTTTTTTTGGCCCTAATGCCAATATACTACTTCCTCCCAGGTACAGGATGTTCTAGGGAGCAAGTTTAGATTTCACACAAAGGCAAGGAGGGCACCACAGTCAAGGAAGCGTTTTCTCCTTATCTTTAAAACAGCATAGTGACCCCAGTGAATAAAAATTTATTTTGAAATAGAATTGTAAACAGAGCAGACTTAAGTTGCTTTCACAACAAAATATAAGTGTATCATTTACTGACTTGGTATGATCTTCTATAGTTTATGTACAGATCAAAACATCATGTTGTATTTCATGAGTAAATATAATTATATTTTCAAAAATAAAATAAAAACAACCCTATGTTTTGCAAAATAGACAGTGGATTCAGTCAATATTCTTTCATTCCAAGGGGAAGGTGTGGGATGGTGAACTGTGCACAGCCAGCCTGGTCCTAGTCAAGCATAGGCCTGGAACCTTGGAGACTTGGTGGGTGGTGACTTCCACCTTCATGGAACAGTAGGAGTTCCCCCAGGCCTCCTGGGTGTCTGTCTTCTGATGCAGCTACAGCTTCCCACAGTGCCCCCTTCCCCCCTGCAGGGAGGTGTGTGACCATCAGTCACAAAGGAGCAGCACCAAGCCCTCCCACATGCAAATAAGGTTTTCCCAAAAGCTCTCAGACCAAGCCAATGAGAAGTACCTGTCGTCAATCCCTAACCCACCCCCAAACTGTATATAAGAATCCTATCTGGAAGGGTTAAAGGTGTGTGAAAACTATTCCACCATCTGAGAGCTTCTGTCATAAGAGCTGTAACACTTGGGAAGAGGTCTGCTCTCCTTTCATCATCTCAGCTAGACCTGACTCAGTGCAGGGCAATTTGGGTAACCAAGACAGTGGCACTTCGAAGATGGAGGTGGATCCAGCTGCAGCAGCTGAAGTGACTCCCCCACCCCCCGCCCCCTGGTCCCCACCTCTTCCCTACAGGGCTGGGCCACTGCCTCTGGTACACAGGCCCACATCAAGGCATCCTGGTGAGTGAGCTTTATGAAATTACCAACAGTGCCCTCTACCCTGCCCCTCAACTCTCCCCTCCCCCTCCCAGGGACAAGGGTCAGAGCCCTCTGTTTAACATAGACACCTCTCTCAGCAAGCGGTGTCAGCCACACTCAAGGGAGAAGACTCTCGGTGAACTCATCTCTAAATATATATGGCCTCTTCCATTGTTCTTAGGAGACTATCAAGTTAGGGCAGTTGGACACAGGGCAGCTTGGTGAGTGAGTCTGCGCCCTGGAGACTGGAAAGCTGAAGGAATGTGGTTGTGGTTGTCACCATGTGGGGCTAGAACGTGACAGCAGAGACGACGAGTAGGATCTTCTTATGCCCTTTCCCAAGAACAAAATACCATGAAGGAAACTAAAATCCAAGACTTATGGCCAGAAACAGGAGCTTAACTCGTCTCTCTCCAATGAACTGGGGCCAAGCTCACACAGGATGTTATAGAAAAGATGGATCTCATCATAAATCCAGATATCCAGGGACTTGGGCCACGGCTATTTAATGGTGTGTGGGAAAGCAGGCTGAGAAGAGCTTGTGTTAAAAAGGAGTGTCTTCATCTTGGTTGTGTGGGATGAAGGCTAGAAAGGAGGTTTTAGAACTGGAGCTGCCTGGGCTCTTAGGGCTCGCATGTAACGAGAGTTTTCTCGGACTCTATTGAACTAAAGCAATAGAGGAAGTATCTCAATCCATCTTAGACAATAATATTTACTTTTAACTTACATAAGAGAGGGATATAAGTCTAGGTGGTCTTCGGATTAATAACTGGTGAAGTTCAGCCATGTCATCAAGGACTAAGAATTTTTTCATCATCCACGTTTCTGTCCAGAGTGTTTAATCCTAAAACAGTTCTTCTCAGGGCCATGGAATGAGTGCTGATAGCGCTGCACAAGGGTACGTCTGCTTCCACGTTGCACACTCCTCACAAGCCTCTGTAAAGTCTATTCAGTTATGCTTGCCTATGCCCACTCTAGTCACTGTCCGTAGGTTCAGAGGACACTTTTGTATCTATTGGCACATCATATCCTTAACAACCTTGGTTTTGTCCCCTGTGACCTGAATGTGTGTGTTCTCCTGGAAGTCATAAATCAGAGCCTAATGGGGAGGATGATGGTGTGAAGAGGTGGAATCATCAGGAAGTGCTAAGAAACTTGGAGAAAACCACGTCCGTGTGCATGCCTAATGCATACCATTGAATATCTCAACGATCTTCTCAACAGAAGTAAAGTCCTGATGGAGAGAGGCCCACAAGAGCTTGTTTTGACCCTTCTATCCTGTGAGGATTCAGCAACAAAGTGCTGTCGGTGAGGCAGAGGCACAACCCCAGACACCACATCTATCAAGACGTTAACCATCAACTTCCCTGCCTCTACCCATGAGACATTTTTGTTGTGTGAAGCCACGCAGTTTGTTCTGTCTCTGGCTTATCAGAGAATAAACAGATGGATACACTATTCAATGAATGTCACCCAATCAACCACAGCATCCCCCACACCCTCCTCAACCCTTGTTCTTCTTGTGAACCCTTGTTGCTTCTTATGAATGAATGTCAGTGAGAATTTTTTTAAAAAATTAGAGAAGACTAGATTATGAACTGAGTTTCTCATAGGTAGAACCAGGTCCAGAAAGTCCCTGTGGCAGGGAAAGACTCTAGGCTGGTAGCCAGAGGCACTACATTCTACGCTCTTTGATTTTTGCCACTTGTATTCTGTGCAAGCGTTGAATGTTCCTTATGCCACGTGTATTTAATCCCCTCCTTCTCTTTGTTCCAGGGAGGGGTTTTAAGATTAAGTAAGATATATGTCAAAATATTCTCCAGCTTCTTGGAAGAAAGAGCCATGCTATCTACTGCTATTTCATAGCCTTTGAAAACAAGATGGGGGTTTTCCAAGTACATGAAAATCTGTTCTTACTGAGATAAAAATCTCTTGCTTATGACAGGTGACCGGAAGCACTGCCTTTTGAACTGAGCCAGCAAAAGCATGCCACTTTAGGCAGCACGTGGGGAGCCACCCATGTCTCTGAGTTGGCCTGTCTGGCCTGAGGTTGAACCTCCCTTTTGATTTACTGAAGGCTCACTTAGAACCTCATTCTTTGGCTCCTCTATTCCTGGGGGATTTAAGTTCGTTGAAGAAGCAGTATCAGAAAACATAACACTTTTTGTTAAATTCAGCTCATCAAACAGCCGACTCTGTCCTGGGGGCCAGAATATGTTGGTCTGTGACTGTGGCTATGTTCCAGCCCTTCTCATAGCAGCTGTTTTCAAACACATTCTTGGGCTCATACTTACAGTATGATGTTAATCCATTTGTTCGCTCAGTGATCTCTGCATGTGTAATCGTGATCACTATCAAAACCCTACATATTTCGTAGGCTCCGATCCAGGAACAGCGCTGGGAGCTCTGCCTTGTTCAGAAGGAATTACTCAGATGTGTAGCCTCTGGGCGTGCGATCTTCAGAGACCCAAGGGAACTCACTCTACACTTCATCCTCTCATTACTGCATATGGCACCTGCAGCTTTATTTTAAACACACTTCATTATATCGGTGTTTTGCCATATTAGCACAAATCAGTACTTGGATTGCAGCCTCCAGCTGCATCAGTATGCCCTCAGCAGAGGAAAACGTAGGAGTACTCTTAGAGGACCCTAAGTTCAACAGTAAAGAGGACAATATGGAGGCTCAAATCTGTTTCTGACCCTGCATGGTGGCTCCTCAGCATCTGTGTTCAGGATAAACTTATAAAAATTTCCTCCCTTCTGTCTGTTCTGCCATGGTTACAAGCATACATCTTATCGCCTGTTAGTTATAGCCACGATGCCTATTCTAAGTGGCAGAAAAAAGTCAAGAATAATTAAATGTCTTGAAAATAGTCTTAGTCACTGTCCCATTGCTGTGAAGAGATATCATGACAGAGAACTTACAGAAGAAAGCATTTAATTGGGGGCTTGCATACAGTTTTAGAGGGCCAGTCCATTGTGGTCAGGGTGGGGAGCATGGTGGCAGACATGGTGCTGGAGAAGTAGCTGAGAGTTTTCCATCCTGATCTGCCTGCAGCAGTGGGGAGAGAGAGAAGGGGGGAGGGAGGGAGGGAGGGAGGGAGGGAGAGAGAGAGAGAGAGAGAGAGAGAGAGAGAGAGAGAGAGAGAGAGAGAGAGAGGAGAGAGAGAGAGAGAGAGAGATTGAGAGAGAGATTGAGAGAGAGAGACTGGAACTTAGTATGGGCTTTTGAAACCTCAAAGCCCACTCCCAGTGACACACCTCCCCCAACAAGGCCACAGGTCCTCTAACAAGGCCACTCCTCCTAATCCTTCCCAAACAGTTCTACTAATTAGCATTCAAATATATGGACCAATGGGGGCCATTGTCCTTCAAACCTCCACTAAAGTGAATGCACACATGTAACTTAACAAGGCAAAGAGATAGAGGTAGATGTTAGAGTTAGAGACCACATCTTTGTAAAGAGCCATGGTTGGTGTTTTTGCTTTCCTAGTCCAGTTACTCAATTCCCTGCCCCCTTCACTTCCGGGCAACTGGTTATTCAGCATGCTAAGCTGTTCCCTGATATTGCAAAGTTCTGAGAGTCTGCCACGCTTCCTTATTTAGAATTGTAGTTTTCATTAAGTGTTCTAATATTTGGAAACTCAGCTGTTTCTTTCTTAAATGTTAGAATTCATTAGGGATGACATCTGGACCTGGGGTTTTCTCTGTGACCAGTTTTAGCTTACTTTTCTCAGCACATACAGAACGATTTATATTTGTTAAATTCTGCTTGAATTTAGTGACACAACACTTACCCCTAAGGAACTATGTCTTAAAAACAACTTTACAAATGAGTTGTCCTGGCTGCTTATACCAACACTGCCGTCTTTCCCAATGTCTCTGTCTAGTGGGATATTATGAGGTCACAAACCTCACTTGGTGAAAGATAGCTCCAGCTTTGGTATGCTGTACTTTCTTTATAGTTTGGTTAAAAACATTTCCTAATTTCTGCCAAAACTTCTTTCACTTAATTTCCAAACACGTTACTGACTTACAGCAATATTACCATATGATCGAAGGACATATTCTGTTGACTTTAACTTTTCAAAGTACTGCCAAGACTTGTTTTGTTTTCCATAATGGTCAGTCTGGTTGCATGTGTATTGTGCTTTTGAAAACAAATCTTTGGAATGCAATGGTCATTGTCTATTAATTCTGTCCAGTCTTTTTCAGACCTTCAGTTCATTAGCAAGTTTTGCTCTCTGCTCTCTTGCTTCCTGAGGGAATTGTATCAAATATCCTGATGAGACCATAGCTATGTCTGTTTCTTCTTTGCTCTCTGGACATATTCTTTGACATATTTTGAAGCCGTGTTCTTTGGTACAAAAAGTTAGAATAATTTTATCTTTCTTGAGGACTAATTATTTTATATTCATAACAGTTTCCTCTACATCTCCTTAATCTTCACTCACATTTTTAAACAAGTCTATTTTGTAAGTTTTCTGTTTATACTAGTATTACATCTTTATTTTTGTTCAACTTTTCTTTCCTTACATTTCAGATCTATTTTTGAAAGTGCTTTATTCTTGAGTTTTATTGATTTAGTGTAGTCCTAGTATGCCAAAGTGTAATATAATTTGAATGTTAAGATTTCTAAATAGTCCCCACCTTGTCCCAGAGGTACTTGTTAATTAACTATTAAGCAATTCAATGCAGATATTGTCAATCTATTTACAGTTAGAATGTTAAAATTTGAAATAATCTGTTGTGGTGGTTTGAATATGCTTGGCCCAGGGACTGGCATTATTTGGAAGTATGGCCTTGGTGGAGTAGGTGTGGCCTTATTGGAGTAGGTGTGTCACTGTGGGCATGGGCTTTAAGACCCTCATCCTCACTACCTGGTAGCCAGTCTTCTTCTCTTTGTCTTCAGAATAAGAAGCTGAACTCTCAGCTCCTCCTGTACCATGCCTGCCTAAGCTCTACCATGTTCTGGCCTTGATGATAATGGACTAAAACTCTGATCCATTAAGCCAGCCCCAATTAAATGCTGTTCTTATAAGAGCTGCTGTGGTCATGGTGTCTGTTCACAGCAGTAAAACCCTAAGATACCTGCTCAGTAAAATAGACTCCTTATACTCTATTCCCTCAGAAAAATTATAACATTATCCACCATCAAATTCTGAGACATTAACATTTTCCTATCTCTTGTCCCCAACAGCAAAGTAATGACAACTCAATTCTGTTTCCTTGTCATTTCTTATAGCACTGTCTCCTCTGTTGTCTCTTCTGCTCCTTTAGTTCATACCCTCCTTGGCCTTATTTAGCCTCCCTATTCCCAACATTGACCTAAACAAGTCTCTCTGCTGTTAAATTCCAGAGTGACCTTTCTCCAGCCAAATGTGGTCCTTTATCCCTGTGTATCCCTCTTGATTCAATGATGTTGTGGCTGCCCAGTTTTCACATCATCAGTTTTCACTCCATCCTAGCTTGAGGATGTAGAAACCATCCCAATGCCTTTACCTCACCTTTTCTACTTCTTACTATGTCTTGGCTCACATTCTTCATTTCTATAATGCTAGATCCTGTAGTTCTCTAATGTTCTAACTCCTCCCGTGAGCAATAATGCCTTTCCTACTGTTAGTGATAGTTTAGCCATCCTCTGAGACACAAAAGAGACTCTAGCATTTCTATGAAAACTTTGAATCCCTGTAACCTGGTCATTCTGCACAGATATCTAGTCATGAGGTTTTGGCCCTAATAAGCCCTAAAAATCCACTCTTTGCTAGACTGGCAACAACTTGAAAGCCTGGGGCATACCTTGCTGATATGTATACAGTCAATCCAGTGCTTAGCACAGACAATACTTTTGGATAAGTAGGTAAAAAAATAAGCAAATGAATAAAGCCTTCGTCATTTTCCTCTGAGCCTTATAGTCCCTCTCCATAGTACTAAAACTTTCTTCTCTTCTCTTCTCTTCTCTTCTCTTCTCTTCTCTTCTCTTCTCTTCTCTTCTCTTCTCTTCTCTTCTCTTCTCTTCTCTTCTCTTCTCTTCTCTTCTCTTCTCTTCCCTTCCCTTCCCTTCCCTTCTTCCCTTCCCTTCCCTTCCCTCCCCCTCCCCTCCCCTCCCCCTCCCCTCCCCTCCCCTCCCCTCCCCCTCCCCTCCCCTCCCCCTCCCCTCCCCTCCCCTCCCCTCCCCTCCCCTCCCCCTCCCCTCCCCTCCCCTCCCCCTCCCCTCCCCTCCTCTCCCCCTCCCCTCCCCTCCCCTCCCCCTCCCCTCCCTTCCCTTCTCCTCCCTTTTCTTTTCTTTTTTTTTTCTTTTCTTTTCTTTTCTTTTCTTTTCTTTTCTTTTCTTTTCTTTCCTTTCCTTTCTTTTCTTTTTCTTCTCTCTCTCTCTCTCTCTCTCTCTCTCTCTCTCTCTCTCTCTCTCTCTGTTCTCTCTTACACAGATTTTTTTAAAACAGGATCCTAGAATTTTGTACCGGGATATAAGTAGATATTTCTTTGCAAACCTGCAAGTTGCTTTGAAAAATTAGCCCCTGAGATTTAAAGGTAAAATTATGTCTTAGAAAAGAGGCCTAGGGTTAGGTCTGGGAAGTCTGCAGGGCTCTCTTCACTATATAGTGGTTCACAAGAAAAGACTAAGATCACAATATTCAGGTTTGCTTTAAAATCTTTAGGTCAATCTGTAAATGCCAGAACTGAGTAGGGTAAGTTTCTATTCTCATAAAGTATGCTTGAGGCCAAAGCTGTCAGTTATAGATAATAATCATCTTTTAAAATTACCATCAAATATGAGTCCCAAGGTATCCATTGGGATCTCCCTGCTTCAATGTGCTGGATAGACTGGAAATTAAGAGAATGGGAGATTGGAAACAATGCACTCCAAGCATTCAAGGAAAGCCAAGATTTCAAACACCCTCCTTTATTTGACTACAGCTCTTCAGAGAATGTGAACACACATTGATTTGGAACATTGCTCATATTGACTATGGACTTGCCCCACTACATACCCATAATTGTGGGTATGGGGGGGGGGGAGATGGTTAACTTAGCTTTAGCTTTCAAACATTTTTATCCCTGATCACAGTTGTGTTGCTAAGAATTCATTAGAGAATATGCTACACAGTTATGTCGGAGAGCAGAAGCCTATTTAAATATGATGGTGGCCACAGGAGAAAGATTGTCTGCACAGTATTTCCATTTGCATAACTCATGGTTCATTAGTAATAATGCATGACAAATGTGACCCTCCTGTGAAAAATGATAACAGAGATAGAGACATATCATTAACTCATAAGGAAGCTTTCAAAACTGCCAAGGTTGGTTAGTGACTTTAGTTAACTCAGCCCCCGGAAGTTCACCCAGAGACAGAAGGAGGCCAGGAGGTTCAAAGGCTGCATATTTAGAAGAGGGAGGGGGCAGTTGTAATTAAGTTTCTTTTGTTATCAACTACTTCCCAATAGGATATTCAGATAGAACGTGGGCATTATCAGAATGAATCTTAACTCTTGATACTTACAAAGCCACAAAAAGTGCTTTCTCCTTTAAAAACTTGGTATAGATAATCAGAAAAGTAGAAGATTCAAAGATTCAAGCTTTGGCTTAAGACTTACTGATAAACCTTCTAAATGAATCAGAGAAGACAAGCTTAAACTGAGGTACTCTGCCTTAATTGTCATCTGTCATTCTCCGGCACTCTATTCAAAGTCCTTAGCTACTCTTATTCTGGAAGAACCTACTTGTAACACTCAAAAACAGACATTCTCTCTGTGCAGACACTGTGTTTATAAACTAGATTTAGGATGAAAAAAACCCCAAACTGGGGTGTTCTCATTATGGGTTAATGATAATATTCTAAGTTTCCCCTGTGGGCCAGCGAGGCTCAGATTTCTGGGCATTCCCAGAGACTTACAGATATGTTCTTGAGCTTTGAACTATGAGGAAGCCCTTTCCTTTGTATAGAGATATGATACCCCTCCTCTTCCTGGATCTGAATTTCCATGCCGCAAAAGACTTTCCCAAGTATACTACTGAGAGGTCCACAAAGTTCCTTGTCTATGCAGTAACTAAATATGCAGGGATCCTCTTACCATTAACACTGAGTCTGCTATGCTGAGAAAGGGACACCACCAGGTAGACTTTTCTCTTCTTCAGAGAACAAGACTAGGTACTTAGATAAGATGCATAGTTAAAGGTTTCAAATCTGCAAAGCAGCATAAGCAATTATGTAATGAACAGCCACGTACATGGTGCCCAGCTAATGAAATGAGTAAAATAACCAAGAATGAAGTTCTTATGTATGTCTATAGCAGCTGACTTTGCAACCCACACCCTAGCTTTCCATTCCTTCCCGCTTGCAAGTCTTTCAGTTTCTTATGCATTAATAGGTCCTCAAACAAAAGAAAAAAACAGTGTTCCTTTATAGATTTTAGAGTCTGAACTCAAGTTTCTGTATTCTATCTTTGTATGTATGCTCTAGTAAGTTTTTGTTCTACGGTTAGGTTTCTCCCAGGTGGGTCATGTTTCATCTTGAGTTTTGAGATGCATGTTCTATTGCCTACTGTTTGTTGCATTTCTTTCCTCCTGGCCAGATCCAAAAACACATGAACACTACCAGGATCCTGAGAGGCAGAATTCAGCAAATGTAATACTGCCATCTAAGATCTGTGTGAAAGAGCCCTCGAAAACAATGTATAGCCAATGTTGTTTTTATCTGTCCACTTTCAGGTTTAATGTACTTCCACTGTGATTTCTTTTGTATATATGCAAAGACATAATTCTTTCGTATCGTGTGCATATGTGAGTGTGTGTGTGGTACACGTGGGTTATGTGCACATGTGTACAAGTGCATGTGCCTGTACGCCCATAAAGACCCACAAAGGATATCTGGTATCTTGTTCCATCACTCTCTACCTTCCTCCATTGATACAGGGCCTGTCACTAACCCTGGAGGTGCATTGTGGCCAGGAGGCCTCCCACAGTGCTGGAGTTAGAGACATGGATACTCATACAGGGCTTCTTATGTTGGCTCTAGGAACTCAAGTCTTCATGCTTTCGATTAAGTGTTCTTCCTTAACATCCCCACGACCACTGAGGCAAATTCCTATCAGAGTGAGTTCAGTCTCTCTGTACAACCCACAGACTACTTCAGGGATGAAATAAAGTGAGTGGAGGCCCGTTACATTCTCCATCAACTCCACAGTTCTCTTGGAGTTTATGTGTCCTGAGTCAGAGAAGGCCTGGCCATGGAAGGAGAGAGGGCAAAATCAGGAGTTTGCCTTAACAAGTGACAGATTCCAAGGAGTTCCAGAAATGCTGCTTCAGATGAGGGCTGATGTATAGTCTATCTTTTCCCCTCAGATCTTAAAAACTTCTAACACAATAGCAGACAACAAGAGGCTAGCAAGTTTCCCTAATGGAGGCAAGCCATGATTTTAAGGAACGAATTAACAAGTGCCTTGGGCAAGGTCAGGGGGTGCTGACTTCCAGGCCTGGCTTCTATTTCCCAGGCCTTCTAGCTCTTGTGGCTTCTACAAATGTTAGTCATTTTCTTATCTCCTGCGTTGCAGCCTTGCTAAGCCTGCAGATTTTGATCTCCTGAAAAGTGTTTATTAAACCCGCCTGAGTATTCCTTTGAAATGCATCTTGTCTGAATCTCTTCTTTTTTCATGCCCCCACCCCATCACTTCACACCTGGTTGGTTAACATGAGATGCTAGCAGAACTGAGTAAGGCCATGCCCTCCTCCTAAGCCCCCTACACACATGATTCCTCTTTCTCGGACATTCTCCTTCCACAGTTCACTGGCCCCCAAACCTTTGAAGACTCCTGACTTCTCAGGCATCAAGTCAACATTTGTGTTCTGGGCTTTCTAGATCTAGAATTTTGTCTATCCTGTTGATCCATATCTCTGGTTACCTTACACTATATAACCTCAGTTTGATTTTGTCTAATGTTTCCCAAATGCACAAATGCTTCACTCTCATATCTCTGTCCTTCAGATGCTATGTTTTATTTCTGGAATACTTCATATCTTCAAAGCACATGTTCATTCACAGAACCTTAACTAACTTTCTGTGCGTCTGACTTCCACAAGATGAAATGATCCCTGACTATTCTTAGGGATCAAGTCAGGGGCATCCAACTTCCTAGCCTTATCCTGTTTTAGCTCCTAGGAGAAAGAAACTGTCAACCAAGTCTGTGTTCAGACATCAGCTATGAGGTGATACTTGGGCACACCTTGTGCTCTCTCTCATCTGTTGGTGCATTCCTTGAGTGGCACATGCTTCCATTGCTGAGTTCTACTGCTACAAGACCTTTGTCACCATCTTAACCACAGATCCTGAAGAGTGTACAAGACTGTAAGAAGAGACAACCGGGACAAATGACTCAAACTACTGACTACTGGAATCTCTAATGGTTTTAGATTAGAGCTGAGTTGTGGCGCAAGTCATTCTATTATTTTGCTTTTTCAAACCACTGTTCATGTGAGGGACATGTGTGTAATAATTTAACTTTGGCTTATCTCAATAACTTCAGTCTGATGTGAAAGTTCATTTTTTAAGAAAATCATACTGTGGATACTGTGGACTATTTTGGGGGACTCCATTACAGTTGTCCTCTCCCTTGAATCATAGTTCTAGAGTGTTCCATCTTCCTATGCTAGGATGTTTAAATGTAGAACACTGGATCTGAACAAGCAATGGGGCATGCATGACCTTTCAGAAAAGCTAATGAAACTGGTTGCACCCAGTTAAGGCAACAACTACCAGCCTCATAGCCTTCAAGGTCTGAGACAGCTTCTGGGACAAGGTTACTTTTCTGTGGGTCCAATAACAGGGACTGGCAGATATAGACAGGAGCTGGCCACGTCTACCTAAGGAAGAGCTCTTGTAATGTCGCTTTTGTATGGAGAGCTCTGCTTGTGCTCAGTGAGACTCACTGGAGCACAACCTGAGTCCCTTTCTGTTCAAGTTTCTTCTCCCCCATCTTCACGCAGAGCAGTCAACAGGCAAAAGCAGAGCCCTGCCTACTTCTGCAGACACCGCTAGCTGTTCATTCTCCACTCTGGTATCTCTTGTACTCTCAACTCCGCCTTGGTGTCTGCTTCCTGAGGAACCTGGTCTGACAAAAACACTGTCTATACCCAGCTGGCAGAGGCCTGTTTATATTGTCACTCCAGTATCCCTTCTGCACGCTGGAAGGTAGAACTAGAGACATTATGCTATCTAGCCTAACCAAACACCCTTACAACCCGAAGTTGCCAGTTTTCTTTGTTTCATTCTCTTCCCCAGTCCCTTTGTGAGTGTGATGGTAATCCTTTCGTGGCCCAGTAAAACAAGCAAACGAAATACAGTGCTGTGGGTTTTCTTTTATGTAATCAAGTAAAAGTATTGAAAATCATACCTCCATAGCTGTTTCATGAAGATAATATTTTAAGAAGAAAAAGAGAATCCCACAGTCTGGGATTCATGATAAAGAAAGGTCCCCTAGAGCTCCTTCACTGCACATGTAGAGTTTCACCAGAGCTTTAGACGAATGGATAGCTCCTTTCATTTTAGTGTTCAACAACAGTCCATTGCAGGGCACTACCAGTTTGTTTATTCTGTCACCTCTTGATAGCTTCTTCATCTTAAGTCTTGACAGCTATGAAAAAAATCCCCATAAACTCGTGTGCAGACATTTGTGTGGAAACAAATCTCACACTTTTAAAGTGATTACAAAATAGTAAGAGGAGAGTGTATGGCAGGAGTATGATTGCTCTTAAAGGAACAACCAAACTGTCCTCCTAAGAGGTGTTCCCAATAGTGAAAATCTCTGGTCTTCCACATTCTCGTCAGGATTTGGCCTTGCCATTGCTCTGGATGCTGGCTGTCACAACATATATGTAGTAGAACCTCATTATTGTTTTAAATCTCATTTTCCTGATGATAAATTATATAAAGAATTTTTACACACACGTATTTGTTGTCTGCATAGATTGAGTCCTCAGACTCAATGCTGCTGCTTCCCAAGTGCTAGGATTAAAAGTTTGGCACCCAGGCCCACACTGTAGAAGGAAAGAACACTTCTACTAGGTTTAGATGCTGTAACTGTAAAGACACATTCCAACTTTAACTATAAAGACTCGAATTAAAAGCAAAAGGTTGAAGAATCATGTGAGGGTGTTTGGAAATCAGAGTTCTGGAGCTCTGTCTGTTCTGGAACCGACCTCTATTTGCTTGTCTTTGTAAGTGTCTCCTTGGCACCATCTTTCTGTTCTCTTCACAGCCTCTTCACACATAAGCTGTTTATTTTTAATTAATTCTGAATTATTAATTTTTCCTTTTATGATAGTGCTTTTTTGCCTTTCGTGTCTTATATAAAGAACACATTAAGGTATATTAAAGCAAATTATTATAAAAATAACTATGTAAGCTGGTGAGAGTATGGGTTTATCCCCATCAGGGACTGACTAACTGATAAGTACACAGCCCCACCAACATCAAGAGAGCTGTCATAAGCACCAAGTCGTAGTTGTGAGGCAAATTATTCCCAGAATAAAGGTTGTCTAGACCTACCACAGCAGAGTATAAAAACAAGCCTCAGAAAACTCACGAGGAATTCACCCGTACTCCATAGTGAATTCAATTCTTTAATGGAGTTTTTTTTTTCCCCAAGAACTTAAAAGTCAAAAATATTCAGGATTCACTCAAATACACACAAAGAAATAGGAAAATATGAACTACAAGGAAAAGAAATCAATAAGAATGAATGAAATAACAAAAACTTGGATGGGTACAGATAATAATGCAGTTATAAAAAATTATTTGTAAGAATATATTCAGGGACATGGAAGAGCATATTAAATGGTAAGGATGTGTGTAAAGAACTTTTAAAAGATCCAGTGCAGCTTTGAGAAAAAGTTTCCACCATTTCTACAAAAATAAAACATTTAGTGGAATTAGTACCATAATGTCCACTGTATAAGTAAATGGTAAACCCAAAGAAGCATAAAACTAATTTAAAAAATTCTCTTTTATCCTACAGTTGGAAGCACAATGTCAACTGACTTAACACATATAATTATAATCAAAGAAGGAGAAAAAAAGATAAGCAAGAAAAAGTCAAAAGGATGTGGTTAGAGTAAAAGTGCTTTGGTTTGAATCTATAAACTCAGTTGTAGGAATTTTAGTGAACCACAAGTGGTAAAAATGGAAATAAAATCTCATAAAGAGAAGAGCGTGGTGACTGAGCTGTGCACCAGTGATGTGTCCTCAACCCTTGGGGAACCAGAGGACACAGGCTATTTGGTGCTAGCAGGGAAGAAGTGAGGCAGCTTCTCATTCTAAACAATGAAGCTGAGAACTGAAACAAGAAGAGCTGACAAAGTTCCACCTGGAACTCGGTACCCAGGGAAAGAGTCTATCAAAAATCTAGGGCACATAAAGACTTTTAAAAATTGTTTTTTTGGGATATGTGTGTGCTCATGACAGTGTGTGTGTGTATGTGTGTGTGTGTGTGTGTGTGTTGTGTTTGGGGTGTAGTTCAACTTGCAGAAGGTGATCTTCTACATCTATCATGTGGAATCCCAGGATAGAACTCAGGTGGTCAGTTTTGGTGACAAGTACCTTTATCCATTGCGTCAATTCAACAGGCTCTGTCCTCTGATTCCCTGGGAGTTGAGAACACATCACTTGTTTGATCTCCAGGCTCCACCAGGGCAAAGGAGACCCCCCTGTAAGGTTTAACTATTTACTGTACATAAGAATCTCACTTTAACTATAAAACTATAAGTTAAATGCAAAAGTTGGAGAAACATATAAAATGAAAACAATGACTTACAAGAAAATTGGAATATTTATATTACTATGTGACAAAGTAAAATTCAGAAGAAAGAATATTTTAGAAGACAAAAATGATCATTCCTTATGGTAATTAGATAAACTCATGAGAATATTTCATGGTATTTATGCATTAAAAACAGCACTTCAAAGTGTATGAAGCTGAACCTGGTGGAGGAAAAAGAAGGCAAAGTCATAATTACAGGCTTTGACGGTAATGTCAGAGTAATTGGTAGCATGCATAAAATAAATCACTAAGATGATTACACATGCATTAGTCCATGTTTCATTACTGTAATGAAATACAAGACTGGCCATTTTAAACAAACAAACAAAAATACTTCACCTAGTTATAGGCTTGGAAATCCAGAAGCAGGTTGCTGGCATGACTTGGGCTGTGATATGGATCTCAGGGTGGATGGTATCATGATGGTATGAGCATACAAGGTGGAGAGATCATGCAGGGACCTCAGGAGCTCAAGAGTGTGCCTCAGTGAGCAGGATATGAAATAAGCAGAGAGAACTAACCAGTGTCTCATGAGAACTACATAGATTCTTTCCATGAACAGTGTCCTCATCAAACTAATTATTTCTCATCGGTCTCTACCTCTTGCAAGTTCAATACTTCTCAATACATCACATTACGAACTGAGCTCCCCACACAGGAACTCTTGGGGGACACATTCAAAGCATTTGGGAACCTTGGCAACATAGAAGAGTTGGAAAATTATTAGGAGCAAACTTAACCTAATTTTCATTTATATACTCTAATCAGCAATAACATACTACATTATCATATCTAATGTGGATGATATATTCATAGATAGACAACATTATGAGCTGTAATGCAACTTTCAAAAGTATAAGAGAATTGAAGTACTTACAGACATGTTCCTGGCAACAACGTCTTAGTTACGTTTCTATTGCTGGGATAAGACATCATGACCAAAACAACTTACAGAAGAAAACTTTGAATAGGGGCTTACAGCTTCAAAGAGTGAGTCTATGACCATCATGGCAGAGAACATGGTGGCAGGCAGGCAGGCATGGTGCTAGAACACTAGTTGAGAATTTACATCCACAAGCACCACGCATAGAGAGGGAGAGAGAGAGAGATAACTGGGCCTGGAATAGGATTTGGAAAAATTAAGCCCATCTTGAGTGACATGCCCTTTCTAATAGGGCCACACATCCTAATCTTTCCCCAAACAGTTCCACCAACAAAGGACTAAGTATTCAAATATGTATCTTTTTTTTTTTTTTTGGTTTTTTGATTCAAATATATGAGCCTATGAGGGTCAACCTCATTGAAACCACCACAAATAGTATTAAAATAGGCTCTCTCTCTCTCTCTCTCTCTCTATATATATATATATATATATATATATATATATATATATATATATATATATTTCTGGAAGATCCATAAATAGAAAACAGCAAATACATTCTCCAATGACTCAGAACTCAGAAAAAACACCATAAGGGAAATTGGAAAATAATTGGACATGGGTGTGGGAATGACACACACATGTACTTACACACACACCAAAAGTAAATAAATGATTAATAAATAAGTAAATAAATAAATAAATTTCAAATGAAAAGAGAAGTCAATTCAGAATTATTTTAATATATATTATTTACACTCAGAAAAATCCCCAGTTAACATCTATCTTAGCTTCTTTTTCTTCTATTATGATAAAATACTCCAAAAGAAAAAAGAAAAAAAAAACACCAGGAAAGAAAAGGTTGATTCTGGCTCATAGTTCAGCAGCACAATCCATCATAACAGGGAAGTCAGGGTAGCAGAGCTTGGCACAGCTGCTCACATGTATCCGTAGTCAAGGATCAGAGAATGATGGGTGCATGCTGCTGTGTACCATTCTTTCTCAGCTTAGATAGCCTAGGAGCCCATGCAGAGAATGGTAACACCACCCACAGTAGATGAGACATCCAGCTTGTCAT
The DNA here is from genome assembly GCF_978045245.1 of Mus caroli. NCBI lineage: Eukaryota > Metazoa > Chordata > Mammalia > Rodentia > Muridae > Mus > Mus caroli. The sequence goes on along the minus strand of NW_028227267.1, from coordinate 44,080,673 downwards.
AAAGACCTCCAGGGAGGAAGATTCTGTAGCCTATTCAAGATGCCCAGTTTTCCCCCAAAAGAACATGATGAATACTTAGAAACTCATCTGGCCTGTCGTGTGTGTGCCTTGTGTGGTGGTGCAATGCATGTATGGAGTCAGAGTGCTTGAGAGGCAGGATTAAGATAAACAGTCACTCTGTTTCCAGAGAGCACAGGAATTCATATTTCATCTTACAACCATCTCTGGTGTCCTCTACCTTTCTCAGTCTCCATGCACTGAGTGTCTCTGGAGAGTCTCAAGTCTCCCTTCTCTTGTTTCTTCTTTCAGATATAGTTGAAATACTCATTTCTTAAATGAGCTTGGATTTCTTAAAGACGTCTTCTAGTATATCTGTTTTTGAGGATTTTCCTTTGAACTCTCCTGCTATATCATTTTTATCTCACTGGGACCAAAATGCCTGCAAGAAAGAAATTCAGGGAAGAAAGGTTTATTTTGACTCATAGTATCAGAGGGAGCTGGGTCCACCATGGCATAACAGGTCTTAGTAAATGCTCACATGATGACTGCTCACAAAGCAGAAATGGCTGGATCCATGAGCAGGTATAAACTTCAAAGTTCTATGTCTAGTGACCTATTCTCCTGCCAGGCCCCACCTCCTGAAGGCTCCATAACTGTTAAAACATGGCCACAAATTGGGGATTGGACATTCAAAATATAAGCCTTTTGGGATAATCCATATTCTAACTATAGCATCTCCACAGTACCAAAGCACTGTTGTCAATACCACATCTAACATATTACTTAGCCAACAATATAAAGGGAAATCTATTTATCTATCTATCTATCTATCTATCTATCTATCTATCTATCTATCTATCTATCTATCTATCTACCCATCCATCCATCCATCCATCTACCTATCTGCCTACTGTCTATCAAACCTGGTTAGCTCCTTGCGGTTTGGTCTTAGTTGCATCTCTGGATATTTTCCCACCACACATTCAGTGAACCACTCATTGTGAATATAATTTGCTTCCTTATGGACTTACCAGCATTTGTGACACTAGTTCATTCTCTCTGCCCAAGGCTCTTTCCCCACCTTCTTTGTAGTGTTCTTGCTCATTGGCCAAGTTCTAGTTTCTCTTATGAAATCTGCCTCATTCTTTTCTCACCTCTTTTGCTTTGCAAAACCTTTGATGCACCTTGTTCACATCACTTAGTATGGGGCAACACAGAGTACAGTCAATATTCAGCCAATGGGTAATAGGATTTTGATACATGAAAACAAGAGGTTTAGAAGAGCAGAGTGGTAGCCACAACTCAACTCTGTCTAGAATAGAAAATTCCATAGAGGTAGTGGGAAGAATAAATGGTATCTGTAAGGGTAACAGTGTTGGTGAGAGAGAAAAGAAGAACATATAGATGCCTTCCCTTGAGGGTGAGAGGGCTTGAGCTGTAATGCAGAGGTGGGCAGGCTGTATATCAAAGGCATCTAGTTGCTCCTCAGTGTGCTCTGGAATAAGCGACAGGACATGGGGAAGACAAGAGCCACATATACCAGGAGCCTTCCACTGAAGACCTACTAACCTCCCCATCAACCCCAAGGCAAGTGATGGACATGTCCAAGCCAGGATCATTGCAGATAGAAGCAGGTAGGGAAAGAGTGAGTGTTTCTTTCCCATCACAAGCTCAAACTTAATGCTGATTTGTATGACGTTTTTATGAGTCCATGGCAATACTGCCTACCTGGCCTAGTCTTCTCAAGCATTCTGATTGGGAGAAGAGGTGTTTTGCCAACTGGAAACACCCTGTCAAGTCACCTAGATGGCGACATTCCATATTATATTCAGCAAATTGCCATAAGTAGTAATATTATTGAATCAGTGTGGAGAGCTCTTTTGGGCACTACTCAATAAATATGTATTTAAATTTTGTTCAGAATATACAACTTAAAAATATGTAATGTCTACAATAGGTATAGAAATCAATTTAACCATAAGGAAACTTGTAGCCTCCCCCTCACCCAGCCTGGAACCTGTTTGCTCAGGGGTGGAGCTTCCTGCTCATTCGTCCTGCCACTCCTACTGCTGGACCGTGCAGCTTTGCCACTTGGAGCCACACACGTGCCCACCCTGTTACTTGATCCCGAGATTATTTGGCGGGAAATCGGGTTCCCTCCCCCTTCCTTTATAACTGGATGTCAATACTAGTAAAATTGGGCTTTGAACAGGATGAACTTGTCTTGGCCTCGTTTCTTCTTCCTCCCCGTCTAGTTCCTCTCTTTTCAGCTTGGAACTGCCATTTCAGTCGAACTGTTCACATTGCGAGCTGCTGGCCAGCCGTAACAGAAACTAATTTGATTATTTAAAGCATTATGATAGTTACCTTAGGCAGTTGGATATACAGGGTAATCATACTGACATCCCTGTTTGGTGTCAGGTTTTTGTTTGTTTGTGTTTGTTTTTGTGCTTACTATATTTTGATGTATATCAGGAATGCCTTCGAGTCTCACAATGTTACTAAGAGATAGTCTCACAATGTTACTAAGAGATTAACATTACTGCCTTCATGATACAGATGAGACAGATGCAGCAACTTGCCCAGAGTGGGTGACAGCTTAGTAAGAGAGTGTCAGAGGCAGGCATCAGTGAAGCGTCAATCTGAGACGCATACTCTTCTTGTTCAGTTTGATGGAGCCAATTTTTAAAAATTTTTTTCTTTATCCTTTTCTTGCTTTTTTTAAAGCCAACTTTTTTGAAAATTCTTTAGAACAAAAAGTATGGTTACTTAATAAATACATTTGATGTGCTTGCAGCATCGCTTTTAGGATGAGTTTGAGTGTTCAAGATAGTTAAGAGATTTTTGGAATAGAAGATGGTAAAGATGGTGAGAGACTTGGGTCCATTAATATGCACTTGGAACAAAAAGATAACTAAAAATATACCGGAAGTAGATCAAGTATCTTGTATGGTTTTCAAATTGAGCCAGAAGATAATTTAAAATATCATAGGTTCTTAAATTGCTAAGCTATCACAGATATTAGAAAAGCAGAGATGGGCATAGTAGTACACACGTGTAACACCAGCGCTTGGGAAGTTCAGGCAGGAGGACGATAAGCTTGAGGCTGACTTGGGGCACATATCAGGTTCCAGGACAGTCTGAGAGCTCTATAGCAGGACCCTGACTCCAAAATGAAGGTGAGAAAAAACAGAGGGAAGAGGTGGAGAGGAGGAGAGAGGGAGAAGGAGGGGAAGGGAAAGAGGAAAAAGTGGTATTTGGTATAAGAATGTGAAAATTGCTGTGTCAAAGCTAATCCCACCCTTGAACCCCAGGATTATCACAATCTTTATAGTTTATAACTTTTTTTCCAAATTATATTACAGTGAGTTGGAAGAGTAAAATGCCAGCCTGATAGTTCTTTGCCCCTGCATCTTTGCCCCTGAAAACATTAGGAAATGCCTGTAAAAGAGTCCAAGGCCCTGCCGTAAACTTTCAGATATTGCCTGATTCCTCTTCTGCCCCAGCCCAGCCCCAGCCCCATCCCCAGCCCCAGCCCCAGCCCAGGACTTCCCTGGTTCAGAGAATGTTCCCAACAGGACTTGCTTTACCAAGCAGAAACCTAACCCTGGGTATTCAGCATTTCAGAAGTTTAGGGCATGAATACCAATTAGTGATTTTAAAATGAAGACACGTATTTAGACATAGTCTAAAGAAAAGCTTTAAAAAAAAAAAAGCTCCAAAGCAAATACCTGATTGCCCCTTGCCTGACTGGATTTTTTTTTTTTTAAAGCTGTCACTCAACCCAATTTTCATAAGCAGACTCAAAGGGAAAAAAAAATCTCTTTTCTGACTTTTCCATATTTAGCACAACACCACACAAAATTGCTAAATACCACTTAGCCACACTTACTGTCCTGGGGCCTCTACATTCAGTAATGAGATACTTGATTACAGAGCACAGAGTGACTGTTTAAGAAGTTGTATGCGGAGTTGTAAGGAAGCAGCCTTCCCTCGGATCATCTTCTGATTATTAGCTGAGTAACATGGTCTCCCCTTTCTCCCTCAATTATTCTACCATGGCTGTCAGCTCTAATTTCTGGTACAGTCGCATGGTTATGGAAGGTGCATGCCAGCTGGGGTTAGGGGGACCGCTTTCTGCTATATTTATAGTCCAGAAGGAAAATAAAAGCATACATTTTTGGTTTCACAGTAAAATTCCAAGCAACACAGGAGTCAGTCACCCAGTTGTGGGAGGGGCAAGATGGGGCTGGGAAGTTTCTCATCCGGGATGGCCGGGCATCGCCCCTATGCAGACCCTCTTCCCCTTCAAAAGCATGTTCTTCTCTTCTGGATCCATTTGGCACCTGAAGTGATGAGTGACTGGAATCACAGGCTAGCTCTTTTCCTTTCTGGGATTAGCTTAGAGTCTGTAGAGAATAACCTCAGGTCTCTCACCTACCCTGAGTAGTAGGAACAGAGGATAAACCACCACGCCTACCACCACGAAAGGGGTCCCCTTGACTCATTGCCAAAGCTATTGCTATTCATAAGTTTATTTACATACGTTAGAAAATGATAGTAAATTTAAATATTTACATGTTCCCCATGACAGAGTTTTGGTTTTAAAATGCAAGCCCTTCATTTCTTTCCTCTGGAATCAGTGGTACTAATCCACCCAAAGCAGGCCACGTCACCGCAAAATGGTTTCAATGATTTACGCAGCACAAACTGAAGCTGTACTCCACTTCCAAGATACAGCATGCTGTGGCTCACCTTGCAGAGATCTTGGGTCTGAATGCCACTAAGTCAACTTTACCATTAAAGAGACTGTGCAAGAGAGAAGTCATGGATCCAAGGTAAATTTGCAGAGTGACTATGTGACAGTGACAAGGCAGCCTCTACCCTGTACCATGACATCTTTTGAGATGGTATTTGTAGCCTTGGCAGAGCATATGATGAGAGCTTTTCTATTGCCTAGAGTTTTGGACCCCTGATGTAGAATTTAATTCTGGATTATTTCAAAGAAATAAAAAGAGTATACAGAAGATGTAGACACTTCAGGCACTCTGGAGGTTCAGAAGGTAAAAACAAGATCAAAATTGCCTTGTAAAATGAACCCAGGGAGGCTGAATCTGGACCTACTGACACTGGGGCACAGACATGCACTGAGGCCATGGTACAACTGACCTCAGGCCCTGAGCATGGTTTTTGTTCTGCTCTTTCTGTTGCCCCTAAACTTGACCTCATGGTAAACTGATTTCACTGTCAGAGAATGCTCATCACAATCCTGCTTTCTTGAATCTGGTTCTTTATTCAAAGACTGGAGTGGGCATGCTTAATTGTTGGAGCTAGGTAAGATGTTATCCATTGTCAACAAGAAGGACTGGGAGGTTGGCCCAGATCATATTTAGCTTCTATGATGACGAATGTCTGTGTACCTCCCACCAAAACCCATGGGTGGATAATTATGCCCTGGGAATGAAGGTCAGACTGGGCATCTAGAAGGACTAACTTGCTGCATCTGAGGGCTGGAGTGGCAAACTTCTCTCACCATATAATTTAGTCCTTGCTCCAGGTAAGTGGAAGGGTCGCTCTACCCCCAGGCCTGTGGCTCTAGGATCATCAGTGTATGTGGCAGGGATTTGTGGCTCACTAAAATGTCCTGTGGATGGTGAGTAGTGTCAGCAGAGGTGCTGACTCATGCCTGACTGGGGTTTCAAAGGACAGAAGAGAAACTTAAGTGTTCTGGAAACACTAGTGCTGGGGAATCAGTGTTCTGAGGATCAAGGCTAAAGAATGCTGTCTCCAGAGGAGCAGTGTTGTGAATGAGAAATGAGAGTTCTGTAAACAGGTTCATGGCAAATGCTGATAGTATAGGTGTCAGCTTCTTGCTTGGCCCTCTTGTTCACCCGATGTGGTTTTTCCCCCACCCCAACTAGAACTCATCTCCCTGAAGTTTCTACTATCAATACATAAACAAACAAACAAACAAACAAACAAATAAATAAATAAATAAAGCCAAAGTATCTGTGTTGAAGGAAGACCATAGCCTGCTGAGCCATCTGTTCTGTGTCTCTGATCAGTATTCATTTTTCTTCATTACTACACAGAATTTCTATACAGCATATACTATACAGAATTCCTACAGGAGTGACCCAGCTCTGCTGGACCTAGGAACTCTCATCTGGTCTAGATTTAGATCATAATACCTGCATATGGTGGTTGGTTCAGGGCAAAGTATAGGACACAGACAAGCGAACCCATGAGTCTGCGCAGTCTAGATCTCCCTTGACCCTCTAGGAAAGAAAAGTTTCCTCCCCATGGAAGTCATACCTGGGTCTCCTGGTGAGCTTTTGGACATTACAAGTAGAGGGTTATCTGAGGACAAATACAACAGAGAAAGATTTAAGCAGATATCTCTTGAAAGAGTAAAAGGCACATATACCACAGTGAGTATGTGTGGTAGGGTTCATGCACGTCTGCGTGTGGAGACTGGAGGTAAACTTCAGTGGTTCCTTGGGTACTCACCCCCCTGTGTTTTGAGACAGGATCTCTTTCAACTGGGACCTGGAGCTTTGTAGTTAGGTTAGGTTGTTTACTTGTTGAGCCTCAGGGATCCACTTGACTCTGCCTCCCAAGCTCTGAGACCACAAAGGAATCACTACACTATGTAAGTTTTATTGTAGGTGCTGGGCAGTAAACAGGTCTTCACACTTTCCTGCCAGACAGGTTACTGACTGAACCACATCCCCAGGCCTCTGTATCTGTTAAAAACATCACATCCATGTCACATCCAGAGCCCTAGTAACCTTAAGTTTTTCCACTCTCTGGGCTAATACTTTTGAAATATTTTAGATGCTATCTCAGAGAAAAATAATGATGGGATTGCCATTGGGTGCAACAATAACCAAAAAAAAAAAAAAAATTAATTCCCCAAACTGGGTTGCTAACTATTTTAAGTTGCATTTAGTGTCTGGTGGTAATGCTTTTCATCGTAAGTGCTTTGTAATTTCTAAGTTTGTGAGGCTTAAATAATTATGTAATTACTTTGTACAGCCACAGAGCACCACTTTGGCTGGGTAGCTACCGGAGCACAGTAAGCTCTTCATTATAAATTATATTATGCTTAACACATAATTTATAGTTTATATGACAAGAATAACCATATCGTGCAACTATTCTGTAATAGCATAGCAATTACTCCTGTATTGTGGGAACTGCCAGTGGGGTGGATATTTCTTTTGTAATTACAGAGATGATAGTATCGAATCTGACAACTTCCCAGTGATAACGTTTTTCCAGTATAAATGCTACTACAGTTCAGTTGCTGTTTCTTAACCATTCTAGCTGAGCAAGGAAGCAAATGTAATGAAATATCTGCCTGTCATGCTAATATCAGGTGCTGTTTATCAAGTTTACTCCTCAGGAGTGGAATTTTGGGAACATATCATGTGTAATGAGATCAAAGTATATTATTTGCCTTTATTAATATTTTGGCAAAAATGGGCTTTGGTTGGTAACGACAGTCCAGGATCAAGGGACAGTACAGGAAAGTTATATTTGATTATAACATAAACCCACTTACCAAACTCCCTTGAAAAATGCGGTGGGAGAAATAGGCTTCCATATGGCCTCGGAGGAACCCGGAGACAAGAAGGTCATGGACTTGGAGATCTGAGCTTGAGCACACTTGGCACTGCCTGGTTAGATGATCGCATCGATCAAACGATCACTGTCCCAAAGAATGGCTTTGGTCTCTAGATTTAGTGAAACCACACAAGATTTGCTGCAAAAAGCAAGCTGTACGGTACATTTGGGAGTGCTGGGTAAAGAGCAGGAATATAATAGCAGAGGCTAAGGCACTCGTTGCTCTTCTATCCTCCTTAATATGATATTAAACACTCCTTATTCACACATACTTTCATAATGGAATAGAAAGAAAACTACATGATGCTTACCCACTGAGTGCAAAGACTATGGCGATAAAATCCATTCTCCTCTCCATCTCCTCCTTCCCTCCCTCCCCTCGTTCTCCTTCCTTCCAGTTTTCCTATTTCCCTTTATTTCTTTTAGTACAGCCTGGACTTTCCCCCCAGAGCTTTCACAGCTATCTATTTTCCTGTACAAGATGTAGCACTCAGAGGCTTTTGAGTTTATCTTGTCAGCAGGGAACATTTTCTGAGCCAAACAAAAGAATCAGATAGGTGGGAAATGCCAATATGAAGTGTGTCTGATTATGGTACGTGATACAACGCTCTAAGCAGCTCCTAGAAAACAAATATCTGAATCTTGTGAGAGAGAAATTAAGGTGATGGGTTTTTTATTGTTGTTGTTTTGGGAGTGGTGGTGTTTGTTTGTTTGTTTTTAAGGCATTGGAATTCTTTTTAATGCAGTCAACTGTTTAACCAACCTACAATGAGTAGTTTCATTTAGTGATGGTCTTGAAGGTATCAGCTCACTGCCACTGTTTCTTGAGGTTAAGTTGGCTTACTATAAAGAGTGATGGACACAAGACACATGTCTGTCTTGGACGTGGAAGAGATGGATTAGAGAGGGAGATTTTCAAGATAGAAAACACTTCCACAGAACTTCAACATAACTGTCTATGGCTATCTGGGGTATATATAGCTGTAGACAATAGTGAGCCTGTGAGTTCCTTATAGGTAAATGAGAAGCACAGAGTCCTTAAAGGATTCTCTAAGGACACTTTGATAAGTGTCAATGTGTCCCCACACATGAAACCATCATCACAACTATGGTGTGGGATGCTTTTTGTTTTTCCCATTTTGGTCTTTCTTCTTCTCTCCCTGTTTCTCTGTCCTCTTTTAGATCACATCTATTTTATCTGCACCTCTCTGACACTAACTAGCTATAGTTTCACTCTTTAGTTAGCTTAGTAATTTACTTAATTAGAGATCACTTTACATTTTACAATGGTGGAGTTCCACCTCTTCCAAACTGGCCTGTGTGATATTTTTGTCATGTGTTATTTTTATGTGTTATTTAATTTTTTTATGTGTTATATAATAAATCATGTGTTTATTTTAATAAACAAGTTAAAAAGCAAATTAAATAAGATTAATGGAATAGTAAATAGCTACCCATGTGGCTATCACTTCAGTACACTTCCTTCTCTTCTGGGTTCTCATTTCTCCTGGCCTGAGGGTGGCTTACACTGTGTCTGCTACATCTTTCAGTTTTTTTTATGTCTACAAGAATAGCTGTTTTCTGTTTTGGAACATACTTTTATTGAGCCTAAATTCTATATTGGAGTTTGGTCTGTTCCCTTCCTGCCTCCTCCTTAGCTGTATTATTCAGCTTCCCTTCAACTTAAGGAGTCTGCTATATTCTGTAAACTCTATCTCATCAGTATCCTGTGATTCCTATTATTCAAATTAGCCTCTGTCCTTGCCTGATGCCTAGGGTTTTAACACTCATCATTTTCTATGGTTTACCCTGTTTTATTGTTGTTTCAGAGAAGAGGGCAAATTCAGTCTTTGTTACTCCATTTGATTGGAAATAGAAAGTTTTTCTTCCTCCCCCTCCCCTCCCCCTCTACCTCCTCCCCCTCCCCCCTCCCCATCCTCCTCCCCGTTTCCCACCACCACCACCACCACCACCACCACCACCACCACCACCACTACCACCATTAAAAGATGAAATAAAGTAGAAAGGGAATTGTTACCTATTAGTAACCTTCCTTTGCTGGCTAGCACCATTCTTTGTCAGGAATCTGGTCTACCAGGCACTTCAGACAGCCCTGACAAGTGTGAGCCAGCTTACCCTCTTCTTTGCTAATACTGTCCAGTGTTCAACCTCAGAGGAGGCTTTTCCTACTCCCTACTGTCACATTCCCATCTCCTCCCAGTTCCTCCTCCCAGTTCATAGGCCGAGGCTACTCCTGAGTTAGTCCTACACTGCAGGAACACGGGCACCCATGGCTGGACAGAGCGTCATCACGCTGCTGAGACTTTTGGTTTTTTTTTTTTTTTCCTGTTCAGTTTTATTGAGATGGAGACTTGTGTAGCACAGGCTGGCCTCCAATTCATTATGTATCCAGGGATGGCCTTGAACTCCTGATCTTCCCCAGTGCTAGGATAGGCATGGTTACCTCGTCTCGCTTCTACTTGAGCTCATTAAATGCTTTCTGACTGCTTTCAACTTCTACCAATGCAGGTGTTATTGCTGAATGGCCAATATTGTTGCTTGTATTTTATAGATCTGTAGCTATTCTCTCAATGCATAAGTAACAGATTTTTTTTTTATAGCCATGTCTACCCTTTATCAAAATGCTAGAAAGGATAGAACTGCAGAGAACAAAACCAAAGCAAATCAGTGAATTTCAAATTTGGAACCATTGCCACGGTATTGGGCATAAACCTCATTTCACATACTTAACTATTCAGAAAATAAAAATTGTATGGATTTCTATGATGGACTCAGTCTTGTCAGGGTGGAGAAATCTCAGTTGGATCATCATAGGGTTTCACATGTTTCTCGCTACATTGTAGTCATGTGACGGTGCTTATGGTTGGGAAATGTTCATACTACCTCTTGCCACATGTCCATACACACAGTCAGTGTAGCCTACTGGCTTTGTCTACTTCTGACACTTACATACAAGCCTACAGCAGATGTGCTCTCCGAGGTCCAGCAGTGTTTGATGCTGCTCCTGGGAAGACATAATTGTTTTTCTTTCTTGTCACATTGGTCTGTAGAGACAAGAATGAGATGCTGGCTATTTCTTCTCAGTGTTCTGACTGCTCATCTCTGGCCGCTCCTGAGAAGTACAATATAAATCACTCTGTTCTCGGATTCTTGGGATTTCTACAGGGATTCTCCTTAGAGTAGCAATCAAAACACAGGTGCTAGAGAGCAGTGGCTTGCCCTCATGCTCTCTCTTCTCTCCTGCAAGCTCAGACTCTATCTGCACCCTCTCCCCCCTCTCTCTCTGTATACATATTTACATAAACATCCATCAATGTTTTCTCCTAAATTATTGATCAAATATCTCCTTTAACTTCCTTTTAAATTCTAATCAAGTGCAAAACACGACTCAAGAAGTGTCTCCTATGTATGATTGTCTAAAATAACAACACAGATAAGTCTAGGTGCCTTAAGTGAAGAAAGTTGAAAGACAAAATAAAATGTGATAAAAATTAACATAGAAAAGTGCTACTCTGATGCCTCGTTTTCTATTTTCGGGGGGGGGGGGTTATTGTTGTTGTTGTTGTTATTTTCTTTTCCTTATCTCTTTTCTTCTGAGCTCAACCATTCATTAGTAGAGTGATCTTAAGAAATGTACTCTGCTTTCCCATCTTCACATCTGAAAAATGGGAATAGCTCTCTCTCTCTCTCTCTCTCTCTCTCTCTCTCTCTCTCTCGGACATTATCTAGTACTTAGTACTAATTAACTGCCAATGATTAGAGTAATTATAACGAGTCACATAATAATTAAGTGACTAAAATCGTGAGAGCACAATCTTTCTTCTACACACATTGGCAAAACGTATAATTTGAGGTCTAGGAGAGATATAAGACTTCTCCCAGCCCAGCCTCATCATTAGCCAGACACAAAAAAATATTCAGCAGAGTGTCTTGCTGTGGTTGACTTTTTTTCCTTGGGATTCTATTTCTATTCACCCCAGAGGGTAATGAGAGACCAATGGTATGATCCCACCCAAGCCTCACTTGGACAACCGATGAGCTTAAATGGGGTTACTTACGGGCATGTGGGTGTACAAGAGCACAAATAGCTTAAGGGCGTCTTTACCACCCAAGAAGACTCTTCCTCCTCCAACAATTGTTAGTAGGGCACAGATCCTCAGATTGGGATATTCACACTCTCTGGGAGTCCTCCTCTCTCCCAGATGGAATGTCAGAGGACCCAATCTTGTGTCTTCCATGGCTAATCACAGCCTCTCTGCATTCAAGATAGATGCAGCCACATCATGCCCAGAGGACTAAGTTCTACAACATTTGCCTAAGAGAAACGGGCTGCTGTATCAGGACCAGCCATCCTGATTCTAGGTAGAGAAGGACATTCCCACGAGAGAAGAAGACTTACACTTTACTCCCAGCATCCCCATCCTACCTCGACACTCTAGCCACATACAGAATCTGATTCCCTTTGCTTGTAACAACAGCAGTAGCTATTGATAACAAGCGGGCTATTCCCACAAGGTAATAGTGCATAAGGGCAGGCATCTCCAAGGGCGAGGCCGCAGATGAGAAAAGTATAGCTATATAACAAGTGCTTTTACTATGTCACTGGTATCTGACACTTTCTCCCTCTGTCTCTCAACTTCTCCTCTGTGAATTACTGGGGTTGGTTAAGAACTGGTTTTCCAATGATGTTACAAAGCAGATTCCCCAAGTCAGATGCCTTCAGGGTGGGACTCAAGAGATTGCAATGTGGCTCAGTGCCTTAAATGGTTCTTAAGGTCTGGGAATGAGTAACCCAGGGGGACTCATGTAACCCTTCATAGGCTCTTGTGAATTCACTTGTCCCCAGCTGGTACACAGTTTGGGGACGTTAGGTGCCATTTGTGAGGTAGAGAAAGCGCTTTCTTGTTGGCAGGCTTTGAGGCTTTGCAGCAAGTCCCTGCTTCCAGTTCTTTCTGATCTTCCAGCCTTCTGATGAAATGTGACAGACCCATCTCAGGCTTCCACTGCCATACCTCTCTTGCCATAACGGACCGTACCCACTCTGGAACTTTAGACTGAAATAAAGCTTTTCTCCTTTTAGGTTTTTTTTTTTTTTTCAATAAATTATCCCACAGCCACAGAAGAGAAACTGATAAGAGTGTCTAAGCTTTTTTTTTTTTTTTCCTGTTCTGACATGCTTTAATTCTAAATGAAAGTCCCAGACTTGGCAACTTTGCCCACAGTGGTATTGAAATATGTGTCCCAGAAAGCTGATAGTTACAACCTGACATGTACATTATCTCTGAAAGGTCATCTTCAAACTGTGCTATCACTGTGTGTTTCTACCCTCCCAGAGGGCCACAGAATGCAAGTTCCTCATCTGAACAGAGAATGGTCTCCTAGTGTGATGAGCCACCACGTGGCTTCTCAAATTTCTGTGAGTCCCAAAATTACTTCTGTAACAGTCTCCTTGGGTTCCGAGGCACATGGACTGTTATGGGTGACATGCTGTTTTGAGGTGGTCTTTCATATATTTGAAGTCAGGTAACCCTCTGAATTAACTCTTAGATCTGTCTGCCATCACCAAATCCCATTGGGCAACTTAAGCTGGAGGTAAGACTCTCAAATTTAAATTATTCCAGGGTAGAAAAATCCAGCTGGTAATTAAAGCTTTGGAATTAGTCATCTGTAGCTGGGACAGGAGGATGATACAGGATTTCTCCTCACAAAGGTGGAAGGTGCAGATGAACTAATTCCTCTGTATGTACATTTCTTCAGCAGGTTTTCAGAGCCAGCATGTGCACTCTAGCACACCTTGTCTAAAAGAAATTGCATTTCCTATAGCCTAAGAAATACCAAGAGCTTGCTGCTTCAGCATGAGCATGTCTTGTGGCCATTTTTTCATATTAGTATGAATTGGCTTATTTTTTAAGTGTTAATTACATTATTTTATAGGGTTCATCTTTAATCCTCTTTTCTCTCAAAACACGGTGTATAACTTCACAACATATTTTTGAGTCTTGACACATGCATTTTTTCCCTTTAATATGAAACTAGGAAGCATTTTTGATTTGTGGATGAATATTTGGGACTAAAGTCTTTTAGATTTATCTCTGGAAAGATTCAACTGGTTGATTGTAGAATTTGCTGACTTTATAAAACACTGTCCTTGAAATAACGGTTGATGTTATTTACCATCCAACTGAGAGATGTGTAATGTCACTAGTACCATATCTACCTGCTCTCAGTAAAGCATGGAGGTTTTCCTTGTAGGTGGAAATACTGTGGGCTATTTGCTGCCCATGGTTTTTAAGGTTAAATCTAAAATCACTCTTCTTGCTTAGAAAGCAGCAATAGTTTTCTTGCATCTCTCCCTTCCCTTCCTTGCAATAGCATTGCACAAGTGCTAAGAGAATGCAATGAGCACCCAGAGAAAGCAGTTCCCTCAAAGGCAGACCTGGCAGCTGGTCCCCACCTAAACCATCCTGAGAGCTGCCAAGTGTTGTCCTTGTATGAGGGGATGTAAACCAAGTGTTCTCATTTTCCCTTTTTCTTGTAAAGACCTAAACAGAGCAACCAAAATATGGATGAAAAGTAGATAACACAGCAGCCATCCTGGTTTTATGCCCTGGGATTCTTTGGCCAATGGCATAGGTGAGTGTTGTCTTTCCACTTGGCTGAGTGCTTTGAATTAGTTGTTCAGCACCCGGAACCATTAATTACTCCAAAATACCCCATTTCCCTTTCACTCTCAATTAATGAGTTTCTTAACGGCATTGTGTGTTGAATTTCACAGAATGGAAACACAACACTGGACACATTAGATAATTAGGTTCCTCCTAACATAGACACACTTGGTAGCTAGAAAATTCACAGTGGTGTAGCTAAGGCAATTCAAGATCAGATGACTCAGTATGCAAATTGCTCATCCATGTAACTTACCTTAAACCTTCTTGTCTCCTTGGACATCAGCAATTTCCATCTCTTGCCCATTTGTTGGCTACTTGTAAAGAAGATACCCCTGAAACAAATTCACCATCGAAACTAAGGTTGGCAGCTTAACACATGGATACTTTCCCTGTGAACAGTGGATTCAGACATGTTTACTTCATCTTATGTGACTTTGTGTTTACCATTGTAGCTCTAGACTTCAAAAGGGCCCTCTGTTCAGAGGCTCCACATTGTGTGAGTCCCTTAAAAGGGCAGCTTGATGACAAGAATAGTAATCTATCATGCCATCCACTAAATGCAAAAGCAAAGAATGACAAGCAAGTCACATCTCTGAAATCTTTTAGAATGATTCTTTACTTGCATATGTCGGCACCTGGAGTCTCTAACTTCTTTGTAATGGCCAAGGCTCTTCCATATAGCTTGGAAATAGTGATATCGAGAAATATCCTCTCACTATGCAACTTATATTGTACCAGAAACAGCAAGAACTCACTGACACACGTATGAATTCCCAAAGGAGAACTCAATTTCACTGTGCGATAAAATGTTGAAAAAAAATGTTTCTGCCAACAGGTTTTCTTTTTCTGTTCTGTCACAGTTTCTGTGGAGACTTCCATTAGGCTAACCTCAGGTTCTGTGGAGATTGAAAGATAGGATTTCAACTATAAATTCTGTGTGGTCAAGTCATTGAATAATGAATGAGTCCTTAAATTTAGATCCCTGAACTCAGACTTCTTTAAAGGCCAGGCATGGTAGTATTTGTTTATAACCCTATACTGGGGAAATGGGGTGGAGACATGGATCCCAAGAACTCATTGGCCAGCCAGCCTAACTCTGGGTTCAATTAGAAACCCTGTTTCAAGTCAGCTATTGGATGGATCACAGGGCCCCCAATGGAGGAGCTAGAGAAAGTACCCAAGGAGCTAAAGGGATCTGCAACCCTATAGGTGCAACAACAATATGAACCAACCAGTACCCCGGAGCTCTTGACTCTAGCTGCATATGTATCAAAAGATGGCCTAGTCGGCCATCACTGCAAAGAGAGGCCCATTGGACATGCAAACTTTATATGCCCCAGTACAGGGGAACACCAGGGCCAAAAAGTGGGAGTGGGTGGGTAGGGGGGTGGGGGGGAGGGTATGGGGGACTTTTGGGATAGCATTGGAAATGTAAATGAGGAAAATACTTAATTAAAAAAAAAGAGAGACCCTGTTTCAAAAGGAAGGTGTTGTGATGCAGATATATCAGATGGGGAAGGGCTCCTCATAGTCCACTGATCTCTGTATTGGATCTAGTGTGGTTTTCTGTAGCAATCTCCACTCACTATAAAGAGAGGCTTCTTTGCTGAAAGGTGGTAGCTATACTTCTCCATAGATGCTCGGAGAAGGAGAATCTACCTTTCCTAGGGATGAGCCCCTTATTGGTTGTCCATTGCAGAGTGGTCATCCTGAAACCATCTATACAGAAACAACAAAAAATTGATTCAGCAGGTTGTATTTATATATGTGTACGTACACATATATGTATATAATATGTCTGTCTGTGTGTCTGTCTGTGAGTATATAACAATAATATAAAAAGAGGCTATCAATTTGAGAGTGGGGGTGGGGTCATGGGAAAGGTTGAAGGAAGTATATCTTGGAAGGGATGATGGAGGAAGGGGGTATTGATGCAATTCTATTTCAATTAAAAATATTTCTAAAAATCCACTCCTTCCAAAAGCAAAAAAAAAATGTAAAGTGGAGAGCAATAAAGGAAGAATACCTCTGCTTGACAAGGGCAAATGTGTCCCCCACACTATGCATGTACGCACACACATGCACACAAGAGGGGGAGAGAGAAAGGAAGAGAGATAGGAATTTCACTTAGATTTCTATCAAGTGTTGCAACTTAAGACATTTTTTTTTAACTAAAATCTTCACTCCTTAAAACCATGTGGAATAGTTATGGCTTTGTGCGGAGTTTAATTTCTGGTTCTTCCTAGAACTCAAATGGCGTTGAGAAAACTTGCACTCAACCAACTTATCACCCAGACAATATCATTTTACAGTCTTATTCTCTAATAATTTTTTTCAATTTTTTATTAGATATTTTCTTCATTTACATTTCAAATGCTATCCCGAAAGTTCACTATACCCTCCCCCTGCCCTGCTCCCCTACCCACTCACTCCCACTTCTTGGCCCTGGCATTCCCCTGTACTGGGGCATATAAAGTTTGCAAGACCAAGGGGCCTCTCTTCCCAGTGATGGCAGACTAGGCCATCTTCTGTTACATATGCAGCTAGAGACACGAGCTCTGGGGGTACTGGTTAGTTCATATTGTTGTTCCAACTATAGGGCTGCAGACCTCTTCAGCTCCTTGGGTACTTTCTCTAGCTCCTCCATTGGGGGCCCTGTGTTCCATCCTATAGATGACTGTGAGCACCCACTTCTGTATTTGCCAGGCACTGGCATAACCTCACACACAGCTATATCAGGGTCCTTTCAGCAAAATCTTGCTGGCATATGCAATAGTGTCTGGGTTTGGTGGCTGATTATGGGATGGATCCCCACTTGGGACAGTCTCTGGATGGTCCACCCTTTTGTCTCAGCTCCAAAACTTTGTCTCTATAACTCTTTCCATGGATATTTTGTTCCCTATTCTAAGGAGGAATGAAGTATCTATGTGTTGGTCTTTTTTCTTGTTGATTTTCATGTGTTTTGCAGATTGTATCTTGGGTATTTTTACACCAAATAAACTTTAATCCAAATATTTTATAACCCAGCTTCAAATTCTGCCAATCTTTTTAATGTTATTATCAGTTTAGATCATCTGCTGTTCATACCACCTATGTTTAAGGAAACTCATTTAATTATTATAAAACATCATTGTATATATTTAGTATACATTTTCATTGTAATGCATGGTTTTAGTTTTCAACACAATATAAAATCACTTAGGAAAAGAGTCTCAGTGAGGAGCTGTTGAACCATATCTTTGCAGGACTGTTTTTGTTACCTTAATTGATGCGGTAAGATCCAGCCCACTGTTGATCATACTAGTCCCTCCATTTGATTCCTGACACATACACACTAGAGTGGAGTAAGTGAGCTGCATTTTAAGCATGCACTTACCCTGGTCTGCTCTGAACTACGGTTATGGCTAGCACTTCCCTGTTTCTTCCTTGACTTCTCCATAGTGATAGAATGTGACCTAGAACTGTGAGCTGAAGAAAACTTTCTTGTAAAGTTGTTTTTGTCAAGAAGTTGTTTTTTTGTTTGTTTGTTCTTTAACAGTCACATCAAGGAAACGAGGACCTGGATGCCAAGGAAATACACTTGAGATAAAAATGTAAACCGTCATCTCTTAGGACAAGAGTTTGCCACAAGACTCACTCAAACCTATGACATGGCTCTGATGCATTAAACATTGGTTAGCACTGAGATATAATGCTGAATTCATCCGTCTTCTCTGGAGGAGTTCCAAGTCTGGGAGACGAGATACATTGACTCACGCTAATTTCAAATTCAACTGACAAGTGTGCTACCACAGAGAGAACAAGAAACTACCAAAGTAAAACTTATTTTTCTCTGTGTTTTTCCAGTTTCTAAGTTTCCTAAATAAGCATGCACTACGTATGAAATAAAAAAAAAAAAAAGCAAGACAACGAACGTGTTAAAAAATAAATTGACAGGAGAGAATAATAAAAAGGAACTTTAAAAATATTGATTTTTGTTGGTTATTTAACACAGAGAAGAGAAATAAACTTTGAGAAGGGAGCCAGGAAAACCCTTGGCCAGAGGAGTGCTACAGTTATAGTCTACATAGTGAGTATCACTAACTAGCAACAGAAGTTTGGATAAAGAAACCAAAAGTTAAACATAACCTTTAATATTGGATAAACTAGAAAATTTTCAGAAAATCTTTATGTGTATGAAGGACCTTGTTGGTAGGATTTAAGCACTGTTATCACAGTGAAGGGAATTTCGAGTGATATGTCACTTCGGTGTGTAGAATTAAAAAGTAACCTTCTATTAGTGGCACACCCTAGAGATTCTTCTCTTGCCGTAGGTTGAGACGTTCTTCTGTGTCTCTGATTTTCTGGCATCTGTGACAGTGCTAATGATATAATGGTGTGAATGCATACATGTTAAATAAAGAAATTAATTAGTATTTCTCAGTAAATACTAGAGACCCATTGGTAAACTCCATCACGGCCCACTTTTCAGGACGGGCATGCCACTGTGTGTGGAGCACTTGCCTGGCCTGGACAAAGCAAGGAGCTCTGTCTCTAGCATTTAGTTAAAAGAAAATCCCACTGGGAGAGCTACTTCTTGATACCATTGATTACTTTAGAGCCCAAGCCTTAACCCCATTGATCCAACTATACTTAGTTCTCCTGAATGTAATAGTACCCTAAATGGAGTGTCTGAACTTCTGTAAACTGAAAATATGTCTGACTTTCTATTTTGAAGAAAACATTTGATTCACTTGCAGGGTTAGTTATACATGTACTTCAAAGCAAATCACCCAGTTGAGGTGACAAATTGGTTGGTCAGCTCTAGAAAATTCATTAATTCATAAAGAACTCTGGCTTCCAAGAGCAATTCCAGAAGGACTCAAGTCCAACATATATCAATACAGGTTGTACTGGCTGGTTTTGTGTGTCAACTTGACACAGGTTAGAGTTATCACAGAGAAAGGAGCTTCAGTTGGGGAAATGCCTCCATGAGATCCAGTTGTAAGGTATTTTCTCAATTAGTGATCAAGGGGGAGGGCCCCTTGTGGGTGGGACCATCTCTGACCTGGTAGTCTTGGTTCTATAAGAAAGCAGGCTGAGCAAGCCAGTGGAAGCAAGCCAGTAAGAAACATCCCTTCATGGCTTCTGCATCAGCTCCTGCTTCCCGACCCGCTTGAGTTCCAGTCCTGACTTCCTTCAGTGATGAATAGCAATGTGGAAATGTAAGCTGAATAAACCCTTTCCTCTCCAACTTGCTTTGTGGTCATGATGTTTGTGCAGGAATAGAAACCCTGACTAAGACACAGGTCAATATAGAAACCCAGATTTAACCTCAAACCTTTACATTTTATGACCAGCCAGTAAAACTGAAGCCTTTCAAAACAGATTTCTTTCCAACTTCAAAATACAAGATTCCATGTTCTGCTCTGATTTGCCAAAATTTTGATAAAAACCAGCATATCTAGACATGAGCTGTTCACCCCTCATGTAAAGCAAGGGTCACAGCCAAGCATTAGTGCTGTTCTTTTAGAACCCCATTCCTAGCTTGGCTTAGAAACTTCAAAATTTCCAAAGGGTACCATGGAAATTCCTAATATCCTTGGAAAGTTTAAATCTAACTGGTTATTTGAACTGGAATGTTTTTAATAAAGTAAATATCAAACCAATAACAATGACCTCCAACTCTTTACAAAGACCAGTGATGTGGAGAAGGAAGGACGGTATAGTGGTCAGCTGTTAGGGTCTTGTTGGAGCCAAGAACTCTGCATCAAAGGTACTGTGCTTCCTTCCCAGGCTTCTCTGCAGAGCCCACAAGCAAAAGTCAGAAATAGCATAGATAATCTGAAATTTGACTTGGAAGTACTCGGTTTTTGTTTTTCAATCATTTGCAGTGAATTGAAATAGGTTAACAGCCCGATGTGATATATTATCTACATTTAAATTGTGCTTGCTACTTTCTTTCTGGAACAGGCACCAATAGTTCCCAGAAACTCTAGAGGTTATGTGTGCACGTGTTTAAGGGAAGAAATGGAGTTGGAAAGAAAATGTGCTGCAGGCACTACAGAATGTGAAGAGAAAGAGGGGAAGAATGTGATCAAGGAACATTATGTCCATATATGAAATTTTCAAAGATTAAAAACATGTAAAAGGGCTATTTTATAAAACTGGTAGGCATCCACTCCACCAAGCCACCAGATGGTCAAATCAAATCAAATGCATAAACATCAGAAACATTTAAAAACAAAGTAATATGATACCTCTTAACATCATCTCTCAGATTCCAAGCATTTTGAAGAGGTGAGATGTCTAATAAGGAACTCAAAAATGGTTTTTAAAAGTTATTAAACCACCAATCAAAGAAAACACATGGTGGAACTCATGGCTCTAGCTGCATATGTAGCAAAGAATGGACTAGTTGGTAATCAATGGGAGGAGAGGCCGGTGGTCCTGTGAAGGCTCTATGCCCCAGTGTAAGGTAATGCCAGGGCCAGGAAGCAGGAGTGGGTGGGTTGGGGAGCAGGAGGAGAGGGGAAGGGATAGTGGATTTTTGGATGGGAAACTAGGAAAGGGAACAACATTTGAAATGTAAGTAAAGAATATCTAATAAAAAGAGTTATTGAGGTCCAAGAGAATAGAAATGAATGTTAAGTAGAATGAAGAAATAAATGAAAACTCCTGCAAAGAAAAGGAACTTGAAAATGAGCCAACAAAAATCTTAAAAGTGAAAAATCTCAATATGTCAAACACAAACATTCAATTGAAGGTCTCAAAAATAGACTAGATCAAGTGGGAAAAAATTCAGAACTTGAAGACAGATTTTTCAGAATATCACGCACACAGCCAGCAAGATGACTGGTGACTGTGATAGGCCCCTGGGGTCACAAGCTTTTCATTGTCTATGAGAGTATCAGAATTGCACATCAGGAAGAAGACAACTTATTTCATGAGTAGTATTGGGGAGACTGGATAGCCATATACACAGAAGGAAACTAGATCTGTATGTCTAACCCCCCGCCCCCCAATCAACTTAACAATGGATCAAAACCCGTGTGGAAGACATGAAACTTTGAAACTGCCAGAGGCAAAGAGGCAAAGGCTAGTTATAAGTATAAACCAGGATCTTCTGAAAAGGATCCCGGAAGTAGTCCTAGGATTGGCAAATAGGATCGTATGAACTTAAAAGTTTTTGAACTTTAGTGGAAACAATCACCCAAATAAAAGGCAGCATGGGGAAAATACATAAAGAACTTGGAACTTAACCATAAGAAATGAAGAAAATCCTCTAACAGACTAACGAACTGGCTAGACATTTCTCAAAAGAGATGTCCAATTCATATTAGAAAAAGTGAAAATTAAGATTCCTTTGAGATTTCATCTCAGTCTAGTCTCAATGGTGAGGATTCAATGAAAGACACACAGCTGATGGAAATATAAATTGATGTGGTTACCATGGTAATCAGTATTGGCATTCTCCAAAAAACCTGAAAATTCTACTTCAACACACCACAGGGATGCTTGTAAATCCAAGATCATTGCTGCACTATTCACAGTACTAGGAAATGTAGCCAGCCTAGGTGTCTACCAATGAATGGAGTGATAAAGAGAAGACAGAACACATAACTATGAAATTTTATTCGGTTAGGAAAATAAAATCCAAATGCTTTCATGAAAATGGATGGAGATAATACATAATCAGTAGAGTAGGAACAATCAGGCAGATACCTCATGAGTGTCAAATTGAAAAATTAATTTGAAAAATTATAATATCTAAAAGAAATGGAAAGATCTATGGCCACACTTGACCCAGAAAAATTGAAACAAGAGGAAACTTTCAAAACATGAAAATATCATTAACAAGTAATAAGACTGAATCAGTAATAATGTCTCTCAACAACAACAAAAACAAAAACAAACAAATAAACAAGCAAAAAAACAGCCTGGAACCAACCATCTTACTGGGATTTTGAAAAGAAAAAAACAAAACAACAGCAACAACAACAACAACAAAAACCCCACCACCGCTCAGGCTCATGGGAGTGGTTGGAAGAAAACCTTTCTGGACTCTTCCTCTGAGGCCAGCGTTCTCCTGTTATCAACATCTGACAGAAACACAGCAAAAATGAAAGTTACAGACCAAAGCCCCTGCCGAGTACAAATGCAGGGATGCATAAGGAAAGAGTAAATACAGGGAAATATAATTCAATAATACATCAAAATGCCCATAACCATGATCTACTTGGTTTTGTTCTGGGGAAGGCAAGCAAGCACAGTGCAGTCTCCAGAGAGCAAGAGCTGGGGCACATCCTGTAATAGAAGGAAAGTTGAAAGTTATATGGCCATCTCAGTACATGTAGACTCCACATTGGATGCAGGAAAACACTCCAAATCCATGAACTGATTAGGTATAATAGGATTGTGTCTCAAAGGCAATGTGACAGGCCCATGGCCAAATTACACCGGAGAAAGTAAAACAGGGTATAGCTTCTGTGATAAGGAACATGACAAGTGTGGTGATAGTCACCGGCTTTCTTCATGGAAAAATAGACATATTATCCAGAGATTAGGAAGGAGAGAGAGGGAAGAAAACTCCATATAGATGGTAAGAGAAATCAAATTGTCTCTGTTTGCAGGAAATATGATTCCATATACATAAAAATTGCATGACTCCACCAGAAGACTGCTAGATCTGATAAATGGTTATGGAAAAGTAGCAGCCTATAAAGTTAGCATACAATAATCAGTATCTAATAACAAATAAAAATTATAGGAGAAGCCCTATTCATAATACACACACACTATGTATATGTATATACATATATATATGCATGTATATTTGACTATATATAGTCTATATATAGTCAAATATATATATATAAAATAGTCTATATATAGTCTCTATATATATATATATAGTATATATATATATATTGTCTGCACAGAAATGGACAGAACTAGATATCTCATTATGTGAAGCAAAATGAGGCAGACTTGGGGAAAGAAGCATTGTGCTCTCTTGCATACATGGAAGTTAAAACACATCAACTTGGAATTCAGAAAAATACCAGTGGAGCAGGAGTGTGGGAGACTATTGAGGGTGAATGCTTACTGTTAAGTGTGTTCTGGGCATGTGTAGAGAAATCACAATGAATCCAACTAATTTGCACAATGAGAATTTGTTATAGCAAGCAGTTATAAGTCTGACTCCCCCAAGTTGCCTTCTGACATCCACACATACACTGTGACATTCTCTCTGTCTGTCTGTCTCTGTCTCTATCTGTCTCTGTCTGTCTCTCTCTCTCTGTCTCATACACACATACGTGCACACACACACACATACACAATAAGGTAAATAATACACTGAAGCTTAGGACTGGATGTCTAGGAAATCCTAGAAGACGCCACCAGCGCTACATTGGTCAGAGCATGTGGAGGTATGAATATAACAGGGCATCTGGACCGGGGGACACAGACTCCTGTTATTACTGCATACTAAGGTGCAACAGGCAACTTAAAAATTGTACTTCTTTACATGAGTTGGACAACATGAGTTAGAAATTTAAACCACGCAAGAAAGGGCTCTGTATAGAGTAAATTTAACATCAACACCAACACTAAAACCAAACCCTGAAAACCACACTCTTGACAACATTTAAAGACAAGCATTATTCTTTTGACTGTATTGTTGTGTGTTTTTAATTTTGAAAATTTATTTATTTTATATGTATGGGTATCATGCCAACATGTAAATCTGTGCAATATCTGCATGCACTGCCCATGAAAGCTAGAAGAGGGCATCAGATTCTTTGTAACTGGGGCTGTAGACCCATGGCTAGCCACCGTGCAGGTGCTGGGCATCAAATCCAGGTTCTCTAGAAGAACAACCAGTATTCTTAGTGGCTGAGTCATCTCTCCAGCTCCAACTCCTGCATAATCAAGTATTTTGATAAAAGACAGGCCATCTCCTATGATTTCAGCCAAAATGGATTTTTGTGGCCAAATCATTTAGTTATTTAATTCTTTGGATTTCTTTTTTCATTTTCAATTTTATTTTAGTGGATACATTAAATATACAAATTGTACATTTTTTTGATATCAAAACAGCTAAAAGTCGAGCATAGATTGGGCGAGACTCCTGAGTCCCTACACTTTGCCGCGTGCCTTGTTTTGTTTTGTTTCTTAGTGATTCTTTGTGGGTTTCATATCATGCACCACCCCAGTCCCACTCCTCTCCCATCCCCTTGTGTAGTATGTATGTCACAGTGTGTCTCATAGTATACCCCTCTGTCCACACATCTTCATTTGCAATGAAGTCATTTGCCTGATTCGAGACTTCTGTGACAGCATCAATATTGGATCTTCAAAGGGATTCCTTCCAGTTATCCTGTTGTTGCCTTGTGTCATGAAGATCCTGAAGCTTTGAATCAGCAGAACTGACTCTTCCAACAGTTCACAGATGGCATAGATTTTGGGGTGGGCCAACTCAAAGCCCTAGATTGGGCTTGGGTAGTAGTAGCTGAGTGGATCAGCCCTCCAACTCTCCTGTGTTTATACTACCAGGGTGAACTCCTCAGCACTGCTCCAGCTAGGCCACCCAGTGATGCTATCAGCAGGGTCAGCCATCTTGCTCTCATGCTCTCAGGCCGGCTCACTTGCTCTCACATCTTCAGAACCAGCTCCACTGTGCTGCTCTATCTTGGTGTAGAGCCCACTCTCCCAAGTGCTGCAGCCAGTGAGGGGCTGGGCTACCTCTCCTGTTCCCTTGAGGCTAGCTCACCCATGCCTTTGTGCCCAGGTGAGGTACAGGGCCCCCTTTTCCAAGTGCTACAACCAGTGAGAGGCATGGCTAGTTCTCCCACTCTGATCAGTACCAGCTCTTCCGACTTCCTCAGGTATCAAGGGGTGAAGTTGGGGGAGAGCATTACCCGCATGGCCACTTAGCTAGGGGGCTTTTAACAGTTAATGGCTACTGGTTGAAAGAGACTTGTTTTTTCTTTGGGGATGTGGTCACTCATAATTGCTCATGACCTAACTCCATGCACATACCAAAAGCACTTGTTGGACTCAGTGGGCTATAAAAACCTAAACAGAAGAAAAATGCATGACCTTGGGAGAGGGATATATTGGAGGAGTTGGAAGGGGAAGTTGGGGGATGTACATGATAAAAACACATTTTATATATACACATTGAGAGACTCAATAAACATTGGCTGAAGGTATGAATGAATGAATATATATATGTGAAATTCTCTAAAAGTAAATAAAATGTTTTAAAATGCATATTAGAGGGAACCAATATAATGTTCCAAAAAAGTATAATATTTAAGCTAACTTAAACATCTGTCATTCCTTTATGGAGAAACATTCAAAATCCTTCCTATCAGCATTTTGAAATAGATGCTACATTAACCATACCCATACTCCTTCATGCTCCTATCCATCTGTAACCCGGCGCCCATTCACGCGCCTTCCTCTGGCCTCTAGTACCCACCTACAATTTTACTCTCCATTTCTGTGGGCTCAGCTTTGTTCTCTTTCATGGGACAGAGGGCAGGCCATTTCTAACAGTACAGTTTATGCTTTCTCTCTCTTCCTGTACAACCATTTATTAGTTCTCCACGGTGGTGTTTGTGCCATTCATTGCCCTGTGACTCCAGATTTACCTGTCTTTCCTCCCATGTCTGATGGGCTTTTTGAGGTCTGGCAATGCTCTGTTTCTCGTACTCTTCAAATCTTTTATCCTACTAATGTACCCTGGACATGAGAGAGACTCAATAAACATTGGCTGAAGGTATGAGTGAATGAATAATTCTTCTGAAAGCTGCAATATTGGTTTTTGGTCTCATGTATCCATCCACAAAGGAGACTTTTTGTGCTGTTCAATCAAATTGTGTGTCTGGCCTCATCTTTCTTGGACTAGGTGATCCAAAGGGAATGCTTCTTTACCTCATGACTAATGAGCCATCCAGTCTCCGTTCATTGCTATGACTTTTTAAGTACACATTTATGGAGTTTTTAAAAACCATTTGGAAATGTAATTATCATGTCTCCCACCTATATAAATACAAAAGGGATGGCTTTATTTATGTGCTTAGGTGTATCCATGTATCCAGGGCTTTTTCCTCTCTAGAGTTTCCCCTTTTCCAGCAAACATTACCAGAGCAAAGAAGGTTATGCCCTATTTTCAGTCAGTGCCCATCAAAGGAGACCTGGAGAAAATGTACATACACCCAAGAGTCCCTTGCTCACAGGCCTTAGGTAGTGACTCACTCCTGTTAACAAGAGTCTTTCCCCTCATGTGAAGCAGGTGTTGAAACATTTGGACAGCTCTGTAAAAATCCGAGTGAAATGTGGTGAGCATTAATCATCGGTCTGCACAGTTTTTAGAAAGTGTTTTGGTTCCTCTGAGCCACTTTCAAATTGTGGACTAACCCTTTCTGTGTCCCCTACCACCCCTCAATCCTGTAGCTGCTACTAATAGGCAATACACTCTTAGTCTGTGACTCTCAGTTCTGCCAGCCTGGCTCAGAAGATCTTTGGAGTTATGACAACTCTCAAAATTTCACAACAAATTCGCCACTCTGTGAAATTGGCAGACCCCAGAATTCTCTTGGTCCCTGTGTGGTCTGAACATGCTGCCTCTGGTCATTTGTCTAGGTGGTTACACATTGTTGAGTTCATCCCAAGAAATGTGCTTGCAACAAGATGAACGTTTATGATTGAAAAAATGCCTCTTGGCCAACTCCAGACTAAATTACCAAAGTGCTCTTTTGATAAAAGAAAAGAGTTTATAGCATTTTCCATAGTGTTACCTGGTAGCATAAAGTGTTCCCACTTTATACTAAGTATTACACTGTTTGAAACAATATCCTACTTGAAGAAATTATGCAACAATGTCTAATTTGTCAAAATTCTTTTCTTTCCTTTTCTTTGGGTGGGACAGGGTAAAAAATGATGTTAAATAAGAAATGGGAAGCACATGAACCCCATCCATTAAAGAAAATGTAAACTATGGAGAAATGCTCAGAAATATAAGGTAAAGGTTATTTTGTATTGCAAAGACATTAATTCTACCAAGTTTTATTTATACAGAAAAGCAAAATTGTCATGTTTCATTTTCAAATCTTGAAAAGACAATTTATACTGGCCAGAAGAGGGCATCAGATTCCCTGGAACTGGAGCTATAGACAGTTGCAAGCCACCGTGCAGGTGCTGGGAATCAAATCCAGGTTCTCTAGAAAAACTGCTAAGACATCTCTCCAGCTCCTACATAATAAATCGTTTTGATAAAAGACAGGTCATGTTATCAAACATATAAATGGCTTGAAAAGAAAAATCCATGTAAAGCGATGTCCTACTAGATATAAACATTCTCACAGAATGATTACAACTTCATAATGAGATTTTTTTCCATGGGTTAAGTATATAAATTAATAAACCCATATAGAGAATAAAGCTCCCGTACAAGGTGACATATATACATGGGCCCTTGGTGTCAGACATGAGTTGCCACAGAAGATCAATAGGGAAAGGACAATGCCTTCAGCTGAATTTTCCAGGGATAAACCTCGAGTTGTCAACTCATACATGAAGCAGAGTTTGTGGCCCCGTGGGTGCAATAGAAGTAAATTACACTTCAGTGTTGTCCTTGAAAAGCAGGGGTGTGTGACTTCACAAATTGGCACCTTCAATCATTTGTTAAGGTCACCCTGAAGCAATGTCAATTCCCCAATAGTTCCACAGTTCTCCAAGGATACAGACAAAGCAATTTGCAGTGGACCCATGACCATCATTTGCCAAAGAGCTACTAGGAATGTACTTAATTCAAAAACAAAGGATCAATCAACCTGAGGGTCTGGGTAGAAAGCAAGACTGTTCAAACAGAGACTTCTAATAAATGATGCTAAAATATTTTATATCAATGTTTTAAAAATAAAATAGACTCAGACCTCAAAAGAACTCCAAATAGGATAAAGCAATACAAATTGGAAAGTTAAATCCAGGAAACTTCTCTGTACAGGAAACAGTCTGGAGTATTTGAAGTTGGGAAAAGATCTTAGAAGTAATAAAAACATTACCACAAAAATAATATTAATAAATTCAACTGCATTAGAATGTAAATGGATACTAAAGGCCTTTTGAAAGCACTATATGGAATTGTCTACTATAGAAGCTGTCTAAAATATATACAATGTAAAGAGAGACAGAATCTTGCCTTTGTTGTTGGGACCCAGGGTAGGCACTGATTACATCTCCCCAGGGAAGGAATTTTAGCTAAGATATGGAACAACTAGTATCTTGATTTGCTGTTTGTAAATGTGATAATTGAGATGACTGCTTTGCAGTATAAGGGGATTTCACACAATGCCCCATGGGGGGGCAGGACCCCTGTGCACCACTGTCTAATTTGCTTCATTGTTTGCTCGCTTATCCTCTGTTCTGCATTAAAATGATGGAGTTGAGCGTGTCTAACGGGTCTGGAGTAACAATGACAGGAATGGGTAGAAGGTCAGGAAGAAGATAGCACAGGAAGTTCAGCTTTTGGATAAACTAGATAGTGATGTAAGCGTGAAACATCTTACGGAATGTTTTGAAATAGCCACCATAACCGTCTTGAAGAAACAGAAGGACAAAGTGTCGAGTTTAGTGCGGATGTCATGGATGCTGTTGTCCTTATTTGGATCACAGTGACTGAAGCCATCCATGGTCAACTCTCCCTCTGTTCGCACAATCTCTGTCCTATAGCCATGTTGAGTAATCATGAGCAAGATGATGAATTTGAAAGATTCCATCTCAGCTGAGGGATA
Organism: Mus caroli; assembly: GCF_978045245.1. Classification (NCBI taxonomy): domain Eukaryota; kingdom Metazoa; phylum Chordata; class Mammalia; order Rodentia; family Muridae; genus Mus; species Mus caroli. Next base: position 44,051,569 of record NW_028227267.1, on the reverse strand, counting down.
AAAACAATGTCTGATGTCATTCCATATACAAAATAAATAAATATACAAACAAAATAGTCTTCAGTAGGTGGACAAGTGAATAACAAAGAAGCTACAACATCACTAATGAAGCTATGTCTGTCTGTTCGGTGACTGGTAGTGAACTAGCTGATTTTAAATCAAAGTGATCATGTGACAATGAAGGTAACATTATTAACATGACAGGAAAGTGCCTCTAAACCACATGGGGGAGGTGTGTAATAGAGCTACCAAAGAAGAGTGCTATGCTTGCATAACAATCCTGTGAGGCTACAAAATCTGATAGATTTCTCAGACAATAAACAAAACAAAACAAGGGAGTTCTGATGCCCTTTTCTGAACTTCATGAGCACTGTACACATTTGGTGCACCAACATTCATGCAGGCACACAAACACATAAATAAAAAAAATTAAGTAAGTAAATAAAAATAAAACAAAGAATATCATATAGTAGGATGTCTCTTCAGGTCTAGGGAAAGTCCTTCAAGTTCTCTCAGCTGAAAGTATAGGTACAGTCAACAACAGTGAGCTTTTTAAGTGTGTGTGTGCATTCGTGTATGTGTTTGTATATGTATGTGTGTGTACTTGTGTGTGTACACTCATGTATATTTATGCAGACACTTGTGTGTTCATGTTTGTACATACATGTGAGTGTCTGGGCATGTGTGAGTGATGGTTTTTACGTTGAGGGCATAGTGAAACTTGCAGGAGTCACTTATTTCCTGACACCGTGAGACTGCTGGGGGTTGAAATCAGGGTGTCAGGGATGCATGGCAAGCATCTTCTACCTTCTGAGGGATCTCGATGACCTAGACTTTCAATGAACATGCAATGCAGCTTCCCAGGCAGAGACTGAGTCTGCACTGTGTTTTGCTGCTACAAAGCCCTTATGATGCGTGGAAAGCAGAGGTACTCCAAATTTTCTTCTCTGAAGTACTCGTGTGTGTGTGTGTGTGTGTGTGTGTGTGTGTATGTGTGTGTGTGTGTGTGTGTAAGCGTAAGAACACCATTGCTGATCTTCAGAAGATTCGTCAGGAACAATGGTAATGCCACAGACCACCCACACAGTGAACAGCCAGAGATGCCCTTCCTTCCTGTGCCTATGTTTTGTGCACCAAATTGCTTTAACTATAGCATAAAATACCCTCAGACTGGTGCATATTAAGTTTATATAAAACATAATTTTTAATTTAGACAAAACTCCCAAAGCTGAAACACCTCTCTTGTCCTCAAAGAATCATGGAAATTTGGAAAAACACCAAATTTTCCATTGAGCAAATAGAAAACACTAATTAAACTTTTAACATAGTGGAGGAAAGGTCAGTGAGATCACATAGTTGGTAAAGTTCTTGTCTTATTAAGAATGAAGATCCGAGTTTGATACCTGAAACCCACAGTTAAAATGCTGGTCACACTTGTAGCTGTGAATCCCTGTGCTGGGGGGGAAGAGACATGTGGACCTGCAGGAGTCACTGACCTGCTAGCTTAAGTCACTTTGTGAGCTGCAAGCCATCGAGACTTCCTGAAGTACACAGTGCCTGGCCACCAACGCCTGCGGTCATCCTCTGGCTTCCATACACACAAGCACAGAAAAACACAGACATGTGCTTCTGCACGCATGCACACTCACTCACACACACACACACACACACAGAGTTCCAAAAATGTCCTCAATGAGGACAGGATGGATGTAAAAGCCAGAGGATGGGCAGAGTGCACTGAAACATTGTTTTCTGGCCATGGCATTGCTGTCGCCCACTTGAGCTCGGGGAAACTGCAGTTACCCATACAAGACCTTCATAGCTCCACAACACCCCAGGATTGATAGAGGAGAGGCAGGTGAGGCTCCGCCCTGGCTGAGAAGCTACTGACAGTGGTTTCTGGGGAATGGGGAAAGTAATTTTTCTTGAGGGGTATAACCTCTTGCCCATGAATTAATAAATAATCCCACATTCATGCCCATGCAAGCAACCCTAATAACACTCAGTGGAGTATTAAAAATAAATACAAAGATACGGAAGGAGGAGAAGTGTTGGGAAGAAGAAGGGACAGGTAGTGAATATGATCAAAACATTACATGCATATATGAACTTCTCAAAGACTAAATAGACAATTTTAGAGTTAACTGCAGAATAGTTACTACGCGTTCATTTGCATAAAGTCTGTTGTCCATATACCAATCTTTCCTTGGAACAAAAATCACATTGCAATACACAGCATGTACTCAGCCGCAGTGATGGGGGGGATGTGTATTACTTTAATCTGTAGGATTTTTTTTCACTAAGTGTTATGCAACTTTAATATTTGAAGATGAAACTGGTACTGGAAAGATGACTCCCTGGGCAAGGCACCTGTTGGCAAGCATGAGGATCTGAGTTCAGAGTCCTGCTATCCATTATTAAAAAACGAAGAGACACAAACAAACAAACAAACGAAAACCAGACATTGCTGTGTATCTTTAACCTCAGCACTTAGGGAGCAGAGACCAGGAGGATTCTGGGGGCTCTTGGCCAGCCACTGCAGCTGAAACACTGAGCCCTGGGTTCAGTGAGAAAGCCTGTCTCAAAAATAAGGCAGCGAAGCAACTGTGGACAATATCCTGATATCAATACCCATATATGAACACAGGTATACAACACACACATATACACACACACACACACATATACACACACATACACACACATACACACACACATACACACACATACACACACACAGACACAGACACACACACATACACACACACATACACACACACACACATACACACACACATACACACACACATATACACACACACATACACACACACATACACACACACATACACAGACACACACACCATGAAAAAGAAAAAGAGAAAAAGGGGCAAAGGCCATTTTTAGCCCTGGATGGTAAAGAGGTTAAGCCAGGGTGCAGGGAGCAGAGTCTGAAAATGGCTCCTCCCTTGTGATGACAGTATATTTGGAAAGATCTGAGAGGATGTTTCCAAGGAAACTTAGCAATGAAGTCCCAGACCATCATCTCTGACAAGAAGAAGAAAGGAGGGTGGGGTTTCTGTCTGCCCCATGAGAAGATTAAAAGGAGGAAATGAATTAAATTTTACATTAATTACAAAGTAAACATCTTTGTTTAAAACAACAACGTTGTTGCCCCTGCAGCTATTGAGCCTCAGCAGACAGAGCCAGACGAGGGCTGCCCTAACTGCCCAGATAAGACCTTGCCAAGAGTGAAAGTATCAGCAAGAGGAAATGTATGCTAGACTACAACAAAATTAATTTCAGTGAGGGTATCACAGGGAACAAATTATCATGTCTGATAACACAGAGTCCTTGTAAACCAAAGGACAAAGATAACGCTCAAGTTCAAAGACTTGCCGTTTACTTTGCCTTGAGTGGACTACATTTACTCCGAACACAAGAGGAATAATTAAGGATGTTTCCTGTGCTGTTTCTGATATTAATTAAAGCTCACCAAGGAGACCTGATAGAAGAACAATAGCAATGTAGCCAGTCAGATAGGAGCACAGATTCATTTGCATTGCTTACTGCACGTCAGCTAAAGAATTTGTCGCCGGGCATATTTGAGGCAAAGTCACTTGTTTGTGACTTTGGTGAGAAGACTGTGAAGTAAAGTGCATTTGTTTTGTTGACAATTAATCACTATTCATTTTTCATTCTACGGAAAGGAGACAAAGGGAAGCCCAAATGCAGAGGACACAGCTCGTGGCCAGGTCTTTTGGCAGTAGCCAGTTGATTTGTGACTATCTGACTACCATTGTTTGGCCACTCAAATGTGATTGTTTTTTGTTTTGGATGTATTCGGGAAGAATGTGGGGTTGACCAAGCACTCAGGAATGAAGGTTTCGGCTCTGTGTTCTCACTCCCAGCTATGACTCATCTCTCTAATGAGGTTTGAGGGCAACTGTGTAACGCCTGTGTCTCAGTGTTTCATCTATAAAATGGGAATGGTAAGCACCACATGAACTACCAGGGGAGTTTTGAAGTTACCTAATGAGTGTGAAGGTATTTCAAAACAAATCAGGCAATACGGACATATATATGTAATCTTTTTATCTCATTCTGAAAGTTTTTTGTTGTTGTTGTACAAAACAATGGATTTCATCACGGTATTTTTATACAAATATTTCCTGTCAATAAAGGTTGACAAATGATTTATTTTTAAGGAAGGAAAACATCTCTTGGGAATGAGCTTTCACAATACAATAAATCTCATTTCTCTTGGGTGGTCTTAAAAGACCTGAAGCTAAGTGCTGGGACAGGACAATCTTTCCAGGTTCCCTCAGGTTCTCTGACTTCATCACGCCGTGCAGAGCTGCTCAAATGTGCACACCGTTCGTTCTCATGTTCAAACAGCAGCAAAGTACCACAGTTCCTGTGCATTTTAGAAATTGGACAGCACTCCTGAATGCTGACTAATGTTTTAAATTGCAACTACTACAGTTCTTTCAAACCTCAAGGAATGTTCATAAATCTTAATCTCAATTAATTTTAGCAAAGCAGTGGCAGGGTCATGTTTCAATTAAAATTTGACCGAAGCCCCATAGTCCTTGGGAAGGCAACATAAAGGAGCTGCTTTCAAACTCTGCGGCAGGAGAGGAGAGCAACGACAATTGAACGTTTGTACAAGTGATCTAATAAGCATATGGATGGGTACGGAGGCCAAACCTGGCTGCCAGTTCTGCAGCTAATATTTCTAGAAATCAGCATATGTTGATCGCTGTGTTCTTGAAAACGGTTTCCGAGAGTGAAAACAAATGATGGCTCTCTGGCTTTTGATTGGCCATGTGAACAGAACTATGCGAGATCACCCTGAACTGGGAGCAAGAAGCTTATCTATAGCTGTGTGGGATCGGAGTGAATGCTGGGACTCTTGATGTCATCACTTTCTGAGTGCCTAGCTCTCCAACCTTAAAGAAATGAAAATGATCCTTTGAGTGTGTATTAATTGCACACATATCCGGGAAGATGAAAACATGGGATTTTGTATGATATTTCCTAGTGAAAGCTGGAAGAAGTATGATTTTTCTTCACTTCAGGAAACTAAAACCTCTGGGGATTTTTCAATGTTTAATTTGGACAAAGTCTGTGAAAGCGTTCAGTATTTACCCTGGTGCCACGTGAAGCGTGTGCTTTGGGTCTGAGTTGTCATTTCGGACTGAAATGTGAGTTTCCATTTGAAAAGATGTAGCTTTGACTGGGAATAAAACACTGTCACAGGCTGCTGAGGAGATGCATGGAACTCTCAAATTAGCATCTTTCTAGATGGCCTCTTTCAAGACCACAATGCTTGGAGGAGGTGCAAAAATTGGAAAATTAAGACTTGCCCTAAATAAAAGGGTTGTGCTACATCTGGAGAAGCCATTGCTTTCTTTTGTTTTGAGAGACCTGATTGGAGGCTTCGTGTATTTACTGAGCTACTGTGTGTGCTCTGATGTGAGGTCGTCTCTAACCAGGAACCCCAGTAGAGAGCAATAGAGGCTCTGAGGGCAGGTGGAGGAAGATGGTGTTTAGTAATTCCACTCCTTCAGCTGTTCTCAAGAGTGTCTCAAAAGAAAGGGAAGTCTCTTTCCTTTTCTAGGGTCTTGGTTAGGGTTTTCATTGCTGTGAAGAAACGCCATGACCATGGCAACTCTTATAAAGAAAAAACATTTCAATGGGGCTGGCTTAGAGTTCAGAGGTTTAGTCCATTATTGTCAAGGCAAGAAGCATGGCAGGCATGGTGCTGGAGGGGCGGCTGAGAGGTCCACAGCTGAATCTGAAGTGGACAAGAAGAGAGATTAAGCCACTAAGCCTGACTTGGGCATCTTAGACCTCAAAGCTTTGGTGAAAGTACCAAACAACAAAAACACCCACATTGCCCTTCTGCCTTCCCTCTAACACTCTCTGCTTACCTCGAGTTTCTGTTTCTTCAGTCCTTGAACAGTAAGGCTGGTAATGGAAGGGGAGGCTGAACACACAGCAAAGCCCCTGAGAAAATCTCAGCAGCTTCAGCCCACTAAAGCTGTGTTTGCATGTGCTTCAGAAGAATGCTTCATGGACAGGACCATGCTTCCTGATCACAGAAGCCACTGGACATGGGCATGAGACAGTAGAAAGCATCCCTAAGTTTTTGGGCCACACAGACCCAGAGCCTCTTTAAATGAAGAATGCCTTGTGGAAATAGGGATTTAGCCTAAGGAAGAGTAGCCGCCTTTGTCTCAAGTGTGATGGGGTCAGGGCAGAGGGGTACATATATAAGAATATAATGGGAAGTGACACTGTTGAGTCATTGTATTAGAGACAGAATCGTCTCCATTTACATGTTCTGTAAGGTGGGGCTCGGGTCAGGAGTGAGCATTACAGGGAAGAATACTTAACTCTCAATATGAAGATGATTTTTGCAATAATTACAGTGTGCCAGATTTGGAATGGGCTGCCTCAAAAAAGGAGAGAGTGCCCTTACTCACTGAAAACATTCGGGTTAGGATTAACTCACCCTCAATTAGGGTGATGTAATGAGATTCCTGGGACTGTTTCAACAGGCATGTGCTGTGCTCCAGCCATATTGAAGCTGGGGAAAAAAAGGGAAAGGAAGAACCTATTTTCCTAGAAAAAAAAATTCACAGTGCAGACTGACATGCAAGCAGACCTTTGTTACAGTGTGCACAAAGTATGGGTCAAATTCTGAGAATTCGGAGTAAATGGGATTTCAGTTCTGTTTTAGATTCCAGATGCCCAGATTCTCATACCTGGAAATCATTCCTTTGGGGGCATATGAGATCTTTTCCCCCTTTCCTTCTTTCAAAGTTTTAAAAATTATTATTATTATTATTATTATTATTATTATTATCTGTCTGTGTCTCACTCTGTGTGTCTGTGTGTGTACAGAGTGGCTATAAACAGATTACTTATATTATGGTTAAATGTTACTGTTTTTGCATCTGATTAAGGGGAAAATCTTTCCCCTGCCATCGTGGGCTTGGTGCCATTTTATCATCTTGAAAGGATTCATCTCTCCGTCTGTTCTGCTTTATAAGAACTCTTGAAGGGAAATAATGTAGGCCAGAGTTCTAGTGGGGCAACATAAGCCTTTTACATGGTAGAGAGAGAGAGAGAGAGAGAGAGAGAGAGAATCGCCCAACCACAGTTCCCAGGCACAGCTTTGTGTAGGGAGCTCTGGTTAACGCCTCCTTTGCAATCCTGAGTTGCAGAGACAGAAACAGGGCCCATTGGATGAGCTGAGCTCCACACTTGAACATGGCATAGACAGCTTGTTCAGTAGCAGCATCAGCATATGCCAGCTGCATCTTCTAGGCATTCCCAATTTGGGGAATGGGCATGATCTCAGAAGCTCTTTAATTTTTACTGTAGTGGAGGGGCATCTCCATTTGTCCTGGGGCCTACAAGAGATCAGTGAATGAATACTCCAAGAAGACCCTCCTCTACCTGGGGCTCTTATGGTAGCTTGTGACAAGCTTTGGGTCACCTTGACTAGCCAGGTTTTCTCCTATCTATTCCATCTTCTTTAAGCTTTGTCCACTTCCATGCTTCCCTGAAAATCTATATAGGCCTGTGGGGCTAGAAAGGAGGTAGAGTTGAGATAGAAATGACTTCAGAAAAAAATTGTTCCTTACTTTCCTCACCGCTGTGACAAAATACCCAGATGAAGCATCTTGTAAGAGAAGGTTTTCTTTTGTTTGTTTCATGTCTGTCATGGGAGGGAAGACAAATGGTAAGATGGCATAGGTCCAGGGAAATAGGAACTAGTGGTATAGATGGTTCATATCTTGATGGACCAGGAAGCAAAGAGCAGAACCAGAACCAGAAATCATCTTCCAGGTCTGTACCTCGGCCACACACTTCTGCTAGCTAGTCCACAATGCGAACAGTGGGTGCTATGAAGGTCCCTAAGCAGACCATCTGAGAATTGAATCTTCAAACACACGAGTCTGCTGAGATGTTTCATAATCAAGCTATAACAGTTGTTCCCCTTCTGCTCTACCATTTGCTTTCCATTGTCTTCAGTAGACCAGGTGTGGAGACATGCACTCATCTCCCATTGGGGGGTAGATCCTCTCCCATGCAGGGCTAATTTATAACCTAGTTTGGAGATGACAATTCTAAAAGAACCTTCTTCCCAGCAACTGTAATAGAGTGTTCTTGGAAATGACAGGGGAACTGAGACTAAGAGTACCCATTTTCATAACTGTCCAAACACACCAATAAATATGAAGGGACTAGCACCATTCTAAAAGCAGATTTGGTAAAGAGATAAGAGTTACACAGGTTAGGATGAAGCTGACTGGGCAGGTGACACTGATCATCAGAAGAAATAATTCAATGGTGTCATAAAGTATTCGCTGCTTGTGACCAAGTGTGAATTCAGCAGAAAGTTCCCATAGGATCCAGAAAGAAATGCTTGGGTAGCTCGTGGTACTAATGGAAAATTGAATGAAAACTTGTAATGTTAATTGAGGGCTCCTGTTTCTAACCAGGACAGAGTCAGAAGCAGGAAGTCTCAACATAGGAGTTAAAAGAGACAAAGAATGTGGAATGCACATGTGTGATTTATTTTTGAACATATCTAATGTATGAAACACATTTTTACATGTAAACACTTTAAAATAAATGTTGTATTTATATCAATACTATGGTGCACTGTATTTATACAGATCTTTCATGAATTTCTTATTTTTAAAGTTCCCTACTTGTCAAAGTTTCTAATGTCAAAATAAGAGCTTAAAATCTGACATACGTATGTACAGTGTGGAAACCTGCACCTTACTCTAAGGTCATGACCCATTTGGCAGTCAAACAACTCTTTCACAGGGGGTCACCAAAGACTATCAGAAAACACAGATATTTACATTATGATCCATAACACCAGCAAAATCAGAGTTATGAAGTAGCAGCAAAAATAACCTTGTTGCTGTGGGTCATCACAACATGAAGGACTGTACTGAAGAGACAGTATTAGGAAGGTTGAGAACCGCTGCTCTAAGGTTTGACATTCCCAGGTGGTCAAGTGAAGGTTGTGTCTGCTTTCTCTCATTTTGATGCTCAACTACAAAGCGTCCCTTTCAAGGTCTTTACTGGGACTTTGTTAGTATTTTGTGATTTCCTTTTACATTGTTTTACTGTTCAAAATGTTCCCAAATACAGGTCTGAGGTGTTGGCTAGTATTTCTAAATGCAAGAAGGCACTAAGTGCTTTAAGGAGAAAATGAGATATGTTCAACAAGCCTCAGCTAATTAGGAGTAATAGTAGGATCAGTATTACCTGGTAGTTCCAAACAAAAGGGTCAAAAATATGTACACTGTAATCCTACATTTCCCCAAGGACAGAGATACAGTATTCTTTAATGTACACTTCATGGTGACTTTAAGGAAGTTAAATACTTTACATAATGAAAATTGACTTTGCATATATATATGACTTTTACTCATGTATATATTCACTTTACATTTTGTTTATTTTGCATAGTTTTCCTTATCATTATATGAACATATGTGGCTTGGGGGATATTGAATAGAAGTGGTGAACAAAGAACTGGATGAGCTAAAGGAAGGAGGGGCAGGTTCTCCTGGGTGAGCAGCCCCCTTTGGCCATCTTCTTAACTGAGAGTACTTGCTAACTTTAGATAAAGACTGAAGGTTGGTCTTGAAGGATGGATGCAAGACTTGTGTAACAAAACAAACCCAACAGCTCTACCTCAGAGTTTATTTTCTGAATCCCTGCATGTGAGGCTGGAAACCTTTTGACAAGCTCACTATGGGGTTTGGATGACAATGTCTCCTGTAGGCTCATGTATCTAAACATATGGTCCCCAGTTGGTAGTGCTGTATGGGGATATGAGCAAAGGACTTGACATCTACCCCACAGATTCTCCATGTTCAGCCAAGTTCACTGCTGCTCTAGTCACAACTGATAGGAAATGGAAGCAACCTATGTATCACTCAGTAGATGGGTAACAAAAGTGTAGGACATGTACACAGGAGAATACTAATCAATTGAAAGGAAAATGGAATCATGAAATTTGCAGGTTTACATGATTTACAGATGGATCCAGAAAATACTATATTGAATGAGACAGTCCAGATCCAGAAAGACAAACACCACACGGTCTCTCCATCTGAGGTTCCTAGCTCCAAATTCTTAGATATAAGTATACAGCATTGAGGAACTACAGAAACCAGGAAAGTATAAAGAAACATTGAGAGGGAGGCTTGGGAAGCAAATAGGATACAGGTGATATGATGTGGGATGTGGAATAACAACGAGGGGGCTCCAACTGAGGGGGGTCAATACAGAAGGAGAAGGAGAGACAAATAAAACCAAGGTTGCTTGGTAAAACCTCAAGGAGTCATATTATTTTATATTTACAGAAAATTACACACAATATATAGAGATACAAGTGCTTATATATTCATATAAATATGAATATGCATTGTATGTATATATGTGTATATGCATACATATATCTTAAAGGAAGTTAAACCACTTGGGCTGACAATTCTCCTTTCTCTTATAATATTTAAACATAGTCATCAAAATAAATTCAGATGATCCTGCACTCCAACATTGACTTATAACTCAGTACTGGAGAGATGTAAAGGAAGCTTGTCAGGACCACTTTGAATTTACCTCTACAAGTGAGAATTTTTAGACACATACAGCATTTCTGTACCCTTGGCAAGAACCAGGAGAAAATATTGTAGCATGCTAAAATGATGTTGCAACAAAATAGGGGCCCAGTCAATGCTCATGTGCTTCCATTCTCTCCCGATAGGAACGGATTCTCCATGAAGTAAGAGGGTCACTCAGTGTCAGTTCATGTAAGCCTTTTATTCTCTCTTCCACTTAGCTGGATTGGTTCATATAGTAGCAATACACTTCATTGAGGAAGAAGCAAAAGAAAGACCCTTTCAGTGGTCAGCAAGTTGAGGGCTCTCAGTTTTGTGGGAGCACAGAAACTAGACAGATGAAGGCGAGCTGGTTTTAGAAGTTTATAGCGCATAGGCTGACTCCTGGATAGTGTCTGCCAGCCAAGTAGAGAAAAACAGAATGGGATAGCTTGGGCTATGGGTTGATGTATCTATGCATCAATAGAGCTTGGTCAGTGATTGCCAGTAATGGAGATGTATGAAAATTCTGAGTGCTTGTGAGAAAACTCCAAGAAAACAAGACAAGTCTTGTGGTTTCAACTTCTTCAAAATATGGAATTGTTCTTGGAATGTGTTTTTGTGTTCTTCCCGGGGATAGCAGGTAGAAGTGAGTGTATTTAAGATTATTCAATATTGCTTGCAATTTTTATTCAATTAAATGGTTATATGCCTCCACGAAAAAAAATCACATCCTTGTGATTGTATACAGCTTGAACTCATGAGAACTTTACTCATGTGACTCTTCTTAGCCCTCAGTATAAATTGTCTGATGCTCAGAATAAAGCTGGCTATAGTGCGAGACTTTAGTCTGTCTCATTTACTGACTTCGTTCTTGCAGGTCTCACAGCCTCTAGAGAAGTGACATGTTAGAACTTGTTCTTAGGGGTTAGAGAGAATGCCACGGGAGCTGTGAATGTTAAAGTATTGACAAAGAAGATAAGCATTTTAGATATATTAGTAGGATCGTTGTTTATTTTAAGCCATATTGAAATCATTGTTGTAGAGGAAGTAGTTGATACATGTCTACAGACTGCTAGAGCAGGCTCCTGGTTTTGAGCCACAGCACAAATAAAGCCTGAAAAGCTATCAGCATAAATGTAAACAAGTTTAAAATGAACAAAGGAAATTTAAGCTTTTTTGAGCCTGTGACTATGATTTTAATCTTTTTTTTTTTTAAAGTTTTAGTAGCCAGTACTTATACCTGTTACTAAAAGTAGATGAATTACATGACAACTATATTGATCTAACTGAGGTTTAACATTATGGATTCTATCTTGAACTTTGCAATTTTAATATATCATTCTAAGTCTCATTTTTAACATATCTTAAATCACTTCCTCAGACCATCACAAATTATATAAATCTATTTTGCCTTTTCACTCTGGAAATATCCAGCCACCTTAATTTTTACCAAAATTTTTATAAACCTTTCACCTTTCCACCTGAAAATATTTGACCATTTAACCTTCATGACAACTTCTACCAACTGGGGACTTTATTTACTCCTGTATTTCAAACTCTTGCGACCAAGTTTGTGAGCCCGTTGGAAAGCTCCATTGATTTGCTTGTTAACCAATTTATGCTGGCAAGTAATTGAGCCTCCGTTTCAGAGATTTTTTTTTCTTTCTTTTTTTTTTTTAAAGATTTTATTTATTTATTATATGTAAGTACACTGTAGCTGTCTTCAGACACTCCAGAAGAGGGCGCCAGATCTCGTTGCGGATGGTTGTGAGCCATCATGTGGTTGCTGGGATTTGAACTCTGGACCTTCGGAAGAGCAATCGGGTGCTCTTACCCACTGAGCCATCTCACCAGCCCGATTTTTTTTTTTCTATTTATGAGGTTCGTTTTATTCAAACTTTGTGTTAAGGTTCTCAAGTGTATCAGAAGCAAGCAACATGTTCATCCTTTACACCCAAAGTTATCAAAAGCCAGAGTGTTTTAGTTATATGCAGTGGCTAGGCAGCCTCCAGGGAGGAGCTGGCTGAGGCCTGCCTGCTCCCATAACAGCAGATGGCAGAGCAGCTAAACTGTCTGATGAAGACAGGCTTGGGACACACAGGGGCTAGCTGTCAACACTCATCATAGAGATCTGGGAAAGATACATATTACCAGAGTAAGCAAGAAGTATGAATCAAGTAACCTCTGTCAGTACCGTTATTCCGGGATCCTATGTGGTGATATTGATGGTTTTCTTGGGGGCTAAAGTTCCAGGATGGCATCTGTCTTCAGCTGCCAAATCCAGAAGATTCACGAGATTTTCCTGTAAAGACAAAAATTGGGGGGTTGATCTACCTTGACAAGGTAAAGGGCAGTTGACCCTCCAGTGTCCAGCCTGTCCACAGTTTGTGCAAGGTCGTGGCAGCTGAGATGAAGTGCAGTTCTTCAATCAGTGACTAATGTCACCACATTTGAAGCAGGTTCCAGGTGGAGTCATTGGTGCCCATCTTCTTTGAAGGTTGCCTCAGTCTTCTACCAGAAACTGTCTATCCTGGGAAGCCTTTCCCTACTCTACCCTCACCTTAAATGCCATGTTCAACAGATATTTCCGGAGGGTTTGAGTACCATAACCTAGTCTTTTAATATATCTGATTTTAAATATTAATTTACACTATACAAACTTCAAGTTTACCTTAAACTTGTTTTCAATTACTTGCTTTAGGCTTAGCTTTGACAGCAGATACAGAGGACTGTTTAATAGGAAATATAAATTGACCCCTCCAATCAAGCTTGTCCCTGTAAAAAAAATGCATTTGTGCGTAGCATGACAGTAAACATAGTTCTGAGCACATCCAATTCTTTGATTATTTATGAGATGACTGGCCACTACCTTGTATATCTTAACTAGCTTCAACAGTTTACAGTAAGTGAGTAACTTTTAGAGGTTTAGGATTTCATAACTTTATTCCTGTTAAGTTTGAGCCTTAAAATTTATAATTTTTGCATTGAAGATTCTTTGGCCATACATACAGTTGATAGAAAGACTAGGAACCTCATTTCTCCAATCTCTTTATAGCGTACTTTTTACAAAATATCACAGTTTATTTATATGACTCAGTTTCTACAAATAGCTAAGCCTACCAAACGTATGCTTACCAAAGACATACATGGTTAGACATATGTCTGTAGGCCAGTTTCTGTTAGCCTGAATAGACATTATAACCTTGTTAGTCTGAATAGACATTAAAACCTTAGGAATTTATAAACCTTAATCATCAAGCATATGGTTAGCCTGAATAAACCATTATAACCTTAGGAATTTATAAATCTTAATCATCAAGCATATGGTTAGCCTGAATAGACACTATAACCTTGGGAGTTTATAAATCTTAATCATCGAGCCTATGTTGTTGGAAAGTCTGATTTTCCATACACCTATTTGTGGTTTTGTACTCATCTGTTATGTTTTACTTTTAGGACAACAGTCATCACACAGTATCTATTCTTATCCAAAGTGTTTTAAAGGCCTGTTGTAACCTCCTTAGTCTAGGGAAAGCAACGTAAAACAAAACATCTTGAGTTTCTGCTGTTACCCCCATAGTCAAACAAACAAACAAACAAAAACTATTTTTCTAACCAAGAGTTGAATACAAGTTACATATATATCCAAGTTACATCCTGTAGCAAATTAAGATCACCTATACAAAGAGTGTCTAACTTTCAATCCTTTTCTAAGTTTTAAGCTAACATTTTCTTTTTAGGGATTTTACAGATTTAAAATAAAATAGAATAGAACAAAATAATAAAAGAATTCCTCTCCCACAGGTCTTATAAATCCTGAAATAAAGAAACTTTACATTTCAGCAAAATCTTCAAAGATATTGATAACCTTGAATGAAGGAACATTTTAGCAAACAAAACCAAGAAAATGAGGGAAGGATATTCAAATATTTAAACATCTATGATTATATTTAGCTATTTTAGTTTTATACATAAATTTTTCTTGATTAAAAATTTTTATGTATTGTGAAATAAACAATAGTAACTTCTACTGGAAATAGTTTACCTCTTAGTTGTTCTTTTTAAAAAATATATTTTCTTTATTTACATTTCAAATTTTATCCCCTTCCCTGGTTTCTTCTCCAAAAACCTCCTCCTCCCTTCCTCTCCCCCTGCTCACCAACCCATCCACTCCCACGTCCTGGCCCTGGCATCCCCCTACACTGGGGCATAGAGCCTTCACAGGACCAAGGGCCTCTCCTCCCTCTGATGACCAACAAGGCCATCCTCTGCTACATACACAGCTAGAGCCATGAGTCCCTCCACGTGTACTCTTTGGTTTAGTCCCTGGGAGCTCTGGAGGTACTGGTTGGTTCATATTGTTGTTCCTCCTATGGGGCTACAAACCCCTTCAGCTCCTTGGGTCCTTTCTCTAGCTCCTCGATTGGGGACCCTGTGCTCAGTCCAGTGGTTGGCTGAGAGCATCCTCCTCTGTATTTTTCAGACACTGGTAGAGGCTCTTAGCTGTTCTTAAGCATGTAGTGTTGTTTTCCTAGTCTGTTCTGTTGTTTTCCTTTTTATGGAACTAGGGGACCAGCAGGACCCAGGATAGTGTCTTTGGAGGAAACTTTTAGACAAAACTGACAGGCCAAATCTCATCTCCATAGCCAGCTTTTCAATTAGCACATAAATCACATGACAATTTTCTAATACTATCCATACCCAAAAGACATTTGGATCTCCTTAAGATTAAGCCCAGTGATCAGAGGGAAGGACAAGAGTGGAAAGCAAAAAAGGCTTAGAGATATTGCTTGTGCAGTGGCAGATGTTGTCTGAATTCACGAGAAATTAGAAATTGAATTGCCATTTTCTGGCCATTGAGTCTGATGGTTGAGCTTGTTTTGTGGCTAAGTCATATTGCAGTAAGAAATTAGATGGCTTAATGGTTTCCCTAAGTCAAAGAAGTTAAAGAGATTGGAGAAGGCAGGCCAGAGGAGTCAAGGAGTCTGATTCTGAATGGGAAAAGCCCATGGTTTGGTTAGAGGGAGGAGGAAGACTTCCCTTGAAGAAAGAGCAGTAATAAAGAATTTAGAGTAGCAGAGCCAAGAAGAGGTAGGAGAGATTTGAGAAAGTTTCCTTCAAATTCAGGTATTGGGAGATATCAAGAGAAGTCTCACAAGAAGGAGTGTTTCGGTGGGAAGAAAGAGAGACATATAGAAAGCAACACAGTAAGGAGTAAGTGTTGTAGGACAGAGTCTAAATCCAAGGGAATCTTCAGGGAATGGAGACTTTTCAAAGAGATGCCTAGGATCTCAGTGAACAGGCATCCTTTTCCCATTGATGGGGTGCCCAAAGGGTATGGGGAGGCTGCCTAACCTACCAGCATGACTTTGATGAATGAGCAGAGAGAGGCAGAGAAGGTAGCTCCATAAGCACACTTACCCGTGTCTGTGAGGAGAGATAGGTGAGTTGAGAAGGTAGACGAGAAAAGCAGTTGAAGAGATGGACTCTAAATTTGGAGTCAAATATGGTAGGTGGCAGAAGTCAGAAGAGACAAATGATCTGTACCCAGGAGGGCAAAGTCAGCAGTTTGGTTCTGTTATAGTAAGGACAGGGGTTTAGAGGGTCTAAGCATCACTCTTGGGTTTCAGCACCAAATGTCAGTAGTCAAGGTGCAGTAAACCTGCCAACCTAGATCACCCTATGGGTAGAAAGACAATTTATTGGAGGACACAAACTACCAGGTTGCACCTGGCAGAAAAGCCAGTTTTATTGGGGTGGTAGTGGTAGGACAAGGCCTGGGAGCCAGGGCAGCCTGGGAGTTAGCCTTTGAGCTGATGCAGGCTGTTTGGCTTAATCAGGGCCTAGATGCCCTTTGCATGAGGTAGTTGGCTACTGGGAGCAGATAGAGGAAGTGGTGGCTTTCCTAAACTGAAACCTTGCCTCATGAGATTCATGAGAAACGTTTAGGTTTTTGTTTACACAATAGTAACCCTTTTGTTTACTCAGTCAGGGTCAGTCCTGCCTACTCTGGCCCCGGTCATCATTTAAGACATTTAAAAATATTGCCATTTAGGGGGGCTGACTTTGATATCTTGCTTTGAACAAGAAGCTCTCACATTCTGTTGGATACGAACGGCTTTCCTATTTATAAAGGAATGTTCCATTCCTTTCTCTAGAAGAGCTCTGAAAGCCTTGTCCTCGTGTGTCCTTGGCTCTGAGATTCTGTTATAAAGTGAAATGTGCTAAAGCCATTGTTCTCTCTGCTGCAGCCTCCCAAATTGGATCTTATTAGCTAGAACAGCAGGGCTCTGCTTCTTCTATGATAAATGGTGCTCATAATATGACCTTGATTACTGCAAGATCAGGAAGTATCTCATGAATCATTGTAGACTAATTGATTCAATATGATTTTTTTCTATTGAGGGTATTTGCATTATTCCAAACCTTTGAAGTTGGTAGCCTAGGGGAGCCCCTTGAGGGAAAGGCTCTGGAGCTGTTCATCAGAGTCTTGTGAGGTACACTCACCATGCTTGGAGAAGCAAGAGCTCAAGAAATACAGACAAACAGAAGAAGTGAGGGCAAAGTATTTGTTGGGACCAGATTTTACCCCACCCCCAAGCTATTTCACATTGTGTATAAAACAAAAAAAATGTAGTGCTTACAAGCATGCCTTATCCTAAGAGATTCCATTCTATGAGCAACTTTTGATTGAATTTTAAGGACAGAAGATGACTGTGCAGTGGGTGGGCACATGACTGACCACGTCTTTCTGTACCCCCTATGTGACACATACTAATAATTACTTTATTTCTGGAAGTAAAGAGAGGGATGCCTTTTAATTTTCAAGGTGAACTTGTGGCTGCAGGTCACACATGCATATTAAAATCCTATCAGGCAAACCAGGCCCAAGAACTTATGGACATAGCAGATCAAGAAAATTGTGCAATTCCCTTACCTGGACCCCACAAAGAGGTGGACATCTTGCCTTATGATGGGGGTTTGCCCCCAAACCCGTGCCTAATTATTCAGTTTGTACATCAAACCATGAGCAGAGCTCAGCTCTAAATGTCCAATGTAATTGTGAATCTACAACTGCTCATAGATTCTTCCCTTTACATTTCAGTATTCATTCCGATATTTTAGGAACATATTTTATAAAATAGGATGAGACTGTTAGTAACTAATTAAATGGGAACCAACATCTGGTAAGTCACAGCAAAAAAAAGGGTCTAGAGCGGTAGTTCTCAACCTCCTGAACAACTGGAGGGGGCCTATCCCAACGGCTTTTGCCTGTACGTGGGATATGTTCTTCTCACTGAGCTGCCTTGTTTGGCCTCAGTGGGAGAGGATGTACCTAATCTCACAGAGACTTGATGTGCCAGGGTAGACAGATACCTTGGGGAAGATGATGAAAGAGGGGGAAGGATTGGGGGAGGGGAGGGACAGTGAGCATGATGTAACGTGAATAAGTAAAAAAAAAAAAGTTCCTCATGCTACTTCATAACTATAATTTTGTTACGGTTATGAATTGTAGTATAGATATAAATATCTGATATTTGGGATTTTTGGCATACGATCCCTATGAAAGGGTCACAGGACCCCAAAGTTTGAGAACCACTGATCAAGAAGTTTTTTTGTTTTTTATGAATTCTTCATTTTCTTGTTATTTTGGTGTACACCATTTGAAACACACATGTTCTCCTTTTTATATTTAGGTAGAACAAAGTCCTTTTCAGTATCATGAAATTAATCATGACTCATGTGTATAAGTGTGTGTGTGTGTGTGTGTGAGAGAGAGAGAGAGAGAGAGAGAGAGAGAGAGAGGAGTCAAAAAGAAAGAGAAGGAGGGATGGAGGGAGGGAAGGAAGGAAGGAAGGAAGGAAGGAAGGAAGGAAGGAAGGAAGGAAGGAAGGAAGGAAGGAAGAAAGGAAGGAAGGAAGGAAGGAAGACAGACATAGAGACAGACAGAAAAGAGGTATACTTGTGCAGGTGTGTGTTCCGTGGACACAGCTGAAGAGTTCTGAGGAGGACCCCAGCACTCCTGCTCTCTTTTTCACCCTGACCCTTTGAGAAAGGCTCTCTTACTGAACTCAGTGTTAGGCTGGCCAAATTTGGACCAAATTTGCACAGCAAGCATTCTTTCCCACAAAGCCATCTCTTCAGCCTTTCTTGTTTTGTTTTTGAACACAGGGTTTTGCTATGATGCTCAGGCTGACATCCATCCCATCAGCTTCCTTCCTGAGCCCCTCGAATGCTGAGACTACATATGTGTGCCACCATAGTTATGTTGAGTCTTGAAGTGGGAAATTCTGCCAATCTAAAACCCTCAGCCCTTGAACATCAGTCTTGCTGAGGCTAATGGCAAAATGCAGACATCTTAAGAGGAGAGAAAGCAATGAAGGCTGAGAAGAAATAGCTCGCCTTCATACCTAACGCATTACTTCACTCTCACACTACCAATAGCCATAAGCAGGTGTTTTTCTAACTCCACCCTCAGGGATGCCAGATCCCCATTGTCTGTCTTGGTGGAACACAGCTGGGCTGGGCACTCTTCTCATGGGCTGTGCCTCACCTGTAGCCCTCTCTGATGGATGATGCTCTCTGGACTATGAATCCCCTGCAGGCTCTCTAGATTTCTATGAACTATCAGATGTTTTATTTTCATACCCTCTTTTGGATCTAAAACTTGCGTATTTCTCAGCCTAAGTTTATTGTCGCATACTTCATGTGAATTTTTATTTTAAGCCTCATACATCAACCTTAACATGGTGTTCTTGGAGAAATTATAAAATAAGTTTTTTTTTCTTTTATTGAATTAGGACATATATTACAACATCTGTTTCATAGTTACTATAATAAATAATGTTTCAGTTCTCAAGACTGAGTTATAAAAATAATTGATTTTGACATTAGCCCATCTATTTAATATGCTCTATAAAATTTTTGAAAAATTCCATGTAACACGATTGCCTGACAAAAGACCAGTCTGCTGCAGGGTAAAGAGCTTGGAGTTCTCTCTGCAGAGTTCTTTAGAAACAATTACTAAAGGACTCAGAAGGTATCAGCTGTCCCTCCCCATGTTTGTTTATCTGCCCAGTGGAGCTGATGGTAAATGTCTGGTATTTGTTTCTATGGTTATAAACTGTCCCACCCTTCTGGACATTTACATTGAATCAGCCAGCCAGCTAGTTCCGGAAAAGAAAAAAAAAAAGCATCTGGGAGTAATTAAAATAAGAGCTATAAATTTTTTTTGCCATTGTACCTTTTTTTTTCTGTCAGACTTTAACAAAATTCAACACATCTGAAACAAGCTGAACATATCTGAAAATATGAAAATAAACTAGCAAATAAGGAACTTATTAGTAATTAATTCTAGCTATTAAAGCTGTGTGAATAAGGTGTTCCCATCACCACCATGGCCCAACACACACCAACAGTTGTGTTTAAACATACTACAAACAAGCTTATGCAAGGCTGCCCACCTTGTGAATGGTAAAAGGAGTCCCAGGGGCTCTGGGGAGGAACTCTTGAGGGAAAGATGGGGCCAAACATAGCAGTTGGTTCAGAAATGGTTCCAGCAGTGAGAGGAACTGGGCAAGTAGGAGCAGCCTAGTACCTGACACTTCATTTTATCCTCCAGTGCTTGCTCCAGAAACCCACAGTAGAAAGCAACTGCAGAGGGAGGTTGAAGTGAGCTTTCCAGGAAGGCTTTTGCCTTCACAGAGTTGGCAGTAAGAGCTTTAGTATCTGTAGCAGGGAGCACTGCTGTACTAGTGGCCATGGTTCCAGGAGACACTTCAGTAGGAAGAAAAGGATGTGCCTAGTAGGAAGTAATCAATGGCATGATACCTCTCCATGGGGTTCCCTCTGTTGTTGGAGACTCATTGACTAAACTAGCCATTTCCATTCTGTGTTGGAAAGAGAGGTTGTAGTTATGAAGAAAACCAGGTGCTTGAAACATACCCAGTAAGGCTGAGCCAATAACCCAAAGCTCTAAGACTTGCCGGTTGCCCAAGTAAGGCAAGTTTCAAGAAGCCACCTAGTCTTGCTGATTAAGCAATCTGAAAACCTTCCCAAGTGTCTGAGACTGTCTAAGATTGTAGAAACTAAAACAGGATTCTTTCAGATAACAGACAAGAAGGGTGAGAATATTAACAGACTCAACTTTATTTAACTGTGACATTTCTTGCAATATTACATTGTTGTCACATCATCCCCTGTGACATTGTGGGATTTAAAAAAGAAAAAAAGGCAGCCGGGTGGTGGTGGCGCACACCTTTAATCCCAGCACTTGGGAGGCAGAGACAGGTGGATTTCTGAGTTCGAGGCCAGCCTGGTCTACAAAGTGAGTTGAAGGACAGCCAGGGCTACACAGAGAAACCCTGTCTCAAAAAGAACAACAACCCAAAAAAAGGCATCAAAACAGAAGTCAGGTGTTACAACGTTGCAAGATTTACCTGTGGCAATCATTACTAGCTAATGCCAATGCCCACAGAATGTAAAGAGTAAGTAGGGAGAATCAGGAGAACACTGCTTAAAGCAGCATTCTTCGGGCCATGTTATAGGCATATATTTTTACAACCAAATCTCTTTTATTGGCCTGGTAAACTGTTGCTAGAATGGCCTCATGAGAATGAAACTCTACTGCATATCACCACTGGGAAGCCTCCTGTTTGCTTCTCTCGAGCCAGTAACCTGTCAGTCAGCGTTCATGCCAACCATAGCTTCTCAGTGGCATCAACAGACATCAAAGGCATCAGAGGGAAGCCTTACACACCAATGAATTGCCATCACCACACCCTGAAGTGAACAGAGTCATTATGGAAACCAGATATTAATGAATGCTAAGCCAGTCTAGGAATGTCCATCCCAGAAGGATGTGAAGATCTGGAATAGGGACAGGAAATGATGTAATATTTAACAGAGGTCATACTTAGTGACCACAAACACTAATAAATTTTTGTCAACACTCTCAAAGGCTACTCCTAAAACAGTAATGAGATGATCCATCAGGCACCATAAATACTCTAGAATCTCTGCTGGTATTTTATATGTGTTTTATCTTCCATTATTTTGAATGCATAGATTGACAAGGAGGCTTATATTGTACGTTCTGTGGTATATACCACAGACAAAGCCTCATCAGGCAATCCTAGATCAGGAGGCTGCAGACATAGGTATTACTGTGGATTTCAAGCCATTGAGACCTTGCTCTATCCAGATATGTGACTTCACTCATGATAATATCCATTTGCACAACATGGACGAAAACAGTAAACATGTCCTTTAATGCAAAGTCCCTGATTGAAAGCATCACTAACAATACAAATGTAGCTAGCCAGGGGTGGGAGTAGTTATTCATGCTTCAGTTGCCCTGAGCAACAACCCAGAAACAAGGATGCTTTTAAAATTCAGTACCAAAATTGTTTAGCATTATAAAGAACTGTGTTTTAAGTAGCAAATTCATAGTTACTTTAAAAAATGTAAGTGTGTGTGTGTATGTGTGTACGTGTGTATGTGTGTATATGTGTGTGCATGCACAGTGTACACAGGTATCACCAGAAGTCAGATAAGGGTGTCAGGTAGCCTTGAGCATGAGTCAAAAGAAATTGTGAGCTGCCATGTGGGTGTTGGGAACCCAATTCAAATCCTTGGAAAATCAAGTGCTCTTAACTGCTGAGCCATTCCTCCAGCCCACACGGTTAATTTTAAATTGAATTTCGGCTAAGATTGTGAAATTTCTTATGACTTTAGTTAATAATGTTTACAGTACTGCTGTCAAAATGTCATTTAAGAACTAGAATACTTTTTTAAAAACGTTGGGCATGATGGTGGACAATATAACAGAAGTCACATTGTTCATGCTGTAGATTCATACACTTATCAGGATTATACAAATTCCTTCACTTTCAGAAAATTAGAAATAAGAGCTCTGGGGAGAGAAATAGAAATTGGGTGGGGAAAAGAATTAGATATATTATACAGAATGACCATTGATTTTAATAATAATACATTTCCATGTACTGAGATGAAATACATTTCTTAGTGATCTTCCTTGACATAGCTTAGATAGATCTGTATTCTGACTTTTTAATGACAAGTAGTGACTTGTAGTCTTCACGGTCCACTGTCACTCTTCGGTGCACTTAAACAGGAGGTCAAACAGAAAGGAAGGAAAATAGCACCTGAAGGTCTTTTGTATGCTTAACAGTAAATTTTCCTGATGCAATGTTGAAACCCTGGCTTTTCTCTGGCCTAAACGTGGAAATAATTGAATGTGCAAATATGTGGAAATTCATATCTAAGAAGCCATAGTACTTACTTAGCTCCCATGAATAGGAAAATATATGTATGGGCTTTGAAGAGGAAAAAAATGACATGCAAATAGGCTGAAGAAATTATGATGGAATACGTTACCATTTATCTCAGCTCAGACAATGGCAGAGAACATGAGGAATAGAACTGTCCTCACACCCCAGTGCACGGACCAGGAACCAGAGCTCTAGAGAGGCAGAGACTCTCTGAGGACTGCATGATATAGGCTCACAAACCTGAGTGGAGTGGCCTGTCATTTCAACATGTTGTTTGTCAAGAGAGAAGTAGTTATATTTTAATGACGTTAAAAATAAAATTAAATTAAAAAGTATTTATACTGACATGCTCTTGATATATTCCTTAATGAAAGACAACGAGCGGTAGTGGAGAAGATGGAGCCTATTTGTAACTTTAAGTTTTCAACACCTATTTTTAATGGTGGTTTGTAAAAATGATTTAACCTCCCTTTGAGCCCGCAACCCACAAGAGATAGTGAAAGAGAAAGGATATAGGGGAGCGGACCTGTTGCAAAGGTTGTTTGGAGCAACTCCCATCTGTGCTGTCTAGAAATCAGCATTCCAGTTCACAGGTTAGCAGTGGGCAGCTAGATTCACTCATAAACACTTCATGCATACACCAGCAGTCAAGTTTGGTAGAGTCTGATTAGCAACAGTAGTGACATGACCTAGAGAGACAGCCAGGCTTCAGCCTCAGCTTAAGTCAGCAGGAGGGACCAGTAGGGATGCCAGGAGAAGTTCTCAGCTGTAATTTTCTCAGGAGAGCAAGATCAATGACAACTCAAGACACACAAACATTACACAGCTAGCTCTACCAATGAGCCAAGCTCCCAGCCAGTGTCTGTTGAGTCCCGACAAGTGGAGCTCAACTATGCAGTAAGACAGCAATAAGATGGACCAATACATGTGTATAGTTAGTGAAGTATCCTTCATCATGTGTCCTTTCACGTGTCTGCTTTAGCAGAACATCCTTTCTCCTGTGTCTGCATCAGCTAAATATCCCTTTACAAGTCTATCTTAGTCTTTCACCTGTGTCCACTTCAGGAAAACACTCATTTACATGTTTGTTCCAGCAAAACACCATCCAACACAACTCACTTTTCAAAGAACCCTTAAGTTTCCACTTCACTGTTCTTTTGGAGGGCTGTGATATTTCCTGAGGACTGAATATTACTGCTTGAAACTTCTCTCTCTCTCTCTCTCTCTCTCTCTCTCTCTCTCTCTCTCTCTCTCTCTCTCTCTCTCTCTCTCTCTCTCTCTCTCCCTCTCCCTCCCTCCCTCCCTCCCTCCCTCCCTCCCTCCCTCCCTCCCTCTCTCTCTCTCTCTCTCTCTCTCTCTCTCTCTCTCTCTCTCTCCCTCTCTCTCTCTCTCTCTCTCTCTCACACACACACACACACACACACACACACACACACACACACACACACACACAAGCCAATTGCCTAGGCATCCTTTTATATTTACCCTGACTGAATGCACCCACAAAATTCCATTATTAAGGACTGAATAACACTAGGTACCACGCATTGTGAATGGTGCAGCATCCAATTGCCCTGCATATCCTCTTCACACAGTGCTGAGGGGGCTCAGCCCTCATGAGGACTCTTCCAGAGCTTCACCTGTCTCCTGTAAGGCTAATCATGTGACACCTTTCAAGGTGACAGTCTTTGAGTATGTTTCCACGATTTAAAGGAACAGTTCAATGCAAGAAAAGGAAGAAAAATAACACCTGTGGCCCTTCAGCATTTTCATGGTCCTAAGAACACTGGGGAACCTTTTTAGACTGAAAAAATGAAGTAGCATGGGTGGAGTGGAACCTCAATTAACATTAATATTTTATCGGCCATTTATTCTGATAAACAGTTTCTAGTTGAGGTTATGATACAGACCTGTGTACGTGAATCTTTGGATAATTTGCATGAGAATCTTTTTAAAGATTTATTTATTTATTTTTATGTATTTGAGTACACTGTAGCTGTACAGATGGTTGTGAGCCACCATGTGGTTGCTAGGATTTGAACTCAGGACCTTTGGAAGAGCACTCAGTGCTCTTAACCACTGAAGCATCTCTCCAGCCTCACATGATAGTCTTTATTCTCCCTCTTCTCTCACTTTGATTCTTTCACTATTATCTGTAACTAATAATTTAATTAATTAATTAATTAATCTTTAGAGTATGGCTTCTTTAGTATGCAGCTACTCCAATATGAGCAGGCCCTTCACCCTCATAGTAATCTGGTATTCACTTAGAGAAGGCTATTTAATGGACTAAACAGAACAAATGAAAATATTTGATTTCTTGCCCCTTTCTAATAATTTGGTACTTGGGTTACATTGGCCCTACATGTATGTGTGTGTGGTTACCATATTTGAAATAGTGTTATCAAAGTCCTCCCAATTTCTTTACTCCACACCAGAGCCCCACTCTGACCTGCTTCAAAAGGTGTCAGTTCTCTGTGCTGTACCCCATGCCTCACAAGGCAAGACAGGTGTCATACAAAGATCAGGGTAATAACGTTTAAAAGAAAACGAAGACATGTTGACACATAGAGAGATGCTGGCATTAACAAAGTCACTCACTACACTAATGGCAGAGCAGCAGCCTAGCATCCCATAAGGCCATGCTTAAACTAGGTTCCAAGCCTGTGAATAAATGCAAGTGGCTACAGTCGGCAGCATTACCTATCTCTCCCCATCATGTCACAGATCTGAGAAGATGTGGAAAAACAAGAGGTGAAGAAAGCGAAACCATGGCTATTGGAGCAGAATCAATGAACACTAAAAATCTCTACCAGCAATCTCTAAACATTTGTCCTGTACCCACAGACAAGCACAGTCCTTACTCCTTACCATGAAAACTTCTCTTTGTAACATATAGAGACCATTACAGAAATACACAACAATCAAGTGCAGAGCTGTGGAGCCCAGTTCCAACATATACATCTACCAAACGTTCTCATACCTCGGGCTCTGGGAACATTGTGGAAGACGAGTTTGTTGTGAGACTGTATCTCTGTATCAGAAGCTATACCCATAAAGTCTCACCAACATGACTGCCCAAATGTGAGCTGAGCAAAGACTACAATAGACATGCCACCGTGGATGGAGGAAATCCCAAGGGGCCCCAGCCCCCAATCCGACACAAAGAACCAAAGCCAATTGAAGAAAACCAAGATTGGGCAAGGTGGACTTCTCCAGAGAAAAGAACACCATGCAGTCATCCAGTCTCGATTGGTCAACCCTGGAGACAGATACTCTATGTTCTGAAGAGATTAGAATCAGGAATAAATCTGGATATACATAAACATATACACATGCAATAACGATTAGTGAAAAACACCATGAATTTGTAGAAGAGTGGGGGAGGGCGGGCATCTGGGAGTTTGTAGAAGGGGGAAAAGGAATGGAGAAATATTACAATTATGTTACAATCTCAAATTAAAAAAAAAAGAACTAAACCAACAATTAAGTGAGTTAAATGTAGAGATCTTAATTCAGGGGAAAAAAACCAATATTCACAATATGTTATGGGGGAAGTTTAGGTTGGACATCCTATTTTAAAGCATTTTTAAAGTATAACTGTACAATTCATTCTTTGAGGTGAAGTAAAAAATTGTCTAGAATATAGCAGTAACTTACATCCCACTTCTACTTCAGTCTTGCCCGATCCTGTTGGGTTCACCAACTCTACCAGGCTGAACAACAGTGCTTTGCAAAATTTTGTAGCCCCATTTTCTTCATTGGACTTGGCATATGACAGACACCCAAAGGGCTGCTAAGAGAAGACACAGCAAGTACTAACATATCAATATCTTTTTCACAGCTGTATCAGCTCAAAATTGTTGATTTGGACAGATGCAAGACTGGTTCATGACATAGCAGGCATTTTTAACTCTTTTGCCTGCTTTTCATTTAACCAATTAAGGGACCTTTGAAGGCATTTCAACACACACAGTACTTACTCATCTCAAAAAGATTTAGCAAACACCGTGTACACCATTTTGTTAGTGTGTTCAAATTGCTCATGAGCCTGCATGACTTACTTTTGCTCTAAATACCTCAATTCATCCCACCAGTGCTGTTTGTCACCAGCTTAGTGACGAAGCACCTTCACTGTCATATTGCTGATGATATTATTTTACATCTTTTGTAACCTCCACTCAATTTAAACTTCTTTGCAGATAGATGTTGTATGCCATTTGTCTAGTTTATACTCTCAGCACCCTGTGCAGTGTTACACAGTAGCAACTATTTAGCTCCTTTAGTGTGCTGATCACAGTGAACAAGGCTTGATTGCTTCCTCCCACAATATGAAGCTATGAAGAGACACCGAGAAGGCTTGCCCTTCCAAAGTAGTCATCTTACCTTAGAATCACTGGGAAGGACAGTCTTGCTGAGGGAATGGCTAGATCAGGTTGACCAAAGGGCCTATACATGGGAGATTGTCTTGATGGCTTTAAGTGATGTGGGAAGACCTAATTTGAGTGTTGGTGTCTAGCATTTCCTGGTTTGGGGCCCTGGACTTTATAAAAGTAGCAGTACAGTAACTGGAGAGTAGAGATGAAAGTCTGCTCTTGACTGCAGATAGGGTACTTTTTATATCAACTTGACACCAGCTAGAGTCATCTGGGAAGTGGGAGCCTCAATTGGAAAATGTCCCTACCAGATTGGTCTATGGGCAAGCCTGGAACATTTTCTTGATTGATGGTTGACATGGGTGGGCCCAGCTCTCTGAAGGTCGTGCCAGAGCTTGGTTGACAGCCTTGAGCATGGTAAGAAAGCAGGACAGGTAACCCATGAGGAACAAGCTGATAAGTAGTGCTCCTCCATGGATTTCATTTCATTCCTGTCTCCAGACCCCTGCCCTGACTTCCCTCAGTGACCATGCTGTGGAAGTATAAGCCAAGCAAACCCTTCTCTCCCTAAGTAGCTTTCGGACATGGTGTTTGGTCACAGTGGTAGAGACTGAGACAATGTGACTATAGGTGTTTTGAGCTCCTGCTGCTGTCATCCCCCATGCTTTGATGGACAGGAACCTTGGACTCTGAGCTGAAACCAACTCCTTTCTCACAAGTTGCTTTTTATCAAGATATTTTATTGCAGCCACAGAAATAAAACCAAAATATGTACGAAGACCTAGGTGCTTCTATCATTTGCTTCTTCAACAAATGACTCTATATATTCGAGGCAAAGAAAAAAAAAAGAGTTCCTTCAAAATGGCATATTTTTTGGCTTGGCTAACGGGGACAAATGCTATGGCCTTTAGGTCATATCATATGGAAATGCTCTTGCTCTTCACACACACACACACACACACACACACACCATTGGTACAATCAGAGATAGAGCCCATGACTGCGTGGTACATTTACTACGTGACTACAAAACCGATATTACAATATCCTAGAACAAAATGTGATTTAAGAAGGTCTCAGTGAGTCCAGAGAGCATGTTTTCTCAAGTGTGAAACAGTTGTGCACAGGTACAGGCAGGTGGCAAATAAGAGACAGGAACTCTCTGTCTCTATCAGTAGCCCCAAGCAACCCCGTTCCCCCTGCTACTGTGTTTATGACATGCACATGGAATGGACTGCCAAAAGTGCCCAATTTTCAGTTCAAGAAGTGCTCAATCATTCCTTCCACGTCTTGACTCATGAGAAGTGATTTTCCAAATTCTTTCTGACGCTGGAACTGATCCAGGGAGAGGTCACTAAGCTAACTTCTCCTGAGAGTTTTAAACGCATGTGCATCCGAGCACGGGCACTGTCCATATGCTTCTGATTCATTTATATTGAGCTCATGAAAGGCCTGTGTCATAGGGGTGTTTGATGTTCAGGAATCCTTGAGGGTTTTTGAATGCAATTTTATACTTTCCTTCACCATTTTTCTTAGTGAGTCAGACGTTGTTGCGAGTAAACAAGCTTGGACCCTTGAGAATCTGGGATTTACTCTTATAGCTAAAATGATGAGGAGTTGGCTGGCAGTTGGCAAACAAGGCATCCTTAGCCTTGGGCACATGCTGGAACCATTCTCCAGAGGGTAGGAGGGGCTTAGAGTGAGCAGGGAAACTCCCTGCAGAAGACCTTCATTCGTTTTGTGGTTGAGTCATTCAATTCCAGAGTCAGCCTCAGAGCTGAAGCTAACACAGCTTGGAAGGTAGCTTCCCTTGCCAGCTTGGGAAGGCGGCTTTAAAATGTTTCTGCTGCACAAGTGTTTCCTTTTTGTGGAAGAGAAGCCAGCGAAGCTTTCCAGGAAAGTGGTGTGTATTCACCTGAGTGCACCGCCTCCTACATTGACGTGCTGAAGAGTCAAGACAAGAATCTCTGGCTACAACTGAAAACTAATTAAGGCTGCTCTCTTACAAACATTTTGTGGTTCATTCCATTCTTCCCTGATTAAGAACAAAAGGAGAGGGAGTCATTTACTGCCATGAGTCACTTGAGGTACAATGGAAGGAATTTCAAAAGGCTCATGAGACAAAACGAAGCTGACATTATAAAAGCCATGTCTACACACTAATTTAAACTGTCAACTCACTCCCAAGGAAGAGTCCTGACAGACAGAGAATTAAAGCTTGAAAGGCCTCATAAATCACTGCGATTAACACCAGGGTGAATGGCTTAGCATACATTTCTGGCATCAGAGAGCTAGAGGGCTTCAAAGAGGACCTATAGACTTGATGGGGAAATTGGTTGTAACAACTGGAAAGAACAATTCTCAAATATAGTTCCTTGGAGATTTCAAAGCATCAGTATCACCCACCACAGTTATTTCAGATACCCGAGTGAGTGAAATACAATCTGCCCACTTTCAGGATTTGGGATATAGCATAATAAAAAGTGACTTGAGAAATGTTAAAATTCAAAAACTATGATTTACAAATACCCAAAAATTTTCAAGCCCCAGACCATTAAACATAACTAAAATGCTTAAGTGTATAACTTGGTGGTGGCTTCCACACCGCACTGTCTGTCTCCCGTTTCCCATTTGTGTCTCTCCCAATAATTCTGCTTCATGCACAATTATCAGCCAGTAAGACCCATCACCCTTTCTCCCACTAGGCTGACTTTCTAAGCTCTGGTGCCAAGACAAAGATGCCTCCACAGAAAATGTTGTTAGCATCTTCAACTTTTGTATCTTTAAGTACTGACTCTTTGGGGCCTTTGAGTTAAGAGTAAAAGAGCTCCTTATATGTCTGCTGCATGGACTTAATCATATGAGGAACCCGTGTACCCACATGGTTGGAGAGAGGCCATGACGCCCATGAAGCCATTGGGAGTAGCACAAAGGAAAGAAAACAGTGAGCTCTGAAGGGTTAAGTTCAAGTTAGTAACTGCTCTTCCACTCCCAAAGCCACCCCAATTATTTTTCTGAAGATTTCACCCCAACCCACACAAAGACCCCATAAAACTCAACATTGCTTCCTGAGTCCTTTATATGCCCTGGATGGGCTTTGACTTGGATCTTATCACAACCCTACAGAAATGAATTTCTGAAGCACATGGTGATCTGGTCTGTTCTTCCCTAAATCAGAGACATTTGCATATGGCAATTTTCTCTCTCTCTCTCTCTCTCTCTCTCTGTCTCTCTCCTCCCCTTTTGGCTTAGATGAAGGTGATGCAGAAATCCATATGGAGAAGAGTGGCGTATAGCTGATACACTCTTTCTACGGAACCCATCCTTAGCCAGGATACAGCTGCTAGGTCCCTGCTCCTCTCTGCACTCCATGGCTCTCCCTCTGCTCCCCTATCTGAAGCAGCTGTGGGAAAAACGCAGAGGCCCGAGTGGGTGATAAACAGAGAGGCTAAGAAAGTCTTTGAGGAAGTGCCTTGAGGTGAGTCAGTTGACTGAACCACACATCCAGCAGTGGGACACTCACTTCTCAGCTCCAAGACATAAAACTGACACCCCAGCCTCGACATGGGTCTCAGGACCCCTTTAAGGATGTGATCTGCTCCGAAAGCTTCTCTTTCTGGTTCATGTGCATGTCAGTCCCTGCCCAGTGGGAATCTTAGCAGAGTGTTTTAGCGCTGCTACAGAGATTGAATTATAGTCACATTGCTCTCTATCCAGGTCCATAATGTAATGCCAAAACTATTGCATTTTATATTTCTTTTCCTTTCCTTTTTCTTCTTTTTCTTTTTCTTTCTTTTTCTTTTCTTTTTTCTTTTTTTTTTTTTAAAGAAAAGCAGCAAGCATGCAATGTAACCAAAATTCCTCCTCAGGCTGGTCTTCTGGATTCCAAAGCAGAACTCTGACCAGAAACTGCAAAAAGTAATCTCAATAAAACTGTTGTAAAAAGCATCCTGCTTCCTCGAGGCTAGACTCAGTCACATGCCCACAAATCTCCATCAAACCACAAACTTAAAAAAAAAAAAAGACCCTCTCCTCTCACTCTCCTACTTAGAGCACAAAGATTATGTGTATGTGTGTGTGTGTGTGTGTATGTGTGTGTACTTCTTAAAATGGCTTCATTTGAAAAGTGAAAATTGCCACAAAATTCCCACATGACCATCATAAAAAATGCTGGCTCTGAAGAGAGAAACACCGTGGAGATATATACTGAACACAGTTCCCTCAGACAGGCAACTCGACCTCATGATCTACTTATGAAGCCAGTGTCAGCTTCTTCCTGCCCAGCATACTCACAAAGCTGAAACTGCCTGAAGACTCCAGCAGCCCCATTCTAATGGTTCATGTGTATTTCCAGGCTCTCAGTTCATCATGAGCTAAGAGATGCATCAAGCCCTTGTGGTTCCTTGTAAAATTTCATAGAAAACTGTCCCAGGTATTAGGCAGAGTCTCTGGCATCGGGATGGGGCGAGTCTGCCAGCTCTTGGAGTTCCAGAAGAACGGTTTGATTTGGTTACGCTACTTCAGGCTCCAAGTGCAGGGAACACCTTGCCAAGCCAGGACCTGTGCTTTGTGTTTGCAAGCCAAATGACGAGCCTTTAAGAAAAATCACAAAGATCATATTTGGGTTTGGCCATATCTTGCTGACATTCCTCCTGTGTTTGTAAACATTGCTGACTTTGACCCCAGTCTCTCACAAATCCATGACCAACACCAAACAGCCCCAGAGGAACTGCAGAACAGAATGTGATTTTGTAATAGAAAACAGGATGGCTTGCTAAATGGGCAGCTCTGGAGCGAATGCCTGACATAATCCTGCTTACGTCTTCTATGATAATCATTTCCATCTTTAGAACACACGCAAACAATGCTTCCTTGGATGCTGCTCCTGGAGGCTGGACCAGAATCCCTTCTGCTGGGTGAGCTGCATGTGATAGGGTACCAAGGCAGAGGGTGCAAGAAGACACAACATTGCCAGGAAAAGTAAGCATAAGGGAATCAAACCAGAGTGCTAGCCAGGAGACGCTTCTGCACATGGCAAATAAGTCTAACAGTAGTGATGCGATGAGGGGACCCCACCCCAAACACTTGGAAAAAATGTTCCATCCCGGTTTCTTTATCCACACTCATTGAGTGAACACTGAGTATCTACTACATGAGTGTGCTTCATGGGCAAGGATCATTGTGAGGAAGAGATCCTGAGCTGACATTTACTATTGGCCTCACCTACTTAATAGGTATTTGCAAATATATTCAGTCTCACCCATGAGAGCATTGAAATAGAGTCTTCATTTGCATATGAAGTGAATCAACCTCCAGTATTAGCTATCACCTTCTACCTTGTTTGATGCAGGGTCTCTTTTTTGTGCACTGCTCACATAATCCAGCCTAGCTGGTCCATGAGCTTCTGGGATTCTCCTGTCTCTGTTTCTCATCCCACCATAGAAGCATTGAGACAACAGGCACAAGCTAGCTCATCTGGCTTTGCATGGGCTCTGAGATTTGAACTTAGGGCTTCATGCTTGCATGGCAAGAGCTTTACCCACTGAACCATCTCATTTGCCCTGGAATACTAGCCTAAGAACTTCCCAATGTGTAATTAATTTGATAATCAAGGAGTATGCTTGCAAATTATATTTTTCTGGTTACTTCATTAGTAATTTACTGAGCTTCTGTACATAAAAAGGAAATAAAGGCCCATACAAGATAATAATTTAAAGTGAGAAAAGCATAGCAATAGTGTTGACTGAATAAAGTCCTACACCATCCCCAGTACAACTTTTCTGAAAATCAGGTTTAGATAATATATGGTATATCTTGAAAGATATATCTGGTTAAAAGACATGAAATTGAGACTTATCAATTAATTTAACTCTTTTGTTTTTTTCAGAGGGCATCTTGAAGTTAAATGTGATCTTTAAGAAGAGAGGAAAGCATCTGAATATGAACTGAACTTGAAGTAGATTTGGAACAAGAGGTTTTTCTCAAAATTCAGCAAACACCAAGCTTAAGTCTGATAGAATTGGTAATTAAAGTTCAGTTCAACTTTTGAAATTCATAACAAGCACGTGCTACGACCCAAGAATTGTATGAGGTGCAAAGAGGTGTCAAGAAGTAGAGATGTGTGTGCTGAGCTAGGGGAGCTAGAAAGCTGTTTTTTAAAAGTCGGCTGACATTTCTTCTCTTTTCTAGTTAGAGAGATGCAATAGGCACCATCAGATCCATCTTGATCAGTTTATCCAGCCCATAACAACAGTGAACATTAATGGTTGTGTCTGAATAGACAGGGTCCTGAACCAAGAGTCTTAAGTCTTTCTATAGGCTGTAAGTCAAACATTTATTTTAAGAATTGGATTTAATTTTAGAGCAACCTTTTAAAATTCTGCTGTCCATTTTTCCTTTCATTTATCACATGCCACACCTTCCTTTCCACATAAGGAGATGGTTTCCTTTTGAAATTAGAACTGGTCAACCTAATGTAGTTTGATCATAATCAAATAGTAGCTGCACAATTTACAAAACAAAACAAAACAAAAAACCAGAACGTACTGGAGGGATACAGATCTGGTAAAGGATGACTTGTGATGGCCAAGTGGATCTTCTCATGTTATGGCTTGTTTCTTCTAGACTAAAAATTTTTTTAAATAAACTATGCCATCACAAGCACTCTTCTAAATTTAGAATCTGCCTTGAGATACTTAGAATTTCACTTTTTTTTTTTGAAAGGGAAAACAGATAACTGGCTATCTGGTCAGTCTTTGTTTTAAGATGAAATGAGAGCTTTTGAAAAGGCATCTGTAACCGTGATATCACTGCAGAAGCTGAGTGCTAATGAGAACCCAGACAATGAAGGTTCAAAATCGTCATCATTAGAAAACCCACTTCCCATCTGCAGAACTCTAGACGCTATTCAGGAATTCTCAGCATGGGAAGGAGCTATGTAGCCAGCACCTTGGGAAGAATTAGACTTACCAAAGTTCAAGAGAAAGATCACCTTCCAGAATATACCAGCATCTGAGAGCAAGAGCTTTACCAATGAAGTAACCAAGGGAATCCTCTTAAAGGAGACGTGAACAAGTAGAAAGGAAAGATAAAGTGACAAAGCAGCTTTTGTCTTTTGTCACTGGGTCTCCAAATTGGGAGATGAGTCTTGGAAAGTACATGTGGAAACTGGTTTTAAAGATGGGATTGAAATCTCCATGCAGATCTAATTTTCCTGTGGATCCATGCAGTAGATTATCATTATAGCAAGTGCTCAATGAGTATATAAATGTTGGTCTCATTGCTTCACTGGGAATTGTCATTGGATTGATTTATATATCAGTTACGGAACTGCCCCAGGGAGCCCTACCAAAACTTGGTATTGTGAAGTCTGGGTAGCTAAGAATAACAGCAAGCACACAGAGGATGACTACATGCGCCACACCACTAAGACAGTCTCAGCTTGAACCAGTCAGGCTAGATTGATAGTAAGCATTCTGCTACCATTCTCAAAATTATTCTGTCTTGGAAAAAAAATAATATGGTGATGCAGACAAAAGTGTAGAGAGAATATTTCATGTGTTGTATGGATGCACCACCTGTCAATTAAAAAGCTTATGGCCTGTGGTTTAGGCAGGAAATGAAAGGTAGGACATCCAGGAGGGAACAATGTATGAGAAAGAGCCAGGAGGGAGATTGGGCTAGAAAGATGTAACTAGAGGAATGTATGACACCTGAACACAGGTAACCAGCCACATGACAGAATGTAGATTCATATAAGTGGGCTATCTTTAGTTATGATCTAGTCAGAGAAGAAACTAGCGCTATGGCCAAGGTATTTGCAAATAGATTTTGAGTCTGATTCTTATTTCTGGGAGCAAGAACCTCAGACCTAACTTCTGCACATAAGTCCAAGTAAGAAATCCAAAAGGAAATGAAAGGTAGACAAACTCAGTGATAAGATTAAGATAACACAGTAGGTTTCAGTAAACAGAGGAAAGAAAACTCACTTCCTGGTTCAACCCAAGTGTCTGCTTTTCTTTTCTGCTGAATCACTGAACTGGTGATGTAAACCTAAGTTAAGCAGAATCTCAGATTTATCAAAAAAAAAAAAAAAAAAAAAAAAAGAGGGTGATACAAAGGGGGGAGGTTTACAAATAATATTTGGATAGTTCCTTGTCCTAAAATTATGACATTAATATAATAGTGTAAAGAGCTAAATTTTGGAAACAGTTAGGAACAAATAAGCCAAGATTCCTGGTGCACTAGGATACTGGATACTACACATATTCAGTAGTCACTAGGTCAAGGTGAGAGGATAGTGAGTCCAGGGTAGGGCTTAGGTTACATATAGAAACCCAGTCAAAATAAAGTAAATAAAACAAAATAAAGTAAGCCAAGATAATTTACAACAGAGTCTATGTAATCCCCTCCTGGAGGATTCAGGAAGATGTGGTGTCTCTGAAACAGAGAAATGGTGAGCCTACAAGACAGTTGGCTGAATGGAAAGCGTAGGGGGTTAGGAGGCATGCAGACTCCCAATACACACAAGTAAAGCCAGCATTGCTTCAAAATAGCACAGACACTGTTAAAAAAAAAGAAAAAAAAAAACCACCTGAAGTAACCCACTAAAAATAAAATCTATGCTATAAAAGACAGGACTAAGAAGCCTCCATGGATAGAGGAGAATGAGAAAGAGAGTAAGTTGACAAGAGTAAAGACTATGGGCAGAAAAATTGGCCAAGGAAAACTAACCAGTGCACAAGAAAAATGGAATAGAATAAACTATCAAAGATGCACAAAAAGAAAACTTTATTGAAAAAAAGCAGTGGGAATTGCACAATTAAAAACATATTTTGAGTCAAATAAATTTAGTAAAGAGTGGGAAAATCCAAGCATGATGAAATTATAAATTTTTAAAATAATAGAGAACCTTATTAAAATCATTAAAGCAGAAAATATTATAAAAGATTCGGCTTTGCCTTGCTGTTAATCACACACACACACACACACACACACACACACACACACACACACAAGTGAGCTACAGCATTTGATTCTGACTCAAGATTTTACATTTAGAAATGAAGGCTTTTTGAGATATACACAAACTTAAATTAATTAGCTCTTATATTTCTTTAAGGTTATACTAATGGCTAGAGAGAGGCCCCATTTTCCAGGAAATAGGACCTCTCTTTCTTTGGGTATGCAAAGAAAGCTTTAATTTTGAAAATAAGCAATTATATCCTATGTGCTTTAGTCACAGTGAAACAAACCTAACAATTATTTGCAATGCCCAAGCAAATAAGCATGTGAAATTGAGGGTTTTAAGTTAAACTTCTACACCGAAATGAACTACTACAAGCAAGGGGAAACCGTGTACTTTCTTCCAAGAAGAAATTCTTCAGTGAATTCAGAGTTAACACTGAACAGGAGGATGGTCTGACAACCACGACCAGCAGAAAGCCACATGGCTGAGGGACAGCCAACCTGGGAAGCCATCGTTTGCAGTGGAGCAGTTGGCTCCACATAAACAGGAAACTTTAAGCCCCAAATATTTTGACTTGTTTAAAATTATTGGGGAGACTGCATGCCATGAGGCTAAATGGCATTTAAGCTAGATGCTTGTAAGCAGCAAATAATTGTTGACACAACCTTTTGTTTGAATGAATGACAAAGTTGAAGTTTTTACCTAGAGAAAAGAAAGGTTGAGCCAGGACGTTGGAGCCTCTATATAAGTTAATCTATACTTAGTTTGTGCCTTGTTATCAGCATAGTTGAGTTTTATCTAGTCACTTGACCAAAGACGTTTCCAGTGAATTTCAAATAATCATCTCTATTGACTGTGATCTCAGACCTGTGTGACCCATGACCTAGGCCTAATTTGGTTTATATTAGAAACTGAACTTTATGTTTCCCATTTATAAAACCATTTTTAATATTTACAAGGTTCTATATGTGTATAAAGTTTTGCATGTGTATATATGTGTATAGTATACATGTGAAAATGTGTGTCCATGCAGATATGTATATATATATATATATATATATATATATATATATATATATCCAGATGGTGAGTGGCAAGGGCAAGAACACAAGCAACAGAAACCAAGGCTACTTAACATCATCAGAATTTAGTTCTCCCAACACAGCAAGCTCTGGATACACCAACACACCAGAAAAGCAAGACTCTGATATAAAATCACATCTCATGGTGATGATAGAGGACTTTAAGAAGGACATAAATAACTCCCTTAAAGAAATACAGGAGAACAAAGGTAACTGGCTAAAAGCCCTTAAAGAGGAAACACAAAAATCCCTTAAAGAATTACAGGAAAACACAACCAAACAGGTCAAGGAACTGAACAAAACCATCCAAGATCTAAAAATGGAAACAATAAAGAAATCACAAAGGGAGACAACCCTGGAGAGAGAAAACCTAGGAAAGAGATCAGGAGTCATAGATGCAAGCATCACCAAGAGAATACTAGAGGTAGAAGAGAGAATCTCAGGTGCAGAAGATACCATAGAAAACATCGATACAACAGTCAAAGAAAATGCAAAATGCATAAAGCTCTTAACCCAAAACATCCAGCAAATCCAGGACACAATAAGAAGCCCAAACCTAAGGATAATAGGTCTAGAAGAGAGTGAAGATTCCCAACTTAAAGGTCTAGTAAATATCTTCAACAAAATCATAGAAGAAAACTTCCCTAACCTAAAGAAAGAGATGCCCATGAATATACAAGAAGCCTTCATAACTCCTTTTTTTTATTTTTAATATTTTTATTACATATTTTCCTCAATTACATTTCCAATGCTATCCCAAAAGTCCCCCATAGCGCCCCCCACTTCCCTACCCACCCATTCCCATTCTTTTGGCCCTGGCATTCCCCTATATTGGGGCATATAAAGTTTGCAAGTCCAATGGGCCTCTCTTTCCATTGATGGCCGACTAGGCCATCTTTCGATACATATGCAGCTAGAGACAAGAGCTCCGGGGTTCTGGTTAGTACATCATGTTGTTCCAACAATAGGGTTGCAGATCCCTTTAGCTCCTTGGGTACTTTCTCTAGCTTCTCCATTGGGAGCCCTGTGATACATCCAATAGCTGACTGTGAACATCCACTCCTGTGTTTGCTAGGCCCCGGCATCGTCTCACAAGAGACAGCTATATTTGGGTCCTTTCAGCAGAATCTTGCTAGTGTATGCAATGGTGTCAGCGTTTAGAAGCTGATTATGGGATGGATCCCTGGATACGGCAGTCTCTAAATGGTCCATCCTTTCATCACAGCTACGAACTTTGTCTCTGTAACTCCTTCCCTGGGTGTTTTGTTCCCAATTTTAAGAAGGTGCTCAGTGTCCACACTTTGGTCTTCATTCTTCTTGAGTTTCATGCGTTTATCAAATTGTATCTTATATCTTGGGTATCCTAAGTTTTGGGCTAATATCCACTTATCAGTGAATACATATTGTGTGAGTTCTTTTGTGATTGTGTTACTTCACTCAAGATGATGCCCTCCAGGTCCATCCATTTGGCTAGGAATTTCATAAATTCATTCTTTTTAATAGCTGAGTAGTACTCCATTGTGTAAATGTACCATAATTTCTGTATCCATTCCTCTGTTGAGGGACATCTGGGTTCTTTCCAGCTTCTGGCTATTATAAATAGGGCTGCTATGAACATAGTGGAGCATGTGTCCTTTTTACCGGTTGGGACATCTTCTGGATATATGCCCAGGAGAGGTATTGCTGGATCCTCCGGTAGTACTATGTCCAATTTTCTGAGGAACCGCCAGACTGATTTCCAGAGTGGTTGTACAAGCTTGCAATCCCACCAACAATGGAGGAGTGTTCCTCTTTCTCCACATCCTCGCCAGCATCTGCTGTCACCTGAATTTTTGATCTTAGCCATTCTGACTGGTGTGAGGTAGAATCTCAGGGTTGTTTTGATTTGCATTTCCCTGATGATTAAGGATGTTGAACATTTTTTCAGGTGTTTCTCTGCCATTCGGTATTCCTCAGGTGAGAATTCTTTGTTCAGTTCTGAGCCCCATTTTTTAATGGGGTTATTTGACTTTCTGGAGTCCACCTTCTTGAGTTCTTTATATATATTGGATATTAGTCCCTTATCTGATTTAGGATAGGTGAAGATCCTTTCCCAATCTGTTGGTGGTTTTTTTGTCTTATTGATGGTGTCTTTAGCCTTGCAGAAGCTTTGTAGTTTCATGAGGTCCCACTTGTCAATTCTCGATCTTACAGCACAAGCCATTACTGTTCTATTCAGGAATTTTTCCCCTGTGCCCATATCTTCAAGGCTTTTCCCCACTTTCTCCTCTATAAGTTTCAGTGTCTCTGGTTTTATGTGAAGTTCCTTGATCCACTTAGACTTGACCTTAGTACAAGGAGATAGGAATGGATCGATTCGCATTCTTCTACATGTTAACAACCAGTTGTGCCAGCACCATTTGTTGAAAATGCTGTCTTTCTTCCACTGGATGTTTTTAGCTCCCTTGTTGAAGATCAAGTGACCGTAGGTGTGTGGGTTCATTTCTGGGTCTTCAATTCTATTCCATTGGTCTATTTGTCTGTCACTATACCAGTACCATGCAGTTTTTATCACAATTGCTCTGTAGTAGAGCTTTAGGTCCGGCATGGTGATTCCACCAGAGGTTCTTTTATCCTTGAGAAGAGTTTTTGCTATCCTAGGTTTTTTGTTATTCCAGATGAATTTGCAGATTGCACTTTCTAATTCGTTGAAGAATTGATTTGGAATTTTGATGGGGATTGCATTGAATCTGTAGATTGCTTTTGGCAAGATAGCCATTTTTACAATGTTGATCCTGCCAATCCATGAGCATGGGAGATCTTTCCATCTTCTGAGATCTTCTATAATTTCTTTCTTCAGAGACTTGAAGTTTTATTATACAGATCTTTCACTTCCTTAGTTAGAGTCACGCCAAGATATTTTATATTATTTGTGACTATTGAGAAGGGTGTTGTTTCCCTAATTTCTTTCTCAGCCTGTTTATTCTTTGTGTAGAGAAAGGCCATTGATTTGTTTGAGTTAATTTTATATCCAGCTACTTCACCGAAGCTGTTTATCAGGCTTAGGAGTTCTCTGGTGGAATTTTTAGGGTCACTTATATATACTATCATATCATCTGCAAAGAGTGATATTTTGACTTCATCTTTTCCAATTTGTATCCCTTTGATCTCCTTTTGTTGTCGAATTGCTCTGGCTAGGATTTCAAGTACAATGTTGAATAGGTATGGAGAAAGTGGACAGCCTTGTCTAGTCCCTGATTTTAGAGGGATTGCTTCAAGCTTCTCACCATTTACTTTGATGTTGGCTACTGGTTTGCTGTAGATTGCTTTTATCATGTTTAGGTATGGGCCTTGAATTCCTGATCTTTCCAAGACTTTTATCATGAATGGGTGTTGGATCTTGTCAAATGCTTTTTCCGCATCTAACGAGATGACCATGTGGTTTTTGTCTTTGAGTTTGTTTATATACTGGATTACGTTGATGGATTTCCGTATATTGAACCATCCCTGCATCCCTGGGATGAAACCTACTTGGTCAGGATGGATAATTGTTTTGATGTGTTCTTGGATTCGGTTAGCAAGAACTTTATTGAGGATTTTTGCATCAATATTCATAAGGGATATTGGTCTGAAGTTTTCTATCTTTGTTGGGTCTTTTTGTGGTTTAGGTATCAGAGTAATTGTGGCTTCATAGAATGAGTTGGGTAGAGTACCTTCTGTTTCTATTTTGTGGAATAGTTACAGGAAGCAGTAATCCCTACTCCTTCGTATCTCTTAACATTAATGGACCCAATCCTCCAATAAAAATACATAAACTAACAGACTGGATACTTAAACAGGACCCAGCATTTTGCTGCCTACAGGAGATGCACCTAAATGACAAAGACAGACACCTGTCTTTTACCTCAGAGTAAAAGGTTGGAAAACAATTTTCCAAGCAAGTGATCTCAAGAAACAAGCTGGAGTAGCCATTCTAATATTGAATAGCATTGACTTTCAATCAAAAATTATCAAAAAAGGATAAGGAAGGACACTTCATACTCATCAAAGGAAAAATCTACCAAGATGAACTCTCAATTTGAACATCTATGTTACAAATGCAAGGGCACCACATTCATAAAACAAACTTTACTAAAGCTCAAAGCACACATTACATCTCACACAGTAATAGTGGGAGACAACAACACCCCACTATCAGCAACGGACAGATCATGGAAACACAAACTAAAAGTGACACAGTGAAATTAACAGAAGTTATAGACCAAATGGATTTAACAGACATCTATAGAACATTTCATCCTAAAAGAAAAAAAAAATATACCTTCTCCTCAACACCTCATGGTACCTTCTCCAAAACTGGCCATATAATCAGTCACAAAACAGGTCTCAACAGATACAAGAAGATTGAAGTAATCCCATGCATCCTATTAGATCACCACGGACTAAGGCTGGTCTTCAATAACAAAAAAGACAACAGAAAGCCCACATACACATGGAACCTGAACAACACTCTACTCAATGATAACTTGGTCAAGAAATAAATACAAAAAGAAGTTAAACACTTTTTAGAGTCTAATGAAAATGAAGGCACAGCAAACCCAAACTTATGGAACACAATGAAAGCAGTGCTAATAGGAAAGTCATAGCTCTGAGTGCCTCCACAAAAAAACTGGTGAGAGCTTACACTAGCAGCTTGACAGCATACTTGAAAGCTCTAGAACAAAAAGAAGCAAATACACCCAAGAGGAATAGATGTCAGGAAATAATCAAACTCGACTGAAATCAACCAAGTAGAAACAAAAAGAACTATACAAAGAATCAACAAAATCAGGAGCTGGTTCTTTGAGAAAAATCAACAAGATGGATAAACCCTTAGCCAGACTAACCAGAGAGCACAGAGACAGTATCCTAATTAACAGAATCAGAAATGAAAAGGGAGGTATAACAACAGAAACTGAAGAAATTTTTAAAAAAATGATCCTATCCTACTATAAAAGTCTATACTCAACAAAAATGGAAAATCTGGATGAAATGGACAATTTTCTAGACAGATACACAGTACTAAAATTAAATCAGGATCAGATAAACCATCTAAACAGTCCCATAACTCCTAAAGAATAGAAGCAGTCATTAAAATTCTTCCAACCAAAAAAAAAAAAAAAAAG
The DNA here is from genome assembly GCF_978045245.1 of Mus caroli. Lineage (NCBI taxonomy): Eukaryota > Metazoa > Chordata > Mammalia > Rodentia > Muridae > Mus > Mus caroli. Next base: position 44,009,057 of record NW_028227267.1, on the reverse strand, counting down.
GGCAGGACCAGATGGTTTTAGTGCAGAGTTCTATCATACCTTCAAAGAAGACCTAATACCAACACTCTTCAAACTATTCCACAAAATAGAAACAGAAGGAACACTACCCAATTCATTCTATGAAGCCACAATTACTCTGATACCAAAACCACACAAAGACCCAACAAAGAAAGAGAACTTCAGACCAATTTCCCTTATAAATATCGATGCAAAAATACTCAATAAAATTCTTGCAAACCAAACCCAAGAACACATCAAAACTATCATTCAGCCCTTCATTGCAGGGATGCAGGGGTGGATCAATATACAGAAATCCATCAACATCATCCACTACATAAACACATGATCACTTCACTAGATGCTGAGAAAGCACTTGACAGAATTCAAAATCCATTCATGTTAAAAGTCAAAGGGTCAAAGGGATACTAATTGGAAAGGAAGAAGGCAAAATATCATTATTTTCTGATGATATGATAGTATACTTATGTGATCACAAAAATTCCACCAGAGAACTTAACCTGATAAACAACCTCAACAAAATGGATGGATTTAACATTAACTCAAACAAATCAGTAGCCTTCTTATACTCAAAGGATAAATGGGCTGAGAAAGAAATTAGGGAAATGACACCCTTCACAATAGTCACAAACAATATAAAATATCTTGGTGTGACTCTAACCAACTGAGTGAAAGATCTGTATGATGAGAATTTCAAGTCTCTGAAGAAATAAATTGAAGAAAACCTCAGAAGATAGAAAGATCTCCCATACTCCATACTAGTGGATTGGCAGGATTAATATAGTAAAAATGGCCATCTTGCCAAAAGCAATCTACAGATTCAATGCAATCCCAATCAAAATACCAACTCAATTCTTCATAGTTAGAAAGAACAATTCTCAAATTCATTTGGAATAAAAAAAAAACAGGATAGCAAAAATTATTCTCAATAATAAAAGAACTTCTGGGGGAATCACCATCCCTGACCTCAAGCTATATTACAGAGCAATAGTGATAAAAACTGGATGGTATTGGTACAGTGACAGGCAGGTAGATCAATGGAATAGAATTGAAGACCCAGAAATGGACCCACACATCTACCATCACTTGATTTTTGACAAAGGAACTAAAACCATCCAATGGAAAAATCACAGCACATCCAACAAATGGTGCTGGTTCAACTGGCTGTCAACAGGTAGAAGAAATTGATTGCAAATTGATCCATTCTTATATCCTTGTACAAAGCTCAAGTTCAAGTGGATCAAGGAACTCCCCATAAAACCAGATACACCAAATCTAATAGAAGAGAAAGTGGGGAAGAGCCTCTAGCACATGGGCATAGGGGAAATTTTCCTGAACAGAATGCCAATGGCTTATGCTCTAAGATCAAGAATTAACAAACGGGACCTCATAAAATTGCAAAGCTTCTGTAAGGCAAAGGACAGTGTCAATAGGACAAAAGGGAACAACAAATTGGGAAAAGATCTTTACCAAGCCAACATCTGATAGAGGGCTAATATCCAATATATACAAAGAACACAAGAAGTTAGACTCCAAAGAACCAAATAGTCCTATTAAAAATGGGGAACAGAGCTAAACAGAGAATTCTCAACTGAGGAAACTTGATTGGCCAGGAAACACCTAAAGAAATGTTCAACATCCTTAGTTATCAAGGAAATGCAAATCAAAACAACCCTGAGATTCACCATATGAGTTCTAGGAACTTAACCCAGGTCCTATATAATATCAGTAAGTGCTCTTAGCTGCTGAGACATCTCCCAGCCCCAAAATATTGTTGTTGAAGTGGACTGGGGTCACACAGTGAAAAGAACACAAAAAGTAAAACCCAATTATGTTATAATATAGGCTTTGTGGTAGACAATGCTTATATAGAAATATGTATTCTGAAACATAGAGTTTTCAAAACTCATAGAAAACACTTAGGCTCCTAGTGAAGGGTGTGATTATCAGCCCTGACACAAAAAAGTAGAAGAGAAGGTGGGAGGCAGACTGTGGCCGCAAGTGTGGTACCATGCGAAGGTAAGATCACCTTCCTCTTAAAAGTTCAGACTCAAGAGGTTCAGTTGACAGCAGATGGATGAAGAAGGACACACTGCAGAAAAATCTCTGTCATCAGAAGAGGGCAAAGGAAGATGAAGTTAGAAAAGAGAAGCTCATATCCATCATAGGGGCGACTTGGCAGATCATGTCTGGTGTCGATAAATCCAAGAACTGAATCTAGAGGGGACAGGGAGCTAGTTGAGTCTGCAAGATACTTGCCTCTGGAGCCTGAGGACTGCTGTCTCAACCATAGAGCCAGAGGCAGATGCACTGCAAGGCTCAACAGCCAGCTGGCTTAGCCACATTGCAAGCTCCAGACCACTGAGAGACTTTGTCTAAAAACAAAAACAAAGAAAAAGAAAAGAAAGCATGAAAGCAAGAAAGCAAAAAGAGTTAGATAACGCCTGAGAACAACAATCAAGGTTTCCCTTTGCCACACATGCACATAGCCACCTGTAAATTCCTGTGCACACCCATACACAGAAAAACTTTTTTAAAGAACAGACATATATGTATTTTGTAAGAATGAAGGCACACACACCATTAGAGTGGACTTCCACAGAGATCATGAAACAGAAACTGTGGCTATTTCAGATTTTCTTTGAATATTTGGTCCTTGTACATTCAAGCATAACAATGTAATGAGCAGCTGCATTTTGAAGAACACTTAAAAGAGCAAGCTGAATACTTACCTGTCAGGCACAAAGCAGAGGAAAGAGTCACCGGAAGGATGTGTCCAGAACAGTCCCTGGAGTGGGGACCTCAGCTGTCATGTTTAGTCTTTGTCTGCTGCAGTGGGAGGGGTAATACCTGCTACATCAGGTAGATGACAGGGCCCACATAAACTTGCACTCATTGTATCCCCAAACTAAACTGTACAATGCCTCGAAAGATGCATAGCAATCTGCATTATTCAAGCAACTTTATGGGGAGTTTTGTCCCCACTCTTGCCAGTTTTGCTATCAAGAAACACTGTAATTTATTAATAAGCTATTGGCACTATGCTGGGCAGGCCCTGAGAGATCCTGATCTTCCACTCTGATAAAATTCACATAAACGTCCCATTACTCACCAAATTCGTGTCTCCTGGGCAGCTTCTGCTGTAGTTGTGTGTCCTCAGGGTGCTCTTCTCTTGGTCATTTACTCCTGGCCAGGAGAAGAGCACCCTAATTTTGACCTTCTCCTCTTCTCCTCTCTTCCTTCCCTTCATGGTCTCTACCTGAGACCGCCTACTCTATCTCCAGTCTGGCCTTCCTCTCTCCCCTGCCCAATCACAGGCTCTAGCCTTTTATTACTCAATCAGAGATTATTGGGGAACATTCTTTACAGCACATTGGTCAATAGAATGTGCATATCCAGACTGCAACCTGATCTTGTGGTACAGAACTCAGCATCTGAATACACAGTGCACAAGAACAGCCCCATCTCTGCATAATCCTAAGAGTTCAAAATGCTATTTAAATGAATACCAAACAAATCTGCAATCAATAGTGAAAACTCCACTCTGTGTGTTACTCAATTGAAAATTACCTCAGATGTGAAGAATGAGTGATACAGGATTCAAAGAGAACCAAAGATACAGCCCAAAGAGAACCAACCAGCTGAGAGGGACCACAGAAATCACAGAAAGGATGTGATTAAGCAGAGAAGGTTAAAGAGATGCCATAAATAGGCTCTGTGAGTCCAAGAAAGCAAAAGAAGCCATGACCATGAGGTGGAGAAAAGACTCCACTATAACATCAAGAGAGAAGTTCTGTACAGATCAAGTTACCATGATCTTCACATAAGATCAAGCATGCAAAAACAAAAACAAAAACAAACCCAAAAAGCATACAACAGAAGAGTCTAAGTATAATGCCTTATGTGGGTGTGAGGTCAGTTGATTTTCCATGAGATTCCAAGCCATCCCATGAACAACAGGTAATTTTTGTCAAGATCCCTAAAGTGATTATACAACTAAGTATTAAAACAGTGTTGAGCTTTCTTCTTAGACCCCAAATTTTCTCTCAGTGAATCCTAGATCTCACATTAAAAACTGAAATTAAGCAAGAGAATATGAGAAAAAAAATGTGCTCCTGATTTAGGGGGAAGAACTTTGAAGTAATACAAGAAAGCACAATCATAAAAGACAAAGATGATAAATAATTTTCAACCAAATTAGATTTCAGCCATTGAAGCATATTGTTAAGAGGAGGAAGAAGAAGAAGTAGAAGCTAAGAGAACTTATAAACTATGTATCTTGTCGTAAACTTGTGTCCTGGGCAGACAAACAATCCCTATGATTCAACAATAAAAAATACAACCTAATAATAATGTTAAAAATTAATAGATACTTCCTCAGAGAATGAAAAGGTTTTCCACATCCTTTATCATTAGGAAAATACAAATTAAAACCATGTGGATTACCATACACACCAGATGTACAAAATGTAAACTTATCTGCCAGACCAAGTTCAAGAAAAGATGCTGAACAATGAAAACTCTCACTTAGTTTTTGATCCAAAATCAAAGGTGCAAAACACAGTTTCACCAAAAGACTTGTACAAGAATGTTGTACAGTAAGCTAATGCCTCACGGCCATAATCTAAAAACCATTTATAACACAGATGTCCATCAACCAGTGGATGGGTAAACAAACCATGGTTTATGCACACAATAAAATACAACTGAACAATAAAAGTGAATGGATGTATGAATGAATGGTTTACACGATGCCATAGGAGAATTCTTAAAATCATGCAGAGCAAACAGAGCCCGATACAAAAGATGAAAAATATCCTTTTATGTACAATTATTAGAAAATAAAAAGTAAAAACAAAAACACATCATCAATTATTGAGGATGGGGAAGAAAGGAAAGCTTAAATATAAGGGGGTACAAAGAAGCAACCCTGGGGTGATGGAGACATTCTATATAATGATCACATTGGCAACTGTTTGATTGTAGATAGTCAACAAGACAGGATAATTTTTGCACTTAAAAATGTGTGAGTTTCATCATATGTAAGTTTTCCCTAAAACTTGATTCTAAAAGAATACAAAAAATTACTGAAGGAAATAAATTTGTGGGTAGGAGCACAGCATTTCTTACTATTTGAATTTCTATAATTTTATCTCCATGGACATTCAAGACATCAGATTCTTACATGAAGGAAAAAAGAAGACCGAACTTATCAAATTAATCTGCATCACACATGAATATGATCAATAAACTGTGCCCTTTATTTCAGCAATAAAATACCATGCTACCCTCAAAACTCCTGGACTACAATTCTCATCCTTAAGCTTAAGAGCACATCAAAAATTCTCTTCTTGACAGAATGTCAGATAGGGTTGACACTTTGCCTATTTTTGGTGGCTTCTTTTAAACATTCATGTCTCCTGATACAGCAAGTATGTACCCACAGAAATGTAAAATGCAGTTTTATGCACATGGGTATGCATGCACACAACTTGCGATTTCCTGAGAGATGACCTCTGCCTTACAAAACAAGGGTGTTGTGAATTTTGGAAACTGTCCTGTGCTCTGTGATTTAGTGACAAGCTCCCATTTGGTGGATTGATGTCTGTTTACAGAGTCCGTTAGCTAAGTGATCTTGGTTTACAGTAGATGCTTGGGAAGGGATGCTGACCTCATAATGAGTAGAATTCTTCGAAGTTCATTCCCATTACAACATGAGATGTAGATAAAACCCGCACTTACTTAATGGGCTTGGATTTTAAATATTTAGTTTGTGGGCAAGATGCTTCCAAGTCCAGTTATACACACTAGCCAATAGAAAAATACAGTTTGGACAAACCAGGGATATGTAAATTTGTTTGTCAATATTACCTCAAAACTCTGCCAAATAATGGGAGCTTGGGAGCTTATGAATCAACTCAAGCAGCTTGCTGATGATCATTTAACAGACTGTGTGGGAAATTGAGTTTCCTTCAAATTTATGAACTGATGGAGCCATTCCTTATAATGATTAACAATGAGTCATAGAAGAAACCAAGGGTCACTCGCAGGCACATGCATCTAATGTCAGGTGTGGTGAGAGTGAGAACAGTTAGAGACGAGGAAAAGGTCTCATGACATCTGCTGGCTAATTTTCATTTTTAGAGTGAAGATACAGACTGGAGAAAAAATTTCAAGGCAAACATAGTACCTAAAAACATCCCCCAAATGGGTGCTTTGTGAAACGTCTGGGTCACAATCCCCAAAAGATGATGGTTAATACAAGAGCAATAACTTAAAGGGTGCTACAATAATATCACAATATGTTTACCTAATCTGGGGACAGAATATAAGCACAGGGAACACGGGGTGAGTGCATACATTTCTCTAATAACTGATGCTTTTACCTGAAAAACACATCATACACACATTCCAAGGCCCAGATGTGAAACACTTACAGAGTATAGAAAAGGCAACTGAAGCAATTTTATAGCAGATGGTTAAATAAAAAGAAGGCACAGACACAGAACCTATTTCCTAAAGGGGACTTTTGTAATGCATTGTAAAGCATACTTCAGTACAATAAGAGTTTCTTCAACAGGTGCGGAATGAACATCTGTCTCATGCAAGAAAGGACTGTGCTAAGCACGTAAAAGCACTCTCATTCCAACAGCACCAGAATGTGACGAGAGACACGCACGTGTTGCTGTGGGCCTTGTTTTGTACAAACGAAAACCAAATATCAGAAGCATAGTAACCCACGTGAGCTTATACAGACAATTTGTGGTAGAATTGGAATTCAAGTCCAAGGTATTCTGACTGCTAAGTCAGTAAAATATGATCACGTGAGATCTAGGCTCTAAGACAAAAAAATTAAGAATTGGAGTAAATGGGGTGTGTGTGTGTGTGTGTGTGTGTGTGTGTGTATGAAAGATTTTTTAAATTTCTGCTTTTTAAAAGAAAATGTGACTTTAAGAAATTCTACTTACAAACCTTCAGCTTTAATTCTTTTTATCATATAACCAGAAAACAAACCAATGTTCTTTCTTGTTTTTGTTTTTGTTTTAACTAAAGAAATTGTACTTAGAAACTATCAGCCTGCCAAGCAGTGGTGGTACAGGTCTTTAATCTCATCTCTAGGGAGAAACAGGTAGGTGGATCTATGAGTTCAAGGCCATCCTGGTGTACAGAGTGAGTTCCAGGACAGCCGGGACTCAGTTACAGAGAAACCTTGTCTGGAAAAACAAACAAGCAAACAGAACTACTAACATCCCCATCACTTCTGCCTTTCTGTGCCTCTCCAGCACAAAGCTTAGCCCTATATACAACACACATGAGGAACTTGTGGTCCATAATAAAAGATCAAATGTATGAATTGGAAATTAAATTGTTAATAATTGATTAACATGTGATTCTGTCTCAATAATTGGCAAAAAAAAAAAAAGAAAGTGTACAAAAAGCCCATAGTATTCTCGTGTGGTCCAAAGGAACCCCTGAATCCCAAGAGGTCTCAAGAACTCTTCGAGGTCACACTTGCTTTTGCTGTTGTGCTTAACTCTAACTGAAAGGGACTCACTGGTGTATTTCCCATTTCCCTGGTCTTGGGATGTAGACTTCCAACTGTTCTAGGCTTGGCTCAGGAAGTGGTTGATGCTATTTAGAGACTGTAAGTAGGTCACCTGAGACTATGGGTGAAACTCTCCGCATTCATAACAGATGATCCCTGAGCCCTTTAACCAGAATTTTCAACATCTGTGGCAGAAAATGTTCCTGTCTCTCCTGGAGAGCATGTTTAGGTGGGTTCCCTGGACACCACGCTGAGATACTCTGACTCAGTGGTCTGTAAGTGTTGAGAATTACTGCTGTAGATCAACCATACTCTCTCTCTCTCTCTCTCTCTCTCTCTCTCTCTGTCTGTCTGTCTGTCTGTCTGTCTCTGTCTCTGTCTTCCTGCCCACTCAGCTGGCTGGGCTTTAGTAGGTACATCCTTGCGTGACCCACTCTGACCTCTTCAACTTCCTGGGGGTGTTGAAGCAATAGAAATTAAGATTCGCTCTAGAAGTCTAGACCTGAGGAGCACAGGTAAAGATGGATAGTTTCATCTCAACATCATTTCTGGGAAACACAAAGCTATGCAGAGAAAACCCTCAGAACAGGGACAAAGACCAGGGAACCTCTCCAGGCCTGCTTTGCCTGGTGAGAGCGCTATTTAAACAACACCATTATCTGCAGCCACTGAGAGCGGGCACTTGCCCGTCCTCAGAAGCTTCCACTGAGCCCAGCAGGATTCTAGAAGTCTCCGAGGGTCTGTTGTCTTTATAGACTGCTTTCCAGGATCCTGACAGAATTAGGAAGTCCCCCTTGAGCTGCCCTCTAGAGGAGAGAACACACAAAGGTAGCCTTCATCTGAAATCTTAAGTAAATGAACGTCAAATATGGGAAATGGAACACTGAACTTTCCAACAGTCAAGTTGCAATATAGTGCAACCTGGAAGATATTTAACTAAGAACAGAAATCCACCTTACCACACAACAGCAATGGTGACAACTCAATGTCCCTAAGGCTGAGGACTTTACCAGGAATAGTCTCTCTCTCTCTCTCTCTCTCTCTCTTTCTCTCTCTCTCTCTCTCTCTCTCTCTCTCTCTCTCTCTCTCTCTCTCTCTCTCTGTGTGTGTGCTTCTCTCTCTCTCTCTCTCTCTCTCTCTGTGTGTTTCTCTCTCTCTCTCTCTCTGTGCCTCTCTGTCTCTGTCTCTCTCTGTGTGTCTCTCTGTCTTTCTCTCTTCTCTCTCTCAGACACACATACACACAAACACATTGGGGGTGGGAGGGTTCGTTCCTTCAGGAAAGAGAGAAGGAAGGTAATTGCTCCAGAAAGGATGCTTTAGCATACCTGCCTTGGGACAGACTGTTTCTCTTCTTGGAGATTTACATTTCCAGCAAGGAACCTTCTTTTCCTGTTCTCCAGGCTCCTGGGGAGGTTTTGTCAGGGATACAGTTGTGACTGACCTGACCTCTTCTGTTCATATTCTGCCAAGGACTGGCACTCTCAGTTGCATCTAAACCAAGAACTTCACAAACCCCAGCAGATCTCACCCATCAAATTCACCATGGTGGGTTAAAAGGAGACTTCTAGATGCCCCTGTGTACAGTGCTTTGGGGAGTATCCTCTAAGCGTTCCAGCTGAGGACATAAACAGATGATTTTGTTATAATGAAAGAGAGGTGAAGCTTGCTGGGCTGAAGGCAAATGGGTGCCCCAAGTGCTGAGCTGTGAGAGAACAGGAAAGCGTGGAGACAGAGGGAGCCTGAGACATGAGCTTTGCATGGCAGGCAGAGTTTGAGCTTGGGTCAGGAAGGGCAGAGGCAAGAGGTGCAAGGCTGTCATTACACTCTTACCACATCTGTCTGTCTGACAGGATCCCCATGCAATGTGAGCACACACACTACCCTAGAGTCTCCTGGGAGCCCAATCGTCTTAATCACAGAGCAATGCCCCAAAAGAAATCCTGAGAGATTTTGTGGAATTCATTCAAATAACATCTTTCCTTGGAAATATTATTAGAAGGTTTTTTTGGGGGAAGAAGAGGGGTGATGCTTGGTTGGTTGGTTGGTTAGTTTGTTTTGTTTTATTCACCTTCACTTTGGATGTCTAACTTTCTAGTATAAAACCCAAGGTCTGGGGAATGCATTCAGATTTGTCCATTGTTTGGAGTGAAATTCTTGAAAAGAGCCACATTGAAATGCCTAGTATTTGTGTACAGATTTAAGACAAGAAAGACATCTGCATATCCTGTTGGACACTAACAGAAGTCACCCCTATGCAAATCTCATAATCTCAGATCTTCACCAGCTACTTTATAATCCGTAGTTTCAATTTCCCCATCAAAAAACTTTGAGTGAGAAAGAAAAGAGGAATGATTTTTCAAAACATGGGTCAGGGAGTGAAAAAAAATTAGCAAAATGTAGGAGGAAGTTGTTGGAAATGAGGCCAGCACAAAAGGAGCCAGGAGGGAGGTGGAGAGGGGGAGATAAGGTTGGCTGACAGGAAGCCATGCTAGAACTGCATGCAGGCCCCTCTGTCTGCCTTTACTGTGAAAAGTACCACAGAGTCTTGGAGGAGGTTTCTCCCAGGGGCACGCCCATTATCAGGACTCCAAACCATCTGTCTGGACGGCCTTCGGTACTCCAGTCCTTGTGGGACAGAAGGAAGACAGACAGAATGCATGGGCTGGAGGAGACGATGCATGCCAGAGGCGCCCTCGAGGATTGGAGGAAGCCAACCAGGCCAGGCCAAAGAGCCAGACACCTGTGTAAACTGCAGGAAGCTGAGAGGAGCCCAGCTGAGCCAATGGAGACACCACATGCATGTGGTAGTAGGGGGCAAAGTCACACAGAGACAGAGACACAGGGAGCAAGCAGGTGTGTGTGTGTGTGTGTGTGTGTGTGTGTGTGAGAGAGAGAGAGAGAGAGAGAGAGAGAGAGAGCGTGCAACAAGCTCTCACACATGCGCACATGCTCATGAAATCGCGTGTGTGCACGTGCGTGTGTACACACACACCAGGAATATAGGTAGAGAGTGACTCAGAAAGGGGCAGAGAAACATTGAAGGAGAAAATTAGTGTTAAGGCATAGAAAATTATCTTCCAAAAAAAAGTTTCTTAAAAATGAGTATTTCTGAATTATCTTGTTTTGCATTTCCATAGATAGTTATCTACTATTTTTTTAAAAGTATAAATGACCTTTTGCTTACTGACTTTACTTACTGAGTTGAGTTCTGAGTTATTAATTTAATAACATCATATCTAGAGACTCCAGAGCTCAAAGATGACACTTATGGGTGTTTTATGAAATACCAATGCACAGGCCAACCAAATCAGACTTGCAGGGCTAAAGAAAGCATGGCCATACCCACTCTATTTAAAAGCAAGTTGGGCCCTGGCAGTGGCTTGCATTTCACTAGGAGAAACATAGAGCCTGTTTCTAGGACATGAGCCTGCCTCTCTGTCCTGCACATTAAGGGGAATACACACACGGCCACAGAGGAGGAAATGCTATGAAACGTTCTTGAAATCAGAATTCTTAGAAAGTGAATCAACATTATGAAAATAATAACTTTCAGACTTTCAAGACGCTCTCATGTAATATCAGTAAGGTGAGGTAATTTTTATTTAAGAGTATTTATCCTCATGGTTTTTTGTTCCTATAAGAGTTTTGCAAGATAATATTTCCCAAAGCACACTCCATGTCATACTAATACCCAAAGGCTCTTCAGAGAATAAAGTTACAGGAACTTGAGAAGGGCTACAGATTTCCTTAGCACCCCACACATGTACCGGGCACCACAACACAGTGAGCACCATTATGAAGCTCTTTTGTAAAGCCATTTAGGTTTATTTTTAAAAGCCTTTTCTGAGCCCGTGTGACCACAGAACTAATTTCCAGCATCATGCCTACAAGGATTATGAGGAAACAATCTTGTAAGGAATTCATTTAGAAAAAGCAGTGTATTCTTATGTAAAGAAAGATAACTCATCACCGACCACGGCTTGTAAGCTTAAACAGAGGGTGTTGGGTGATTTGTGGGGTTAGAATTATGAAAACATAGTCGCAGAGTCCTATGCTAATAAACCACATGAACTAACACTCAGAACTTTCCATATTCTTAATTACCTAGTGAATCTGAAGTGAAAATTAAGTGAAATTTCTCGTACATTTCCCCCAAAGTTTCTGGGGAATGTGAGCTAAATGCAGTTCTGACCATTCAGAGATGCTGGAGGAAGGGGAGTCAAGGACCCCGTGAGCCTTTCTCAGGTGGTTGAAGGCCCACTGCCCACTGGCTTGCTGAATGAGATGAGATCCTGTCGCTGACTGTCACTCAACAGTGACCCCAGGACTTTCTGAGAGCCAGGAGGAGAGGAGGAGGATGCCTGGAGGTGGAGCAAATGAGCGATTAGTGAAAAACAAAACAAAAACAAAACAAAAAAAAAAAACACTAGGGTGATTCATTACCATCCAGTTCACCAGCTCAGCTCGAACACATCTGTTCCATAAGCAATGCTAACTTGATAGAAAGGCCTTCAGAGAGATCTGGAGACGGGGCCAGTCTAGCCTCAGCAAGGAAGACAGGATGTGAGACCAAAGTCTCGGTAAGGGAACTGGGGAGACAGAAAGTAGTGGGAAAGGTAAGTATATACAACCTTTTTTCTTTCTTTGTAGACCCAATGAACCCAGGAGAAGAAATCTCCCCCAGTCATTCCTGAGGGAACCCATAGGAGGGCTCGGAAAGTGAGTAAATTAAGTGACTTGTCCAAGCAAAGCTTTTTATCATGGAGGGTGGCTTTTACACATGGTTTTGGAGTGAACGGTTGCTAGGAAATATGACAGAATGAGGAAACAGACCGTAAATGATATTCCGGGTGTGTGCAAGATCGGGTGGGGTGGGCAAGATGATCTAATGTAACTAAATGTAACCAAATACATTTTTCTTCCCTGGTTGATTTGGCATCAATTTTAAGTCTTTATTTTGAGATTTCCAAAGCACACCTCTCTCTAGCTGGGTTTCAGAATATGAAACCTGATATACATTCTTTTTAAAACCCAATGTCCACACAGCTTTTTGTGAAGAAGAACAGTTTAACAGAAGAATAATAAAAATTTCCACTGGGTGTTTTATCAGGTCAAGATTTTGTTCAGTAAGTCTCTCCTTTCTTCATAGAAACAGGTGTGGTTTTCTTCTGCAGCGAAAACATCAAATAATCTGCTAACACTGACAAAGCTATGTTCCGAGGCTTGTTCCCATCGCTCTTTCCCAAAACCTCACCCAGACCCACCCCTGAGTATTTTAGCAGAATACTAAGCCAATGGATGGGTGGATTAGACCATAGCAACTGGCTCATCTGAACACTCTATCAATAAGCAGCCTGCACACCAGCACCACACGAGGAACACAGATCCCAGGCTGGAGTTTGAGGCAAATGTCCCACAGACACCAGCTGATCTGGCCAAGGACTCCTTGCTAATGGACAAAGAAAATATTTTATGACTTTGGGATTGACTAGGCTACTGAAATTGTGTTAGATGAATGAAAATGTAAACAGGTGCGTATTCATTTGTACAATATACTCACTATAGGATGAGAAGGCCCATCTGGGATGAATGTCTTACATGATGGCAGTTCCATATGATATCATGGCCTGGTAACATTGGAGTCATGCCAGTGTGGTTAAATATGCCCCATGATGGTTCCCTTAACTGGTACATTTCCTAGGCTTCTCTGTCTCTGTCTCTGTCTCTCTCTGTCTCTCTGTTTCTCTCTCTCTGTTTCTCTCTCTCTCTGTTTCTGTCTCTCTCCTCTCTCCTCTCTCTCTCTCTCTCTCTCTCTCTCTCTCTCTTATTGTAATGAATGACCTTAGCTTGGAAATATTAACTGTGAGTCACAAAGAACTACTCCCAGATGATTTTATCTTACTCAATAAGCATTTTTGTTGTAGAGTATATATTGTAAGTCAACATGTCAGCTGTGATTGAGGGCTCTGACTGAATAGACACAGAACGTGAGTGAGGCAGGCTTCCCTCGTTTTTTGTCTTTGGAAGTGAATTTGTCAAGCCCACATTCCCAGTTTGTGTATCCAGGTAATGTATCCTGGGACCATCCATTCACACTGAGATTATTCTAAAGGTCAAGAGAATCTCCACGTCCTCCTGATGGTCTTTCTTCTCCTTCCTCTTCCCTTCTTCATTTTTTGACTCTTCATCATCATTTTCTCTGACTTTTTGTCTCCTATACAGAGACTCACTATGTAGCTTTGGATAGTCTTCAACTAATTCTCTCCTGTCTCAGTCCCCAGTTGCTAGGATCACGGGTTCTAAAGGGGTGTTTCTTTACAGACCCACTGCACAGCAGCCATTACTCCATTAATGGGGAGTGTTTGGTGTGCTCCTCTTAGGCAGGGATCCCTGTGAGGCTGGACTTCCCCGAGATCACCCAGCAACATGTAGTTATTCCTTATTTGGAGGGAGCATGGAGAACTGGTAATTAACACACCAAGAGTGTGAATGCCCTGTAACCTGTGAAACAGAAGTTGCTAGCAAATGTTGGCTTGTGGGTTTAGAGGCATTTGGAGAAAGGATGTGTGGGTGTCTCTCCTGGATCAGAAATGGACTGCATATGAGGACAAGCTATGAAAGAATAACTCTAGAGCTACAAAAGGATCATCCAAAGGAAACAGATAGTTTCTCAGAAATTTTGGGAGTAGTTGTAAATAACCCTAACAAATAGAATGACATGAGATTCCCAGTGGTGGACATTTTTGAGGTAGCAAGAAGATTGATGGGGGAAAGAACCAGCTTTAACTACAGTGATCAAATTAGGATATTTTGGAGTGAAAATTAGACACTGCAAATAATTATTCTGGGACAATAAATGTGCCCTGGCCCTACAGCAGGCAACGTGAAAAGTATTCTCATCCTACTTTCAACTATAAGCCTCAGAGAGCCCCATGCCAAAGGTCTCCATCATTGGCTACTTAAGATTAGGTCCTGTCCCACTCAGCTACACCATTCAGGGATGAGAAATCTTCTTACAGAGAAGCAAGCAACTTCCTTTTCTATCCCTAATAGTTATTTCATTTTAAAACTTAGGCTTTTGTAAGTTAGTCTTTTGCTTCTAATTTCTGGTTTCACTGCAATATATTTTAATATCAGTCTTTTGACATGAAGTTGAGATCTCTCAGATTATTACAAAATAAACTTTCATAGATTCTGCCTTTATACTAGAAAACCCAAATTTCCTGGTCAAAAGGCCATTATAGTAGCCTGAACTTACTAATTATGTTTTTCAGATCTTAAAGATGTCTGCTTTATAAAGCCAGCTTCGATCTGTTATTTCCTGAATAACACACTTTGAAACTCCCAGCAAAAATTGCAGGTTGTTATTTCTCTGCCATTCTGCTGTTGTTGCTTTGTATCTCTTGAAACTATATTGCTAGGTGCACACACAATTATGTCAGGGAACATCTTCAAAGAAAGTAGGGAGAGCTGACAAATGTCCTTCAAAGGGATAAAGAACAGATGAAGAGCTGACTTCTGGGCAATGATAATGAAAACCAAATGACAGAGTATACTCAAAAGAACTAGAGAAAATAACTACAAACTTAGAATTTTACTTCCAGTGAAATTATCTTTCAAAGTGAATACAAAATAAAGACATTTTCATAAAATAAAACTGAGTGCTAGCTATCAATTTAACCAGAGGAAGCTTTCCTGTATCTCTAGCAGAGCAATGTCCTAACATGGAAAGTATTGGACGCAGAAAACCAAAAGAGAATTTAATAAATGTATGCACTGACACAAACATTGGGAGCATAAGCAACAGCAGTGTCTTGCATAATTCTAGAAAAAAAAAGATACTACTCAAATGCTCTATTACAAACACACAGGGTAAGCTATCATCAAAGATAAGCTATTGTGAGATATTTATATTATTTGGATGGATAATAAATATATTTTGCAAATTAAATCTTGTAAAATTTAACAATGAGGACTAAATATTTTCAGGTAACTAAAGGAGTAAAATATAACATTCCCAAGCTAAATAAAGAGAAAAAATATGGAAAAAACTATTTAGACATGCAAACATGCAAATGTCAAAGCCCCAGAGACACACGTGCTCCAACAAGACCACACTTCCTAATCCTTCCCAAATAGTTCCACCAACTGGGAACCAAGTATTCAAACATAGGAGCTTGTGGGAGCCATTCTCATTCAAACCACCACAGTCGCAGACCAGGGAAGAATACATGTTCTTACTGTGTCCTTCATCACAGTACTAGAAGTTCTGACCATTGAAGTCATCTAGCAAAAGGAAATAAAAGGTACATAGGTCTAAAAGTGAGAAATAGGACTGCTCCTATTTACAGAAGACACTATAGCCTACATGGAAAGTTTAAACACTTCCTTTTAAAACGTGTCCATGGAGGTTGGACAGCTAAATAGGGTGATCAGCTTGCCTGGATTCAGAATCAGCACCGAAACACAGGTGGGTATGTCTCTGAGGGTGTTCTCAGAAAGATCTTGAGGCTTTAACTGAGGGTATCAGTCTAACTGTGGCTCATCTCATTCCATGGGACGGGGCTCCGGATGAAATACCAAGCTGAATTTGAGCTGAGAGCACCAGCATCCAGTTCTCGCTGCTTCCTGAGTTTGGATTTAATGTAACCAGCCACCTCCAGCTCCTGCCACTGTGTCTCTCCTTCCATGGTGGGATGTGCACTCACCTGTAAGCCAAATGGAACCCTTCTTCCTTAAGCTGCATGCCAGGTACTTTGTTGACAGCAAGAGCAACTACTGCAGGAATAACACATAGTTTAGAAACCGGAGCAGGATGTAAATGTTCTGCCTTGGGTGTGGTTTGTTCTCTGAAGTTTCATGAGCTGGTAGCATGATCCCCAGCATGGTGATGGTAAGAAAACATAAAGCCTTTGAGAGACAACATCTAGGAAAAACTAATTAGATTGGAAGGCCATTGCCTATGAAAGAGATAAATTCTGAGTTAGCTCTAAAAGAATAGACTATTACAATGTGAATGCAGACTAGAGAAATGACTACGTAGCTAAGAGCCCTTTTTGCTCTTGCAGAGAGCTGAGGTTCAATTCCCAGCACCCACATGGTAGCTCATAACCATCTGTATCACTTGTTCTCAGGGATCTGACACTGGTTTCTGACCTCCTCAGGGACCACATGCACATGGACATTTACATACATGCAGGGGAAACATCCACACAAGCAAAATGAAACAAGCCAATCTTTTTTAGAAGAATCAAGCGTGTCCTCCCTGCATGCTTGGTCAGTTATGAACACAGACCTCTGTCCTTTGCTCCACTTGGCTGTCACCCAACAGAGTCCTCACCAACGTCAAAAGAGAAACAGAGCTGCCCAATTTTACATGTTTAGCCTCTAAAACTGTCAGCTAATTAACACCCTTTCTTCAAAATTACTCAGATTTGGCAACATTGATAAAACAAAACAAAGCGACACAAAAAGTCACTTCTGCTACTGTGAACCAGTAACAGCATACACGAGGACAGAACGAAAAGCATGATATTATTTGCACCTTTTCAAAATAAAGAAACCCTTAGTGAGGCCTCACAACCAAGACAGATTTTCTTTTTTTTTTTTTTGGTTTTTTTCGAGACAGGGTTTCTCTGTATAGTCCTGGCTGTCCTGGAACTCACTTTGTAGACCAGGCTGGCCTCGAACTCAGAAATCCGCCTGCCTCTGCCTCCCGAGTGCTGGGATTAAAGGCGTGCGCCACCAAGACAGATTTTCATGTTAATGAGTAAAATTTAAAAATACCTAAGTAATTAGAGAAACATTTAATAGTAGATAGATCTCTCAAAATCAATATATAGTAAAGATTTCAACCCCTCCCCCAAAAGTGATATATATGTTTACGACAAGTTTTATAAAAACCTTGAGGGGAAGTAGATATTTACCAAATTGTCATAAAATATTTATTCAATGTTAAGAGAAACTAAAACCTGTTGAAAGAGGAGGAGGAGAGGGAGAAGAGTCACCTCTTCTGAGTCAAGACCCACTAGTTATAGTAGTCAACCTTATACAGACCAAATTCTAAAAATCTAGAAATGGCCACTGAAGGGCGGCCAACTGGGTTTCAACAAAGGTTAAAACGTGGTTAGGTGGAAGAAGGGTATTGTTTTTCATAAATGTTATAGAAGCCATTAGTCATCCATAGGTTAAAAACATATAAATTAAATAGGATATCTGAAAATTAAGTCATCAACTCAAATGATCATCAATGTAGTGTAAAACAGAAAACTAGAGGAGTTGGAGGGATGGCTCAGTGGTTAGAGCACTTGTTGCCCTTGCAGAGGACCCAGGTTTGAGTCCCAGCACCTATATAGAGGCTCACAATCATTTATTATTCAAGTCCCAATGCCCTTTTCTGATCCCTGGGAGCACCAGGCATGTTCATGATACACAGATATATATTCACGCAAAACACTCATATACCTAAATTAAAACAAATAAACCATAGCATGATAAAAATAAACGATACAATGATTTTTCAAAAATAGCAGAGCAAAAAAATCTTCTAAACCCAGGGCTTGAAGAACTGCATATAGGCATAAAACATAAGCAAAATCCATTAGACCAAAGTATGTTATGCTGGACTTGATTGAAATTAAATGTTTGGGTTTTTTTTGGTTTTT
This sequence comes from Mus caroli, assembly GCF_978045245.1. Classification (NCBI taxonomy): domain Eukaryota; kingdom Metazoa; phylum Chordata; class Mammalia; order Rodentia; family Muridae; genus Mus; species Mus caroli. Next base: position 43,990,829 of record NW_028227267.1, on the reverse strand, counting down.
TTTTAAAGATTTATTTATTATATGTAAGTACACTGTAGCTGTCTTCAGACACTCCAGAAGAGGGCGCCAGATCTCGTTACAGATGGTTGTGAGCTACCATGTGGTTGCTGGGATTTGAACTCTGGACCTTCGGAAGAGCAGTCGGGTGCTCTTACCCACTGAGCCATCTCACCAGCCCCTAAATGTTTTATTAAAAGGAGAAAAGACAGCTGGGCTGGTAGTGTACACCTCTAATCCCATCACTTGCAGGGGCATAGGCAGATGGATCTCTGAGATTTTAAGACCAGCATGTTCTACATACAGAGTGAGATCCAGGACAGCCACCACTACATGGAGAAACCCTGTCTCAGAAAAAACAGTCAGGCTAGAGTGATAAGGAGAGAGGTGGGGAGGTGGAGGGGAGGGGGCTGGAAGAAAGTATTTACAAACAGCATATCTAGCAAGCACTAGACTACATAAAGAACTTCCAAACACTGCAATATAAAGACAGACATGAACTATACAAACACTATGCATAGTATATTCCCGCCATGGCTACTATCCAATATGTTCAGTGTGGATGCTGGTAGGATCTAGAGGAGGCATTCACAGATCCACCTGTACTGTCCCTGCTTGTGACCCCCTGATCGTTCAAAATTTAAAACAGAAAGTTTTGTTTTTAAGCCACAAGGATAATGAAATCTAAAATAACAACCTTACTGTGGTATTTGATTTTGAGTGTCAACTTGACTGGATTAAGGAATGTATGGGTCAGCAGTGCAAACCTCTGAAGGCATTTGCCAAGATGAGATCAGGTGGACCCAGAACTAATGCTGGATTCATTAAAAAAAAATGACATTACTGGGTGATGGTGAGCAGTAGGGAGAGGATCCTACCTGGACAAAGTATGTCACTGGGGCATGTCCCTAAGCACTGTGTCCTGGCTCTTCTTGTATTCCCCTGTATTCTCATTGACTCCTTTCTGCCAAATGATGCTGACAGATCTCTTCTACACATTCCTACCATTATGGCTTTCTGCTCAAGTCATTATGGCCCAAGAACCTAAGGACAAAACCCTCTGAAACCAGGAGAAAACGTAAGGATTGCCCCTGCAAGTTCTCAGTTAACTCTGATCACAACCTAGTGAAGAACATTGGGAATGAGGAGAAGACGCTAGTGGGAAATGAGTTCCTCAATTTCACAATGTTTTACTAGTCACACTTAAGAAGAATCAGAAGAAGATAAGTCCTCATCTTTAATGTTACTTTTAAGGGCCAACATTTTGATTATTTTTCTCTTTAAAAAAAAATTCCCTTTTCTTGGAAATAGTTCTTTCCTCATACATTATATCCCAATTGCAGTTTCCTCTCCCTGTGTCCCTCTCCACCTCCTTTCCCCTCCAGATCTACTTCTTTTCTGTCTCTCCTTAGAAAAGAACAGGCTTCTAAGAGATGACAACCAAACAGGACAAAATAAAATATAAGATAAAGCAAAACCATCATCTCAAATTTGGACGTGGCAACTCAACAGGGGAAAAGACAAACATTTTAAAAGTTATCTATGAGCCATTTTTAATAGTTGAAGGGAGAGTACACATGGAGGGACCCATGATGCTGGCCGCATATGTGGCAGAGGATGGCCTTGTTGGGCATCAGTGGGAGGAGAGGCCCTTGGGCCTGAGGGTGTTTGATGTCCCAGTGTAGGGAATGCCAGGGCAGGAAGACAGGAGTGGGTGGGTGGGTGGGTGGGGGAGCAACCTAATAAAGGAAGGGGAGGGGAATAGGATAGGGTATTTTTTAAGGGAAGACTTGGAAAGGGGAAAATATTTGAAATGTAAAATATCCAATAAAAAAATATACTCATTAACTTACCCATATGAGCATCAGGCTGTAGAAGGAGTCTAATTTCTAAACCTCTGAAATCTTTGTAAATCAAATCTCAAAGTACACAACTCAACAGTTAGCGATGAGATATATTCATTTTATGAATTAATGTCACATTACTATATCCATTAATCTTATTTATTAAAGGATTATTTTTATTAAAAATAGTTGAAGGTAGGATAATATACAGATATACCAAAGTTACATATTCTATAAAAAAAAGATATTTCTAGAAAAAAAAAAGTTCAAGGAAACTTTACTTTTCACGTTTTATTTTGGCTGTAGGTGAACAATATCCAATATAATCCTGTATTTTTTGCACATCAACTTTAGGCCACGCAGACAGAAGCAGAAGTCTGATGAAGTTTGACAGACTCACAGATTGATGACAAATTCAGCACTGTGATTACTTTCCTTGGCAGCCACAAGATTTCTGGGTGTCACTCAGCTAACTTAATGATTCTGATTAAGTAAATATTTATAGCATGAAACCATCACTGAGACAATGTAATTGTCACAGGCACGGAACAAGTGTGATGAAAGCCATGCCAGGATTTAGGAAGGGACTCTGCACTTAGGGTGCTCTGTTCTTGCCCTTGTGTCCTCAGAAGACTATTATAGTGTGTCATAATAGGTTATCTTCTGTCACAATGAAGCTCCACGATACATGACAGTTTAGAAATGCCCCGCTTGACCCCCTCACAAGATATGCAAACAAAATGGACCAGCACCTAATATTCAGTTTCTTTGAGCTCCTGGGGAGGAGGCACATTTCACAGACAATGATACTAATGCAGAAATGCTAACTTTGAACCAGTGTTAACACATTGGGAACGCTGTTTGCTGGAAGCGGATAAAATCAAAACGCTGAAATTCCTTGAGACAGCAAGTGTTTCCCATAGAACATTTGATAATTTTATTTCAGGGAAAAAACCACGTAATATACATGTGTATAACAAACGCTGAGTGTGATTCCAGTGAAGACCCAGGTATGGCTTCCTCACGTTGATTGCTACTCATTTCCAACGCTTAATTAGAAGTTTCTACGGTGTTTTAAGTAAAGTGGAAATGGCAGGCAGTCCCAGGCTCTCTTGCTGCCTAACAAACCACACTCGAATTCAGCAATTCAAACCCACTATTATGCAAAGCTTTCAGATTTGAGGAGTCATTAATTAAAGCAAGGTCAAGAAGCAAAGTCTATGCTCCACCAAGTACTTACGGAGGCATCTCAACAGAGGGGGACAAGATGGGTTTGGAGGCGTCTTCCTTTATATTTCCAGCAGTTTATGCTTGTTATTAACTATTATTTCATTTGGTCTATAAAGACAAGCATAACCTCTCTCTGGGGCTTTATCCACACCAGTCCATTTTGGGTTTCTCATAGCATAGCAATAGGTCCCAGGTAAGGGGTTCTAAGAGAACAAGGTGGAACTTAGAACATTTGGAATCCTTGCTCACATCAGTCATGGGAAATCTACGTTCAGTGGCATATGCTTATCCTTTCAACACTATGAAGGTGTTGTAGGGTGATCCTGAGCTTGAAGCAAGCTTGGCTACAGAGAAAAAACTTGTCCCCCAAACCACACCAAACAGGCCTCACTACATTCCCAAGAGTAACAGTGTAGGTTTTATGTCTCTCTGGGAGAATGGCCGGCTTCCTTGAAAATACATCGAATGGAAGATATTACTCTGACCATCCTTTAGAAACACACTGCTAGACATGTCAAATAATTTTAGTTCTGCTTCTGAAAATTAATATTCCCGAGAAGTATATAAAACTTCATACTGTAGCATTGCTTCAATGAAATTCTTGTCACCACTGACCAAAAAAGACCAAAAAGAAAAAAGAAAAAAAAATTTTAAAAAGACATAAAATTAAATAAAAGGGTGGTTGTGTACAGAAGACATCATTTCACAGGATTTCTGACTATTTAAGGCTCTTAAATTCTTCTGTCATGGTTCTAGAGCCATAAAAGGATTGGCATAAATATCCTGTTTAAGACTATACACTTAACCATCACACATTCTCAGAACCTTGGCAGCCATCTATGTCTGCATTCACCACTACTCATTGCAAAGGGAAGTGTCTCTCATTAAAAATGAAAGTAGCAATTGTCTATGGATATAAACCTACATGCTTAGAAAGCAGTTTGGCACCATGATGGTTTAGCTAAACAGCAGAACTAAGTTCATGCATTGTGCCTCAGACAACCTTAGCCATGTTTTTTGTTTCGTTTGCTTTGTTTTGTTTTTTAAATAAGGCTTACAGTACTAGACATAGATTTATGTGGAATGCCTTCAGATCCAAATACAGAACAGTTGGTCACCCCATAACAGCTGTGCCACTATTGCACAAGTGGCTTCTCTTGATTAACAGTTTGGTGTTGTAATCCTAGGATCCATAGCTGAGTAAGACCCTTGATGGTTTTTCCTGTTCTTTCCCAAAAGCCTGTGTGGTATTTCCTGTAACTATGAAAGCTAGCCATCAAGGAAGAAACTTCTAGAGTTCCAGTTTGATGCCTCTATATCTTACCACCAAGTATATACTGTCTTTGTCAATGGAGTTCTATCAACTAGTACTGGCAAGCCAGCAAGCAGTTATGTCTTCAAAACGTCTGTGGCTGCCTGCAATGGGCCTATACAAGACGGGACTTATGAACAGTCAATCATAGCTCCAGCTGGGATCACGTGTTCCTGCTCCTCTAAGCTGAACTATTTTCTAGTATTGGGGATGGGGGGATGGGGGACTCCTTGTCTTCAGTTATGTACTCACTGAAGAGACACTAGGCTCCAATGGACAGTTCTAAACCCATTGGCAGACAAACAATCATGCTTAAACTCAGTGGGTCTCAGAGGGGAAAGATGTTAATATTAGAAATGGACTTGTAAGGAAGGGGAGGGGCTAGCAGTGGTACAGTAATATTAGAAGGGTGGAGGGTGATGGTAATCAGACTGAACTCCACACACATATGAAACTGTCAAAGAACAAATTAAAAAAAATTAAACAGAATTTAAAATGGAATTTAAGACATCCACAGAAGAAATTATACAGATAATCATCTTAAAGTTGAAATAAAATCAGTATTGAGAGATCAATGAAAACATGCTCTGGGAGAATCCCTAGAACAACTGCACTCCAACTGCAGTGACAAAGAATTGGCTGAGTCCTGGAAAGGTTCGCTCATCCTCTATGGACCAATGTGAGGGTGATAAAGGCAGAGCTATCAGAAATGATGGAATAGAAATTCATTGAAGAAAAGAAATAAAATTTGGATAACTGGAACTGGAAAAAGTCCATTAAAGGGATGCATAAATTCAAAATGCTAAAGAGTTATATGGAAATATGGACAGTTAATTATTCGATCATAGGATCCTGTGAGAACTTCTCCTCTGGAGAAACATAAACAACATCTGCCCCTCCCCCATAAGATTCCAACAATAAAGTGGAGTTCAAGTCCACTGAAATTTACCCTGGAGACCCAGTGAATTTATTAGCTTACTTACAGAGCACAGGTGATCGCACTGGTGACCACATATCTGCATAGATGGAGCTGCTCTCAGTTAACTTTAATCCTATATGCTTTAGCCTCTTACTGGAAGCACCAAGGCCACACGAAGCTACGACAAGAGTCCCACAAATGGCTGAATGCTCTGAAATCTGGAAAGTAAGATAGGCACCTGCCTGGAATCTAGCTGGGAAAAGCATCAGTGTGCTACTTCATACTGTGTCCTATAGACAAATCCGAGTGGGTTTTGAGCATCAGCATAACAAAATTAAGAAAAGTTTTGCATGATTAGACTGGTAGGAAGTTAGACAAAGCAGAGTCAAGAATACAGCTGTGATCATCTAAGAAAGAAGCACAAAGGGCCCTGAAGAGCTTATTCCAAGCAACAAGCAGACAGACAGATGCTTTTCTAAGCACTTTCTTCATTGTAAGCTCATCTGCAGCTCGCAGAAGTGAAAAGCCATAAGAAAAGTGCGGAATCAGGTAGGCCTGAGTATACATTGTAGAGGGACTCTGATATTCCTTCAGAAACATTTCACTACTGGTCTTCAGCAATGAACATAAATCAACACAGCCACCTTACTTCTAGGTCTCTATGGAAGAGAAACTCAGTTATGTACAGAAAGAAGATGTGGGTAAGAATTTTCATTGCAGGATGAAACTGGAAAATGTAACACTGAGTGAGGTAGCTCAAACCCAGAATGGCAAATGTTTTATGTTCTCTTTTATTTGGGGGATCCTAGATCTGATGGGATCTTTTGGGTTGATTTTATCACTCCGAGTAACTGCAGAAGCCAACAAAGTAGAAAGGGCCCATTGAGGAGGGATGAAGAAAGAGATTTTGGGAGGGAGACCATAGAACACAGGTGCTATGGAAGGAAGGGGGGTGGGGAACAGAAAAACCTAACTTGGGTCAGGGTGGAGAGAGTCATGTAGAAAGAGAAAGTGTGGGCAAACAATACTCTAGGTGCTTGGAAAGGGACACAGGGGACATTATTTTATAAGCTTTTTAAAAAATACATATGTAGGGGCTGAAGAGATGGCTCGCTGGTTAAGAACACTGGCTGCTCTTTCAAAGGTATGAGCTTCCATCCCTAGCACCTACATGGCAATCATACCAGTTCCAAGGGGATACAATACATTCTTCTGGCTTTTATGGGCATCACACACACACACACACACACACACGGTGCATAGACATACATGACATACATGCAAGCAAAACACATGACATACATGCAAGCAAAACAATCTTATACATAAAATAAATAAAAGTTAAACACACATAACATACACACATATATAAAGAATAATTGGAGTTAGCCCGCATGAAGAAATCCTCTCCCCAGAAGACATTAGACTATCTAACAAACGTCTCAAGGCTGGACAAGGGACCCTTGAGTTGTTGGTTGAAGGATACAAAAGACCCCTGCAAATAACGCAAGCTGTTGCCATGGATTTTGGTTACCTGACAGAATTTGAGGATAAGACCCCATCATTCAAGAAACTACATACACACCGTGGGCACAGAATTTCTAGAAATCAAGTTGGTACCCTGACCTGGAAGCCTCCTCCCTCGATGCTAGTTCTCATGGTATCAGAAGTTGCTATGCAATTGGCCAGAAGAGGAAAGTTATCAGTTGTCCTACCTAGCTATATATCCAGTGAACTATAATAATTATTTGCCTGACAATAATATCTCGGGGTACCCAACAGTTGTCTAATTGGACTCAGTGTCCACTCAATAAGAGTGTTACATGTGTTGTTTTACTATTTTCTTTATAACTTGTATAAATACTACAGAGCATGAAATACTACACCCTGGTTTACAAAAATAAATGTTCAAATCAGACTCTATGGAACATACCTTGAATGCCCAACACCCTGATTGAAGACTGTTCGTTTTAGCTCTTTATACTTTCCAAGACTTCTGGAAGTAATAATATATTATACCAGTGTTTTCTGATGTTCTTCAGTTTTGTGGATCCATATCTCTGTCTGTATCTCTGTCTGTCAGTACTTTCCACTTGAAAGATTTCTTCAATTTTCCCACTGTGGCCATCTGTTTTCTTTGTTAGCTAATCTTCATTGTTATGGCATGATATCCAAGATGTAAACAAAAGAAAAACTGGCTCGGAACTTGCTTTCCAGGGCAGGTGATTGGTTGGCACATTGCTTTAAGGTCTGTGGTAGAGAGGGCATTGTGGAGAAGGTTGCTTACCTTGGGGCAACAGGGAACAAAGGCAGAAGACCCTACTAAAGGACACTGCCCCAGTAACCTAACTACTTTTCACTAGGCCCCAACTTCCAAACTTTCTACTTCCCAATAACACCACAGGTTGGAGAGACTAATTCTTTAGTGTCTAAGCTGTTGGGATACATTTAATACTGAAATCCTAGCATTGACATGGATTATTTGGGTTCTGTAGCTTAGATAGCCTGTTTTACCTTGATTTTTTTGAATGCTGTTTCTACTGAGTATAGATTCTAGGTTAATAGTTTGGTTCTTTGAATAGTATTAAAATATTTCTCAACTATCTTCTCAATTTTCTTGTTTCTAAGAAAAATGTGCTGTAATCGTCACCTGTGCTCCCTTATATGTAGAATGCCTTCGCTCCTGATACATTTAACAGTTAATTATTAACCCTGGTATTGAATGGCTTAATTTTTTAAGCATATTGATGTAGTTTTCCTTATGATTTGTGTGTGTGTGTGTGTGTGTGTGTGTGTGTGTGTGTGTGTGTGCACATGTGCACGTGTGCATGTGTATTTCATGGAACATCTTGGCTCTGAGAGATCTTTGTTTTCATTAAATCTAGAAGTACTTTGGCCATTACTCTCTTAAATAAACTTTGTGTAGTTTCTTAAAGCAAAAAAAAAATGTTATTTCCACTACTTGTATATTATTTTCATAACATTTGTCTCAATGTTTTTAGAATATTCATTCTTAGCATATAGAAACACAATCAAGTTCATATGTTGATAGTTTATCATAGGTTAGCTCTAGTTTTGTGAGTAACTTATGCCATTAAATATTAACAGGGGCTAACAACCTCCTGATTTCTCTTCATTTTCCTATGATGACATAGAAAGAAGGCCATCACCAGGGGCTCACACTTCAGTTATGGACTTTCCATACACAGAACCATGGTTAATAAATTTGTGTTCATTATAAATTTCCCAGTTTGTATAGTTTGCTATAGGAGCACAAAATGGACAGTTGCCCTTCAAGCCGATGCAAGATGCAAGGCTGCAAAGAGCAGAGCAAAGACTAACATAACCTGTTTTGAAGACATTCACCAACATAGGTACTTCCATCTCCTTTATCTTAGGACATCTTGTAACTGTTCAGAGAAAAATAAGAGGCCTTAGAGATGTTTCTTTGGACTATATCATATATGCATATAGATCTGTTTTTTTTTTCAGTAGTAGAATTACATTGTAAAATTTAAAGTCATTGTTTTTCTGGCTGATTTAGGAAATACGAGAAAAATGGAGAAGTAGAACTATCTCATGAATATGCATAACAGCTAAGGTAAGTTAGATTTTAATAGATATATCTAATATTACTAGAAGAAGCATGTCTGTCTAGTTTCTAAGAGTTATCTTTCTGTCTTTCAGTCACTCTGCATAAATATTCACACACATGTCCTTATAGCCATGTGGTCATTGACAAACCCTGTATATGACAAAGCACCACAAAACTGTAATAGAGTTGGAAACTTTCTCATCTAATGGCATTGTAGTCATCAAAACATCACAGTGCAATGTACTCTTCATGTCCTAGGTAGTTTTGATACCAACAAACTTCCTGTTGGTTGTAAGTACACATGCAGTGTGTATAGTCCATGTACTTGATGGCAATCAACAGTGTTTTAGGGTTGTCTCTACCGAACATTCTAGATTTTCAGCCATTATTTCACAGTGAGCTCCTATGTAGATAAGCAATGTGTCATGCTACACCACCAGTAGCTATACCCATTTCATCTCATGCTTACTGCATCTCTTGATTACATCTCAAGGTCATGTCACGTTATTGACCTCTACAATCTAGATTTGGATAAGCACAGGCTATGATGTGAACACAATGATGAAATTCCATTTGTGCTGCAAGATCAGTTAAGATCAGTGCACACATCAAATAAACCCCAGTGTACCCCTGCCACTTAAGAAAAACAGAATGTGGGGTTTCATGAGTAGGGAAGCTAAAGCAGAGAGGAGTTAAACACCTTTCTTCTCAGGGGGTCACAGAGAGAATGTGCATCGGGCCTGGGCAGCGGTGTCTTTCCCCCACTCCATGCTGTTCTATATGTTAACCATCAAGGACATGCAGAGCCAATGGGTGCTGGCACTTTACATAAATACATGACGATGCAGTGCTAGATGCAATAAAAATCTCAAGCATAAAATGTGGAAGCAATTCAAGAAAACAGATCTCACAGTTTTGCCTCTGTCAGAGTCAGACTCTAACATGCTCTGATTAAAATCCAACATCTGCAGGCATTTAAAATTCAAATATACAGCTATTCACATCCTTCCCCCTTCACCATGTTTTACTGCTCCTTTTTTTTTCAGCTTAAATATTAAAAACATTACATTATTTTATTTCATATGTCAAACTCCATGTCTCTGTATATTACACAGTGCTCTTTCACCCCCAAACTCTGGTTCAAATCCAGCTCTTAGCTGAGGGAATAAGAAACATCTGAAAAGATTTAGCGGGCTCATCTCAAGGCCCAGTGGATGACGGTGTATGCCAACTTGAAAAACACAACGAACAAACAAATTTGCCACCAATTAAGGTGTTTACATGGAAACATTGCAGACTGAGCAGTGTGCAAAGGCCTCTTTCCCAGACCTGAAACCTGGCTCTTTATTTCCAAATGAAGTTGCACTAAAGATGGAGGAAAGTCTGGGCTGCACTTGTCCCTCCTCCAGCAGGTGAGTCTGGGACCAGGAGTCCACAAACACTCTGCCACTGTGGAGGGGGAAACTGGAGTTTAAACGGGATGGTGGGGAGGAATAAATTAAGTGAAGCAGACAGACACACACACACACACACCCTCATTAATACACATTGTTAAGTATCATTTTGCAGGCTCCATTGGCAAACCAGAAGTTTAATTTAAAAACAAATCAAGGAAAGAAAACTATTCATTCTTTTTCGGATTGCCTGCTTGTTATGGATAAATTCACACTCCATGAATTTGAAAGTGCAGGAAGGGCGGTCCTCCCCAGGAGGTAAGGATCTTATGCCTCCAGAGGCACGGACAGATTTGAGCAAGCAGAGGTGGGTTGCGGAGGGCTGAAGAGGACACACCTAGAATAAAAATCACTTCTTTTATTTTTAAATGTAACTGCTACGCAATCCAAATACAATATGTGTGCACACCACGGCTCTTTATTCTGTTTTTCAGTTAGTCCCCAAGCTTCACATTTTGAAGGTCACAGAATCATCATTTTAAGGAGTCAGTGTTCCATCTACAACTCATCCCTTCCCAAAAGCCTTATCTTCAAACCATCCTAGCCTGAACAATTGCAGTTTATAAGTTGAACGGAACATTCAAATCTGTTAGAAATTCAAAGTATGTCATCATTTCTTGAACAATCAGATTAAAAGAGATATTGTGGAGCCTGCCTCCCAGAAATCCTGATTCTGAAGATTGCGTGGTGTTGGTCCTAGGAATGTGTGTTAAAAGGTTATCAGGTGCTGCTGGGCCATGCTTCAGGGAGAGGATTTGTGTATGCTGTACTGTGGGTCTATGTATATTCGATAGAGTTATCAAGCTCTAAGGAAAAGACCAACGTAGTGAGATTGTCCACTTCTCATCATTGTTCCTGCCCCCTGCATTTAAGGACAACAGCAGGCAGATTTCTGAAACTAGTGTCACCCTTGATAGAGACTGGCTATTAAAAAAAAAAAAAAACAAAAACATTTCAGTTGAGAAATTAAGGTTTCTCTATCCCAAGTCACTCTGAGCTGAAAAGTCGGCTGCGAGCATACATGTATGTGTACAGTGCTGTTGATGGATGTTCATCAGCACATTGCATATGCTAGGCAAGTGTTCTACCCCTGAGCAATATCGCCAGCCACATGCCTAAATTCTATCCTCATCATTCAAGTGCATTCCCCACTTGAATGAACTAACTGGCAAACTGCCCTGACTCCCAAATTCACCTGCGTAGCGCACAATTGAAATGTGGAGCTATTCTGGTTTTAAAACTCTGCACTCAACAGAAAAAGTGGCTATGGACATCACCTTTGGAAAGTCCAGGGTTATATAAGAAAAAGGTAAAATCAAGACTCATTGAACCAAGGTTCTGCAGTAATTCAAAGCTAGAAACAATCTCCATCTTTGATAACAGTTTGAAGGAGCTTTTTTGTATCTTTTCAGCTTCTTACTAGGGTAGCCTGTATGTGAAGCTACTGCCAAGCCTCAAATAGTCCCTTACCCCTGATGAATGCTTCAAGACAGAACTGCACTCAAGCATTCAAATTTGGTAGCATTAACTGCAGTAACATAACTCTGACATTCCACTTAAGGACAAGGGGTAGAACAATCATAAAAGCCTTCTGCTTCACTTAATTTAATGTTTGACAAGTTCCTTGAAGAATAACTGGAATATTCTCGCCAAATGCTTTAAGTCCTGTCTTGACCACATCTGTCCCTGGAGTTTGTTCATGGACATCTTAGGATATAATAAATCCTTCCTTCCTGAAACCCAGCCTCCAGCAAGGAATGTTGAACAGATGGTATTAATCATAGGATGCCATTCTGATTTCTAGGTAGATGCCCTATTTGATGGGAAAATGGTTCCTTTTCCATTGTCCCCCTCCATCATTTTTATGGTAAGAAGCCTTTAGTCGTGAATGATATGGTCAGAAATAAATAGTTTTTCTCTATTGAAGAATTTAAAGATATATGCCCATTTTGGGTTTTGGAATCATCTTAAACACATGACCATGTGTCTAGATAGCAAACAGAATACAGAGCATTTCTTGTGTTGTGGCAAAAGCAACAGCATCTTCTGGTAGACATTTCAAATCAGACAGCATGTTTACTGTGTTAGATGCCAACACTTGAGGCAAGAACAATATGCAAGTGCACTTCAAATCCTTGTATTTATTTATTTTTGATCTCTCTCTCTCTCTCTCTCTCTCTCTCTCTCTCTCTCTCTCTTTCTCTCTCTCTCTCTCTCTCTGTGTGGGTGTGTGTGTTTGTGTGTGTGTGTGTGTACTGGGCTTGGTGTGTGTATGTGTGAGTGCATGAGTGCCATTGTGCCTGTGTGGAAGGCAGCTACCTGGGATGTCAGTCCTTGACTTCTACCTTGTCTGAGATCTCCAGCTACTCACTGTGTATTCAAGGCTTGCTGGCTCACGAGCTTCCAGATATTTTCCTGCTTCTTTGGCTCACCATAGGTAGGAGCACCGGGATTGCTATAGAGTGCTATACCAGTTTAGTTTTACATAGATAGGTTCTGGTGATCCCAGACTCAGGGCCTCATTTTAAAGAAGCAAGTATTTTATCCATCTCCATAGCCTACATTTCTATGAGGAGGTTTGGATCAAGAGTATGCCTCGTGAGAAGACACAGATAAATAAACTTGGAAGCCAAAGGGGGGGGGGGTGACAGATACTCTGAATTCCAGAGGATCATGAGGGATGACTTTGGAAAATTATGCCTCAATAAACTGGAGAATCTAGAACAAAACAGATTCATTTCTGAAAACTTAGGGATTGCTAAGATTGAACAAAGACAGTATAGCACTCTAAAGTCATTAATAATGAGCAATGAGATTGTTTAAAAACATCTCAGCTATATCTCTTGACTCTAGCTGCATATGTACCAAAAGATGGCCTAATCGGCCATCACTGGAAAGAGAGGCCCATTGGACATGCAAACTTTATATGCCCCAGTACAGGGGAACGCCAGGGCCAAAAAGTGGGAGTGGGTGGGTAGGGGAGTAGGGGGGAGGGTATGGGGGACTGTTGGGATAGCATTGGAAATGTAATTGAGGAAAATAACTAATAAAAAATATTAAAAAAAAATCTCAGGACCAGACAGCTTCACTGCTCAGCTTTACCAGGCTTAAAGAGTTCATGGCAATGCTCACTCCTCAGTCTACACAACGAAGGAGGAAAGAAAGGGATGCTTCCAAACGCATCCTGTGAAATGACTGCAAAGCCAAGACTCACACTAGGCAGAAGCCGAACGATACAAGAGAAAGCAGCAGAGCCAAATCCCTCCTGAACATGGACACTGAACCCAGCAATTAAGAGTCGTTTGGTGGAAGAGGTGTCAGTTGATGAGCCCCTAATAAGCTGTGCTTTGTCCTTCCTCCCATGCTCAGGCAAGAAACTCTAATTAAAAATCAATGAGCCACACACAAACAGAAGATGTGAATGTGGGGGAGAGGCCTGTTGAAAAGAAGGGCTTTGGTCAGAAAGGGGAAGGGGGGTGGTGATGAAAGCAACTCAAACTTACTACAGTGTGCGAAATGGTCAAAAGACAATGCTCTACAACCTCTAGAAAATAGGTGCAAAGAGAATCAGCTAACACTCTAAAAAAGAATTCAACCTCCATCAAGCTGCTGTCATTCCAGGGTCACATGATCATCTCACCAGATGCAGAAAACACAGTTAGCAGCAAAATTCAACAGCTCTCCATGATAAAAAGCCCTGTGGAAACTGGGTGCAGAAGACTTATACCCTAGCATAGCAAGGCTGTCTACAACAGACCTGTGACTGACCTCACAATGGACGTTAGAAGCTGAAGGTATCTCCTCATATCACTCTTATTCAAGATAAAATGTGGCAGGGTTTTTTTTGGGGGGGTGGGGCAGGGAAATAAGGCAAACAATAAACATGACACAAATAAGGAAGACACCAAGCTACCTGATTTTATGGATGACATAATCTTAAATATACAGGAAATATATTACCAGAAGATGTTTAGAGCGGATAAACAAATTCAGTAGAGAAGCAGAAAATGGTATCAGCATAAAGGTATTATTTTTCTGATAGTGATAATAAACTTGCCAGGAAAGAAAATAGGAAAAAAAAATCCTGTTCACACTAGCCTCAGAATCATCAAATATTTAGGAAAACATTTAACCAAGGAAGCAATATCCCTACAGTGAAAACCAAACTACACTGAGAAGATACTAGAAAGTGGGAGGACCCCCCCCAACCCCCGTGTTCATGGATCAGCAAAACTACTGTTGATACATGGCCACATTCCTGGAAACGATCTGTAATCCAGTGAGATCTCCCTGAAATTACCAACAATACCCTTGATAGAATTAAGAAAAATTATCTGAAAATTTATATGAAACCACAAAGAAGACTTCAAATGGGCAGAGAAACCCTGACAAGAAAGACCAGTGTTGGGGCTATCATACATCCAACGTAAAAGTACACTGTAGAGCCATGCAACAAAAACAGAATTAAGGTCTTTTTTCATTTTGATATCAAATTTAATGTTTTAAAAAATATAATTAAAATATAACAGAATCAGAACATTTAAAATAAGCACACTTACTTAAAGTGGAACTATCTGGAGACCCAGGTTATAATGATGCTTTACTGGGGCAGACAGGTGAGAGGCTGTTTTTGCTATAGCAAACACATGAAAGGACACATGACGTTTAGAAGGAATATAAATATAATCTCACAGACAGTGGGAGCCCTAGCATTGGTTTGCCTTACTCAGCCTCACTAATCTTTGCTGTGTTGGTTCACCTCACATTGCATTGCTGAGCTTCACCTGTGATGACTTCAGAGAGAGAAACTCACCAAAGAACTTCTTGTGAGATTCTTGTGGTTTCCTGCTAATTCCTCAGATTTGGCCACCAGGATTGAACTGCCCTTGCTGATTCGTGCATGGTGTCTGCTGAGTGGGCTGGACTGCAGTTGCTGATTCATGTTTGGTGTTTGCTAGTGGACTGGACTAAAAATAACAAAGATTGGAATCACATCAAAGCACTATTTCTAAACAGGTCCACTTCCCCCATATCCTAATAATCTTTCTTTTCCACTACCTCTGGTGGTATAGAGGGGAAGTTGAACCCTTATTGAAGTAGGTTGTAAAAAAAAAAATATGCCTACACTTATAACACAAATGAGCAATTCACTCAAATCATACAAACTGTAGACTGTGAAAAGTAAAATACAGTAGAATTACACTGTTGTCGCTATTTTACACTTACATGTATATTCTAGGATGGGTGCAGAAGTTCTCTCTAACAGGCACAGGTCAGTAGACTAGGAAAGGGGATGTAGAAATAAACCCAGGCAGCTACAGCCATCTGCCTCTTCATATAAGTTCTAAAACCATTGGAGAACAGTCAGCCTCTTTTTCAAATGGTTCTTGAATAGCTGGGTGTTGACCTGTAAAAGAATAAACCTAGCCCCCTGGCTCTCATCCTATACAGAAATAAATTCAGAAAATGGAGAAGGGGGGACCTTTAAAGTACAGGTTTGCAACTCTGAAGCTGCTAGGGGAGAATGTAAGTGAAGCATGTGGAGATGTGGGCATAAGTGGTGACTTTCTCAGTATGACTTGGATAGCCCAGGTGATAATGGCAAGAATTGACAAGTGGGATTAAAAGAACAAAAGAAGTTTCTGCCTCTACGGGAGACAGTCAATAGACTCAAGAGACAACCTACAGGTAAGAAAAAATAATTCCCAGCAACAATCAAGGGATTCATATCCAGAATTTCTGAAGAACTCAAAGACTAAATACCAAGGAAAGAAGGAATCTTCTGTGACCAGATCAACAACTGTACTGAAACATTCTCCAAAAAGATGCTACAAAGAGTCAACTAATGAATGAAAAATGTCCAGCACATTTAGTCATGAGGGAAATAGAAATACTAACAGAAATTACACTGAGATTCCACAAGATTCCATCTCATCCTGGACAGAATGGTTGTCATCAAGATAAAAGCACGCAAACAAACAACAACAATAACAAAAAATCAGCAAATTCTAGTGGCAGGGGTAAAAGAGAGGAAGGAACTCACACATCATATGTGGGAATGTAAATTAATGAAGTCACTGTGGGAATGAGTATGGAGGTTGTTCGTGAAACTAAAATTAAAGCTACCACACGTTCTTGTTGTACCCCTGCTAAGTATATAACCTAAGGAGTCAAACTCAGTGTACACTACAGGTGGATGCTGGCCAGTGTTGATCATGGCACTGTTGATCATAGCCAACGTATGCAATCACCTGGTGCTTCTGTTATCAGATGAATGGGTAAGGAAAACATTATGTACATAATATGGTTTAGCCATAAAGAAGAATGAGATTGTGGTATTTGCAGGAAAACAGATGAAACTGGCAATCATGTTAAATGAAATTAATCAGACTCAGAAAGACTACTACCGAATGTTTTGATTTCAGGTGTAATTTGGGGGAGGGGAGGCACGAAAGTAGAAAGGTGAGTGTTACAGAAAACCAGGGTAAGATGAAGGAAGGGACAAAATGGGGTAAATAGGATAATGGGCATCAGGGTTCCTTACAGCACAAACACTCTACAATGAAATAGACTACTTTAAAACAATTTATATATACCAATAAAATGCTTTTGAAAAATATGTTGCTATGTAGCATAGTTTCAAAAATAAGACAAACTGAATTTTTACTGTTCTCATTTATGTAGTTCACTAAGCAAAGGAAATCCAGCAGACAGCGCTTGCTAATATTCCTGCAGTTCTGTGTTCTGCATCAATAACAGCACAATGGCACACATACAAAGTCCTTAGTTTGCAAAAATATATGACCCAGGTAAGGACTGGAAAGATGGTTCATCAGTTACAAGAAGCATGCTCTTAACCTGAGGACTAGCGTTCAGACCTCAGAACCCCACATCAAGAGGCTTGCAAAATCAGTAACTCTAGCTCCAAAGGGATCCAATGTCATCTATAGGTATCTGCATGCACATGCAAACACACACACACACACACACACATACACAGAGAGAGAGAGAGAGAGAGAGAGAGAGAGAGAGAGAGAGAATTTATTAACAACATAACATAAATGATAGACTAACAGCCAAATATAATTTGGATAATTAGATAAACAAAATGAGATTCAACTCCAATGTCTATCACTGTATATGTTTGCTCCATAATAATTAACTACTTTTACATACACGATAAATGGCTACTTAAATTTAAGAGTAGATGGCTCAAAGTGTAAAGTGGTCACTGTTCAGGCGTGAGGATCTGAGTTCAGAGTTCTAGAACTCAGATGCAGCTAGGAGAAGAGATCAGAGCACAGGCAAACCCTTGGTGCTTGCTGGCCAACCAATCTAGCCAAAAAAAGCAAGCTCCAAGTTCAGTGAGAGACCCTACCTCAAAAAAAAAAAATGGAAAGAGCAGATAGAAGAAGATATCCAATGTTAACCTCAGACTTCCACAAGCACACGCACATGCATGTACGCATGCACATACACACATACCATACACATAGATACAACATACATACATTTTTAAGGTACAGATTAGAAATTCTGTGACCAGATAAAGAAGACTATGTGCCATTTCTATCTCCTTGACTATAAAGCGTTAGGTTTTGAGAAGTTCAGCTCAAGTACATTTCTTGAAAGGCAGAATTCATACTGGAGGTTCAAAGGACATACAAGTTCAAAAGAATCTGAAGGTTGGGCATCAAAGGGAAAGGATGCACTTAGTCCTGCTGTGACTTGATGTCCTAGGGCAGGTGGGTACTCAAAGGGGATTTCCCTTGTTCTGAGAAGAAGAGGAGGATATAAAGGGGGGGGGAGGGATTTGAGAAGATGGGACTGGGAGGTGGGACAACTGGGTATAAAGTAAATAAAAAATAAATTAAGGGAAAAAAAGAAAACTCAAAAGAATCAAATACACATGAGAAAGGAATCCATTTGGAGAGAATAACAGAAAAATGAAGTGCAAGTCATATTAACCTGGAGCATAGTGAGGTCAAGGACATTTAGGAAAATGGGTCAACCTGCAATTCCAGGAATTAACCAAAGTAGACAATATCCCACCTGTAGAGGTTACATCTGCTCCACTGAATTGGTGGGAGTTGGAGTTGGACTCATGACCATCCTGAAGTCCTTACAGCTATATTCTCATGGGAAACTAGTAACCACTGAAATACCATTTGGAGCCCAGACAACTATCAAACTACTAAACTCAATAATTCCATGCTTCTCGCCATTTCAGAAGCCTCTGAAGCAGCCAGTAGGCACCAGAAGGGGTGAGGGGTAGGCTTGGTTTTCAAACTAAGAGATACAGTCTAATAAGTTCTCAGATGATGGTCTCACTGTTGTTTTTCTCTACCATACTGTTGTGCCAGAAAACATTTGTGAACCCCAAAAGACCAAGAAGGAGCTGATTGGGATGTAATCTTGTTAGGGTGTCTTTATTTAAGCACGATCTCCCTCCTCCCCACCCCCACCCCCGTGTTAACCCTGACAGCAGGAAGGTGGATCCCTGAGCCTAGATTTAGGCAACCATTTACGGATGTGAGAAAGGGGTATCTAGCCTGGAACACATCTGATTGGAGGCCATTATGGCCTTTGGCATAATTGGCTGGTGCCAGGAGCCAAACCATAAACTTAACTTCTGATTCGTGTTTGTTAGGTAATGAAGGGGCAAGCTTGTAACATGAAGGTGCAGATTTGTTGGGGAATAACTGGAAACTGGTGCTAGATTCAGGTCTTATTGCAGGGTAGCCTGGAAACTGATGCTAGGTACTGGCCTATTAGTTTACTTGAGTTTAACCTTAGGTCAGGTTCTCAAAGACAGAGTCTGAACCCAAAAGATTTGGTCTCTCATTCCCCTCTTTCTCTGGTGACTAAATAGCCCAATCATGGGGCTTTCTGAAGTTATTATATTTTAGAGGGGATCAGGGTTGTCATCACTCAGTTCTCATGGTGTCCCTGGAGCTTGGGTAGGAGATCCATCAGTGGAAAACAGGAGGGAGTCCTGAGGCTGAGTTTTCTTCCTGTTGGTCAAGGTCATCTTCAACTGCAAACAGGTCTGTGATTTTATGCTGCAGTCCCATGACCTTTAGGGAGATGGGGGTTGGGAACCTGTTTTTATGGAGAATACAAAGTTCAGACCAAACATGTTTATGAGCCCATTGGACACCTTTGAGATTGTCTAGCAATTGGCAATCCTCAAACTCAGCAATGACCTCTGCCAGTATGTTAAGAACAATGGGGTGGGGGGGGGTGATATCTTGAACATGGCTTTAAAATGGGTGAGTCCCATCTGGTAAGGGGAGTTTCATAGCCAGTAGAGATCGAAGGGAAGGAGAGTTAACTCAGCCATTGCCCGTCTCTTAGGTCAATTTAGTTAAAGTCTCTTTTGGGGTTTTATTCATTCTTTCTACCTGCCCTGAACTCTGGGGTCTATATGTACAATAAAGTTTTTAATCAATCCCCAGAATATTGGCTAGTCTCTGACCTACCTGATCCACTGTCTGACACTATCATCTGAGGAAGCCCATACCTTGCCAGTATGTCCTCTAAGAGCTTCTTTGTCACTGTGGATGTTGTTTTGTTTTACGCTTAGTGGAGAATGCCTCAGTCCAGCCTGAAAATGTGTCTATAAGCATCAGTAAGTATTTATACCTAAAATTTTCTGGTTTTACCTTTGTGAAGTCTGTCTCCCAGTAGGCTCTAGGCTTCGTGTCTCACTGGTGGGCTTTATAGTTCTTGATCATCTCAGCTAAATTTGAGTTGGTGTCTATAATCTTGATATAAGAATGTTGTGTCGAGTCCTGCATTCTCTGTACACCCATGTGGGAAGACACAGTGGATCTTCTGAAGTACTTGTAGTTTCATTTCTTCTGGCACAATGAGTTTGTAGTCATCTTCTGAATGGTCTTTTGGGGTTCATGAACACTTTCCTGGTACCAGAAAACCATACTTTTAAAGGTATATTCATTTCTCATTTCTCTTCTCTTCCTCCTTTGAAGCCCTCTTCCTCCTCCCCCAACAGCTCCCTTCCTTCCTCTTGCCTTTTCCCTCCTCTTCTTCTCTTGCTCCTCTTCCTTCTCCTCATTTACATGCCATTTTCCTCCTCCTCCATCCCCATTCCCTCTCACAGCTGCTCTTTACTTCTGAGTGTACATTCAGAAAAAGTCTGGTTCACCACTGAGATTTGACAGCTTCTCTGCCCTGGGGTAAAGTGGAAGTCTGATGAATCCCTTGTATTCTTTGTTTCTGTTTCTTCCTTTATAGCAAACTAGGCCTTTGAATCTCACTTCCCTTTCTAGTAAAGAAGCTGTTTTTGACTATAGGAAGTGCTTTCAGATGAAGGCAATCTCCATAGTACCCAAGCCACCACCTGAGACCATTGCACCACAAGGCCACCTCTCTCAAAGAGGTACCACTCAGGCCTGACACTCTCGATGTTCCATGTTGTCTTACAGAACCATTTCCAATAGTAAAATAAGAGCAGGTTTCACAGATAAGAACTAACTCCACTTATATTTTTAAACAGGCTTTTTAAAAACATATGGTTTTATAAGTCTGCCTTTTCTACCTGAGTATAAATAGTTGACTTGTGGTCTTCTGTTTTGAATTGTTGTTCTTCTAAATCTATTTCAGAAAGTGACATTCAGAGAACCTGGATGGCTTGGTACTAAGCACATGGCTCTGCTCTTCTATTGGGTTAGAATTTCAGTTCAGGCACTTGGGAGTTACATTGTCTTTGGAAAATTACTTACACTCTCTAGAACTGTGTTTCTTCATTCATTTAAAAGGGGATAAATATAATTATTCCTTTGTGATACAAACAAGGAACATATAAAACAAGAATAAAAAAATCAACTTATGTCTGATACTCAGCATGTTCCAGTCTTCTGAGAATGTTTGAATCAAATAAATTTGCCAAAATCAGAGGTTATATTGATTATTGATTATGATGTGTGGGAAGCAACGTTGAGTAAGGCCATTGAAAAGGAATCCAGGTGGGGAGGGAAAGTAGGATACAAGGGAATACATCAAACACTGGGTAGAATTAGGTAAGTTTGCTTCAGAGGCAGCCAAATACAAGCAACTCAGAGGAGAGGATAGTAGGGCCAGTTCCCAGCCCAAGCTCAGCAAAGGCTGTGTTGCTGAGTGGGTGTCTTTCAATATGATACAACTCTGTGTTCAGTACACCTGCTCCATCAGCTTCCTGCAAGTTCTCCCTGTGGGAGATTAGTAGACTAAGGAGAAAGGAAACCCACCGCCCTTCCCACTCATAGAAATCAAGATGTAAACACATAAGTGGATGCTCACAGTCAGCTATTGGATGGAACACAGGGCCCCCAATGGAGGAGCTAGAGAAAGTACCCAAGGAGCTAAAGGGATCTGCAACCCTATAGGTGGAACAACATTATGAACTAACCAGTACCCCGGAGCTCTTGACTCTAGCTGCATATGTATCAAAAGATGGCCTAGTCGGCCATCACTGGAAAGAGAGGCCCATTGGACATGCAAACTTTATATGCCCCAGTACAGGGGAACGCCAGGGCCAAAAAGTGGGAGTGGGTGGGTAGGGGAGTGGGGGGGGGAGGGTATGGGGGACTTTTGGGATAGCATTGGAAATGTAAATGAGGAAAATACCTAATAAAAAAAGAAAAAAGAAAAAGAAATCAAAATGTAGAGAGTCAAACTTGTATCCACTCTTGAGTTAAGACTTTTCAAGCTTGATTTTTGAATTATATCAGGAACTACGTGTTCCCAGAGGGTGGTCTGCTGGTAAGAGTGGGGGCTAGGTATCCGCAGAGGGTTGTCTACTGGTCAGGGGCCTGAGTGTCCCCCGAGAGTCGTCTGCTGGTCAGGAGCAGGGCTGGGTGTCCCTGGAGGGTGGTCTGCTAGTTTTGCAACCAGAAATCTTTGCTGCCAAGCACCAGAGGCATAAAGCATAAGTGTAATACCAGGAGAGCAGCCAAGGCCCCACTAGGGCTGCTTTTATTGTTTGTCTAAAGTGGATGTTTTTCCAAGGAAATTGCATTGTTTCCCCGAAAGGAGATCCATCATCCTTGTCTCTGTGGTCACAGAACAGGAATCAAATTGATGGGGTGATGGCTGCCTGCTCCAAAGGAAAGAAAAAATGCTTCAGACCAGACACCCTCCCCTCTTCCTTTGCCTGGCCCTTCTCAGAGATAAGAGCATCTTTGGAATCAAAGCGTCATGTTTAACCTTGAAGGAACTGATCCCTAGGGTCTGACTCTGAGAAACCTTTGACTACTTGAGAAGCACAATGTGACAGTGAGGTCCTCCCTATAGTCACAGAGTATGTAACAGTTCCTTCATTTCAAATTCATTTGAACCTGGATGTTTAGGAAATTACAGACTATATGGCCCAGATTCCCAAACTCAGCCAAACATGCGAATGGAAATTGGGCCAAAGAAGCCCTAATTACATCCACGTTATTGTTATTATTGGTAAATGTTAAAACTATAATTTCCTTCGGTTTGACTAAAATATATTTTAGTCATATACAAGTCCCTCAACTTGTTCATATGTGCTGTACATATGTCACTTCCTCGGTTATCCTTGTCTTTCAGTGTCTATAACAAGAACCTACGGAGTTTTAAACGATCAATCTGAGTCGATGACAAAGACTTTAGACCAGTGCCACCATCTGGGGGTTACACCCAGGACCTAACAGCATGCAGAGAGCCATCATTTCCTCACCAAAGGGTCATCATGCCTCTTGCCAGGCTCCCTTGGAGACTCATTTCAGCACCGTCTCTCAAGCTGTCCCTACCATGGTTTATTCCGGCATGTTGCTCAACACACTCTTTTGGTCTCGGCTGCGGTCCCTGGTGATGACAGTGCCTTCGCCTCCAGGAACACTGACCTCCTTTGCTAAGCTGAATCTCTTCTCCGAAAAGGGAGGTCTGCCCTCATCTACTGTGTTCTCCTGGCAGCAGCTTTTCCAGCTCCTTCTCCTGGGCCAAGAGCATATGTTCATGTCCAATTATGTCTTACAGGGTTGTAAGTTTACCAAACTCCTCAAACTCATCTTCCTCCGTTGCTACTGGTTGCTCACTGTCTCGGGCCTTACAGTATGCTCTTCTCTTTAATCCTCTTGATGGTAAGTTGAATATCACTGCCCTCGCAAGCAAATGCACATCCAAAGCTCATGTCCCGGCATTAAGTAGTTAAATCCAACTATTGGCTGCAGTCTTTCCTTTTTATTTGCTACGATCTGTCCCTAAGTCTATCTACATCTTTCTTCTTGGCTTTGTTGTTGTGTTACTTTGTTTTGTTGCTGCTGCTGAAGACTGAATTGGCCTTGTACATAAGGACTAAGGGATCTGCCACGGAGCTCTCTCTGTAATAGAGGGAATCCTCAACCCTCTATTTTCATATGACTCTTCTAAAAGCATTTCTGTTCCCCCACATATGCCTTTGTCCTGCAGATAGCTTGGTCTTTTCCACATCTCGAGAATCCATTTCCTTTTGAGACTTCTGCCTGGATACACACATGCAAGCTGGGCTCCTTCCTTCCCTGCTTCGTTCAGTGCCCTTCTCCTTCAGCAGTCCAGTAATTCAGGCTGGAAGAGCTGTCTTAATCCTTTCTCCAATCTGCTAGGACCTGGCAAAAATTCGGTACAAGCATCTTTAATGTCTATATCTGTGGATTTGGGGAAAACGTCTAAATTGCCTATAAGTTCAAGATTCTGTGTATATTAATGCTTACAGAATATTAAGTTCTTTGATAGTAAATATTTCAAAGAAATAATAACTGGAGTCACAGTATGAAGATATGAGACAAATTCCTAAGAGTGGCACTCAAAAATCATGAAAACCAGCAGAGGATTTTGTCCTGTTGTCAAGGCGCCCCTTTCTCTTACAAGTGTTCACGTCGTTTTGCTCTGCCTACTTACAGTTGACAAGACCCTCTTAGTTCTCGACCCTCTGAACTTGCAAACTTTGCACTATCACACAGTGGATTTTGATCAGTTTTTCTATCCACTAGTAGTAGTTCAGACCTTGGCAATTATAGCTTTCTATTTTCCACAAGGCTATTAAATCCATGGACAAAGTCTAGTGAGTAAATTGTCGAAACAAGTCTTCTAGAAAAAGTTCTTCAGAGGAATTTTCAATGATATACCCAGAGCAAAACCTCCTAGCATCAAATATAACTGTTGCTCCCCAGCTTCTCTCTAAGTCGTGGACTATGGAAGACTGTCCTTTGCAGAAAGTCTTAGATGCTAAAGAATTATGTCAGCAGGATAAGGCTAATTTTAACTTAATAACAGTCACAGTACAACAAGGCACACTCACTCCCTTCCTTAAGGAGACACTGAGATTGTTGTTGAATCTGCTTGTCACTCTTGTGTCCAACCCCACCTCTCAGGGTCACCTCCTCCATCCACCATAGCTCTGAAAGTTCTGTCTGATCTACAACCAATCCTCTACTGGTGTTTTGCGTCACACTCTGTGGAGCTCTTGGGTAAGTAAGTGGGCATTCCCTTCTAGGTTGTTTGTTATATTGGCTGATTTCTACCGCTAACATTTCTCCCACAGTTATCAGATGAGCTTGCTGCTACCCACAGCCTACTCTGGCTCTCTCCACCTTCCTATTTAGAGCTTCAAAGCACAATTTCCTTCTCCAATCACTCAGCAGCATCTCCTCTTAATGTCTGCCCTGTTCACTTCTGCCATCCTCTCCACCGAGCTCAGATTTCCCCAACTATCTAAAATGCTCTCATCTTCCTGAGTGCCCTCACCACTCTCAGAGTTGTCCTAATCTCATTCAAGGTCACTGGTCTGGGTGACTTTATGATCAAGCACCCCAGGACTTTCCCACCCTTTGTTTTCCTGACACTTGTCTTTCTCCTTCTTCCTGTTTCACTAACTGCTTCATGGATATTTCTCAGTTTTCTCTCTCTCTCTCTCTCTCTCTCTCTCTCTCTCTCTCTCTCTCTCTCTCTCTCTCTCTCTCTCTCTCTCTCTCTCTCTCTTTCTCTCTCTCTCTCTCCCTCCCTCAATCTGTTGCATCCTGTACAATTCTATCCTTATTTCTTCTTTTATTTCCATATGGTATGAGATAAAATCTGCCAAATCTGTCAGCTAATATTGTACACTACTTTCCTGTCCTTGGCCACATCTCTCAGCTGTTGGTGATCTTTTATTTTATCCTGCAGTTGATCTCTTTCACTCTCAACTGAACAGCATTGTCCTTGCTTACAGATAAAGGTCTAGAGGTTAAGCAATTTTTCCAGCATTACAAATCTGAGGCATGATATGGACAGGATGAAAATCTGTATCAGTTTCAGGGTTTTCCCCACTCTGACCAAACTCATCTGAAAAGAGGGAATATAGCTTACAAAACCTAAGAATAATTTCAAAGTATGTGCAATTGGGAGTATTTTCACTTTCTAGAAATTTCCCCTCTTCCCAATTCTTCTATTGATAATTACTTTCTTGGGTCCTCATTTTGAAAGACCTATAGTCAGAAACAACTATAGAAACTGCTTAAGGGGTGGCTAGAGAAAACCATCTTTAAGGTGAAGTATGCCCTGGCTTATATAAACTTTGTCTCCTATATGTCCTCCTCTACATGAAGGCATCTGTCCCGGCTTCTCTCTGTCAGAGACCTCAAAAGTCCTCCTTCTTTACCAAGTCTTCCCACCAAGCTGAAAAGGAGGCCATGTTTTGCGACATCCGAGTGATCCACTCGTATCAGCTTCTTCTCCAAACTAGGAGCATCTCACGCAGAGATTCATCTAAGTGTTCACAGCTTTCACTGGGAAATAGAGCACTTGACTGATGCCTCATTGTTCGCTTGCTGCATTGCTCATCTGTTAAGAAGTTGTCTTGGGAGACTCTGAGCCTCTTAGACCAATGGTTTTCAACCTATGGGTCTTGACCCTTTTGGGGGTCACATATCAGATTTTTACACTACAATTCATAACTAGCAAAATTGCAGTTGTGATGTGGCCATGAAATAAATTTATGGTTGGGGGAGTCACCACACTATGAGGATCTGTATTAAAGGGTCGCAACCAGCATTAGGAATGTGGAGAACCATTGTTTGAAGCTCTCCCCCATCTAATGCACTTCTTGACGACTACAACATTCCAAGTGCAAGGCAGTCATCTTCAAGAGAAACTGTTTCCCTCCTCCAGATTCAAAGTGGAGAAGTGCAGAGTGGAGACAGTGCGTGTAGGCATAGCAGGGGGAGGCAGGGCCATCCTATGCTCTGTATCTGGCTCAGGGAAAGTCTCCCTAAACCTTTAGTCTTTAGAGGGTCACTTTATATAGGCCCCATGACAAGCATCTCAAGCCACAAGAATACTTCTTCAATATCCATATTATTCAGAGTAATGAACATCACTGGTTGAAGACTCACTAAACTGAATCTGAAATAATTCTAACTTGGAAGCCTACAAAAGTCAGCTGACGCACAGTAATTGCGGACAGTTTTACAGATTTGGGGATGTGGCATTTTAATATATGCATACAGTGTATGGTGATCAGATAAAGGATGCTCCCATATGTACCATCTCAGGCATACCATTTCTTTGTGCAAATTCTCAACTGATTGCCATCAGCCGTAATTTCCCCACTGTTATAGAACATTTGAGATTATTCCTATCCAATTACATCTCTGTACCTACTTTACATCCTCTGAGGACTGTGTGTGTGTGTGTGTGTTCTCTCTCTCTCTCTCTCTCTCTCTCTCTCTCTCTCTCCCTCCCTCCCTCCCCACTCCTTGCCTCCTTCCCTTCATCCCCCTCCTTTGGGTCACACATATGTCCACAGTACATAGTACATGGTGGAGAACCACAGTAGATGTTGAACCTCAACATCTATATCATATAAGACAGAATCCATTTGCTGTTTCCCAGCCTCAAGGTTCTCCTGTGCCCACCCAGTTCCTTGCTATAGAAGCACTGAAATAACAGCTGAATGCTACTAATCTCAGCTTCTCCTTTGGGTCTGGGAGGTTTGAAATTAGGTCCTTTCACTATAACAAGGTCTTTACCCGCAAAGCCATCTGCCCAGCCATGGTAGTTGACTTAAAAAAAAAAAACAGTCATCATTTATTTTGTTGTTATCCTTCGGTATTGTCAATTATACATGTTCTGTGACCCATTAGCAAGACTTTCAATATTTGTTCTACATACATTCTAGAACACTGTGTGTTCCTACTTCTAATAAATTAGCATCTAAATGATATACAAATTGGAAGGTAAGGCTGAAATTAAAAGTCCTGTCTCCCACACTCAGATTAAAAACATGAACTATCGGTAAAGGCAATTCTCTCTAGAATGCTAGACTGAGCAGCTAGGGACACAGCTTAAGTAATGGCAAAGGCTCAGCTGCTTCCTGAATGTCCCCAGATTCAAGAGGTAAATTCATGTGAGATTAGGCACATTCAAGCTGGTATGGCCACAGCCACAAAATACGAGTTCAAATAAGATGACCTTGTTAGATGTGAATTCAAAAAAAATTTATTACATATTAGATACAATGTTAAACATTTATATGAGAGTAAGCCAGTGAATTAAATACTATAAACATTTAACTCGCCAATAGCCTTTATATACACTGCATATTAGCCTGCCAAAGGCTTCCTGGGGACTATGTAATGAGAAAATGGCCTCCCATCTTGTACTTAGATAACCCTACATCAGGTATTCTCAGCGAGTTTGGCTGCAGACAGGGAAGGTAAGAAGGTTTGCATGAACAGACAGCTGGATAGGGGCTGGCCCAGGAAAAATGATGATAACACGTTTTTATTTTCTTTTTCTTTTTCCCACAGCAAGGAAACAAGTGTGTCCTGTATTAAGAAAGATTGGGACACGCTGGTCTGAGGACAAGAACTAATTCACTCTAGCTCATTTTGTTCTATTCCCGGAACAGCAAGTGCTTACTGGAGATTATTCATCGACGAATCGGAAGTGCCGTAGGGCTGTTTACTGCTGCATCTTTCTGATTTGTTACATAACACAAGAGGATGGAATCTGGAAAACACAGAAGGTCGAACGGTCACATGATAACATCATGTGAGATACATACCGAACCCTTTGCATGAGTGTCTCATGCCTGCTGTTAAAAGGCCATTTTTTCCCAGCTCCCAGGTTTCCTTTGGTTGAAAAATTGCAATGTATAGTCAGAGTTTGAACGGTTGCCAACTAAAATTCTTGCATCAGGCTCCATGGCTGTCTGTTCCACCAAGACAAATAAGACCGGCCCCAACCCCTCACTTGAGGGCATTGTTCACGGTGCTGAGCCGTGATTTTCCATATCTGACTGTCTTTGTGTTCACCCCAGGAGGAAGGGTGAGCCTGGTTTATTGAGTTCTTATTTCTCACAAAGCGGTAACATCTGGAGGGCTAAGCAGTTTTGTTGGCAGGTCCAATCTGAAGGAATTTGACCACGGTTCCGATTGGCTCTTATCAGTAGGTGTCACTAAAGACAGTTTCAGAGACAGAAAAATAAATAGGCCAATTAAGTGATGCCAAGAACAGACTATTTTACAGTCATTTCTACTCTTTTTATTGTTCTTCCAACTGTAGAAGTTTCAAGATTGTAATTATTCCCTGCTTTTCCCCCTCCCTGCTCCAAATGAACATTTTTCCATTTTCCAAATGCCTCCAAGAGAGGGACATTTAATTAATATATTTATTTTGTGGTGCTTGATGTAGTGGGTTAGCAAAATGAAAACAGATGAGGGCTATTAATTCTAACACTTTATTGCAGTGAAGCTACAGCCAGCTGCTCTTCTGCAAACAGACTGATGGAGGCTCTGCCAGCTCCTTTCTCTGCAGCATGAAGTGCTTCATATCTGTAGAGAACAAGACCAGCCACTCATGCATCCCACCTTGGCCATGCCTTTATGTCCTTGGAAGTTATAGAGATAGGAACTGTTGTGGGGAATATTAAAAGAGAGCAAGTTCCCTTGATATACCCAGCTACTCTGAGCCCCAGTGGTCTCCCGGCCTATTCTTATCTTGTGGAGACTCCCTGGCCTGAAGCTCCTGAAAAGTCTCCACCCAGCTCACTAAGTTCCCACTGGCAGGTCGCTAAGACGCCAGCCCCACGCTTCAAAACCCCCATGCCTTTGTGGTGAACATCTGGCAAATCCACAATTTGCCACCATACCTTCCCTCTTGAACTGAGTCAGATGACAGTATGAAGGAAAATGCCACACAAACTTAGTTCAGAAAGAATGGTAACTCAATCGCTGGACGCAACAACTAGAATCCTAATCGTGTAAGCCACATTAAATCTAAATCCTCCAGTGGGAATCTTGGTGGATTCGCCATATAAGCCGGGAGACACTCGTAGCTACGTCTTGCCCTTTCACTATCCCCATCCAAAAAGCCCCTAACTCTCTCCTGCTTCCTCTCTTCCTCCATTCAACCTGGACGTCCTATCTACTTGCCCCATAATTGGTCCCCTTTAGTCATTTGGGGGAAGGTTCACAAGAAGTCACCTGAGTGACTCAGTTCTCTTCCTGACAACCCCTCCTGGGAAAGCGGAATTAACATCAAAATATAGATTATCACCAGGGCCATCCACAATAAGGAGCTCGAGTGAAAGGCCACATATTTCTGAAATCAGCAGAGGTAACTCCCAGGCTACCATGCTCACTGGTGACTGGCACCTTCCTCCTGCATAGACACAAGTCTAAGAGGGAAATTCAAGTTCATTTCTAAATCCAACCAACTGCAAACAACTTCCGGAAGTTACCTGAGAAGAACAAGTCAGGGGGTGGTCAAATAGATGGGTTTTATTTATGAAATGGACTTCGAATAATACCAGGCCTGGATCTCAGTACCAGTATATTGCTGGCCTGGAGGGGTACCCAGATCATGTTGGCAAAATAAATTAAGCAGCCATCAGTTAAAGTGTTTTGTTTAACTATGAATCTTTTCCTGAAGTGTCTTTCTTATATGTATTCTGAAGCCCTCACTCGCTATGTAGGGAAGGATGAATGTGCTACATTGAGGTGGGTGCTGCATTGTTGGCGTGGGTGCTGTTTGAAATGAAGACACTGGAGTGAGTGCTTGCATATTCCTCTGATTTCAGGAACATCTGTATGTAGATTCTAAGGTTTTGGGGACAAACCTCAGTGCTTTTTAATCCCAGATACTTACAATTACAAAGATAAAGATAAGCAACAGCCAGTATCAAGAGAAGCAGTGGACTAGTGCATACCTGTCCCATCATTTCTCTTAACCCCACAATGGCCATGTAATAGCAGTGACTTATGTTCCCATCTTATATGAGGAAATGTGGATCTAGCCTTGCTATTTGTTTGTAGCAATACAACTACTACAATGTTGTAGAGTCAAGTTGGAGGACAGTCTGCCCGGGTCTGAGCCTGCTCTCTTAATGGCTTCTTCAGACTCAGAATCAGTAGCAGCAAGCCTGAATGATGACAAAAAGAGTGTGTTAGGAAGAAAATAAAATAAGGAGTTAAAAAAAAAAAAGAGGGCAAAATCTACACTGGGGAATGCATTGCTGGAATGCTGGTGTCTGATCTATGCTCAGCACCAAGAGCATCGATAGTTTCCACAGCTGGGAAATATTTATATCCACAGCACTGCCATCCATTCTCTGGACACAACAGGGAATGACTAGTGGCCCTAATTTTCATTACGAACAGTCTTCCCTGGTATCATTTTGCAATTTTAGACTTGCAAGTCAAAGGAACATGATGTCATTTTCATTTATTGAACAAAATTACTAAATTGTGCAGGCTATAAATCCAAATTCCCATGTTCTCCAAGAAAAAAAAATATGTTCTATGAATTGACAGTTCCATATCACAACTCAGCGTCCACTGGCCCTGAGATGTTCCACATCTGTGGTCCTCCAGCATAGCCTCTAACACAAGAACTTTAGAAGCGATGCTGCCCTTCCATGTAAGACTGGAAATGTATAATTCCACAGGAACACAGTCACAGCTAAACACTAACAAAGGTGTTACTTTTCATAACCGTGGTATAAACAAGCCCCCAAATACTTTCTTAAAGATTTATTGCACATGTATGTATGAATATTTTGCCTGAATGCATTTCTGTCCACCACTTGCATACGTGGTCTTCCAGGAAGGAAATCAGAAGAGGACATCAGATCCCCTGGACCTGGAGGTATGGGTGGCTGTGAGCCATCACACGTGTGCTAGGAATCCAACACTGGTCCTGTTCAAGAGGAACAAGCACTCTAAAGTGCCGAACCATCTCTCTGGCCCCCTAAAACACTGTTTAGAAAGATTGTTTCTGGGATCACCTTGTCCTCCTACATTCCATAGCACACCTAGAATAAACATTCTAGCACATTTCAAAACACATTGCTCATGAATTACTCTAGATGGAGACTATCATGGTGGGGTTGTATTTGTAATGTGCTCAGAAACCTGGCTTGGAAGGTACCTTTGACATGCTTTTGAGGGTCACCCTGATGACAAGGTGGAAAGGAGCATTCAGTGTGGAGTGGCTGTATTTTGCCTAGATTATTGATATGATTACCCAGATCACCAAAAGACACAAGAGCACTCTATAAGGGCATACTTTGTGGGCCATAGTGAAACAATGTAGAACAAACTTTACTAAAACCCTCAGTGCTTACTGACACATTCACAGAATCCATATATACAAAATCCACATCTGCCTGATACGAAAAGGGCACTTGGTCCACAAAGACAATAAGAGTTAATGCTTTTATTTAAGGCAACAGGCTCATCATGCCATTAAAGAGTAAACTGTATCATGAAGAATCTGTCTTTAAAAGAATGAGAGACGAGGCATGCTCCTCTTGACAAATCAATAAAGGATTTTTGGAAGAGGTAGTTTTTGAGATGGGCCATGAAAAACATGTCAAATAAACCTTTGAAAAGTAGATGAAAGGGACCAAGATGTTGACAGATCAAAACAAAAACAAAAACAATGTCAAGTCATCCAGACCTGAATTCAAATCTAGATTTCATCTTGTATGAACTCCGTGTCTTTCAAGAATCTCTTTTGACCATTCAGTGATTGTTGTATGAACGGAAAGAGCAGAATAAACATCTAATTACAGAGGCAGTGAACGTGAAAACATCTACAATACACCGCCTGGGGAGCAGGGCTCTGAGCATATTGGTGAAAGTTTCTATCTTGGGTAGATTAAGATGAGAATCCTACCCTGTGTGTGTACCATCCTAGGAACTAGAAGGGATGCAGAGAAAAATGAAGAAGCAGGTCGAGTACTGGCATTCATCTCTCCATGCTTCCTGAGAGCAGACACAGTGTGACTAGCAGCCTCAGCTCCTGCCACTGCCCCTCTCAACCATAATAGAATGTATCCTTAAAAGGCCAAATAAAACCCCACCCTTCCTCCCTGCCTCCATCCCTCCCTCCCTCCCTCCCTCCTTCCCTCCCTCCCTCCCTTCCTTTCTTCCATCCATTGCTTCTGTCAGGTGTTCTACCACTGCGATGAGAAAGGTAACTAATATAGGGTGACATCAGAGAATAAGGAGATGGCAAATGAGTGCATGAAAGACACACAACTTCATAGTCATTAGGGAAATGTTAATTAAAGCCATGGCAAAATATCACTATATTAGTCTGACTTGAAAACCAAAGAGTGACAGCTACCAAGTGGTCAGATTATGACTTCCGTAACTGGATGGGGGTGCAGTCATTCTACAAAACAGCTTGACAGTTCCTTCAAGACCCGTGAATTTGTCTTGTAAAACCTCATGATTGTTTTCTGGGGATTTGTCATGGAGAAATAGAGACTTACCTTCACACGAAAACTTGCACACAAATGTTCATTGCGGACAAACACTAATGCCTTCCAACAGACAAATTGTGGTTCATCTACACCACACTGAGCCATAAGGAAGAAGACATGACTAAGTCCATGAACAGTTTTGGTGGATATTCAGAGAATTATCCTGAGGAAAAAGAAAAAGTCAATGTTCAAAAGTTATATTCCAGAAAATCCCATGTATACAAGATCTGTTGTCTCCTTTTTATTTCTTTGTATGTGATGTGATGTGATGTGATGTGATGTGATGTGATGTGATGTGATGTGATGTGATGTGATGTGATGTGATATATGTGTGTGTGTGTGTGTGTAATGTGTTTGTATACATGGTGCATTCACATGAGTGTGCAAGTGTCCAAATCCATGTACATGCATGCAGTAGCCAGAAGAGCACACTGGCTTTCTTCCTCTGTCACTTTCCAATTTGTTTCTTTGGACAAGGTCTCTTAGTGAGCCAGGATCTCACTGTTTGGGGAAGGCTGGCTGGTCAGAGAGCATCTACCCATCGCTGTTCCCTTCCATCCTGAGATTTTAAGTCCATGCAACCATGCCCAGCATTTTACATAAGATGCTGGGAATTCAAACTCAGGTCTTCACAGTTGCACAGCAAACACACTTACTCAGTGAGCCATCTCCCCAGTCTTCCACTTAAACAGCATTCTTAAAGGAATAAAATCATAAATTAATAGTTGACAATGACCATGGAGAGAACTGGACACACAGCTGTGTGTGAAGGACAAATGATGACATCTTGCACTGGTGGAACTGTCCTGGGTATTGACTGTAGAAATGCCAAGATCCTGGTTGGGATGTTGTACAATAATTTTCAGTATATTTTCATTGGTGAGCCCTCTTAGCACTGTATTTTACTATTGTCTGTGAATCTATAGTAATTATTCAGAATAAGATTTTTAAAAATCTAGCAATTATCCTCTTGTATTTAATAAGATTCCACAAGGAGTCACTACGTGTTAATGGGCTATTTGGAAGAGATGGATGAAAAAGGGAGAAAGGTGAGACAGCTGGGAAGAGAAAAAGTTTTAAAATGAAAACTATTACTAGCCCATTATAGGGAATAGTGTGGGAGACATGGAGGCATGGAGTATATATAGTTGGGGAGTTCCAGTAAGAAATGAAATAGGACATCTTTGATAGCAGAGAGAAAACTGTTCCCTTCTCAATAAACCACATGGATTTAATTCAGTGTGAGTCCCTGGAGAATTTCTCTCACCACGAAGTCCCTGGAGTGTCTAAGATAAAACAATGGCCCATGGGGGCACAATTTTGCAAATTCCAAGCTTAAAATGCAATCTCCCTATCTCCTCAGCCTATGTATGTTCTAGAAACCTGAGTTGTATGATGTGAATTGGGCTGCTTAAATTTCTTTTGGGGTTCAGGTGTTTGTAGAACCTAAATATCCTGGTTCTCAGGGAACGAAGAGCATTGCATTTCCTTTCCAGAGTCAGACTTCCGAGGACCTGTTCTCTGGAAGCTGCTGCTCACAATAAGGAAGAAGTTGGTGTGAGGGAGGCACAGGGCTGGGGGAATCTAGGCATCTTCCACTGAGGGACAACTAAATACAGGACTCCTCATGAGCTCCGACATGAGACTTTCCAAACAGTTGGGATAGAGGAAAGTCCGGACTGGAGAAGCATCTCTGTGTTAGTAAACACAGAATTGATGGTTCTGAGAGATAAATCAGCATCCTCATGGAGCCTGGAGGGAGCCATTGTTCCTGTTCAAACCTCAGAAGAAATGGGAACCAAACAGGGATGGCTCAAGGTAGACACTGGAGATGAGCCCTAGGCCAGGATGAACCCATGTCTAAGCTTTGCATAGCAAAGCACACTCGGAACCATCACAGCCCCTTGATAGAATCAGAGGTGTTCAACCTCACACCATAGAATATCAACCAACGTTCAACCTCACACCATAGAATATCAACTGAAGTTCCTTTGCAGTGAACAAATCATTTTATAAAAAAGTCAAAGAAAGATCCATGTGGTAAATTTTCTTCATTCTGGGGGCTCACACTGGACACTGGTGTTTGAAGACTGTACGGACCTACCGGAACTTCCAGTGAGCAGTCACCAAGACTGGACATGTCACTGTGTATACTGTACTTCCTCACTACCAAGCTGGAATTGTAGCATCAAACCGAGTCATGATGCCAGCTCCCCAGAAAAGCAATGATACTCACTTCCAGACCTGCTGTGGAATGACCTCATTTTTCTCTACTCCTGACCTGTGAGGCATAAAATGAGCAAGTGTGCAAAACAAAAACAAAAACAAGAACAAACAAACAAAAAACAAAAACAAAACTAACCAACCAAACAAACAAACAAACAAAAACCTGTGTGTAGGTTTTAATGTCTACCACAAAGGTCACTTTGGGAAACATTGGGAAGACAAGCCTGTGAGGTTGGGTAAACCTCCTGCAAAGGAGACTCCATTGGGGTCTCGGTACCCTCACATACCAGGGTGCTCATGTGTGCTGTTGGGCCTAATCACACACCCCTTTTTATGTGAAAACCTGAAGGTATCATGGATGCAGATAAAGCATCCGGATGTCCCCCCAAATTACAGCAAGGCTTCTGTCCACGTCTGTCTTTATCTCCGACCTGCCAAGGTTTCCCTCTGCCACGTGTACTCACTCACCTTGATGCACGCCAAAAGAGCATGGTGCCAGGGTACTGACTTTCCGCTTTAGGTAACTGTAATTCGGCTTTGCCCACCACTACCCTTAACATATGGAAGTCATTCATTCATTTTCTTTGCCATCATTAGGATAGGAATCCTAGAATATGCTACATGTAACCCCATCACAGATTTCCCTTAACTAATTACAGAATATCTAACCAGTTTCCTTTAAAGTAAAACTTGCTGGTTAATACAGAGCGGCATTGCTTCTAATAAGCTGTGCATGTTACGCTGGAATTTAAACTGTACTGTTGTGTATGGCGAAGGGCTGAAAGTTTAGAGTTACTCCCCTTGGCAAACATTTTTTTTAAGGACAGCTTAAATAAGCAGTACAGAAACCAGATGTCATTTGGTAAGAGTATCTGAATGACCAAAAATTTGCTGTCTGGGTATTTTTTCCCTTTATAAAAACAAGAAAAATTCTTTGGATTTATATCATATTTAGCAGCTGTGAAACAGAGCAAACATCTGTTTGTACCTATGGGGAGCTGACCCGTGGGGCCCTCGTCTCCTAATCACCAACGCTCACATGCGCACTTTATTGTTTTCTTTGCCGTTGCCTTCTGTACTTCAAAGTTTTCATTCGCTCATGTTCTATTGGCAGAGACGAGGAACTAATCCATTCATTATAAGACCAGATGATTAGGATTTTTGACACATGATCACAGCGTTCTCTCCACCCAGCCTGTGCCCAGAAAACATAGTCACATTTTGCCTCTAGCTTCATTTTGGAGTATCTACACTTAATCAAAATAATGCAGGATTTACAAACCTCCAGCAAGATTGTAGTCGCGTGTATATGGGAGCACACAAGACCCACACTCGCCATTTGTAGGCTATGGTCTCTAAAACGACATCCCTAAAATAATTTGTCCCTTTTATTTAGATGAGGACAAATTTTATACCAGCCCTTATTTGGAAGTTTTTCTCTTAGAACTTCACTACAGTTTTTATTAAGAGCAATAATAATGATTTTTTTTTAAAGTTACCATTTTAAAGTACCATTTTTAAAAGTACAGTAAACACTGTGACAGGCCCAGTCTTGGAGATTGCTCACCAGAAGTTTCGTTAGCACACCCAGGGAATATCAGTTTCTAAAGACCAACATTTTTCCTGCACTTTATAAAAATAGGGAAAGTATGCTGAATTAGAACTGAAGCCTGCCAGGTCAAATCAGCAGCGTTATTTATACATTCTTTTATATATGTATATGTACAAAAAAAAAAAAACAAAAAAAAAAACCAGTCTGCCAAATAAAGCATTCCTATTGAAAAAAAAAAAAAAAAGCAAGAATCAGATTCATCTTAAATACTAACAAAACCTAATTTTAAAAAAACATTATTATGATGATTTTTATTGCGAAGAAGACATGGTCTATGTATCAGTTACTGATAAGAATGACCTAATATAGTGACCATTGATTCTTGATTGATTAATGGAGGCCTCCAGCTGCCCCCATTCCGGTGGCACTATCGACACTACATGTAATTAGCATTGCACTTTAGAGCAAACACAAGGTCATAGTCCATCTGTATTCTGCCCAGGAAGATGTCTATTTTGTCAACTTCTTTATGTCAACAGGATGGGGCAAAAGGCGGTCAGACTCAACCAGTTAAAGTTGCTGGAACATCCAGGAAGTTGAAGGAAACTGATAAGGTATAAACTATGTGTACACCAACCTCCTCTCCATCCTGCTGAGCTCAAAGCACTACTATATAATCAGATGATGAGCTAAACAAACACAGGGTCTTGGATTTGCCTCATCTTTGTAAGCAGTCTGTGGTAGTATATGTATTCTGAATACGGGATCCACAAACAAGGCTAATCCCAAAACACCACTAGAGGTTCTTGGGGTTCCATAGTCATTAGAATTAAAGAATTTATATATAGTATAAATTATATAGAATAATTTACATTATATAATATAGTTTTATTTATATGTTTATTTTATAAATATATAATTTATTTTATATTTATAATATAATTTATTTTAATAATCTACTTATGATATAATTCATATTATGTATATTATTATTATATATAAATTTTCTAATTCTCTTTGGTTACTCTATTTATATACCTGCATCAATACTGTTAATAATTAATAAAAAGGGGAGGCTATATGAATAAGCTAATATAGTCACATAAATAAGTACAATAGAGCAGTGGAAGGAAATCAATTTGATCTATGTTAAAATCTCATGAATACAATGTTGAGCTTATATATTATGTAATATATTATATATATTTATATTATATAAACATAGTATATAAATTATATAATATATAGATATATAAATAAATTGTATAACATTAGAAATTAAAGGTTATGTATACTATTTCAATAAATTGTTATTATTATTATTATTATTATTATTATTATTTTAAACCAGTAGAGAAATTTTAATATACAAGTATAGCTAGGCCTATTTCATCTACTAGAGAGGTTCAGGCAGAAGGACTGGAAGTTCAAGGCCAGCCTAGGCTACAGCAAATGTTCTAGGCCAGCCTAAACTATAGGGTATGATCCAGGCTGGCCTAGGAAAGCTAGAATGACTTCATTTCAAAATAAAGTAAAAGAGGACAGGGATGTAACTCAGTTAAGCACTTGCCAGGTCCTGCGGGCAGTCTCCAGAAGCACATACTTACAAAGAATGAGATCATTCTAATTAATGAACATCAAACCTTAATTATGCTTAAGAAAAAAGCTGTTACAAATCTAATCAATTAGACGGACTTCTCTTCAACATATTTCACCCATCTCTCAGAGGCATCATAATTCTGAATGTGTGTAGATGTTTATATATTTATTGATATCTTTCCCATATAGTTACTATACTGATTTTTATCTCTTTAACTTTTTTAGAAATGTCATCTAATGCTCAAGGTATTAATTTATGAATTTGGAGGGAGCTCAGCACTGTACTTATGAGATTTTAATACACACAGATCAAATGGATTTTTCTATTGTACTTATGTATATGAATATATCAGATAATTCATCCAATCTATCTTTTTATTAATTCTTTTTAAACTTTTTTTTAATTAGGTGTTTTCTTCATTTACATTTCCAATGCTATCCCAAAAGTCCCCCATACCCTCCTCCCCCACTTCCCTACCCACCCACTCCCACTTCTTGGCCCTGGCGTTCCCCTGTACTGAGGCATATAAAGATTGCAAGACCAATGGGCCTCTCTTTCCAATGATGGCCGACTAGGCCATCTTCTGATACATATGCAACTAGAGACACAAGCTCTGGGGGATACTGGTTAGTTCATATTGCTGTTCCACCTATAGGGTTGCAGACCCCTTTAGCTCCTTGGGTACTTTCTCTAGTTCCTCCATTGGGGGCCCTATGATCCATCCAATAGCTGACTGTGAGCATCCACTTCTGTGTTTGCTAGGCCCTGGCATAGCCTAACAAGAGACAGCTATATCTGGGTCCTTTCAGCAAAATCTTGCTAATGTATGCAATGGTGTCAGCATTTGGAGACTGATTATAGGATGGATCCCTGGGTGACTCAGTGGTTAAGAGCACTGACTGCTCTTCCAGAGGTCCTGAGTTCAACTCCCAGCAACCACATGGTGGCTCACAACCACCTGTAATTTGATCAAATGACCTTTTCTGGTGTGTCTGAAGACAGCAACAGTGTACTCATATACATAATATAAATAAATAATTCTTTTTCTTAATTATTAACAATACGGGTACAGGTGCATAAATAGACAATCAAAGAGAACAGAACAAAGGGATGAGAAGAGGTAGTATTTATGTATATGAATGTGTATGGAGAAAGAGAGAGAAGAGAGTGTGTGGAGTATGTGTGTACACATTGAAAGACACAGGGAGTGTGTGTATGTGTGTGCACACATACACATTGAAAGAGAGGGTGAGAGTGTGTGTGTATGTGTGTGTGTACACTGAAAGACAGGGAGTATGTCTGTGTGTATACTTATACATTGAAAGAGAGAGGGTGAGTGTGCTGTGTGTATATTGAAAGAGGGGGGAATGTATGTGTGTGTGTGTGTGTGTATACATTGAAAGAGAGGGGGAGTGAGTATGTGTATATATATATATATATATATCAAGAGAGTATGTGTTGATAGATAAATATATGATAGACAATATATATGTTTATCGAGAGTATATATGTGCATATGTACATTATTTATATATACATAGAATGTGCATATGCGTATATAAATACAACATACACATATGTATACATTTACATGTATACATATACACACACCAAGAGACTATATATAGATGGTAGAAGAAATAGATGAGCTAGAGAACAAAACAGGACAGATAACTAACCATCTAAGTCTCCTGGGCCACCTTGTCTGGCCTCAATAGGAGAGGATGCACCTAGTCTTACTGCAATTTGCTAGGCCAAGGCTGGTTGAGATCCATGGGAGGCCTCCCTTTGTCTGAAGAGAAACAGAGGAGGAGTAGATGGGGGTGGGAGAGAAAGTGAGGTGGGGGGACTAGGAAGAGAGGAGCAGGGAGCAGAAGCTACAGTTGTGATATAAAGTAAAAATTAATTAACTAATTTTAAGAAGCTGTATGTTTAGAATTAAAGAATTTTGTATGTACTCAGTAGCTTATTTTAATAATGAAAATAAGTTTTCTACATCGTAACAACATCCAAAGATATTGTTATCATACTGGTCAAAAATATTAAAACTGTACTTATTTTTAAAATACAGATTTTATGTAATTATTTCTTAACCTATGAGAATATATCGAAGATCTTATTGTTTTATGTTTAATGAATATGCAAGTGGCCATATATTTTTTTTTTCACAAAACTAACCAAATCCTTGCAAGATGGATCAGGAAAAAAAGAAATTGAACATAAATAAACAGTATTAGGAATGAAAATGAGGCCTATCTGTAGCTACTACAGAGAAATAATAACAAGAAAAATTAATACCTTTATGCTAATAAACATTTAAAAATTCAGCAAAATAAATAAATTACTTCTCCTAGTATCCCAAGAACAGGGTACTATAATCATATTCAAATGGGCTATACTCAGGACATCTAAATAGGTAAAGACAACACAAAAAAGAGGAATGCCACTGACTAATTATGCCAATATGTAAATTATATGCAGATACCATCTGAATATTAATCACAACTGCAATATTTTATGACTGAGTGGGGCTTATGCCAGGTTTGCAAAGTTGCTTCATATTAGAAAATCTCTAACTTACCTCATGATTGGTTTGAGAGGAAAATGATCAATCAATAGATGCAGAAAATTCATGATACATGTTTATAATTCAGAAAGCAAGAGTCGGGTAAAATACTTTTAAATTAAAGAAAGTATTGACTGTGTAATATATTCACACACTCGTATTCATACGTAAGTGTTAAATATTTTATATACATTTATATAGACAGAAAATTACACACTCAGTGGTAAGGTAGTTAAATTTTCAAAGCCAGATTGGCATGATGGCATGACCCTAGAACCCTAAAACTTGGACAGAAGGACAGGGAGTCTGAGGCCAGCCAGGGCTCGAAGTCCAGATTCAAAATGAAACAAAAGAAAAATGTCAAAACCAGTATAAGCACACATGTTCTCATCTAAATGAGTGACTCATCAGTCCCCAGATCCAGTGTGACTCTCTTCTTTGAGGTTCTGTTCGGAATGTCACAGTCACCCACTGAAAAACTTACAGAGTACAGGACAAGCAATGAGAATGAGCAGGGCTAAGAAACAAACAAACAAAAATATTGGTAGATGAAGATTATCTTTTGAAACACTCTAAAGAATTTCATATGACCCATGAACATTAAGG
Source organism: Mus caroli (assembly GCF_978045245.1). Lineage (NCBI taxonomy): Eukaryota > Metazoa > Chordata > Mammalia > Rodentia > Muridae > Mus > Mus caroli. The sequence continues at coordinate 43,949,172 of NW_028227267.1, read as the reverse complement.
TTAGCAAATTTTCTAGACACAAAATCAAACTTGATTGCACTCTTTTACACCAGAAAGAACTGAAGGCAAAACATACATTACAATATGTGTGTAATTTTACAAAACTTTATTTTTATGATGCATATTAAATGCTATTTAGACCAAAAAGTAAAACATATAGAAAATTTTCTAGCAGGCATATCAAAGCATTGAATAATAATTTTTAAAATCCATTAGAATAAAGTCATGGGATACATTACAAAATACATAAATATATTATACATATTACACCAATTAAAAATATAACATGTTCATACATGCATTTAAAGATTTAATAATGAAAACTAGGCTTATTTTCCCAATTGACTTTGAGAACTAATATTATTTCAATTAACACCTCATAAAATGTGTATAGAATTAATCAAGATAATTTTCTAATATGCAGAGTACAAAGGGCCAAGAATTACCAAAATACTGCTTCAAAAACCATATGAAGATGCCATTATGAAACCTATTACTCTTAACTAATATTTACTAACAGAATACTAACAAATAAAAGAGGTGTCAATTATTCTTTCCCCTAACAGAAATAAGAGAAAATGATATTTCACCTACCATATAACAAGGATAATTATAAAAATTCTATTTAAAAAAAAAAAAAAAGCCCTTACAATTTGAGCTAGGAAGATGGCTCAGAGTGTAAAGGCACTTACCACCAAGTCAGTGCCTAAGTGAGAACACTGGCATTGATATGGTAGAAGGAGAGAACTCACTTCCATACATTCTTCTCTTACCTCTGTGTGTGCACTCATGAGTGTGCACACACAAACACATACACACTAAATTAATCTAAAATGTTAAGATATTATAACTTTTTTCATTTTTGTAAACTTTACCATTAAAAACTGTGCAAATAAATAAAAAACATCACACAAAAATTAGCCAGACTGAACACCTAAATGGCTTAAGTAATCCAAATACGCTTAGAATTGGTGTTTGAAATAGAAGCTGTAAGCATCACATTAAATTTTACAATTTTACATTATATTAAAATATTACATTGTAATATTAAATGTGTGATTGTACACCTTAATTGTAATGTTAAAATATTATGTTGTAATATTAAAATAATACACTATTAAAGAAAACACAAGAAGGCCAACGGGGAAGATTAGAGGATCCAGACAGAAGCATAATTACACAAAGAACACTGCTTTCTGAAGGAGCAGGCATGGAGGGAAACAGTGAGCAAGGGATGACGGCTCTGCATCCTAGCTGAACCCTAAATGATCCATCAAATCAAACAAAATGACATCAGCGTAGTTTCTGCTCACCTCTGGGGTCTGATCAAACACACATCTCCTCAGAGAGGCCTTTTCTAGGGCTCAGTCCTACCCCAGAACAGCCTCATCTGGTCTGACACTCTGATTTAAATTCCTAGCATTCATCGGTCACTAAAGTTCAAAATACCTCTTTCTCCAGACCTCTGATTGGAATGTAAGTTCCATGAAGATAAGGTTTGGGACATTTTAATTTCACTTGTCTGCTTTTTTCACAATTTCCCAAGTACGTATTAGGCAGTTAATAAATATTCTTACTAAAAAAAATGAGATTAAGTTTTACATGAGCCAATTGGCAAATGAAAACATACAGGTGTATTGGCAGAGATGTAGAGGAAGGAGAATTTTTATACAGCTAGAACACATCACTCAGCATAACTTGCTGTTACCTAGAGAGTTAAATGTATATACCATAGAATCCAGAAATTCCATTTGTAAATAATCATGGAAAAATGAAAGGGAAGTGGCCGAAGAGATGGCTCAGCAGTCGAAAGCACTGGCTGCTCTTTCAGAGGACCTCAGTTTGCTTCCCAGGACCTACATGGTGGCTCATAACACTGGTAAGCCTAATTCCAGGGGATCTAGCACCCACTTCCAGCCTCTGAGAGCTCCCACCTGCACCTGGGGCACAGACATCCATGCAGGGACACATGTATACCCATACATTAAACATACATACACACACACTCACTCACACACACACACTCACATACAGAAACACAGACACACACACATACACACATACACACACACACACACAGTATTTAAGAGGGAGCTCAGTGCAAGAAGAATTTGGGTTTGGGCTTGGTTGATACCGGATAGTGAGATTGTATCTCAGAAAGAGGGTGCAGGAAGGGGCAGTAGATAGAACCTGGTTTCTATCCCAAGAATGCATGTAAAAAAAATAGCCAGCAATACATCACATATATGAAATGTCATAGTAAACCCCATTATACATAGTTAATATATAAAAGTAAAATGAGAATTTACAAGGTAAACAATTACTTACTCCTCTGATAGGCACAAGTGCTTGGTTGACCTATGGTCTTGTCGATTCTTTTCCTCCTCAGCCTGCTTTCCATTGTACAAGGTCTCACTCTACTCCCAGTTTGGATTTCCTTTGTGCATTTTTTTCACATGCACACTAGACGCTTGAACATACAGTTCCTTTCAGCCTCTGTGAGGGTTTTAACCCAGGACTCTTGCTGATACCAGGAGTCTGGGTAGGCTCATACCTCTTACATCAACTGGTGCAGTTCATGTGACCTAGCACATCTTCCTGTGTGTTTCAAAATGTTCCTGGATGGTGTAAAGTCCTCAACCTGAAATAGACATTATGTGAGCAGTTGTTTTAATGTATGATCTAGGGAGTAACGAGAACAGTTATACTAAGTTAGTATCGAGACATCTTAAAAGAATAATCTGGGGAAAGAGTCAGAAGTTTAAGGTTTAAGGCTATCCTATCCTACATAGTGAGTTCAAGGCCAGCCTAAGTTACTTAAGTCCATGCCTCAAACAAACAAACAAACAAACAACAACAACAAATAATGCTGGGCTCTTATGACTCAGGACTGTGTGTGTGTGTGTGTGTGTGTGTGTGTGTGTGTGTGTGTGTGTGTGTGTGTGTGTGTGAAAGAGAGACAGAAAGAGATAGAGAAGCAGAGAGAGAAGAAAAAAAAAATAGACAGGGTAGGGGAGCTGTTCTATCCCTTTCTTGTTTTTACTGATCTGTTTCCTTACTGAATTTCCTGTCATTGGATTGGAAGAGGCCATCTTAATTCTCTTCATGTGCCATTTGTTGGATATACTTTCTCACAAACACATTTTTGTAGAGTTGTTTTTAAAGCTAGGCATGTCACACTGCTTGTAATCCCAGCCCTGAGGAGGCAGAGAAAGAAGACAGCCTGGGTTCCTTAGCAAGTCCCAGGCCAGCAAGAGACTGTCTTCAAAAACTAATGTCCCAAAAGAATGGTACTTGGGAAAAACACTGGCTCCACGTGTGTATGAACACACACAACCTGCACACACATAAACACAGGCACACATACTTAAACACACATGCATGTACATAGTGCACCCACACATGTGCACATTCTGTTCCTTCTCCTTCTTCCTCCCTCCCGCCCTCCCACCCTCCCTCCCTCCCTCCCTTCTCTTTTTCCCCTCCCTCATTTCCTGCCTAATTGCTTGGGCTTTTTGTTTGTTTGTTTATATTCTTTTTTTCTTTAAGCTTGCTCTCTTACTTGACCATAGAGTGTTCTATAGTGTTTTTGCTGTAAACATGCAAGTAGCAGATACCATGTTTATACGCTGTTTGTATTTACACATCTAGGTAATATGTTATCTAGTACATTCACCTCATTTTCTGAATAGACTGCCGTTTCTTCTACAGCCCATTCTAAATTATTTTTGTAGCAAACAATGCAGCAGTAAAGAGCCCTGTAAGCACTTCTCTTTGTGAACTTATGCTTAGACAAAAGTTCCCTTCTGATGCACATACATTAATGCTACTGTGTTTATTAAATGCTATATAGCTTCCCCCACAGAACTGAATGAAGGCCCAAATGCCTATAATTAGACACATAGATGTCTTAGAATTATGTGGGCTTTGGGGAAATATGGAAAGACATAATCAATTATTAATAAGGATCACAGAGAGAAACTGCTTAAAAGAGGGGTGAAGAAGTGATTGTTTACAGAAAAAGCAAGATTCAGCAAGTTTGTGACTCCAGTGTGCATATACATCCCTGAAAAGTTAGTGTGAGTCCCCTTCTGAGCAGGACAGGAGCTCTTCTACAGGATGTGGGACTGAGGGCACCAAAGAGCCTCCACCATTCTCAAGGTAAGTGGAGTCACCGTGTTCTCAGCAGGGCCCCTTTCAGAGGACTTACAGGACATTCCTCAGGCTCCCTGCTACTTGAGCTATTTAACTACATTCAGAAAGCTCCTCACAGGTCAGCTGGGTACTTTGGAGTTCTTCAATGTCACCCTGTGATGTCATTGCCATGGTAACAGGAGGTCATACATTCCAGATGTCTGTGACTTGTCACTTGACCCCTTTGTGTTGTTTTTTGTTGTTTTTAATTGTAACCTAATCAGATTTATCAACATCTCCTTTGAAATGTTGAAATTCTATTGTCCTTGAGTCAAGAAGCTGTTGTGTATTTTCCTCAAAATATTTAGGCCACTACAAGCTGGGCTGAGGCTGGGCTCCTGCTTGGGATTGATTTGTTTTAGTGAGCCTTCTGAGTCATGGCTCTGATTCTGTGTGTGTATGTGTGTGTGTGTGTGAGTGTGTGTGTGTGTGTGTGTGTGTGTGTGTGTGTGTGTGGTGTGTGTGTGTGACCAATTACTATCTTCTCAACATTTCTGAGATCATTTCTTCTTTCTCCACTCATGTGATGGCATTGCCACCATAGGCTAGTCTCTGCTCTGAACCCTCAAATGGGGCCATCCCTGAGGGACCTTTTCACAGAGAAAGGGAATGAAGGGAAGATAGCGGCTTTGAGGACAGGTGTGGCTTTGCTTAATAAGGTGGAAGAAGTCAGCCCCTCACAGACAGAACCACCACAGTCCAATCTCCCATCAGATGTACCCCCAACTCCATCCTCGAGCTGGGAGTGTAGAGCAGGCCAGAAGCAGTCCTCACTTTTGAAGCAGGCAGGATTAGAAGTTCCTATTTCCTGGCCCCAGGAATCAGGTGAAAAGAAACATTTCTAGCTGCTGATAAAATGCTTACTGACCACTTAGATCTTTGATGCTGGAAGATGCCCTTCCAATTGCCCACTGGGTAGACACTCCAGACGGACTCAGCAACATGGCACAGGGGAAAACTTCTGAAAGACTCAGAGTCCAGCAACACCAAGCCTGTACTCAAGTTCCATTTTGAGAAGCTTCCTCTAATAACTCTCACACTGGCCAAGGCACCTGGCCCTCTGCCACCTTCCCACTCATCCAGTGCCCGATGGCTCCAGACCTCATCTGTCATATATAAAAGCCAGACAGTTGTCACTATGAAACATTTAAGACATGCTCTCAGGCTTAACACACAAAAGCCAAAGTAAACTTAGTTTGTTCATATCAATTACATATTGAAGTGAAAGTCTTGATATAAGGGATTAAATAAAATCCTACTAAAAAATAACATTGCCTGCTTCTGGTTTATTTATTTATTTATTTACTGTGGCTACTAGAATTTAAAATCCTATACACAACTTGTATTTGTGACTTGGATTGTATTTTCATTGTCCTGTTCTCTATAGACCCTGACCCCTGCCTCCCCATCTGACACCGAATAGCCCATGTATCCATCACCGAGAGAGGCAGCTTCCTGGTCTACAGTGATCATCCCTGATAAGACTTGTCAGTGACAAGCCTGCCATTCTGGCCCGCTCTGTCAGGTTGCTAACAATCTAATGAAAGGGAATTGTTTTGTTTTGTTTTTTAAAAATCCAAGATTAGATTTTCTTATGGTTTGCAAAAGGGCTATAAATAGAAGAAAGGGTATTGGTGAACAAATTCTGGTTGTATCTTTAATGTTCAATGCTCTCAAAGACTTTGGCCTCAACCTGCATCTGTACTGTCTGTCTGGGCCAAAACTCCAGTGTCTGTCTTAGCAGTTCCTTACCTAAAACTGGGAAGTTCAAACTAAAGATCTTTAAGATACTAGAAAACCCAGTATTTCCTTTAGTTACATTTGTGCAGACTCACTGTCACTCCGGTTGGGTCATAAGCATCTCATAGGCACGTGATTAATTTTATGATCCCATCTACAGCAATGACTGGGCACAATCTCTCAGCAAGCACATTGACCATGACTTCTATCCCAAAGGATGAAGCACTTGTCCAGGCAGATCTGAGCTTTGGGGAAGATAAAAAAAATTGAGAAAAACAAACAAACAAACAAACAAACAAACAAACAAAAATAGAGCAATAGTTAACTCTCCAAACTGTTGCCCTTTGAGAAAAGGATGCCTTCGTTCCCTTATCTGTATGTGCACATTTGTTTTTAAAGTGGACCATCTGACTGCTCCCTGAGAAACCGTGGTTAAACATTCCTTTATGCAAAACAAAGAATGTTGAGTAGTTAAATATTGTACCTCAGAGGTTAAAGTTGAGAGGGGTTTTGTTTTGCTCTCTCTACTATGACCATTTAAAGGAGAAACCGAAGTGTCAATGTTCAAAAGATTTCCAGTTCTGGAAAAAAAAAAAATCCTACAACCTGTGAAATCTTCAATGGTTAGTTAGATCAGCACACATGGCTTACACAGCGTCTGTGAGCACTGAATGAGCTCACAGTCTTCACAGAGAACCTACTAAGTGGGAGGAGAACATGAAGGCGATGAAAGAGCTGCCCCTTCTCAACCAACTCCAGCCTCGCTGAAGGAAGCCAAAGTAAACTGAAGAGGACTTTGTGATTGTCCATAAAAATTAAACACTAGCTAAGCTCCTATTATATGCATTCTGCCCAGGAAGTCCTAGTACAGGCCCTCTCCACACATGTTCAAAGTGAGATTCAATTAGAACCCCTAGGAGGTTCAGGTGGTTATGGAACTGTTTGAAGAGGAAGGAAGGCTGGAGAGAGAACTACCAGGTACTTGGCAACCTAGGCTACACATCACCTGAAGTGAGAAAGAGAAAGGTAAAAACCAGAGAAAAGAGCATCTGAAATCTGCCTGGAGTCCCCAGCTGCACAAGTGGCTTTGAGGTCACGCTCTATAGCCGCTCTTCTGGCTCCTCCAGACCCCTCACTGGAGGGGAGCTCCGGAGGCACCAGAGGGTGTGCACTTGCATCTTGCACACATGGATTTCCAAAGCACTCATTCACTAAATACCAGGTGACTGGGCTCCTACAGACCTGCAACCCAGGCTTGTCTCCAGAGCTCTGTGGCAAGCTATTGCTCTTCCTCACTAAGACTAAGTTTCCCCATCTGTCAAGTGGAAATGTAAATGCCATCTAGCTACATTCTTGTTTGATAGCCAAAGAATAATCTACATATGTAGTATGCACTCAGCTAATACAAAACAAAACAAACAAACAAAAATCAAGCAATGGGCTCTTGAAGAACTCACCAATAGGAACAAATAAAAACAAAGTGATGATACCTCAGAGAGGGACCGTCCAAGAATACAAGCCAAAGACTGGGCTCTGCAGTTGTGTTTCCAATTACCATCGCCCTTGCTGACTACTGTCCATGGGGCAGGCTTCATTAACGTTCACTCAAAAGACCCTAGGAAGTGAAATGCAGCCGAATGTTGGGGACCTTAACCTTAACTTAATCTTGAATGATGTGACTTAGCCAGCATATCATTGCCACATCCACCAGGGAACAAACTGTATTGTTGCTAAGTGGTCAGAATCAGCCAGTGAGGCACCCACTAGGCTTCCACTGCACATAGATGAGCCATGGCAGCACCAAGAAATCTCTGGAGTGAAGCCAGCTTTCAGACTAAAGGGAACACCAGGAATCAGGGTTAAGGAATGAGAGAGGTCAGCAAAGAGGCGAATGGCACATTCTACTGAGGACCTTTCTTATTGCCAGCTGGTGTTAGCAAGCAGGAGAGAAGGGACTAGCAAGCATGTATTACACACACACACACACACACACACACATACATACATTTCTGAAAGTGGGGAAATCACACAGCACTGTCTCAGGCTGTGGTCATGATTTTCTGTTAATATTAAGTGAAAGTGTTCCATAGTGCTCTTGACCGAGATGGGTAAGGTTCAAACTCCACTAACACAGAAAGGGCTAGTCAGACTAAGGAGGCTGGAAGGAACACAGCATGGCTTCTCCTGGCTAGCAACCAGCTCCTTTTCCTTGCCAGTACCCCGATTTCCATGTAAACAGTACTCTGTGCCTCCCCTCACCTAAGTCCTAAAAGGCTGGATTCCATTTGCATATTTGAAGGACACAAAGGTGCCAGGCTTCTGCAGTTAGCAGATTCCAAACCTCCAGTGAGAGGTGAGAGTCACTGGCTCAGGGACCACAAGTGATCCCAGTTGGACCATTCTGATCAAGAGCTGGAGTCTGAGTGATTGAACAAAGAAAAGGAGGGAGGGGGAGGGAGGAAGAGAGGAGGAGGGAGGGAGGGAGGGAGGGGTCTGCTGGGATTGAATTTGCCAGGAAAGCATTAGGCACAACCCACTTTGTGAAGAAAGTTAGAATCCTTAATGTCAGTCTGGATCCTTCAACATTCAAAGGCCCACTCCTAGACTTGGCCTGTGAACAAGTCAAGGATTCTTCTTTTCACCCATGTAAATTAAGACATTTGCTACTCAAGAGAAAGATGCTGCCTAAGTAAGAGACAAGTGTAGATCAAAGACCACAGATGCTGCTACCAACTCACACCTAGAGCAAACAGGTTTTGTGACTATAAGTAACAGGAGATTTGGGTGAGAGGAAGAAGATGGTTCCTGTTGGCATTTTGTCTAAGCTCTGCCCCACAATTACCTGGCAATGGCCAGGTATGCCTGACTCACTATAAAAAGGGCTGCTTGTCTCCTCCTCTCTCTCTCTCTCTTGCTCTTTCCTTCTTGTTCCTGCTCTGTCCTCTCACCCCTTCCCCCCTTTCTTCCTTTTCCCCTCCCTCTCTCTCTCCACTTGCTCATGCCCATTTTCTTCTCTCTCTCTCTCTCTCTCTCTTTCTCTCTCTCTGTCTTTCTCTCTCTCTCTCTCTCTCTCTCTCTGCTTTTCTCTGTCTCTATTACCCTCTCAACTCCTCCCTCCATGCCCTGAATAAATGATCCTATACTCTATGATCGGCCCTGTGGCTGGTCCCTCAGGGGGAAGGGATGCCTCGGCATGGGTCTGCAGAGGCTCCCCTTCCCCCACGCCTGACTGCACAACCACCAGTCATATTCCCTCTCTCTTTATCTTTTTATAAACACAACAGTTCTCAATCCATGACCAGAATAAATGAACGATTGAGAAGGAAATTAAAACAAAAAACAAAACAAAACAAACAAACAAACAAACAAAAACCCACCTCACTATTGGGGGCTTTAACAATGAGGAGACTCACCAGAAGAGAATGGTATTGGAATGTAGACCCTCTGAAAAATAGCCTGAATGTGAGAACAGAGGACAAGAAAATAAATGTGTCCCTGAGGTGAAGAGGAGAGAGTTAGAAGGAACTCAATTCCAACAGATAAGAAAAGTGAGGTAGGATTTAAGCAGCATAAAGCATTCCTGTGTGGGGCACTGTTAGGGTAATATTCAGCAGGAAGGGGCACTAAGGTCAAGAGTTTTGTTTCAACATCTAAGCTAGGCTAGCACTTGATGGACAAACTTAGACAATCAATCTGAAATAGTCTGGTTTCACTGGTATGTGTGGGACTTTTGGGAAATTCCCAGCAGGGCAAAACTTCATAATGTTCACGACTAAGGCATCATGACTGATAAAGGAGGAAGCAACCTTAGTATATTATTCCACTTTTGTGAGGAAAAAACAAAGCAAAACTAAATAATCTCAAGTTCTGAAAGATTCTCTGTCACCACAAGTAGATGTTAGGATTCCTTGGGATTCAGCTGTGCATGCCCACTGTGTTCTTGATTAGCATAAATTAATCGATTATATAGTCCCAGGTATCTCTTTGGGTTCTATCGATCAAGTAAAACGAATTTAAAGTCAGCTGGGTGAAAGGTAAAAGCCATTAGTGGTGTTAAAATTCCTTCCCTAGGAGATATAAACAACCTCTACCATTTCCTCCTAAGGACCAGATGACAGAGGGAGAATTCCACACAAGTTCACTCTGGGGTGTCAGTGAGTTGATTGGGCTAATTTGCAGAGCAATGGGCAAGAGGTTCTGGGCAGGAGTGAAGGTGACCTTAAAACAGCCCCACTTCAAGGTCTGCACCCAACATGCATGTTGACTTCTCCTGGCCTACCGGATGGAGCCCCACCTACAAGTTCTTCCCAGACGATACAAGTCCAGCCCTTCCCAGAGGCAGTGTGCAATTAGGTCAAAATTGCATACAGCTGATTAGGAGTGGCTTCTCTGATTGTGGTCATGGGTCCACCCTTGCCCTTCCTTCTTGGGTGGGGGGAAAGTCAAAAGTGAATAAGCCCATTCTTAGTAATGGTTTGTAAGTGGGCAGAGCTGAACTCAGGAAGATGGTGGCAGTTTGGCTCAGAGAATAGTCCTGGGCAAAAAATCAGCTTCCACCTGGAGTGTCATTCAGGCCATCACTGTTGCTATGAAACCTGCAATTCACAGAACTTAGTAACACAGTTCCCACCAAACACAAACAAAGAAAGCTGCATTACAATTAATTTGGTCAGGTAACGTGGTTGACAAATAGAAAACACATTTATTTGCACGGTGATGAAATTTTGCTTTCAACTCTTTCAAATCCTTAAGTTCCAAAAAATATTTGCTTTGCAAACTTTGGAGTGATTTCGATATGTAGTCAAAGTTAGTTTACAATAATATTTTTAAATTTTTTTATTAGATATTTTCTTCATTTACATTTCAAATGCTATCCTGAAAGTCCCCTATACCCTCCCTTACCCACTCACTCCCACCTCTTGGCCTTGGCTTTCCCCTGTACTGGGGCATATAAAGTTTGCAAGACCAAGGGGCCTCTCTTCCCAATGATGGCCTACTAGGCCATCTTCTGCAACATATGCAGCTAGAGACATGAGCTCCAGGGGTACTGATTAGTTCATATTGTTGTTCCACCTATAGGGTTGTAGACCTCTTCAGCTCCTTGGGTACTTTCTCTAGCTCCTCCATTGGGGGCCCTGTGTTCTATCCTATAAATGACTATGAGCATCCACTTCTGTATTTGTCAGGCACTGGCATAGTCTCACAGGAGACAGCTATATCAGGGTCCTTTCAAAATTTTGCTGGCATATGCAGTAATGTCTGTATTTGGTGGCTGATTATAAGATGGACCCCCGGTTGGGGCAGTCTCTGAATGGTCCATCCTTTCGTCTTAGCACCAAACTTTGTCTCTGCAACTCCTTCCATGGGTATTTTATTCCCTATTCTAGGGAGGAATGAAGTATCCACGTGTTGGTCTTCCTTCTTCTTTATTTTCTTGTGTTTTGCAAATTGTATCTTGGGTATTCTAGGTTTCTGGGCTAATATCCACTCATCAGTGTGTGCATATCAAGTGACTTCTTTTGTGATTGGGTTACCCTCACTCAGGATGATATCCTCCAGATACATCCATTTGCCTAAGAATTTCATAAATTCACCGTTTTTAATAGCTGAGAAGTATCTTTCCAGCTTCTGGCTATTATAAATAGGGCTTCTATGAACTTAGTGGAGCATGTGTCCTTATTACCAGTTGGAACATCTTCTGGATATATGCCCAGGAGAGGTATTGTTGGATCTGCCGGTAGTACTATGTCCAGTTTTCTGAGGAACCACCAGACTGATTTCCAGAGTGGTTGTACAAGCTTGCAATCCTACCAGCAATGGAGGAGTGTTCCTCTTTCTCCACATCCTCGCCAGCATCTGCTGTCACCTGAAGTTTACAACAATTTTAAGTGACTGTCCAAACTACTACAATATTTACAGCATATAAATTGGGACTTGATAATCAAAGCCAGGCATAGGGCTTTTGTGTGTAATCCTAGTATTTGGGATGCTACAGCAGGAGGTTCATGAATTCTAAGCCAGCCTAGACTACTATACAATAAGTTAAAGACCAGCTTGGCCTACAAGCAAGACTTTGTCAACAGAAAGATAGGAAAAAAAAAAAAAAAGCATTGGGTTTCAGATCTGGTTTCTCTGATCACTGACAGATAGACTTCCACATCTTTTCCTGTCTAGTAATTTTATCTGTTCCCTGATCTGTGCCTCTGAGAACCCTGGATACAGAGTGCTAAACTCCATTGTGGCCTTGAACTACAACCTCTTGCAGAGAAAAAGCTGCTTTTTGTCTCAAGTGTCTGGGATGTCCCACAACCCATAAAGGTTGGTGCTGGGGCAAGGAGTTGGCTCTGTTGGTAAAGTATAGACTTGAGTTTACTACTCAGTGCCCATGTAAATGCTGGGTGTACTGGCTGGCACACATCTATAACCCAAGTCTGGGAGTGGCAGAGATAGGAGGATCTCAGAAACTCAGAGGTCAGTCAGTCCAGACAAAATTATGAGCTACCCATTCAGTGTAAAGCCCCCATTTAAAAACCACAGTGGACCCTGTTTTTTAATTCAGTATGTTAGTCCTTGTCTTTTTATTGGAGAATTGAGACAGTTCATCTTGAGAGTTATTACTGAGCAGTGTTTATTAATTCCTGGTTTTCCGTTGTACTAATATTGTTGCTTTTGGAAATATCTTGTTTTGTTATGTTTTTAAAGATCTCTTTGGTTAACTGTTTTAGGAGTATTTCTCCCTGTATCCTCTTGGGTGTAGTTAATCTCTTCAGACTGAAGTTTTCCTTTTATTGCCTTCTGTAGCGCTGGCCTGGTGGACAGAAATTGCTTAAATTTGTGGAATGTTTTCCTTTCTCTTTCAGTTGTGATTGACAGTTTTGCTGGATGTAGATAGCTGGGCTGGCATCTGTGGCTTTTCAGAGATTACCAAACATTTGCAGAATCTGCATTAGAAAGTTGAGTATTATTCTAGTGGGCCTGCCTTTATCTAGACTTTGGTCTTTTTCCTTACAGCTTCTAATATTCTCTGCTCTGTACATTTGGTGATTTCATTATACTGTGTTTTGGGGAGTTTCTTTTCTAGGCCTGTCTATTTAATGTTCTGTATGCCTCTTGCACCTTAACAGTCATCTCTTTCTTTAGGTTTGGGGAATTTTCTTCTATGATTTTGTCTATCTACATATTCTTGACCCCAACAACTATACCAGGAATGGGTTCTGTCTTGTGAAGTTGGCTTTAAATCCCACCGGAAAGTGATTCAGTTTTCCATAACATATGTGCCACTAGCACACTAGTAAGTACCTCTCACCAAACTGGTTATTATTGTAGTACACAGAGTTCCCACCGGGATAAGATAAATGGATCCTGGGACTAGAGTAATATTTCAATGGCTAAGAGCACTGGCTCCTTCTATAAAGGCCCCAGGTTTGATTCCCAGCATCCACATGGCAGTTCACAACCATTTGAAAGTCCTGCTCCAGGAGACTGACATCTTCTTTTGACCTTTGTAGCCACTGCATGCATATGGTACACAGACAATTATACACATGCAGGTTTTACTTTAATATCACATACAAGATGACATTGGGTCTCCAACCCCAGTGCCTTATTCCTCACCTTATTCCTGTGAGGCAGGGTCTCTCTGTGAACCTAGAATGAAGCTAATGATGTGTCAGCCCCGGTGATCCTCTGTCTCTGATGGGATCACAGCCACATCTGACTGTATTCAGATGCTGGGATAAGTCCTGGGAATTAGGACTCAGACCTTGTTCTGTGTAGTAAGAGCTCATACTCACTGAGCTTTGTCACCAGCCTCTCCCCTACATTACAACTTCATATTTCCTGATCATTCCTTCACAGGCCAATGCTCTGGTAACATCAGTCCTTCCAATACAAAGATAATTCTTTCATCTAGCCTTGGTGATCACATTTACTTTTGTGCAATTTTAAAAAGTTTTTTTTAAACCTGGAACTCAATAGGCTGAGGCAGGAGGATCATAAATTTAAGGATGGCAATGCAGTGAGATCCCATCTCAAATGAAACAAACAAGACGAAAGTGATGTTTTCAGCACAAAAATCCATTCCTAGCAAGATAATTATATTCCCAGGAAGGTGTCACGGGATTGATTTAAATTTCTGTCAGGCTCCACATATGAGCTGTAAGGCTTCAGAGCATCTCAACTTTTCTAACATGGTAGAAACGGTACTCTTTGACTAAAGAGACCTTAGTAGCTAGGCAATGAGCTCATCCCGATATTGGGTTTTATGTTACCATTGGTGCTTGTGTTCTACTTGGAATAGTTGCAAGTGCTTTTGGGTCATGATGCCAGCAACATTAGGCATGGTGGTAGGAGAGGGCCAGGAAGTAACTTTTATACCAAATCTACCAGCTAAATAGACTAATATGGATTGAAGAGAACATAAACATACCTCTGACCTAAATGGGCCTTCTGGTAGCTCGTTCTCCAGGATTCCTGTGGCATCTTCAGTAAGGAAAACTGAGAAAAGAAGACTTAGAAAGGGAAACAGGCTTTATTAACAATATTTTATATTTATATCTTTTATTTTTAAAAAAGAACACTAGACTGGATGAAAACTTGAAGTTTCTATTTTAATAACTGTCATAAATATGTCTTTGTTCTCTGAATTTTATCCCATTATGAACCTCAAATTTTATCATAGAGAACTTTCTTTTTCAAAGGCTTACTTCTATATAATTTTAATATAGAATGCAGGTAGTTATACATGAATAAAATTGTAAAAAAAATCAAAAACAAATAATGTATTTTAAAAAATCTATTGGGATTGATCAATTAGACCCTAGACTAATCACCCACTCTCTCAGTTTACATTATGAAGAATCTTATCAGAAAATTATATATATATATATATATATATATATATATATATAAATTATATATTATATATATAAATGTAGGTGGGTTCTCTACGGGAGCAGCCTTCTGGCTTAGAGCAGGGATGGATCTTTCTGAGATTCATTTTTTTTTAAGTTTATTTTTATGTCATTTGGAACCTCATTTGCATATAATCCCTCCCCAGTCTTGATACTCACCTATCCTAATTTTATTTTATACCTAATAATTGCCCCAGGGAGTATAAACTGGTAATAGAGTGGAATTCAAAGATTGAAATCCAGATTGGTTCTTGTTCATAATTAAAAGAGATCTATAGTTAGGGTTTGCTGTTTAGTTTGTGTCCACACTTTCCCACCTCAAAACTGCTGAACCAAAGAGCCACATCCAAACATGTAGAACCCCAATGGACTAATTAACTTAGGAAGCAAAAAGTAAATGAAAATGATCATAAAAAAAATGATATAACATATGTGTGTCCCGTATTTTGCACAGCCTCCTCTGAGGAGAACTGTTGTCCCTTCTCTATTTCCTGGTGGCTTTTGTCGTGAACATGTCTCAGCCATTGTTTCAATAGAACTCCACTTTAAAGAATCTGTAAAAAATAAAATAAAAAAATTTTAAAAATTAAAAAATAAAAAAAATTCTTGCTCGATTCTTCCATTCTGATGTTAGGTCTAAAACCAGAGATGCCACCATCACTGTTGGGGGTCTTTTAGGACAGACCTTTTGCATCATCAGAGAAGAGAGGTCAAAACCTCCAGGGAAGTGTTTCCATGGAGAGAAGGCTATGGAGACCCTGACTAGGCCAAGGTGGGTGAACCAGACTTCTCTTATACACTTCTTGCCACTTTTATGGAGTCTGCACAGTGAAATACACCTGAAGGCCATAAACAATCTTCCATCGACATCTCTTTATTATGTTGGGCTATTGCTGCTGCTGCTGCTGCTCTTGTTGTTATATTTAATCATGTTTTCATGACTTTTTAGTCCTTTTTGCCTTTATTTGTCGATGACTTTCTCTATGCTAATATATTTTAGTGAACTAAACAGATATTTAAATATATATATATATAACAAAGATATTTCAGTGAACCAAACAAATGGCTCTGTCACCATTATACAATTAAAAACTGAATAAGAAAGATGGGCAGGAAATAAATTATCACTTGAACAGTAATCCTTAAGAGGCTTCCCCCCTGTTGCCCAGAATAATAGATTAGACCTCTCGGTCTAGAAGAAGATGGACGAAAGCCGACAGCTTGGAGCCCACACTTTCCCATTCTGGAGCCAAAGGCAGCATTACTTCTATCCTCTTCCTCGGTGAGATGATGATGGCTAACCCAGAAGTGTGGATCTTCATGCCTTTCTATGGGGGACAGATCACATGCCCACCTAGGTGCTGAAGGTTAGGAAGATGAGTTTTCAGAGAAGTGGGTAGACTGGCTTGTGAAACAAAAGAGTCGAGACCTTCTAGCCATGTCATATAGAACTGAGTACCTGCAGCTTATCCTAAGGGGAAGAAAAAAAAAAAGCCTAGGGCTGAGGGAGGTACTATACACCATGACTCTTTGCTCTCAGGAGACAGAGGCAAGTAGATATCTATGACTTCCAGGGTAGCCTCGTCTACATAGCAAGTTCCAAGCCAGCCAGAACCTACCTCAGAGGGGAGGGGAAAGGGCTTAGACTGTATTTTAATCAAGGAAGTAATATGATCAGATCCACTTTGGTGTCCTTCACTATCCTGTGGATAATAGAATGGCTGTGAAATATGAGTAAAGGAGAGGAGGAGAGGTCAAAGGTTCAGGCCAGGCATGGAGCACAGGAGCGAAGTCAGTAGTACTTAATAGATCAACTTCCAGAGTTAGCCGACTGGGAAAGGATGACTTAAAAAGAATCGAGACAATGCATCCGTGTCTGAGTAAGCGGCATATCTAGTGGTTCTTCACTAGAACGGACTGTAACCTGGCTGGAGGACCCGCTACAGACACTATTTGGTTGGTTAATGAAGGGCTTCTAGTCCCTTTAGTATATGTAGAATGTGTACCTAGATGAGAGAGTTCCTGACTCACAGAGACAGTAGTCCCTATGATAGAAAACAGAAACAGACTCTCTAGGTCACTTTTAGGTTCCATCATCTGAGGC
The DNA here is from genome assembly GCF_978045245.1 of Mus caroli. Classification (NCBI taxonomy): domain Eukaryota; kingdom Metazoa; phylum Chordata; class Mammalia; order Rodentia; family Muridae; genus Mus; species Mus caroli. Next base: position 43,932,222 of record NW_028227267.1, on the reverse strand, counting down.
TTTCTTCCAAGGAACTCGTGGCCCCTCCAAATGTGAAATCAAGCTTTGAGCTAGACGTTTGTATCTGGGTGTTAGAGGAAAGGTGTAAACAGAGACAAGGCTGGGCGTGATGGCTCACACCTGGAACACTCAGGAAGGCTGAAGTAGGACGACTGACAGGAATTCAAACCCAGCCTGGGCTACAAAAGTGCAAGGTCAGCCTACACTACATATTGAGTGTTAGCCCAACCTAGGCTACATTATGAGTTCCAGTCTAGCCTAGTCTGCACAGTAAGCTTCAGGCCAGCCTAGGCTTCATAATGAGTTCCAGGCCAGCCTAGGTTTCATGATAAGTTCTATTCCAGCCTAGGCACATAGTGAATTCCAGTCCTACTTAGGCTACATAGTGAGTTCCAGGGCAGCCTGAGCTACAAAATGAGACTTGGTTTCAAAAATCCAAAGTATAAACAATAAATTAAAAAAATAAATTGGAGATGGGTGACAGCAATTGATATCTATATTTTAATAGACGTTTCAGCAGGATGATATAAAAATAACCTAATTGCAATGAGAAAATAAAACATTTTACAGGGAGGAGAATGAGTTGTCTAAAAAGACTCACTGCCCAGGAGTCATAGGTGGGAGTCACATATCAGATATCCTGCATATCAATATTTATATTATAATTCATAACAGTAGCAAAATTACAGCTATGAAGTAGCAACAACAATGTTATGGTTAAGGTGAGGAGCTGTAAAGGATTGCAGCACTCGGAAGGTTGATAACCACTGAGAGTCTAAGGGAATGTTCTAAGCAGAGAGTGTGTAAGTAGATTGAAGGCTGTGTCTACTTTTGGCAAAGTCTGACACTCCACCCTCCTTCCAGCCATAAACCTCCAGATTGATTTCAGGCCCTTCACTCAGGAAGGCTGGAAACTGGCATGGCAGCTGTCAGTGGGAAATTATTACTTAAAATGTAGGTGACTCCAAAGCCTTTTTTCTTCTTCTTCTTCTTCTAAGATTTGGAGAATAATTATGATCCCCTTTCAGATATTTAGCTCAAAATGTAACAATCTCTGTACACAAGCACTCATAACATGCAGCACTCACGGTATCTTGTGTTTACCTCTTTGTGGCTTTGACATTGGCAAGAACCGAAACTTCGGTGTTCCATAGTGGTTCTCTCTGTGGCCAAGCCCACCCAGACCAAAACAGTGACCCTTCACACCCAGCTTCTCTCTGGGCTCCTTGTGGAACATGGACAGATTTCTCTCTCTCTGCTGTAGAATGTATAGCTTTGTAGAACATTGGTCTGATATATGTGTCTCCTGATTTCCCTGAGGGCAGGCCCTGGTCTTAAGAGAGCTTCTATCTCCAGGGCCTGTCACTGTGCCTAGCATTTGGCATGTGCTGAGTAAATGTTTGCTGAATGAATGGAAAGTTGCATAATCTTCTGTTAATTCATGAACAGGCAATCAGGAAATTCCATCTTGAAGTATTCTTTCATCATAGACTGTAAAATATTGTTTAAATAAAGGATGTGGTTTATCCATGTTTAAGTTTTAGGTCAATTTTCTATGGAGTTAGTAAAATCTCATTCCAATACAAATTATTTAATCCCCTGGTGCCTTGGGTTTTCTGCCTATAAAATGAGAATGGAGGTTCTGATTTCCTTGGTTCTGCAAAGAGGGTTGCAGAGCTCAGAGTCCTTCTTACCCAGAGCAGCACTCCTTGGGTCAATGCTCAACTTCCTGTCTCAGTCCCAAGCTGGTTAGGAGGCTGCGATTGGACTTTAGCACTCAGAGTCTGCTGATGGTTGCTCCCAGAACAAAGGCTGAACGATGGGTCTTACTAATCATGCCACTCATTGCAAGGTCTCTGTCCCTCGGAGCTGAACAATGATGAAGGCAGACCTGGGCCAGCTGCAGCAATGGTGGTTACTGCTATATTTGAGGTCTCACTGGACATGTGTTATTTGTTCAAGCTAATCTTCTTTCTAGTTTAATTTTGCTTCTCAGTTAATTGAACAGTCTCTTGCTAGAAAAACCTGTCAGTGGCCTGAGAGATTAGTTGAACCAAAGGTTGTTTTTCTGGCGGCAGTCTAAGTCACAAAACCTACCAATGACCATCGGCCACTGTTCCACTTCCCACATAGTGGCCACCACAGATTGAGCACTGATTCTGCCACAGGCTTTGCAAGTGCATTGCTGTTATTGCTTTGTCATGTATCCATGGGGGTGTTGTAACTATCATCACTTTCCATGAAGAAGAATAAGGCTCAGAGACATTTCAGAGCCACTCAGACTCACACGGCTCTGATCACTCAGAGACAGGACAGATAGATACCGCTGCCTCCAGCTCAGCCTACTTACCATAACTCAAAACTTCCCTATACATTCATAGATTTGCTCATGTGCGCTCTCTCTCTCTCTCTCTCTCTCTCTCTCTCTCTCTCTCTCTCTCTCTCTCTCTCTCTCTCTCTCCTATCCCATACTCCAGAGATTTCTAATATGCTTTGGTCAAAAGGGCTGTCAGCCTCAATAAACTATATTCTTACATTCCTTCCTCAAAGGACATACATATGGGTTTTCTTGTCAATGCAAATAATTTGGGGGCAAACTCAAAACTGAAATGGAAGCAAGAACAAGCACATTTATCTTTGTGATTTCTTGTGAAATCTACTGTTCTGTTTTTCCTCCAGTGGTTCTATTGAATGGTTTTTGACACAAACAACACTTACATCTGTGATGATTTTTCCTCTTTTCTTTTAATTGTTGTAACAAATAAGTCAAATTATCTTCAGTATCCTTTTAAAATTTTCTTGCCCTGTTTCTCACGTGGCTATGTGACTTTTTTGATGAGTCTTTCTAGCAGAGTAACCCTGAGAACTTATTCTGAATGGCCAGTGCATCTATAGTCATGATTTTTTTACACATATTTGGAAGACAATTGTGTCAACCACTGATACAAATTTAGTCTAGGGCTTCTTGTGTTTTCTATGCATTTTAAAAAATTTTAGCCATGAAGGCCTGACATCATGATGAGAACAAAGCAAAATTAATAAAGGCCACACTGAGTTGCCTATATGGCTGATATAAAAATAGAAGTCAGGACTGCTCTGGTTGGGGAGAGAGAAATCCGGCCTACATAGGACCACAAGCCTCTTCTGGTCAGAAAAGCACCTGGGAAGCTAGGGCGCAGGGTCGGCTGACACTCGCCAGCTACCCACAACACCTGCCACAGGATCTTAAGACTTCTGGCGAGTGGAACACAGCTTCTGCTCCAATCCAATTGCGCGCGGGACCTGAGACTGCATTAGTTAGGGAAGCAGAAACCAGCCTGAGTAGGGCCACAGGCCTCATCCTGCCGGATCAGCACCAGGGGAGCTAGAGTGCAGGGTCGGCTGACACCCGCCAGCTACCCACGACCCCCGCCACAGGATTTTGAGACTGCTGGTGAGTGGAACACAGCTTCTGCTCCAGTCCAATCAAGCGGGACCTGAGACTGCTCTGGTTGGGGGGAGAGAGAAATCCGGCCTACATAGGGCCACAAGCCTCTTCCGGTCAGAAAAGCACCTGGGTAGCTAGGGCGCAGGGTCGGCTGACACTCGCCAGCTACCCACAACACCCGCCACAGGATCTTAAGACTTCTGAAGAGTGGAACACAGCTTCTGCTCCAATCCAATTGCGCGCGGGACCTGAGACTGCATTAGATAGGGAAGCAGAAAACCGGCCTGAGTAGGACCACAGGCCTCTTCCGGCTGGACCAGCACCGGGGTACCACCAGCTACCCACGACCCCAGCCACAGGATTTTGAGACTGCTGGTGAGTGGAACACAGCTTCTGCTCCAATCTTTAAACAGTGACAACGACAACAACTAACCCCAGAGATTACCAGATGGCGAAAGGTAAACGTAATAATCTTACTAACAGAAACCAAGACCACTCACCATCATCAGAACCCAGCACTCCCACTTCACCCAGTCCAGGGCACCCCAACACACCGGAAAAGCTAGACACGGATCTAAAAGCATATCTCCTGATGATGGTAGAGGACTTCAAGAAGGACTTTAATAACACACTTAAAGAAATACAAAGGAACGCTGGTAAACAGGTAGAAGACAGTAAAGAGGAAGCACAAAAATCCCTTAAAGAATTGCAGGAGAACACTGCTAAAGAGTTACAAAACCTTAAAGAAAAACAGGATAACATAATCAAACAGGTAGAAGTCCTTAATGAAAAACAGGAAAACACATCCAAACAGATGATGGAAATGAACAAAACCATACTAGACCTAAAAAGGGAAGTAGACACAATAAAGAAAACCCAAAATGAGGCAACACTGGAGATAGAAACCCTAGGAAAGAAATCTGGAACCATAGATACCAGCATCAGCAACAGAATACAAGAGATGGAAGAGAGAATCTCAGGTGCAGAAGATTCCATAGAGAACATCGGCACAACAATCAAGGAAAATGTAAAATGCAAAAAGATCCTAACTCAAAACATCCAAGAAATACAGGACACAATGAGAAGACCAAACCTACGGATAATAGGAGTGGATGAGAATGAAGATTTTCAACTCAAAGGACCAGCAAACATCTTCAACAAAATTATAGAAGAAAACTTCCCAAATCTAAAGAAAGAGATGCCCATGAACATACAAGAAGCCTACAGAACTCCAAATAGACTGGACCAGAAAAGAAATACCTCCCGACACATAATAATCAGAACAACAAATGCTCTAAATAAAGATAGAATACTAAAAGCAGTAAGAGAAAAAGGCCAAGTAACATATAAAGGCAAGCCGATCAGAATTACACCAGATTTTTCACCAGAGACTATGAGAGCCAGAAGATCCTGGACGGATGTTATACAGACACTAAAAGAACACAAATTCCAGCCCAGGCTACTATACCCAGCCAAACTCTCAATTAACATAGATGGAGAAACCAAAGTACTCCACGACAAAACCAAATTCACGAATTATCTCTCCACGAATCCAACCCTTCAAAGGATAATAACAAAAAAAAAACCAATTCAAGGACAGGAACCACGCCCTAGAAACAACAAGAAGGTAATCCCTCAACAAACCTAAAAGAAGACAGCCACAAGAACAGAATGCCAACTTTAACAACAAAAATAACAGGAAACAACAATTACTTTTCCTTAATATCTCTTAATATCAATGGACTCAACTCCCCGATAAAAAGACATAGACTAACAAACTGGCTACACAAACAAGACCCAACATTTTGCTGCTTACAGGAAACTCATCTCAGAGAAAAGGATAGACACTACCTCAGAATGAAAGGCTGGAAAACAATTTTCCAAGCAAATGGCATGAAGAAACAAGCTGGAGTAGCCATTCTAATATCTGATAAGATTGACTTCCAACCCAAAGTCATTAAAAAAGACAGGGAGGGACACTTCATACTCATCAAAGGTAAAATCCTCCAAGAGGAACTATCAATCCTGAATATCTATGCTCCAAATACAAAGGCAGCCACATTCATTAAAGAAACTTTAGTAAAGCTCAAAGCACACATTGCACCTCATACAATAATAGTGGGAGACTTCAACACACCACTTTCACCAATGGACAGATCATGGAAACAGAAACTAAACAGGGACACAGAGAAACTAAGAGAAATTATGAATCAAATGGATCTGGCAGATATCTACAGAACATTCTATCCTAAAACAAAAGGATATACCTTCTTCTCAGCACCTCATGGCACCTTCTCCAAAACTGACCACATAATTGGTCACAAAACAGGCCTCAACAGATACAAAAATATTGAAATTCTCCCATGCATCCTATCAGATCACCATGGACTAAATCTGATCTTCAATAACAAAATAAATAATAGAAAGCCAACCTTCACGTGGAAACTGAACAACACTCTTCTCAATGATACCTTGGTCAAGGAAGGAATAAAGAAAGAAATTAAGGACTTTTTAGAGTTCAATGAAAATGAAGCCACAACATACCCAAACTTATGGGATGCAATGAAAGCATTTCTAAGAGGAAAACTCATAGCTCTGAGTGCCTCCAAAAGGAAACTAGAGAGAGGACACATTAGCAGCTTGACAACACACCTAAAAGCACTAGAACAAAAGGAAGCAAATTCACCCAAGAGGAGTAGACGGCAGGAAATAATCAAACTCAGGGGTGAAATCAACCAAGTGGAAACAAGAAAAACTATTCAAAGAATCAACCAATCAAGGAGCTGGTTCTTTGAGAAAATCAACAAGATAGATAAACCCTTAGCCAGACTCACTAGAGGGCACAGGGAAAGCATCCTAATTAACAAAATCAGAAATGAAAAAGGAGACATAACAACAGATCCTGAAGACATCCAAAACACCATCAGATCCTTCTACCAAAGGCTATACTCAACAAAACTGGAGAACCTGGATGAAATGGAGAAGTTCCTAGACAGATACCAGGTACCAAAGTTGAATCAAGATCAGGTTAATGATCTAAACAGCCCTATATCCCCCAAAGAAATAGAAGCAGTCATTAATAGTCTCCCAACTAAAAAAAGCCCAGGACCAGATGGGTTTAGTGCAGAGTTCTATCAGACCTTCAAAGAAGATCTAATCCCAGTTCTTCACAAACTATTCCACAAAATAGAAACAGAAGGTACTCTACCCAACTCATTCTATGAAGCCACAATTACTCTGATACCTAAACCACAAAAAGACCCAACAAAGATAGAAAACTTCAGACCAATATCCCTTATGAATATTGATGCAAAAATCCTCAATAAATTTCTTGCTAACCGAATCCAAGAACACATCAAAACAATCATCCATCCTGACCAAGTAGGTTTCATCCCAGGGATGCAGGGATGGTTCAATATACGGAAATCCATCAACGTAATCCAGTATATAAACAAACTCAAAGACAAAAACCACATGGTCATCTCGTTAGATGCGGAAAAAGCATTTGACAAGATCCAACACCCATTCATGATAAAAGTCTTGGAAAGATCAGGAATTCAAGGCCCATACCTAAACATGATAAAAGCAATCTACAGCAAACCAGTAGCCAACATCAAAGTAAATGGTGAGAAGCTTGAAGCAATCCCTCTAAAATCAGGGACTAGACAAGGCTGTCCACTTTCTCCATACCTATTCAACATTGTACTTGAAGTCCTAGCCAGAGCAATTCGACAACAAAAGGAGATCAAAGGGATACAAATTGGAAAAGATGAAGTCAAAATATCACTTTTTGCAGATGATATGATAGTATATATAAGTGACCCTAAAAACTCCACCAGAGAACTCCTAAGCCTGATAAACAGCTTCGGTGAAGTAGCTGGATATAAAATTAACTCAAACAAATCAATGGCCTTTCTCTACACAAAGAATAAACAGGCTGAGAAAGAAATTAGGGAAACAACACCCTTCTCAATAGTCACAAATAATATAAAATATCTTGGCGTGACTCTAACTAAGGAAGTGAAAGATCTGTATAATAAAAACATCAAGTCTCTGAAGAAAGAAATTCTAGAAGATCTCAGAAGATGGAAAGATCTCCCATGCTCATGGATTGGCAGGATCAACATTGTAAAAATGGCTATCTTGCCAAAAGCAATCTACAGATTCAATGCAATCCCCATCAAAATTCCAAATCAATTCTTCAACGAATTAGAAAGTGCAATCTGCAAATTCATCTGGAATAACAAAAAACCTAGGATAGCAAAAACTCTTCTCAAGGATAAAAGAACCTCTGGTGGAATCACCATGCCGGACCTAAAGCTCTACTACAGAGCAATTGTGATAAAAACTGCATGGTACTGGTATAGTGACAGACAAATAGACCAATGGAATAGAATTGAAGACCCAGAAATGAACCCACACACCTACGGTCACTTGATCTTCGACAAGGGAGCTAAAAACATCCAGTGGAAGAAAGACAGCATTTTCAACAAATGGTGCTGGCACAACTGGTTGTTAACATGTAGAAGAATGCGAATCGATCCATTCCTATCTCCTTGTACTAAGGTCAAGTCTAAGTGGATCAAGGAACTTCACATAAAACCAGAGACACTGAAACTTATAGAGGAGAAAGTGGGGAAAAGCCTTGAAGATATGGGCACAGGGGAAAAATTCCTGAATAGAACAGTAATGGCTTGTGCGGTAAGATCGAGAATTGACAAGTGGGACTTCATGAAACTACAAAGCTTCTGCAAGGCTAAAGACACCATCAATAAGACAAAAAAACCACCAACAGATTGGGAAAGGATCTTCACCTATCCTAAATCAGATAAGGGACTAATATCCAATATATATAAAGAACTCAAGAAGGTGGACTCCAGAAAGTCAAATAACCCCATTAAAAAATGGGGCTCAGAACTGAACAAAGAATTCTCACCTGAGGAATACCGAATGGCAGAGAAGCACCTGAAAAAATGTTCAACATCCTTAATCATCAGGGAAATGCAAATCAAAACAACCCTGAGATTCCACCTCACACCAGTCAGAATGGCTAAGATCAAAAATTCAGGTGACAGCAGATGCTGGCGAGGATGTGGAGAAAGAGGAACACTTCTCCATTGTTGGTGGGATTGCAAGCTTGTACAACCACTCTGGAAATCAGTCTGGTGGTTCCTCAGAAAATTGGACATAGTACTACCGGAGGATCCAGCAATACCTCTCCTGGGCATATATCCAGAAGATGTCCCAACCGGTAAAAAGGACACATGCTCCACTATGTTCATAGCAGCCCTATTTATAATAGCCAGAAGCTGGAAAGAACCCACATGTCCCTCAACAGAGGAATGGATACAGAAATTATGGTACATTTACACAATGGAGTACTACTCAGCTATTAAAAAGAATGATTTTATGAAATTCCTAGCCAAATGGATGGACCTGGAGGGCATCATCTTGAGTGAAGTAACACAATCACAAAAGAACTCACACAATATGTATTCACTGATAAGTGGATATTAGCCCAAAACTTAGGATACCCAAGATATAAGATACAATTTGCTAAACGCATGAAACTCAAGAAGAATCAAGACCAAAGTGTGGACACTGTGTACCTTCTTAGAATTGGGAACAAAACACCCAGGGAAGGAGTTACAGAGACAAAGTTTGTAGCTGTGATGAAAGGATTGACCATTTAGAGACTGCTGTATCCAGGGATCCATCCCATAATCAGCTTCTAAACGCTGACACCATTGCATACACTAGCAAGATTTTGCTGAAAGGACCCAAATATAGCTGTTTCTTGTGAGACGATGCCGGGGCCTAGCAAACACAGGAGTGGATGTTCACAGTCAGCTATTGGATGTATCACAGGGCTCCCAATGGAGAAGCTAGAGAAAGTAACCAAGGAGCTAAAGGGATCTGCAACCCTATTGTTGGAACAACATGATGTACTAACCAGAACCCCGGAGCTTTTGTCTCTAGTGGCATATGTATCGAAAGATGGCCTAGTCGGCCATCAATGGAAAGAGAGGCCCATTGGACTTGCAAACTTTATATGCCCCAATATAGGGGAATGCCAGGGCCAAAAGAATGGGAATGGGTGGGTAGGGAAGTGGGGGGCGCTATGGGGGACTTTTGGGATAGCATTGGAAATGTAATTGAGGAAAATATGTAATATTAAAAATATTAAAAATTAAAAAAAAAATAGAAGTCAAACTACCTTTGTGGAATGAGAGTAGAATATAATTCTCTTCTTAGCTGTTAGTTCCAAATGATAGCTAATAGCTTCCTGAACTGTTGTTTGAACAAGATTCTGAAGTATACCCAGACTTGGTGAGAACATTTGATCTTAACTATATGTGATTTCTTCCTTAGATGATGCAGAATTGTGTCAAGACTGAATAGAGGACAGGCTTTGACATAGTAAAAGAGCAATGTCCCCAGAAAAATCAAACACCAAATAAAGAGCATACTACTTCTATAATGGCAAGAACCCAATAAGAGCTGAAACAAATAAACAAACATAAAAAGTACAACCATATAACTCAAAAACTAATGAAAAAAACTTGCATCTAGTTTTTAAAATTGATTTTAAGCTCAAAGGCTTCCTGGTGTTGGTGGGAGGGAGTGTAAACCATGTCCTTTGATGTCTGCTCACATGCAGGGGTGTCAAAGTGACCACCTATGCTTAGTTAGTGAGACGGGACACCAGAGCTAGTAAAACTTTCCTTGCTGCAAATTAGAGATCTAATGGAAGATCTCTAATGGCAGATCTCTAATGGAAGATCTCTTATGGAAGTTTGTCTGTATACCTCTTAAGCAAACATCCTCGTGGGATTAGGACAGCACAAAGTGGTTGCTCCTAGTTCTCTTCTGGACGTTGATTCCTCTTCCTAATGTGTTGCGGTGGTTTGACTAGGAAAGGTCTTCCATAAACTCATGTGTTTGAATGCTTGGCCCATAGAAAGTGGCACAATTAGAAGGTGTGGCCTTAGTAGAGTAGGTGTGGCTTTGTTGAAGGAGGTGTGTTACTAGGGGGTAGGCTTTGAGATCTCAGATGTTCAAGCAGCACTCAAGGTAGCATCCAGTTCCTCTGCCTGTCATCAAACAGGATGTAGAATTCTCAGCTCCTTCTCCAGAACCATGAGAACTTTAAAATTGTGAGATGGCCCCATTTAAATGTTTTTGTTTATAAGATTTACTGTGGTCATGGTGTCTCTTCATAGTAATAAAACCCTAAGACATGTGCTGTGTGCCTTGAAAACACTGTTTAGTGGAAGGAGACAGACAGGAGGGAAAAGGAGCATCATCATACAGACCAATAAGATGCAGAGGTAGAAGGACCCACCTCTGTCTAGAAGGGATGAAAACAGTGTCTTAAAGGACACATTAGTTCCAGTTGTCCTGGGCAGGAAACCATGAAGTCCTTCTTGTCATAGAGAAAAGTATAGGCAGAGCCATAAAAGCCACAGAACAGTAAAAGCAGAAGGTGCCTAGAGCATAGACTATGATAAGGAAATGGTCATAATGGGTGTAAATGTCATAGAGACATAGCATGAGCATCATTGGTAGCACAATCATCCTGGCAGCATTGTAAAGTCTGAACTAGAAGAGACAGAGACAATAGTTAGGAAATGACAGCAGTGACCTAGGCAAAATGTCTTGAAAATGGGCAGATTCAAGACAAGCAGGCATTAAAAATATTAAGGCTTAAATATTGGTTAATGAAGAGAGGTGACCAGAGAAGAAGAGAAGCAGTTAAAGTACCTCCAAGGGTTGTGGGTTACAGATACCAGAAGTACTTTGGCTCCATGGCCCTGCTTCTTACATTTAAAGGAGTGGGATTAATATGCTTCTTCATACTCATATATAAAATGTACATGCTTTTTATTATTTCAACGGCTTAGCTAAATCTCTGAATCTCTTAATACACTGAGGTGTTTAATAATGTGCCATATGAAAGGATTCTGGGGCTGCCCTTCAGTGTGAGCACTCAACACTGGCTTCTTAATCATGGAATGTAGCCTCCTGCTAACCCGCCACTTTACAGTTCCATACATGATAGAGGAGAAGGCTAGACTCTTGGGATTGTGCTGGGATCTCTCACAATCTGGACAGAACTATCACTTGTCTTCCTGGTTTCTTTCACACAGCTCTTGTAAGCTCTCCTTAACAATTGCTAGAGTGGACTAATTGTTACATGCACATCTGTCATGTGCAGCATGGGGCGTGGTAGCTAGCAACTGCTTGAAAATGTTGGTTGAATGGATGCATGTGCGCATTTCACTCCCACTTGAGTGCCTAGCCCTGGGAAGCAACATGTGTTCTATGCTGACACTCACATATTTCTTCCTTATGCCCTAGCCAACCACCCTATGAAGGAACATTTTTAGTATGGCTCATTTTATAGGCTTTTCAGAATACAACCAAAGTGTTTAATCCACCACTACCTGGTGTGGCCTCTCCTCACTCTCTGTCCCCATTCCCACAGAACTAAATAGGTCCTCCCATTGTTTTACCCTGCTTTACTTTTTCCTGTGGATCCCCTCAGCACTCAGCCTTCCTAGCCCATCCCGTTCCCAAGTGTCAACTCCAAATGCCTAGGAACACATTTTACCTGGAACCCCCAGTCACTAAAGCTCTAAGGAACCCAGAAGAATTTCTTACCAGGCAACCTACAGCCACCACACTCTCCTAAGAACCAAAGCGGCCAACAGGAACCAAGAAAGAAAACACCCACTCAACAAAGAGAAGACCAGCTATCAGCACATAGAATTACATTCTTCCCAAACCCGGATGCCTAAAGATTAAAATGATAATCAATAGCAAGCGGCCAGGACAATATGTCCCTACCACAGGCCAGCAACCTTAACACAGTAGGTTCTAAATATTGAAACACAGCTAAAGCACAAAACAAAGATCTTAAAATAACCTTTATGGATTTGGTAGAGGTCCATAAAGAGGAAATAAAAAAATCCCTTAAAGGAATATATGAAAACATAAATAAGCAATGGGAGGAAATGAATAAAGTTGTTCAAGACCTAAATGTGGAAACTGAGTCAATAAAAAAGCCCAAACTGAGGGAACTCTGGAAGTGAACATTTGGGGAACTTGAGAGGAATCTCAGAGGCAGGCCTCTCCAGCAGAATACAGGAGATGGAAGAGAGAGTCATGGATATCAGAGACATGTAGAAGCTAGGTCAAAGAATGTGTTAAATGTTTTTTTCAAAATGTGGCAAAAAAGTTTCAGAAAATCTGGAGTACTATAAAAAGACGAGATCTATAAATAATAGGAATGGAAAAAGGAGAAGAAACCCAAGTCAAAGGCACAGAAAATATTTTCAACAAAATTATAGAAGAAAACTTCCCTAACCTAAAGGAGCTTCATATCAAGATACAAGAATCATACAAAACATCAAATAGACTAGACCAGAAAAAAATTCCCACAGCCCATAATAATCAAAATACTAAACATGCAGTACAAAAAGGAATATTAAAATCTGCAAGTGGGAAATACCAAGTAACATTTAAATTTAGAATAACTTCTGACTTCTCAATGGAAACTAAAATCCAGAAGGACCTGGACAGATGTTCTACAGACTCTAAGAGTCAGTAGATGCTACCCTATACTACCATATTCAGCAAAATTTCATTTTAGGAGTTAGGGGGAGGGGGCTTTGGTTTTTGTTGCTCTTTATTTTTGTTTTTGTTGACAATGAATCCAGGTTTCTCCATGTAACCCTGGGTGTCCTGGGATTCACTCTGTAGACCAGCCTGGCCTTAAAATCAGAGATCCACTTGCTTTTGCTTGTTGAGTACAAAGATTGAAGGCGTGAGCCACCACTGCCTAGCAACAAGTTTTCAATCGCAACACATGGGAAAACTTAGATGTTGCATGATAAAACCAAATTTAATCAACATCTATCTACACATCCAGTCCTACAGACTGGCACTACAGAAGTCACTAAAAGGAAACCTCCAAGAAAATACAACGAATAAACAAACCCAGAATCCCAGGCATGGTAACCTAGAGGGGAAACACCCACCTACCACAACAAAATAACATAAATCAGCAAATACTGTTGATTGGTATCTCTGAACATCAATGATCTCAATTTCTCAGTAAAAAGACAGAGACGAACAGAATTCAAAGACAGGATCTATCTTTCTTCTGTATCCAAGGACAACACCTTAACATCAAGGATAGATATCAAACTCATATTCCAAGCAAGTGGACTCAAGAAGCGAGGAGAAATAGGCGTTTTAATATGGCAATAGAGACTTCAAATCAAAACTAATCAAAAGAGATAGGAAAGAACTGTATATACTCATCAGAGGAAAAATTTACCAAGAGGACACTACAAATTTTGATATCTACACAGCAAACATAAGAGCACTGAAGTTCATAAAAGAAACACGGTTACAGATTAAATCACATGTTGATACCCATACATTAATAGTGGAAATCTTAGTGTTTTCTTGCTGTGAAGAGATACCATAAACACAGCAACTCTTATCAAGAAAAACATTTTTAAATCTAATTTTATTTTTTTACTTATTCACTTTACATCCTGCTCACTCCCCCTCCTATAATCCTTCCCCCAGACCTCCTACCCTTCTCCTCTGAGCAGGTAGGGGCTACCCTAGGTATCCTCTCACCCTGGCACTTCAAGTCTCTGCAAGGCTAGATGCATCCTCTCCCACAAAGGCAGCCCAGCTAGAAGAACATATCCCAGGTACAGGCAACAGCTTTTGGGATAGCCCCAGCTCCAGTTGTTCAGGACCCACATGAAGACCAAGCTACATATATATGTGGAGGCCTGTGTCCAGAGAGCCCCAAGGGTTCAAGACTCTATTGGTCTTCCTATGAAGTCCCTATCCCTTTCAGGGCCCACAATCCTTCTTCCTAGTCTTCCATAAGATTCCCCAAGCTCCAAACACTGTTTGACTGGGGGTGTCTGTTTTGTCTGAGTCAGCTGCTAGGTAGAGGCTCTCAGAGGACAACATGCTCCTCTCTGTATGGTTCAGGAATCTAATAAAGGTTGGTTGGACATTGCAATAATTAATGTCTATGCACCAAACACAAGAGCACTGAAGTTTATAAAAGAAACACTGCTACAGCTTAAATAGCACATTGATAGTCAGCGTCTTAGTCAGTGTCCTATTGCTATGAAGAGACACCATAACCACTACAACTCTTAAGAAGAAAAACATTTAATTGGTGCTGTCTTACAGTCTCAGAGGTTTAGTCTATGATCAGCATGAGGGGGAACATGGCAGCAAGTAGGCAGACATGATGCTGGAGAAGGAGTCAAGAGTTCTATATCCAGATCCCAGGCAGCAGGAAGAGAGAACACCACTAGGCCTGGCTTGAGCATTTGAAACCCCAAAGCCCACCCCAACTGACACATTTCCTCCAACAAGATGACACCTCCTAATCCCTGTCAAGTAGCGCTACTTCCTAATGTCCAGGCATTCAAATCTATGAGCCTCTGGGGGACATTCTTACTCAAACCACCACAGTGGCAGATGTCAATAACCCTCACTAACAAATAGACAGGTTACCCAGACAAAAACTAAACAGAGAGCTAAGCAGTTGCTGGAGCTAAGCAATTTCATAAATTAAACGGGCCTAGCAGATATTTACAGAGCATTTCCCCCAAAGACAAAATAATAAACCTTCTTCTTAGCACCCCATGGTACTTTTTCCAAAATGAACCACACACTTGCACACAAAGCAAATCCCAACAGGAAAAGGGAAATTAAAATAACGACCTGTTCACTGTCTTACCACTGTGGATTAATGCTAGATGTCAACAACAGAAACAACTGAAAGCTTACAATGCCATGAAAACTGAACAATTCACTATTGAATGAAAAGTGAGTCAAGACAGAAATTAAGGACTTTCTAGAACTGAATGAAAATGAATATACAAATTATCCAAGCTTATAGAGCCCAAGGAAGGTGGTTCTAAGTGCCTACATTAAAAACACTCGGAGTGATTTCATACTAGTAATTTAACAGTCACCTGAATGCTCTAGAACATAAAAGAAGATACTGCACCCAAAAGGTGTAAACTGCAGGAAATAATCAAACATAGAGCTAAAATCATTAACATAGAGACAAAAAAAAAACTAACAAAAGGAAAAATACAAATAATCAATGAAACAAGAAGTTGAGAAAATTAATAAGTCTGATGAACCTGTATTCAAATTAACTAAAAGGCAGAGAGAGAGATTCCAAATTAAAACAATAGAAAGAAAAGGGAGCAGATACAACAGACACCAAGGAAATTCAGAGAATCATAGGATACACTTTAAAAACTCCACTAAGTTAGAAAGTCTAAAAGAAATAATGTTACCCTTTTCCCTTTCTGCCACCGCCATGCCATCCAGACTGAGGAAGACCTGGAAACTCCGGGGCCACATGTGCCACGGCCATGGCTGCATCAGTAAGCACCACAAGCACTCAGGAGGCCGCAGGAATGCTGGAGGCAGGCATCACCACAGGATCAGCTTTGACAAATATCACCCAGGTTACTTTGGGAAAGTTAGTATGAGGCATTATCACCTGAAGAGGAACCAGAGCTTCTGCCCAACTGTCAACCTGGATAAATTGTGGACATTGGTCAGCGAGCAGACGTGGGTCAATGCAGCAAAAAAACAAGACTGGAGCTGCTCCCATCATTGATGTTATTCGATCAGGCTACTACAAAGTTCTGGGCAAGGGAAAACTCCCTAAGCAACCTGTCATTGTGAAGGCCAAATTCTTCAGCAGAAGAGCTGAAGAGAAGATCAAGGGTGTTAGAGGTGTCTGTGTTCTGGTGGCTTAAAAGTCATGCCGGAGGTTAATTAAATGTTAACATTTCCAAAGAAAGAAAGAAAGAAAGAAAGAAAGAAAGAAAGAAAGAAAGAAAGAAAGAAAGGAAGGAAGGAAGGAAGGAAGGAAGGAAGGAAGGAAGGAAGGAAGGAAGGAAGGAAGGAAGGGAAGAAAGAGAGTGTTTTCTTGACACATATCACTTCCAAAGTAAAATCGAAACTGGATAAGCAATTTAAATAGATCTATAACTATTAGTGAAATAAAACCAACAATTAAAACACAAAAACCAACAACAAAACCACAAATAGGCCAGATGGGTTAAGCAAAGAATTCTCCCAGACTTTTAAAGGAAGGTTGATGCCAATACTCCTCAAACTATTCCACAAAATAGAAACAGAAGAAACATTAACCAAGTTGTTTTCTGAAGCCACAGTTATCCTGATACCCAAACCACATAAAGACCCAACAAAGAAAGAAAATCACACATAAATTTCCCTTATGAACATAAATGCAAAAGTTCTCAACAAAATACTTACAAACCAAATCCAAGAACACATCAAAAATTATTCACCATGATCAAATAAGCTTCATCCTAAAGATGGAAGGATAGTTCAGTATATGTAAATCAATAAATATAATACACTACATAAAAATACTCACAAGTTCATCTCATTAGATGCAGAAGAGGCCTTTGATAAAACCCAACACCCCTTCATGATAAAAGTTCTGGAGATATTTGGTATATTAGGGGCATACCTCAAAATAATAAAGGCAGTTTACAGCAAGACCATGTCCAAGATCAACTTAGAGAGAAACTCAAAGCATTTCCACTAAAATCAAGAGCAAGAAAAGATTGTCCACTCTCTCCATATCTATCCAACATAATCCTTGAAGTCTTAGCTAGAGTGATAGACAACTGAAGGAGAACAAACTGGTACAAGTAGGAAAGGAAGATGTCAGAGCATCTTTATTTGTGAATGGTATGATTTTGCACATAAGTGACCCTAAAATCTGTCAGAAAACTTCTATGGCTGGTAAATAGTTTCAGCAAATGAGCTAGATGCAAGTTAACTGACAAAAATCAGTGGCCCTCCTATATATAAATGATAAATGGACTGAAAGAAATCAGAGAAACTACAGCTTTCACAATAGCCTCAAATACTAGAATGTATCTTAGAGTAATTCTAGCCAAGCACTGAAAGGCTTACATGATTTCAAAAAACAAAACAAAAAAACAAAAACAAAAAGCCATAAAACACTGAAAAAGGTATCAGAAGATGGAAAGATCTCCCATGCTCCTGAGTTGTAGGATTAATATGGTTAAAATAGCTATCCCACCAAAAGCAATCTACAGTCAATGCAATTTCCATCAAAATTCCAACATAATTCTTTACAGTTATCTTGAGGATATTCTTCTGCTTCATATGGAAACTTTAAAAAAAAAAGAATAGTTAAAACAATTCTGAATAATAAAAGAACTGCTGGAGGTATTACCATTGACCTGATCTCAAATTGTACTGCAAAGTTATAGCAAAAAACCAGCATGGTATAGGCACAGAAACAGACACATTGATCAATGGAACTGAAGACCCAACACAAATCCATCTACCTATGAACACCTGTTTTGTTTGTTTGTTTGTTTGTTTGTTTGTTTTTAAAGCTAGAAAAACACACTGGAAAAAACACAGCATCTTGAACAAATGGTTCTGATCAAACTGGATGGTTGCATGTAGAAGAATCCAAATAGACCCATACTTATCATTGTGCACAAAACTTAACGCCAAATAGATCAAAGACCTTAACATAAAACCATATGTACTGAACCTAAAAGAGAACTCAGTGGCACAGGGGAAGACTTTCTGGACAGAACAACCACAGCACAGGCACTAAGATTGGCAATTAATAAATGGCAATTAATAAATGAGACCCTCATGAAACTGAGAAACTTCTGCACAGCTGATCATTTAGACAAAGCAATAGCTTCCAGAATAGAAAAATAATTTTGTTTACAATTACAGATCTGATAGAGAGATAATGTCCAAAATAGATATTAAGAAGATAACCCAATTCAAAAGTGGTATACAGGTCTAAATGGAATTCTCAAAAGAAGAAACCCATAGGGCTGAGAAACACACACACACACACACACACACACACACACACACACTGTTCAATATCCTTAGCCATCAGGGAAATATAAATCAAAGCTACTTTGAGAATCCATCTTACATCTCTCATAGTGGCCAAAATCAGTAAAACAAATAACAGCTCGTGTTGGTGAGGATGTGGGTGAAGGGGACCACTCATCTATTGTTGTGCGAGTGCAAACTTTTCCAGCCACTATGGAAAACAGTGTGGTAGCTCCTCAGAAAGACGGGAATCACTCTACTTTAAAATCCAGCTATACCACTCTTAGGCATGTGCCCAAAAGTTGCTTTCTCCTACCACAGGGACACTGCTCAGCCACATGTATTGCTGCTCTATTCATCATAGCCAGAATCTGGCAATGAGCTAGATGTCCATCAACAGAAGAATAGACAGAGGAAATGTGCTACATTTATACAATGGCCTATTGCTGAGCTATTTAAAAAAAAATGAAGCCATGACATTTGCAGCTAAATGGTTGGAACTAGAAAAAAAAGTCATGAAGGGGTTAGCACAGACCCAGAAAGACAAATATGGGATGTATTCACTAATATGTGGATTTTAGCTGTTAATTCAATGATAACCAACCTACAGTTTTCAGTTTAGTGTTTTTCTGGGATCCCTGAGTGTGTTAATGAGTCTCTGACTCTTGTGCCTTCTCATGGGCTCATTTTCTTCTGCTTGTTTGCTTTGTCATATCCGAAATGTTTTATTTTATCTTATTATGTTATACCTTATTATTATTCCTTGAAAGCCCTTCTGCTTTCCAATGAGAGGTAGAAAGGGGGTGGGTTCATATGGGAGGGGAGGGAAGAGGGAACATAAAGAGTACAAGGAGAGAAAACCATAATCAGAATATATTATGTGAGGAAAAAAATCTGATTTTAATAAACTGTGAGGAAATGAACAAATAAACAAAAACACAAAATCACTTTGATTACTAAAAAGGAGCACAGAAAATAAATTTAAAATAGAAAAACAATAAATAAAGCAAAGCTACTTTAGTATCACAAGCCCAGAAAGGTTTGGGAATTATTCACTGCTTTCTGGATGCCACATCAGGACCAAATTGGTATTTTTCAGGTTTTTCACTAACTTAAAGGTTCTGAGGTAAACACACTGCCATGATTATATGCAAATTGTTCCTGTGGCTTCTTCCTTCTGATCACCTAAAAATTAGGCTAACATAACAATTCTAGTTGCCCCCTTTGCTACAGTAGCATTGGTGTGAGGTGCACACGTTTACTGTCAATACCTAACTTTACTTGGAGGCTCAGGTGATTTACACTCTGAGGGCTAAGAGGATTAACGTGGGTATGGTGTTCAATCACAAGGACAAGCAACGTATGGCTAAAAAATGTTTTCCTGTAGAGGCACATAAATAACAACATTTAAAGTAAACTCACTCCTATTCACCGTATACACCTGCGAGTAACACAAAAACATATCCCAAGAACAAGTCCATGTTCTGAAGAAACTGAGGTTACAAGACTCTTGTGGTGGCCCTTTAATCCCAGCACTTCTGAAGCAAAGGCGGGCAGATCTTTGTGATTCTGAAGTCAGCCTGGCCTACTGATAGAGTTCCAGGTCAGCCAGGGCGACACCGAGAAACCCTATCTCAAAAAACTAAAGAAGAAAAAAAAAAAGACCCTTATCTTCTTGTCTTAGAGGTTCCTCACAAGCACTCAGAATCCCCCCCCCCCCATATGACTCCATTCCTGGATGGTGTTTTGACACATACAGCTGACCTCACAACTAGACCAAGGCTCTTACAACAACCAAAACCAAGAGTTCTTACCAAAGACTTGCCATCATTATCATAGGTTCACCAAACTGTACAAAACCTCAGGGCTGATGTCCAGCCCCTTTCACCTACCACATGATCTTGCCTCAGAAAGACTCTTCAAGCAGAAACATCCACTGCCTCTGCCTCTTCTGAGATGCTTCTCTGCAGCCTCGTTCTAGAAATGTAGCTCTCAGACCTCACTGCCCTTAGAATTTCTTGTCAGATATAAATTACTGGGTTCACCTACAGAAGCCAGCCTTTTAAAATAGATGCAAGATCATAAGACTGAACAACAGCAACAACAAAAAAGCCAATTCATCATAATCCTTTGCAAGCATGTCTGTGAGGACTTCCCGGGAGCTTAAAGTCCATCTGATGGACAGACACGGATGACATAAAAAGCACTTGACAATACTTTCAGGTGCCATGCTGGTCCCCGAGACCACCTTAAATTACTGATGATGAAGATCTTATACATGAATTTTTAGAACAAATTAAAGAAACAATTCTCTGACCCTAGCTACTTTAATTGGGATGCAGTCAGAATTTAAGTGCTCTCTCCCACTGGTCCAAGGATGAACCACACCCAAGATGGCAGACCTCCATTCTGTTATGAATGGATCTTCTAATGTTCCTTCACCTAAAATGGGGTTGGGCCTTAACAATGATGGGTCAATGATTGGCAGGCCAAGTCACTAGTTAAAGCTCACTATGCTTACCTGGCTTGTACACATAGATAAAACTCACATTACTTTTATCAGTTAAAAAATTGAGAGGGAGGGAAGTGGGTGGTGGTGGCACACACCTTTAATCCCAGCACCGGGAGGTTAAGGCAGTTGGGTTTCTGTGAGTTTGAGGCCAGCCTGGTCTACAGAGCTATTCCAGGACAGACAGTGCTATACAGAGAAACCCTGTCCAAAAAAAAAAAAAAAAAGCTGGGCGCAAGGTGTGGTGAATTGGAGTATGTACATCAGATATTCAAGTCATTTGGCCAACAAACACACTATTTGAAAATTTTTAAGAAAAAACTAAAAAATTTGAAATACCATACACATAAGGCAATGTTTGAGAGAAAGTTTTAAAGGTTGTTTCAGCACATAACACACTTCACAGGGGTACCCACTGAGCAAATGGGCGTTGCCAATGAAACAATCCTTCAAGATGTGACAGAGATGATCTTACCTGGAAATTGTAACTTCTGCCACAATCTCATTCTTCCAAACAAATCATAGCACCCTTTCATTCACAGGGACAGCTTTTCAAAAACAAGACAAAACAAAATGCCATCATTCCTTACTTGACAACTGTGACATTCTCCCTGTTTCAAAAAAAAACTTGAAATTTTTAAATCAAAATATTTAACCAACCAATCGAGGTAGCACCTACCAAAGGTGAGATGTGGCATTTAACACTAAGTGTATTAGTCAGCTGATTCCAGAGCGATCATTAGGTTTATTGCTCTTCTTTTGTAGTATCTTCTCAGGAGAAGAAGGAGAAGAAAAGAATTAGAAGTGAAATTTAACTCAAGGGAAAGAAAGCCATGAAAAATGATGTTGTATAGTTACAGGTCTAAATCCTAACACTGGAGGGAGGATCAAGCCAGAGGTGGGTGGCCGGAAGAGAATGGCAGGAAACAGGAAGTAGGCTGGGGTGGGGAGGGGAATCTTTGGGGAAGGGGCAGGGAGGAAGAAGGCAATAGCAAGAACATCTGAAAAAGACACACAGAATCATATTATTAACCTAAAAAAACAATTATTACACATGTGAGTCTGGGCTGGCAGATGAGACAGGTATCAACTCTTCCCAGCCAAGAGCCACCTAACAAAAACCTCCACACCAGACATGAGGAGCCCTCTTTTGAGTTGATGGTCAAGGTTGTCCAAGAACTCCCAAACTGTAGTCTGCTCTCTCCCCTGGTTGTCCCCCAGAGGCCTGTAAGCTGGAACTTACATGAATGTCTCCTCCCTAAAGATTAGATTTCTTAGTACCAGAAGGAACTGTACAAGCTTCCAAAGGAGAAAAGTGACCAACAGACCTTCCTGCTGTGCCCCAAAGTGGGCTCGAAGAATAGTTAGTACTGCGGGCAGTGTCCTGAGTGACAGTCTAGGCTCTGCTCACCTGGACTCTGCCTGGATAAGCAGAAGGATTACTATCAAACAAAAACCTTCCCTCAAAATTCCTCAGAAATTGCATGAAGTGGGTTTCTGTTTGTCTCTTAAATGCCCTCAACTGTCAAATACCTTGAGCAAATGGCCTCTAGTTCCTGATTAACCCAAACAGCCTGCCACAGATCTAAGCTTCCATGCTGAATCCAAGGCTGTTCTAGCCCGCACCTCTCTTCCTGCCAATATCTGAACCAAAAAATCCCGACAAGGCTTTTTCCATCAGCCACTGTTCTCTGCCCTCTAAGAGACAACCCAGTAGTTTGATTCCCAAGTAAACTGTCTCTCCACCACAGAGTGGTCTAGTTCAGTGGTTTCTCTGCACCTTTGCTTACACTACCCTGCTAGGTGCAATAGAATGCATATAAACCACCACAGCAACCCACATGGCACAATGACCCTCAGGATGCAATAGTGGCACGGATACCTCAGCTGTAACCAAAAGCTCCTTAATTGGACTTAAGACCTGCTTGACAAGAGAGAAATTTAGCCTTGAACTAGAAACCCAGTCAACTATTTGGGGCTAGTGAAATCGTGGATCTGGGAGGAGAACCTTCAACCTCTACTTAACTAAACCAGTACAATCTCTAACTATATTCTGAACATTTGTTCTTATGCCCCTAGATAAATATACCTCACCCCTCATCGAGAAAACTTCTCCTTACAGCAGAGACCATTACAAAACAAAAACAAACAAAAACCAAAAACCACAACAAATCAAAGTGCAGTGTTGTGGAGCCCAGCACCAATGGATGCATCTACAACACAACTGCCATACAAAGGCTTAGTGACATCGCAGAACAGGGGTCTGGAAAGATGTCTGGATAAAGAGGACCAGGGAGTTTGCTGTGAGATTGTGTCTCCTAACATCAGAAGTTATACCCATAAAGTCTTGCTAATATGACTGCCTAAATATGAGCTGAACAAGGTCAACAATAGACATTGCAAAGTGGATAGGGGAAGTCTATGAGGCCTCAATCCTATGCAAAGAATTACAGGAATTAATGAATGCTAAGAGTCAGAGAAATAGCCCCCCTGAAAGAGCACACCAACTATTTATTAAATGCCAGTGGTCAGCCCTTGAAACTTACATGCAAATAATATTATATAGAATGAGCAGGTTTTATTTAGAAATATGTAATATATATAAATAAATAAAATTATTTGTTGATATATATATATATATATATATATATATATATCAACAAATAATGAAAAAGAGGCCAAGAATTTGAAAGAGAGCAAATAGAGGCATATGGAGGGGTTTGGAGGGAAGAGAGGGAAGGAAGAAATGATGTAATTGTATTATAATCTCAAAAATAAAATAATAAATTGAAAAACTATAATGCTGGAGAGATAACTTAGAGGTGAAGCATGTTTGCTGCTCTTGGAGAAGACCCAAGTTCAGTTCCCAGCACTCACATCAGGTGGCTCACAAGCCCTTGTAACACCACCTCAAGGGGATCCAAGTATCCTCTTCTGGACTCTACAGGTACCTACATTCACATACGCACACACATACACTGTAAATTGAATTTTCCAAAAGGCAATCTGTAAGAAAAGTGGACAAAGAGAGAAGGTAGGACACTACATTCAGCAAATATTTAATAACTCTCAGTGTTTCATATTTATTATTAACTAATTTGTAGTTATTAGTATGGCTGTGAGCTGGGTTTTTCTTCCAATTTATCCACAAGAAAACTGAGGTCTAACTGAAATTTATAGAGGAGAAAGTGGAGAAAAGCCTCGAAGATATTGGAACAGGGAAAAGATTCTTAAACAGAACAGCAATGGCTTGTGCTGTAAGATCAAGAATCGACAAATGGCACCTCATAAAATTGTAAAGCAATTTTATGTAAGGCAAAAGATACTGTCAATAAGACAAAAAGGCCACCAACAGATTGGAAAAGGATTTTTACCAATCCTAAATCTTATAGGGGACTAATATCCAATATATACAAAGAACTCAAGAAGCTGGACTCCAGAAATTCAAATAACCCCATTAAAAATGAGGTACAGAGCTAAACAAAGAATTCTCAACTGAGGAATACTGAAGGGCTGAGAAGCACCTGAAAAAAATGTTCAACATCCTTAACCATCAGGGAAATGCAACTCAAAACAACCCTGAGATTCCATCTCACACCAGTCAGAATGGCTAAGATCAAAAATTCAGGTGACAGCAGATGCTGGAGAGGATGTGGAGAAAGAGGAACACTCCTCCATTGCTGGTGGGATTGCAAGCTTGTACAACCACTCTGGAAATCAGTCTGGTGGTTCCTCAGAAAATTGGACTTAGTACTACAGGAAGATCCTGGGCATATACCCAAAAGATGTTCCAACTGATAATAAGGACACATGCTCCACTTTGTTCATAGCAGCCTTATTTATAATAGCCAGAAGCTGGAAAGAACCCAGATGTCCCTCAACAGAGGAATGGATACAGAAAGTGTGGTATATTTACACACTGGAGTACTACTCATCTATTAAAAACAATGAATTTATGAAATTCTTAGACAAATGGAAGGATCTGGAGGATATCATCCTGAGTGAGGTAACCCAATCACAAAAGAACTCAAATGATATGCACTCACTGATAAGCGGATATTAGCCCAGAAACTTAGAATACCCAAGATACAATTTGCAAAACAGAAGAAAATCAAGAAGGAAGACCAACGCGTGGATACTTCGTTCCTCCATAGAATAGGGAACAAAACACCCATGGAAGGAGTTACAGAGACAAAGTTTGGAGCTGAGACAAAAGGATAGACCATCCAGAGACTGCCCCACCTGGGGATCCATCCCATAATCAGCCACCAAATGCAGGCACTGTTGCATATGCCAGCCAAAAAAAAAAAAAAAAGGACCCTGATATAGACGACTCTTGTGAGGCTATGCCAGTGCCTGGCAAATACAGAAGTGGATGCTCATTGTCATCTATTGGATGGAACACAGGGAACACAATGGAGGAGCTAGAGAAAGTATCCAAGGAGCTGAAGGGGTCTGCAACAACAATATGAACTAACCAGTACCCCCAGAGCTTGTGTCTCTAGATGCATATGTAGCAGAAGATGTCCTAGTCGGCCATCACTGGGAAGAGAGGCCCCTTGGTATTGCAAACTTTATATGCCCCAGTACAGGGGAATGCCAGAGCCAAGAAGTGGGAGTAGGTGCTTAGGGGAGCAGGGCAGGGGGAGGGTATAGGGGACTTTCGGGATAGCATTTGAAATGTAAATGAAGAAAATATCTAATAAAAAGAAAAGAAAAGAAAACTGAGGTCTACAGAGATTATACACTTTGCCCACAATGATATGCTTCCTATAGAGCCAGTCTCCACGCCTGGATCATATTTCAAAATGTATATTCCTTAAACTATACAGCATTCATTAACCTGAAGAAAAGAGTTTGTATAAGAGAAAGCATCACCTGCTGTGGAACTTGACATTAAGTTGATGGTTAATCCTGTGCCTTTCTGTATTATCTGTTTAATTTCAAAGTAACCAAGGGGTATGATTATTTTTTCTTGATCTTTCAACGTTCTTTGAGTGTGTGTGTGTGTGTGTGTGTGTGTGTGTGTGTGTGTGTGTGTGTTGGCCATAGGATAATATCAGGAACCGCCAAGCTTAATTTGAAGACAGGAATTTTAGATAGCTTGGCCTTCACCAAATAGGCTAGGATGGCTTTCCAATAACCTCCAGGTTTCTGCCTGTCTCCCTCTACAGCACTGATTACAACTGGCCTCTCTTTTGACCCACTTTTAAATATTTGACTCACAATATAATTATGTAAACTTTGCAATCTTATATGTTGTTATATTTGATATTTTCAAATTGGCACTTCACCAAATAGTTAAGTATAGTAATTAATAATGTAAGCTTTATTCATTAATTTGTTTATTTGCTTAATTTTGTGTATATGGGCGGGGTGCAGATGCAAGTACACACTGTGGAGGCAGAAGCATCAATCAGCTCCCCTGGAGCTGTATTTTCAGGAAGTTGTGAGCCACTTCATATGAGTCCTGGGAACTAAATTCTGATTTTCCACAAGAATAACAAATGTTCTTAGCCATCAAATCATCTCTTCAGCCCATTTCTGTCTTTTGAGGCAGTGTCTCACTGTGTAGTTCAGGTTGGCCTCAAACTCATGATTTTCCTGCCTTAATGATTCCCACTGCAAGTGCTGGGAATACAGGATTGTGCCACCATACTTAACTAAGAATCAAACATTTTAATGAAAGCATACTACAGCAGACAGCTTTGAGAAGAGAAAAACTGCCAGGCCATTCAATTTTCAGGATTTTTAAAACTATGAAAATCATTGAGTGTAGAGAGTGTGAGGGGGTACCTAATGTTCTCTGCCTACTCTACAAGGGACATTGGGCTTCTTTGACAGTATACTTGCATCCAGGGGAAGCCTGGTTGGCCTCGTCTGGATCCTTTAGCTCTGAATCTTCCTGCCCTTCCTAATTCTTCACTGACTAGCTGCCTTTCATCAGGAGATGGCTTAGGTCAGGCCACTCTCTGGCCCACTATCCCACTTCTGCTGGTTTTTACAAACAACCACAGTGCCACTATGTTCAAGACTCTCGTTTCCTTTCCCAGTGATGGGATACAGAACCAGCTCTCCTCACTACTCAGGCACGGGAGTTTGAACACAAAAGCAAGAATGCCTGAGACATGTGGCTTTCCTCAGTGTCTTGTCAGCCTCAACACTTGTCATGTGTGCTCACGTGCCTCTCGAAGGACCAGGCTGTTCACCATTGTTCTGACTCCAGGATTCTGTCCAACAGGGTGCCTGCAATTAACCTCACTCACTGACTTCACTTGTGAGAGGCACAGCAAGGCTTTCACCCGGATCCCAACAGCAATATCCCTTGCAATAAGTGTGTTTTCAGCTTCCCCACAGAGAAGGGAATGTGCATGTGTGTCGCAGTTAGACTTCCTCTTAATGTTTGTAAAGGTTTGGTATGAACTTAAAGGAAAGGAGTTTAACTAACTTGCCATTGGACTCTGAGGCACATCTGTCTCATTTCATCTTGCCTCACAGAGCTCACATTTGCATACAGTGGGAGCAAACCCAAAATAGACTACAGAAGAGTGAAGCACTAGGCCAGAGCATTTCTGAAAGTAAGCATGTTATGAAACAGTATCTCCTAGCTCTGCTGGTCATGACCCACCAGCACCAGCCTTTCCACCAGACTCCTTGTCCAGGGAGGCTTTTTGTTCAACCATTGTTCTGACATCTGTGTATTCTTCCTGGCCTCTGTTTTAGCTAGATACCACAGACATCCCAATTTCTTTCCTGCAGTAGCACAAAGGACGTGACACTTGTAGTAAAGGTCCCTTGGCATACCTGGCATGTCTGTCACCCTCGATGACTTGGGGATAATAAGAACATGCAGAGTGCAATTAAAAGACAAGTTAGTAATACTCACCTAGATTTGCTTTACAAATCACTCTCACCTATAATATCAGGGTCAAGATGCTTTGAGCTGTAACAGAAACCAACTCAAGCTAATTAAAGAAGATAATTATCGACACAGGGCCACAAGCCTCTTCCGGTCAGAAAAGCACCTGAGCAGCTGGGGCGCAGGGTCTGCTGACACTCGCCAACTGCCCACAACACCAGCCACAGGATCTTAAGACTTCTGCTGAGGGGAGCACAGCTTCTGCTCCAATCCAATTGCGCGGGACCTGAGACTGCATTAGTTAGGGAAGCAGAAACCGGCCTGAGTAGGACCACAGGCCTCATCCGGCTGGATCAGCGCCGGGGTAGCGGGAGCGCAGGGTTGCCTGACACCCGCCAGCTACCCACGACCCCCGCCGCAGGATTTTGGGACTGCTGGTGAGTGGAACACAGCTTCTGCTCCAATCCAATTGCGCGGGACCTGAGACTGCATTAGTTAGGGAAGCAGAAACCGGCCTGAGTAGGGCCACAGGCCTCACCCGGCCGGATCAGCGCCAGGGTAGCGGGAGCGCAGGGTTGCCTGACACCCGCCAGCTACCCACGACCCCCGCCGCAGGATTTTGGGACTGCTGGTGAGTGGAACACAGCTTCTGCTCCAGTCCAATCACGCGGGACCTGAGACTGCTCTGGTTGGGGAGAGAGAAATCCGGCCCACACAGGGCCACAAGCCTCTTCCGGTCAGAAAAGCACCTGAGCAGCTGGGGCGCAGGGTCTGCTGACACTCGCCAACTGCCCACAACACCCGCCACAGGATCTTAAGACTTCTGGTGAGGGGAGCACAGCTTCTGCTCCAATCCAATTGCGCGGGACCTGAGACTGCATTAGTTAGGGAAGCAGAAACCAGCCTGAGTAGGGCCACAGGCCTCACCCGGCCGGATCAGCGCCAGGGTAGCAGGAGCGCAGGGTTGCCTGACACCCGCCAGCTACCCACGACCCCCGCCGCAGGATTTTGGGACTGCTGGTGAGTGGAACACAGCTTCTGCTCCAATCTTTAAATAGTGACAACGATAACAACTAACCCCAGAGATTACCAGATGGCGAAAGGTAAACGTAATAATCTTACTAACAGAAACCAAGACCAGTCACCATCATCAGAACCCAGCACCCCCACTTCACCCAGTCCAGGGCACCCCAACACACCGGAAAAGCTAGACACGGATTTAAAAGCATATCTCCTGATGATGATAGAGGACTTCAAGAAGGACGTTAATAACACACTTAAAGAAATGCAGGAGAACACTGCTAAAAAGGAAGAAGACAATAAAGAGAAAGCACAAAAATCCCTTAAAGAATTGCAGGAGAACACTGCTAAAGAGTTACAAATCCTTAAAGAAAAACATGATAACATAATCAAACAGGTAGAAGTCCTTACAGAAAAACAGGAAAACACATCCAAACAGATGATGGAAATGAACAAAACCATACTAGACCTAAAAAGGGAAGTAGACACAATAAAGAAAACCCAAAATGAGGCAACACTGGAGATAGAAACCCTAGGAAAGAAATCTGGAACCATAGATGCAAGCATCAGCAACAGAATACAAGAGATGGAAGAGAGAATCTCAGGTGCAGAAGATTCCATAGAGAACATCGGCACAACAATCAAGGAAAATGGAAAATGCAAAAAGATCCTAACTCAAAACATCCAAGAAATACAGGACATAATGAGAAGACCAAACCTACGGATAATAGGAGTGGATGAGAATGAAGATTTTCAACTCAAAGGACCAGCAAACATCTTCAACAAAATTATAGAAGAAAACTTCCCAAATCTAAAGAAAGAGATGCCCATGAACATACAAGAAGCCTACAGAACTCCAAATAGACTGGATCAGAAAAGAAATACCTCCCGACACATAATAATCAGAGCAACAAATGCTCTAAATAAAGATAGAATACTAAAAGCAGTAAGAGAAAAAGGCCAAGTAACATATAAAGGCAAGCCTATCAGAATTACACCAGATTTTTCACCAGAGACTATGAAAGCCAGAAGATCCTGGACAGATGTTATACAGACACTAAAAGAACACAAATTCCAGCCCAGGCTACTATACCCAGCCAAACTCTCAATTAACATAGATGGAGAAACCAAAGTATTCCACGACAAAACCAAATTCACACATTATCTCTCCACGAATCCAGCCCTTCAAAGGATAATAACAGAAAAAAACCAATACAAGGACAGGAACCACGCCCTAGAATCAACAAGAAGGTAATCCCTCAACAAACCTAAAAGAAGACAGCCACAAGAACAAAATGCCAACTTTAACATCAAAAATAACAGGAAACACCAATTTCTTTTCCTTAATATCTCTTAATATCAATGGACTCAACTCCCCGATAAAAAGACATAGACTAACAAACTGGCTACACAAACAAGACCCAACATTTTGCTGCTTACAGGAAACTCATCTCAGAGAAAAGGATAGACACTACCTCAGAATGAAAGGCTGGAAAACAATTCTCCAAGCAAATGGCATGAAGAAACAAGCTGGAGTAGCCATTCTAATATCTGATAAGATTGACTTCCAACCCAAAGTCATTAAAAAAGACAGGGAGGGACACTTCATACTCATCAAAGGTAAAATCCTCCAAGAGGAACTATCAATCCTGAATATCTATGCTCCAAATACAAAGGCAGCCACATTCATTAAAGAAACTTTAGTAAATCTCAAAGCACACATTGCACCTCATACAATAATAGTGGGAGACTTCAACACACCACTTTCACCAATGGACAGATCATGGAAACAGAAACTAAACAGGGACACAGTGAAACTAAGAGAAATTATGAATCAAATGGATCTGGCAGATATCTACAGAACATTCTATCCTAAAACAAAAGGATATACCTTCTTCTCAGCACCTCATGGTACCTTCTCCAAAATTGACCACATAATTGGTCACAAAACAGGCCTCAACAGATATAAAAATATTGAAATTGTCCCATGCATCCTATCAGATCACCATGGACTAAGGCTGATCTTCAATAACAAAATAAATAATAGAAAGCCAACCTTCATGTGGAAACTGAACAACACTCTTCTCAATGATACCTTGGTCAAGGAAGGAATAAAGAAAGAAATTAAGGACTTTTTAGAGTTCAATGAAAATGAAGCCACAACATACCCAAACTTATGGGACGCAATGAAAGCATTTTTAAGAGGAAAACTCATAGCTCTGAGTGCCTCCAAAAGGAAACTAGAGAGAGCACACATTAGCAGCTTGACAACACACCTAAAAGCACTAGAACAAAAGGAAGCAAATTCACCCAAGAGGAGTAGACGGCAGGAAATAATCAAACTCAGGGGTGAAATCAACCAAGTGGAAACAAGAAAAACTATTCAAAGAATCAACCAATCAAGGAGCTGGTTCTTTGAGAAAATCAACAAGATAGATAAACCCTTAGCCAGACTCACTAGAGGGCACAGGGAAAGCATCCTAATTAACAAAATCAGAAATGAAAAAGGAGACATAACAACAGATCCTGAAGACATCCAAAACATCATCAGATCCTTCTACCAAAGGCTATACTCAACAAAACTGGAGAACCTGGATGAAATGGACAAGTTCCTAGACAGATATCAGGTACCAAAGTTGAATCAAGATCAGGTTAATGATCTAAACAGCCCTATATCCCCCAAAGAAATAGAAGCAGTCATTAATAGTCTCCCAACTAAAAAAAGCCCAGGACCAGATGGGTTTAGTGCAGAGTTCTATCAGACCTTCAAAGAAGATCTAATCCCAGTTCTTCACAAACTATTCCACAAAATAGAAACAGAAGGTACTCTACCCAACTCATTCTATGAAGCCACAATTACTCTGATAAGTAAACCACAAAAAGACCCAACAAAGATAGAAAACTTCAGACCAATATCCCTTATGAATATTGATGCAAAAATCCTCAATAAAGTTCTTGCTAACCGAATCCAAGAACACATCAAAACAATCATCCATCCTGACCAAGTAGGTTTCATCCCAGGGATGCAGGGATGGTTCAATATACGGAAATCCATCAACGTAATCCAGTATATAAACAAACTCAAAGATAAAAACCACATGGTCATCTCCTTAGATGCGGAAAAAGCATTTGACAAGATCCAACACCCATTCATGATAAAAGTCTTGGAAAGATCAGGAATTCAAGGCCCATACCTAAACATGATAAAAGCAATCTACAGCAAACCAGTAGCCAACATCAAAGTAAATGGTGAGAAGCTTGAAGCAATCCCTCTAAAATCAGGGACTAGACAAGGCTGTCCACTTTCTCCATACCTATTCAACATTGTACTTGAAGTCCTAGCCAGAGCAATTCGACAACAAAAGGAGATCAAAGGGATACAAATTGGAAAAGAGGAAGTCAAAATATCACTTTTTGCAGATGATATGATAGTATATATAAGTGACCCTAAAAATTCCACCAGAGAACTCCTAAGCCTGATAAACAGCTTCGGTGAAGTAGCTGGATATAAAATTAACTCAAACAAATCAATGGCCTTTCTCTACACAAAGAATAAACAGGCTGAGAAAGAAATTAGGGAAACAACACCCTTCTCAATAGTCACAAATAATATAAAATATCTTGGCGTGACTCTAACTAAGGAAGTGAAAGATCTGTATAATAAAAACTTCAAGTCTCTGAAGAAAGAAATTATAGAAGATCTCAGAAGATGGAAAGATCTCCCATGCTCATGGATTGGCAGGATCAACATTGTAAAAATGGCTATCTTGCCAAAAGCAATCTACAGATTCAATGCAATCCCCATCAAAATTCCAAATCAATTCTTCAACGAATTAGAAAGAGCAATCTGCAAATTCATCTGGAATAACAAAAAACCTAGGATAGCAAAAACTCTTCTCAAGGATAAAAGAACCTCTGGTGGAATCACCATGCCGGACCTAAAGCTCTACTACAGAGCAATTGTGATAAAAACTGCATGGTACTGGTATAGTGACAGACAAATAGACCAATGGAATAGAATTGAAGACCCAGAAATGAACCCACACACCTATGGTCACTTGATCTTCGACAAGGGAGCTAAAAACATCCAGTGGAAGAAAGACAGCATTTTCAACAAATGGTGCTGGCACAACTGGTTGTTAACATGTAGAAGAATGCGAATCGATCCATTCCTATCTCCTTGTACTAAGGTCAAGTCTAAGTGGATCAAGGAACTTCACATAAAGCCAGAGACACTGAAACTTATAGAGGAGAAAGTGGGGAAAAGCCTTGAAGATATGGGCACAGGGGAAAAATTCCTGAATAGAACAGTAATGGCTTGTGCTGTAAGATCGAGAATTGACAAGTGGGACCTCATGAAACTACAAAGCTTCTGCAAGGCTAAAGACACCATCAATAAGACAAAAAAACCACCAACAGATTGGGAAAGGATCTTCACCTATCCTAAATCAGATAAGGGACTAATATCCAATATATATAAAGAACTCAAGAAGGTGGACTCCAGAAAGTCAAATAACCCCATTAAAAAATGGGGCTCAGAACTGAACAAAGAATTCTCACCTGAGGAATACCGAATGGCAGAGAAGCACCTGAAAAAATGTTCAACATCCTTAATCATCAGGGAAATGCAAATCAAAACAACCCTGAGATTCCACCTCACACCAGTCAGAATGGCTAAGATCAAAAATTCAGGTGACAGCAGATGCTGGCGAGGATGTGGAGAAAGAGGAACACTCCTCCATTGTTGGTGGGATTGCAAGCTTGTACAACCACTCTGGAAATCAGTCTGGCGGTTCCTCAGAAAATTGGACATAGTACTACCGGAGGATCCAGCAATACCTCTCCTGGGCATATATCCAGAAGATGTCCCAACCGGTAAAAAGGACACATGCTCCACTATGTTCATAGCAGCCCTATTTATAATAGCCAGAAGCTGGAAAGAACCCAGATGTCCCTCAACAGAGGAATGGATACAGAAATTATGGTACATTTACACAATGGAGTACTACTCAGCTATTAAAAAGAATGAATTTATGAAATTCCTAGCCAAATGGATGGACCTGGAGGGCATCATCTTGAGTGAAGTAACACAATCACAAAAGAACTCACACAATATGTATTCATTGATAAGTGGATATTAGCCCAAAACTTAGGATACCCAAGATATAAGATACAATTTGCTAAACGCATGAAACTCAAGAAGAATGAAGACCAAAGTGTGGACACTGTGCACCTTCTTAGAATTGGGAACAAAACACCCAGGGAAGGAGCTACAGAGACAAAGTTCGTAGCTGTGATGAAAGGATGGACCATTTAGAGACTGCTGTATCCAGGGATCCGTCCCATAATCAGCTTCTAAACGCTGACACCATTGCATACACTAGCAAGATTTTGCTGAAAGGACCCAAATATAGCTGTCTCTTGTGAGACGATGCCGGGGCCTAGCAAACACAGGAGTGGATGTTCACAGTCAGCTATTGGATGTATCACAGGGCTCCCAATGGAGAAGCTAGAGAAAGTACCCAAGGAGCTAAAGGGATCTGCAACCCTATTGTTGGAACAACATGATGTACTAACCGGAACCCTGGAGCTCTTGTCTCTAGCTGCATATGTATCGAAAGATGGCCTAGCCGGCCATCAATGGAAAGAGAGGCCCATTGGACTTGCAAACTTTATATGCCCCAATATAGGGGAATGCCAGGGCCAAAAGAATGGGAATGGGTGGGTAGGGAAGTGGGGGGCGCTATGGGGGACTTTTGGGATAGTATTGGAAATGTAATTGAGGAAATTATGTAATAAAAAAAAAAAAAAAAGAGTATAAAAACTAAAAAAAAAAAAAAAAAAAAAAAAAAAAAAAAAAAAGAAGATAATTATCATTATGATGATGATGATGATGTGATTCCAGAATATTTCACTGACCCTTGGGGCCAAAATGAAACTGGGCCGCAAGAATGGAAGCTTGAAACGTCCTCTCTTTTGTTTGTTTGTTTATGGTTTTAACCAGAGAACTGCGTTCTCTCAGATTCAACTGCATTGCATGGTTGGAAAGGGACCACCAACTAAGGACTTCTGAGTTTGTTTCCCCAGTTGGAACTGAAATTTCTTTATCCCACTTCTAAGAGTTTAAGGAGCCTCCTTGGTCAAGATCTCAGCCCTGGCTTCATCAACTGGGATAGGGAGGTCAGGCTATGTTGAGGGGATATATCTTTCAGGAGACCAACCAATGAGATTACAGAGACAGGAATAAGCTGGGAGAAGAGATGGGGAGGGTCCAAAAGAGGCATCCTAGGTGATCAAATATATACTTGGTGATTATTTGATTGTCTGTCCTGCTTACTAACACGCTTGTTAGTAGTGGTATTCTCATCTTGCAGAAGACATTGGCTTTCAGAACAATTACAGAAAAACTAAAGATGCAAGGAAAATCAAACAGAAACACTAAACAAGCAAAATCAAAACTCCACCAGTCAAAATTCACTACGGCTCCTACCCCATCCCCAGATGGTTTCATATTAAGTTGGAGATACAGAAAAATAGTTGGATTGCATTTTGAAAGCAATATGAAGATGTTGTGAAGCACAAAAATGGAGTCAAAGCACCTACAGCTGCTTAGAAAGCAAACCTTTAGATTCTTGCTTAGAAGGAATGCTGGGAAGAATGGTTCCCATGTAAGAGGTCAAAGACCCACACATCCCCAATAGCTATTTCCTATCAATATGGCAGATGTGATTCACTACCCAAAGAGCTGCCAAAAAGCAAGGTGGACATTTCATATTTTACAGAAATAAAGGAGGACACAGGTAGAACTACAGAGTCCTAAAGTCTCGGATTTCCAGGCAGACACCAACCCCAGCTTACATAAACCCTACCCATCTCCTTCTGGGGCGGGCAACTTCCTTAAAATCACTCTGATTCCCTCTCCCAAAGGGTTACTGACACCTCTAGCTTAGAAGGACTGACCAAAAGCTTTCTCAGATCACTTCTCGATAGGATGCCTTCTTGGTTTGCATCACTGTGTTCAAGACTAAGAGTTGCTTCTACGAGATGGATTATCTTGCATGTCGCTTTTAACCTGCATTTCAAGACTGGCGCCCAGGTCTAAACCAGGTGACATGAATGGTTTTGCAGAGCCTGCCTGAATAATCTAGCTGAAGCTGTCGTCACACAGACCACCACAAAGTCAGGGACTCTGACTCAGTTACAGGCTTTCCAACCCTTGTTAATTATTTTGTAGAACACTATATAGCCTCTGACGGTGCTTCTCTCAAGTATCCAATAACTCTGTGACAGAACCTACTCTGAGCTCAGGAAATCCATGCTAGAGGGGCTGAAGAAATGCTTCAGCAGTTAAGAGCGCTTCCTGGGCTTCTGCAGGACCCCAGTTGGGTTCCCAGCGCCCACACCAGGTGGCTCACCTGTAACTCCAGCTCCACGGTATCCAACGCCCTCTTCTGGCCTCCACAGGTACTGCACACGTGTGGAATACACTCACATTCATGTTTTTTTTTAAGTGAATGATATCTAGTCTGTCCAAAATTTACTTTCTAGTAGCAGAAAACAAATTAATATAATTAATGAAAAAAATTGAAAATGGTAAGAGCTGTTAAAAATTAAAGGAAGGGTGTCCTGGAGAGGTGGCTCAGCTATTAGGAGCACTAGCTGTTCTTGCAGAGGACTTAAGTTCAGTTCCTCGAACACACGCACACACACACACACACACACACACACATTTCACTTACAAACATGCAGGGAAAATACTCAGCACATAAAAAATAAAAGAAACAAAGTTTAAAAAAATTAAAGTAAGGAAAGAAAACCGAGAGAGTACCAAACTATGGTTCTAATTAGAAACCATGTGGGAAGAGCACTGTGAGTCAGAGGACAGAAGGGTAGAAGCCATGCTTTGTTCAAATCTGGCTTTAGACCTTGTCACACTGACCTTATCCCTCCTGTGGCCCTTCATGTCACCCACTGGATAAGCCAAAGACCTTAGAGTAAGTACCTTGGCAAACAGATATACCAGAATTAGACTTCAAAGTACCAAGCAGAGGAAAGAAAGACAAGTTCTGGTTATCTAGAATAACCCCAGACCTTATGCCAAAACAGTCTCTAATGCCTCCTCCCTTTGAGTTTATATTACAACCTTGACTAAGAGGGAACACCACTGCAATGATACAAATGAGAAATGACGAAACGATGATGCCGTGGGCCAGGTAACAGAAGGGACCTCATTCAAGATAACAAGTTGATGGGAGAGCCCAGAGCATGCCTGATGGATCAGGTGTGCATGCCAAGGAGCAGAACTTGAGTCTGAATCTAGAAGGATGCAATGCTATCAGTCTGAGCAGACTTTGCAGGAGAAGGCCAGGGTCCCCCTGAGGCTCTTGGCTGGGTATTCAGCTGTTAGAGTAATGCCTGAAGCTTAGGAAGCAGGGAAACCTGGAGGAAAGAACCTGTAAAGCAGGAGCAAATGGGTCATTGTAGGGTCGGGAGTCACGGGAGAGGATTGTATAGCATGAGCGAGTCCCTGGGTTTGATCCACAGTGTTAGGGAGCGGAGAAGAACACAGGAATGGGTTTGAAACCATGAGATTATAAAGAATCTTCAAAGATGTGACTGTAGAAAGAAGTGAAGTCCAAAAATGGAGTCCTGGGAGACACCGAGAGAGAAAGGGGCATGCCCTGCTAAGGGGATTGAGAAGAACAACCATCGAGGTAAAGGGGGAAGAAGGGAAGCCAGGCATTTTCTTCATCTTCACAGAGCATTTGGGAGCAGCGCAACAGTGAATTCTTGTCATTATCTGATCAACAAGTTGATTGTCAGATTTATCTATCAGCTTGATAACTACAAGCAATGAGATCCATCAGGAATGGTGATGTTTAGCTAGAGAAAGCCCATTCCAGTTTTCTCATCTCATCAGATCTACCCTGCTTTGTTTGTTTGTTTGGTTGGTTGGCTTGTTTTCTTTGGGGATTTTAGTGTTTTTTTTTCCCACTGAATAATGAGATGCTACTAAAAATTTTATGTGTAGAAAGGGTAAACCATTACTCCCTGTAATCTTTGAGGTATACGATCCATTTGATCCTATCTAGCCCTAAAATTTATTTCATTCTGGTAAATTCGTGGGGGCAGGGAGAGATTTTCTAGTATCAAAGGCTGCTAACCACTGTCACCTGGTAGAGCAAGGCACTTGTGTTCTTTGTCTTGACTGAGACCTAGATGCTGTAGAAATTAAGTCATAAAGAGATAGGAAGAAAATATAACAGTTGGCTGTAAGGTATGGAAGGCTGGAGAAGGCTGACCCGTGAGTCCAGGGAATGGTTCATTCAACAGCTATGGTATTGAATACCTTGGCATTGTATTCATCAGGTGTTGGCAAGAGCTGAGATGAGAGAATTCAGCTTCTCTCAATTCCTCTAACTCCATGAGCATCTCCAGGTAGGTATCCCTGGGCACACAGCAAATCCTTGTTGAAATAGTGGTGTGACTAAGACTTAGTTAAGCCAGTTGCCAGATAAGTGGTGGAATTGTGTTAAATCTGAGGTGACTAGATTTCAACACCAGTGTTCTTAATCATAGTGTTTTGGTCAACTCACTGGATCTTGGTGTTGCACGTAGTAGATGCTTCATGTGTCCCACCCAGCACCTGCTGCATCCACAGCTGCCAGGAGTTAGGCTACTGATGGCTCACAGCTGTTTCCTTGGACAGTTCTCCCAGCCAAACAGATCTGTCCTGCCAAGGCTACTTCCTTTTCTTAAGACCAGTAAGTTGTAGATGCAAGAGTCTAAGGGCCTAGTTCCTTGTCTCAGTTGATGAGACTTCCAGTGGGCCATCCCACCTCCAGCACCCTGGGGTTACCCTCAGTCTACGTGGTCTTGCTTTTCTTATTCCCTGTGAAATTCTCCCCAGTAAACCTCCCAGATTCAAATATTCTTCTCAAGGAGAGTGGCCTAGGAAAACCAGAGAAGATGTGGCATCTGCAAAGGCCTTCTGCGGCACTTCTATTTGTTTAATAACCAGGGAGAGTGTGCTGAGCTCTGGGTTATGTGACTGTCTTTTGTGAGTCGTCTGTTTGGAACACTTGTCCATTTTCCTATAGGGCTGTCTTGTTTTAGATATTACAGATTTTTAAGCTTGCATTGGATATAGGTGTTCCTTTGGTCTGGGTCTTGTCATTTAACTGTTTGATACCTATTTTTTTGTACATATGTCCCTACTCTAGGAATCCTAGGTATGGATCCTTTATAGCTCTGTGTGTGTGTGTGTGTGTGTGTGTGTATTATACTAAAAAGGAATATGTAAATTAAAACAATAATGATCTCCACTTCTACTTGAACTTTTTTTTAATTTTGATGACCACCAGTACCAACATGGCTTGCATCCATGTAAAGACAAAAGAATAAGATCTCCTTAAAGGGGGTTAACATGGTCCTAGCCCCTGCAAAGGCATATCAGATTAATGTTGAGGGCTTGAAGGGCACTCCTCCAACCAACCTCTAGTTCTGGGGGATTCCACCAAACCTTGAGGTAGACACACCTTTTCTCCTTCCTGTGGACCCTCTCCACCCCGCCTGTTTCTGGTGTATGCCCACTGGTTCCTCTCCTCCCCTGATAACTAGAAACACTTTCAATATGGGACATTGAGGAGCCACACCTGGCAGGGGCTCAGCTAGGTGAGTCACGCTAGCCTTCCTGTCTTCCATTACTACCTCTCCATTTCCACCCTCAGCCTAGTAACAATGCGATTACCGGTGCCCCGCCTCCCACCTCAGCCTCGTTCACTGGAGTCTCCAAGCCTTGGTTCAGACTCAGGATGTCCCTAGTGTTTTCATCCCTGTCCCTCCAGATAGTTATTTGCCTTTCAGCAACACTCTTTCAGGAACCCTCCTGCCCACCCCACCTCAAACTCCCAGTAGGGAGGTGTAAACAGGATGTCTTTGCTCTTTCCTGAAACCCTTCTCAGCCTTTCTTCGGGCCCATCTCTGTTCTTCCCTGTCATCCACTAACCTGCAGAAGCGCTCCAAACGAATAAAATTAGAGTCAAAGGGGAGGCGTGGGAGAACATCACGACATACACTGGAGCCATCCAGAGACTCATAAAGACTTTAAACAGACATATCACCCCTGGTGAAATATAAGCAGTAATTAAAAGGCCCCTAAACAAAATATGCCTGTACCAGATGGATTTAAGCAAAATTCTACCAGGCCTTCAAAGAAGAATTAGTGCCAATACTCATCAAATTATTATTTTTTTAAAGTAGAATCAGAAGAAATGTTGCCTAATTCTCTTTATGTGGCCATATTTACTGATACTTAAACCACACAAAGACCCAACAGAAAAAGAAAATTACAGATCAATTCCCCTTAGGAACATAGATGCAAAATCTCTCAGTAAAATACTTGCAAACCAAATCCAAGACTACATCAAGAGGCTCTTCCACCGTAACAAAGTAGGCTGTACCAGAGAGGGAGGGACGGTGCACCATAGGCAAATAGGGAAGTATAAGCATCCACATAAACAGACCGAA
Source organism: Mus caroli (assembly GCF_978045245.1). Taxonomy (NCBI): domain Eukaryota; kingdom Metazoa; phylum Chordata; class Mammalia; order Rodentia; family Muridae; genus Mus; species Mus caroli. The sequence continues at coordinate 43,891,932 of NW_028227267.1, read as the reverse complement.
AGAAAACACCACGTGATCATATTATGGTTTCTGACTTTCTGCTTTTTATGGGATTTTTGTGCAGGCATGTGTGTTTCAGTGTGTGGTGTTTGTATGTGTTTCTCAGACTCGTTCTTTCTTTGTTTATTTTTTGTTGGTTGGTTGGTTGATTTGTTTTGTTCTGGTTTGAATATATATATATATATACATGCCTGTTTGTTTTCTAAAGAGAAAAAGAAGGCATAGAATTGGGTAGGTGAGAAAGTGGGGAGGATCTGGGAGGAAATAAGGGATAGGAAACTCAAATCAGAATATATTGTATAAATAATATTTTCGGTAAAAAAAAAAAAAAAACAATACTAAGGGAAGTACTAAGACTTATCCCTAACATGGTCAACACAGTAAATGAAGATGTTGAGTCTTACTTAGTTACATACTGTTTCCATGCCTGGCTCCCCCGTATATACAAGGGCCTTGGATGCATGTGTAGTGACACTCATTTATTACTTATTTATTATTTATTATGCAAAGCTCCACACAACCCTCTGGAGCACTGATGAAGAAAGAGGCCCTCCCAGGGAACACACATACTCCCCTGACTTATTTGTTCAGTTTACAACTACCACACGTATCAATCATGCAGAGTTGTGTATTTACCAGAAACTATATATTGATGTTAAGTTTCCATCTATTTTCCAAGTGAGTGACGGGGGTGGGGGTGGGGCATAGTGTTCTATCCTAATACTGGGCAGTATCACAGAGCTTCAGCTCCCAACCAACAACCTCGTTATCAGAAGGAAACAATACAGTGATACAGTGTGGTAGAGTCGGCACATGATATTCAATACTTTATTAGATATATGAAATACATACATAAAGTACACTCTATGTTCGGTCATTTTGCCCCAAATACTCTGGTATGTCCTTCTGAGTATATTTAAGTTACTCTAGCCCAAAGGTTCTGACCTTTGGTGGGGAGGGTAGTCACAACCCCTTTAAGGGTTGACTGGCACTTTCACAGGGGTTGCATATCAGATATCCTGCATATCATATATTCACATTACAATTCATAATAGTAGCAAAATTACAGCTATGAAGTAGCAGTGAGAAGAATCTTAAGGTTGAAGGTCAGAACATGAGGAACTGCGTTAAAGGTCACAGCAGTGGAGAGGTTGAGGACCACTGCTCTACAGTATGCTATCGTGCTCTCTGAGGAGATTAGGTATGGATAGTGAATGCATCTTTAACTTAGAATATTTTCAGTTATGAATGGGTTTACAGGGACACAGTGCCATCATCAGTTAGGAAACAGTGTCCAGCTGGTTCTGTTCCTCTGGAGAACTCTAACTCCTGCAGGACCACAGGCAGAAGATACGAGTATGCACTAAACGCAGGAACCTGACTGCTTAGGTCTAAGGATGGAATAGTCAATCCCGTGCCAAATTCATAGACTGTGCCCATGTGCCATCCCAGACCACCTTCAACCCTTCTATTCCTAGTCAGCTCCCTGGGGACATGAAGGACAGCTCTTTGGTGAGTGAGTACAGAAATGGTAAAGATTCCAGGGCCCAAAAACTCATAAATCATTAAACCTGTTGTATATGCCAAAGACAAAGAGTATCTGTTGAATGTTCACTTAGTAACTGCCTTGGTTGGCCAAGGAGAGTCCTCCTCCTCTCAGGGCTGGCATTGAAGCACAAACCCCTCTTCCCCACCCTCCCACCCCCCATCCTCCCAACCCCCACCCTACCTACCTACCTACCCCACTCCATACCTCCGAACCCCCACACACACACCCTGTTCCTGGGGTGCCTCTTCCCATGGGGAAATCTCTGAGCTCTTATGCTAGTAACTTCTTCAGCTTGGACGTAAACCTGCAGCCTGTATACCACAGGAGCTGGACACCCACCAGGCCAGCTAGCCACAAGTTAGCAACAAGACAAAACTAAAACAACAACAACAACAAAAAGCTAGAAAAATTTGCAAACTAAAAACCTGGCAGGAATAACAATAATAATTGCCGTTATTGGGTTAGACCCAATGCTTAGACTTGAGCTTGGACTTACACTTACAACAGACTGTTCTTTTTTGTCTGTCTTGCAATATGTCTTGTTAAAAGAATAAAATTAATGACTTTTAAAACATGTGAAAAATAAACTTCTCAAGAGTTATTGAAAGCTCAAAATACTAAAATTCCAAGTCCTCTGTACTGATGAAATAGAAGTATTTTTCCTATCATCTTTCAAGTTTGTACTGCAAGAAAAAGATACAGTATCTCACATTGTGAAGCTATGAGAACTTTGTTGGCAAGGATTCCTTGATGCAGATAATTCTACAACATAAATCAAGGCTTGTTAAACACACAAGAAACGGAAAGGCAATACAAGTAATTTTACAATTTGCTAGACACAGTAGTAAGAAAAACAGGAAGTGGGTGTTTATTAGCAGTCCCAAATATACCAGCCAAAATACAACTCCCCATGGAGTCTGAGTTATTCAAAATAGAGCAGAGAACAGAATTCCTAAGATTATAAAAGGGTAATTAATCACAAGCAGTATTCACAGACCAGTGATTTGGAAACTACCTTCTTACTGAAGATCTGGATCAAGAGTAAACTTCAAAGCAAAATGTGCTGATCTCAGATTCATGCATCTGGTCAATAAACCCTACCAAAATGTCACTTTAAGCCCAGTTGACAGTCCATCTTTATTACATAATAACTGTGTGTGTGATGCCTTAGACATCTTTTACCTGACTTGGGGAGTACATCAATGCCTCCCTAATCAGCCATTGGCATTAGAAACAGTCTCTTACGGTTGTTTTATGCACTGAATTCATAATTAGACATGTTGTTTAAGCCTGTTTCATAAGGAACACATTGTCTATCACCAGGAATCATGTTTGCAAGCTAACCTGATAACATGAAAACTTTGTTTTTTATTTAGAGAGTCTTTTAAATATATGCCTCAACCAGTCTGGTTTGAAGCTAAGGGTCTTTTATTTTGGTGGCAGTGGTTTAAAATATATACCTAGAGATATGTCTCAGAGGTTAAGAGTACTTCCTGCTCTTGCAGAGGACCGAGGGTCCCAGAACCCACATGGCAGCTCACAACTGCCTGTTAAGTAAAGTTCAGAGGATCCAGAACCCTCTCCTGGCCTCCACGGGTGCCAGGCATAAATGTGGTACACATCCATACAGGCAAACAAAACACTCATACACATACATTAAAAATGAACAAATCTTTTACAATACATATCTAAAATACATGAAGCATGAATATAGTTTTCATGAATAATGTGAAGGAGTTAGATGCAAATTTTCATCTGATTCCAGACCATTTGCTTCTAGCTGGTAAGGCTGTGGAGTTTGACGATTTAGAGTCTTAGGAACTTGGGCAAATCCCTTACTTGTTCTGTGTCTTAGCTTCTCCCTATGAACTATGGGAATTAAAGTCTTGGCTCCATTAACCCCAACTACTCACTAGGGTGAATAAAATGACTTATCTTGGCATCATTAGCTCTTCCTACTGAAGCCACTTGGAAGAGCCCAACAAATCACTGAATTGAATTATTTGTTCCAGTCAATAGGAATGAATATATGTGTATGGTGAATTGGAATGCCATTCACACATCTTCTATCAGTGTGTATATTCCTGAGTTGTGATTAAGAAAGAAGGAAGCCAGATCTTTGGAAGCAGCTCACCACGGGAATGAAAAATTAACAAGAATTACGAATTAGCTTGTGAGCGCCAAACTGAATGAGACCCCAACTTCTTCCTTCCCTAATATTTGAAGAACACACACACTCACTCACACATGCACACACACACATGCCAAGCTGGTTGTCAATTAACCTTCTTCTTGCTTTGGGCTATCCAGCATGACAGAGACAAAAGATTCAATGGAAGAAAGAAGGGTAGAAGAAAGGAGAGAGGGCCATATTGGCATAGCTCTCCATTCTCTGCTCAGAGGATGGACAGGTGGTGGTGTTGACACCAACTGTCTCTTCCTTCGGGGTAAGTGGGAAGACACACAGCTTCCCCTGGGAGTAAGTTCTGGATAACTGTGGCAGACACAGTGACTTCTACTTCTGGGCCAGCTCTGAAACATGCCAATCAGTTCTCCTTGTATCCACAGTTGATGACCTCAAGGAGACCCTAGGGAACAGTGGAATCCCCCAGGGATGAGGGAAATTGAGTAGAAAACACCTCCTGTGCACCCAGCCAACTTTGCCTAAGCGAAAAATAAGCTGTCATTGTGCTAACCCACCGAAATTTCGGGAAGGGGACCGTTGGTTACAACACTATGTAGCCTATCATATGTAATACAGACTAGGAAAGGCAGACTCATTCACATCAGTCTATTTGGCCAATTAGCTCTGAGTTCTGAAGCATCTGGATAGCTTAGGGGGGAAAAAGTCTTTCTCTTTCCCTCCCTTATTTTCCTGGCAAGTCAAGTTTCCTGCTGACCAGCTCAGCCCGTGGTGGCAGCCAGAGCCATTGCTTCCTTTTGGAACTTCTGAAATACCGAAGGCCACAGATGGTCTCTGCAGGTCACACCCTAGCAACGAGCTCTGCATTGGAGGAGGTGCAAAGTCTGGCTTTGGTTTTTAAAGTAGTAGTAATAGTTGCTCGTCTTCCTCCTCTTCCTCCTCTTCCTCTTCCTCTTCCTCTTCCTCTTCTTCTTCTTCCTTCTCCTCTTCCTCTTCTTCCTCCTCCTCCTCTTCTGCCCAGAGTGGTACTGGCCCCCAGTTCTCTAGCAATCTCAAAAACTTCATGAAACATATTTACATCCAATGGGAGCACACCAACCCCAAATGTCTGGTAAGTGCCATGACCTTTTGTTGATGCTCTAGTTGGTACTCACATTGATCACGAGACACAAACACTCGTCCTAGAATTCAGAGGAGTTAAGCACGAGGAGTAACCCCAAGGATATTCTAGGACCTGAAACAAATGCAGGAACCCCAAGAACCTACTCTAAGAAAGCTGCATCTGACAAGGAAAAAAATCCCTAATAATGCATTAAAGTCCTCACAGCAACTACCATGCTCTATCAAAACGATCTAAGCCAAAAAGAGTTCATGAATATGGACTGAAAATAATATAATTCATTTCCATCATAACAATATAGGCCTTGTGTGTTTAGTCACACTAAAGCTACAAACCATAAGTGGCTGTAGTCTATACCACAGATGCGTTGGTGTGGTCCTCAGAATGTTCTAAAAAGAAAAATTAATTGTCTTGGTAAAAAGATTTTACACAAAGATCTCAAATTTCTGACTTCTCTTGTAAGACCAGAAGCTTGAGAGATATGAATGTGGACCGGTGCATGTGCATGTGTGTGTATGCGTGTGCATGAGTGTGTATGTGTGTGCATGTGTGTGTATGCGTGTGCATGAGTGTGTATGTGTGTGCATGTGTGTGTATGCATGTGCATGTGTGTATGCATGTGCATGTGTGTGTATGCATGTGCATGTGTGTGTATGCATGTGCATGTGTGTGTATGCCTGCGCATGAGTGTGTGTGCATATGCTTGAGTCTCCTTCTCTCTGTGATAACCCTGAGAGAAGCCACTTGCTATCAGTCCATTATGATCACTCTGCTTACTTAATATTACCTGCCTGTCTTAAAAAGTACTGGATGAGACTCCTTAAATAGTATTTGTATCAATTAGTGCTCACATTCATCTATGTGGCTTTCTATGTCAGAACTACTCCTACTTGAGAAAAGACCAACATTCAGAAGTACCTATGCACAGGCAGGAGAAGACCCTCTCTCATCTTATGTGGTCCTTTCTGCTGGGCAAGGGCAAGTGTTTTGCTGCCCTAAGTTATTGATGGAAAGGGCCATCACAGTGGAGTGACCTCATCAAGGGAAGGATACTGAGCCTGGACCCAGAAGCCCCTGTAAAATGCATGGCAATCCTCTCTGCAGTTTGCCTGTGGCTGAACAGATAGATCTGAACATCACACCATTAACTCTGGGTAGAGTTGGCTCTCATCGCAGCTACATTCTATGTCCTCTACTAAACATATATCCTGCAAAGAAGCACATTTGCAAGTGGCACTGGGGACCTTGTAGAATTTGTGGACCTGGGCTGGTCTCCAGTGTCATTGTCCCCGACTTTGGGATTTGCTGTTTACAAGTTTATACTGTATGATTTCTTTTCTTGACTTTTCTTCTCTTCTCTTTCTCATTTTTTTTTCTTTTTCCCTCTCTTCCTCTTTATTATCAAGCTCTCTTTAGCATCTCAATATGGTGCATCCAAGTGTGAGAATTCTTATTTGTTAATTGATAACTGTTTTATTACAAAATGCAGGAACACTGGGAATTTCAAGCTTCATATCTGCACGACTTCAGCTTGAACTGCAACGAACGTCACTGGGTAAATCCTTAAATAGAAATAGATGGAAAATACGGAGGCCTGGTGACATATTGTAATGAGGAAGGCACACATCTGGTGGTGTGTGGAGTACTTCCTCTTCTCACTGTGAAGTCTTAAGTACAAGAGCTAAAAGCTTGCATCCATCCTCACATAACCTCATGGAACTGAACAGTTATGAGCCCTCCTTTGCGTCTAACAACATCAGAATTCAGAATAAAAACCCACCTAGAATCTGTTGCCACATCTGAGATTCAGCACTAGCCAGGGGATGGAGAGAAATCCTGTCTACCTAAGAATATGTCACTCCTTCTCCAAGAAAACAAAAAGAAGGATATGCATCTGAGAGTAACATATCCCTTTGAAGAAAAAGAATAAGGTTCTCTCCGTGCATTCTCTCACTCCAAATTGTGTTTTTATGAAGTGTGTACCTTCAAAAACTATTAGAGTTCCTTGCTTCCATTCCAGGAGTTTACATAAAGTCTGGCTATAGTCAGAAATGACCTTGCTTGACCTTGGGCCCCATTGACAGATACTTGCTTAGGTTCAATTGTTGTCTGGGGATTGAGAGTGGCATAACAATATTAGTGAAAACAATAGCCAGTTCATTTATATAGAGTCTTTCTTCCTGTGATTTCAAAGCAAATTTTCAAGCCTAATACAAATGACATTAAAAGGAACCAGCCCAAGACTTGGCAACTGCAGCCTACAGGATACTTCATTCCACTCAGCAAGCATATGCTGTGTGTGAGCGGTGGCTGACTCTACACTGCCCTGTCTCTCTTCCCACAGCTCCCTCGTCTGTACTCGCCCTGCTGCTACCAGCTTCCGTGCTGATGGTTTTCTTCCTTGCCAAGTATTAAGAGTTCATTTCATATGAAACTCTCCCTCTTTAGCCCAGTGTTTCCGGCTTTCTCTTTAACAGAGGTCTCACTGAGTCATCTGGGTTTTAGCTCAATGAAGCCATCATGTTTTTTGGGTGGAGGAGGCATCCTTTTTCTTTGTAGTTTTTTAGTTAGAGTTTCCTAAAAACACAAGTAGTCAGTCAATACACTCATTGGAGGTTGGAGGAGTCTATTGGGGGGAACGACTAAATGTTCATAAAGCTCTATCATATAGCAATGAGCTAAAAACTGGGAGATTCGGGTTTGGTAACACTGAAGTTCAATCTTAGTGGAAACTTCCGGAACCACCTCCTGCACAGTACAATTACCTCACTTCTCTAGAATGTCTGCTCATTTTCTTTTCCCAGCATCCCTTCTATATGAACACCTCCCAGCCAAGTCAATTAAAAAGAAAAAAAAAAAACCCTCATTTCCCATCTTTGAATGACTCCTGAGAACCGTCCACTGCTAATGTTAAACACAGAAGAACAGCAAGTGCTTGAAGGCTTCAGACTGGGAAAGGAGGAAGTTCGGGAGTAAGGGTTATCCATTAAGAGTGGGGTTAGACACAGGAGTGGTATGGCTACTTTGAGATGAAACTCATTTACACAAACCAAGACCAAAGTCTGCTAAATACATCTAGGAGGAGATATGCCAGGCATAGGTGACTCCAAAGAACAATAACAGGGTCTTTGTGGCTATTTTGCCTTTTCTAAGAGTTGAAAGAAACACAAAGGTGTAACACAGAGAACTCAAACAGTTGAAGAATCTGTTGCCTTTGGATCCACGTGACCCTTCAACAGAGTCTGGAGTACTTGTCCACAGATGTGAGCCACGAGGAGCGTGCATTTCCGGCCCACTCTGAACAAATGTTATGCTCAGTAGTTCCCTCTGTGACTGACTTACAAATACATCCCCCACTCCTGTGTCTGCCCTTCTGTCTTAGAGCCCCTCCTGATCCATACATCATCAGGCAATTTACCATTTGGGAGAAAGTAACAAGTTTTCAGAAATTCTCCAAAAATTTAACCAGTTACATTTTTAAAAAAGAAAAAGGAAGAAATCAATGTCCAATCCCTCATGAGATCTAAATAATTTCCCCTTTTCACTACTAAAGATTTATTTTAAACAAGTTACATAGAGGAGCATATTAAGAATCATTACAAAACCATCATTTTGTTAAATGCCAAAAATTCTTCTTAAATCCCCCACCTTCGTAATGGCATAACCTATGTAAAGACCGCAGTCAAAAGCATTCCAGAGGCAAAGGCAGGGCTGCACTTTTAATTATCTCCCGGTATTTCCTCTTTTTCCTTAAAAGGCTTAAATAAACCCACTGGTGTTGAATTTGCCTGGTCTTTCCCAAAATCATTGCCACCGTTTTTTTAAACCGGGCAACACAATTTCTGTTCCCAGTTCATTACTGTCTCTCTCCCAGTCATCCAAATTCAACAAGGAGTGTGGCTCTGAACAAAGCCTTTTACAATGGATTGGATTTCATCTAAAAGCATGTAATTCCACATAGCCAGAAGCGGTTTCTAATCTTTATATATAGGAACTAACAAGAAGAAAAAAAAAAATCAAAGCCACAGGATTAAGTGGGAGAAAAAACTGTGAATAGAGAGCACCAAGCCATTGCTCAGCTGACTTGAGCAAAGCCCTGTAATGTTTCCCCAGCTAATCGCTGCTGCCGGTGGCAAGCATTGGAGAATATGTCTAACAGGTCTCGTAGGTCATTATTTACTGAAACGCTACACTGAGTGGTTATTTCTTTTTAAATACTAATAACCTAGAAAGCTGGCCCCATTTGGAAGAGGGTCAGCACAGAGGCGTCTGATTAGTGTAAAAAATGACTGCCTCTCTTTGGTAAAGGAATTCCCTAAAGGAAACATAATTCACAATGACAAATGTTGGCGTTTTTAGAATTACAAACATTACCTACAACTTGAATTCGGGTTATGAACCCGCCGGATAATGTTCAGGGCTTGTTTGGTAGCTGGTTACGAGTCCCTGTTTTAAAAAAGAAATCCAACTACTTGTGAAAAATATAAAGAAGAATATAACCACAAGTCTTTGGTACTCAGAACAGAAAGGAGCCCATGGGAATGTCTGGGCCACGGGCTGAAGTTGGCTGTGTCACTAGTTGGATTTTCTGAGCTGAGTCTTTCAACTACACTTTCTCAAATTTAGTAAAATCTTTTAATAAAGAAGGAGGAAATGTTGGCTAGGAATAAACAGAGGGCTTTTGTGCCCCTCCCCCTTCTAATAACATATTTATCAAGCATATGGATTAAGTATCCATGCTGCTTTTAGTTTGGAAAGCATAAAGGTACTGGTGTCACTTCAAATGATAAACTGGTCATGAGTGTGGTTACCGGGCTCTGTCTGGCATGCCCATGAGCATTCTTTTCCTTAAAGATACACAGTAGCGAAGTGTTTGCTAAAAGCCACCGCTTACATGCTTATGATGAATGTATGCATGGACCTTCACTGAAAAGGAAAAGCTGGAGAGCACCTCTCATGAAACTTCAGAGTCATTTGAGTGCTGAGACACTTTATTTATGACACCCTTAACCTTTACGTGGCACTGTATCGTGTTAGCATCTTCCACATGGGCATGTTCTTCCAACTACTGCTTCCCAACCTTCCTAATGCTGCAACCCTTTAATACAGTTTACTCATGTTGTGATGATCCCTACCCCCCCCCAAAAAAAACCCATAAAATTATTTTCATTGCTACTTCATAACTGTGACTTTGCTACTGTTATAAATTGTAATATAGTTATGTATGTTTTCCATTGGGGGTCATGACCCACAAGTTGAGAAGCAGTGCTCCAGACAGTGACTGGTTTATATGTGGAGATAATCCACTATCTATATTATACTCTTTTTTCTTCTTAAAGAAAAAGGTTTAAATAATCAGAAAATATGAAATGTTATTTGCAAAAAAAGAGAAACATTTAGAACTTCTGGTTGTTCTCTGGGGTTAGCTTGTTTTTTTGCCTTTCTAAGTATTATTTAGACGAAAAGACACCTGTGTGGGTTTTGGTTCAGCTTGCCAATCACTTTTACATTTACTGTATAGCTGCAAAACAACAAACAAAACAAAACAAAACAAAACAAAACTATTTTCAGTATATTTTTTTAACCAGAAAAATGATTTGGAATCTGAAAGATTATTCTAAACATTTAGTATCAGAAATGATACAGAAAGAGAAATTTAAATATTTAAGTTCAAGATAGTTCTGCAAGTGAAACGAAAACCAGATTAGATACTGTGCATCAAACTTGTTCTCATGGGTGCACTTTCTTAATGCCAAAATACCCATGTGACTTCTCTGTCTCCCATCATGTAAGGGGAGACAATACGTTCTGAAGTTACCCCATTAACCTCCATCCTCACCACAGAAGAAGCACGCTCTTGTCTACTTAGATTTTGGGGGGATACCCATGTCCTTCTAAGTGTCAGACTAAAGCAAAGACCTGTGCGGTGAGCCAGAGCTGATCACAAGATCAAAGCCCCGGGCCACTTACAATAAAATAAGAGGGAAGCCCAAAGAACCAAAGAAACAAAGGAGATGATTAAGAGATAAGGATCAGTCTGAGATATGACATTTCATCCTGATCCGATGCTGAGCAGATGCTCATAAGACGAAACACAAAGACAGTTGCTCACTTGACCTTATCTTTGTGTTCCTCCTTTTTTCTTTCTCTTTTAGAATGAGAGTGTTTTGTTTGTTGAATAATGTCTTGATTTCATCTTCCAAAATTCTATGTGCCCATAAGGCTGTGTTGTGGATGGATACAAGGTTGCTGTAAGGCAGTGTGTGTGTGTGTGTGTGTGTGTGTGTGTGTGTGTATAGATACAAGGTTGTTGTAAGGCTGTGTGTGGATGGATACAAGGTTGCTGTACGGCTGTGTGTGTGTGTGTGTGTGTGTGTGTATGTGTAGGTATAAGGTTGCTATAAGGCTCTGTGTATGGGTGGATACAAGGTTGCTATAAGGCTGTGTGTGGATGGATACAAGGTTGTTGTAAGGTTGTGTGTGGGTGGATAGATACAAGATTGTTGTAAAGCTGTGTCTAGATAGATACAAGGTTGCTATGAGACTGTGTGTAGAAGGATACAAGGGTGCTGATTTTCATTGCTGTACCTACAGCCCAAATCACATAATCAAGTATAACAGACTACTTCCATGAAAGATTAAAAAGAAGCCTGCTCTAAGTAAACTGCCTGTCTATGATTATTTGTGTCTGTTGGACTAATATGAGTACAGTCCTTATAAAATATTCAGTGTAAATTTATATAAGTACAAAAGTTGCCTATGAGTATTTAAACAAGACTCAAAATATACAGATAAGTGTGCTTTGGAAAAACATCTCAGATTACTCCAAATACTGCCTGATACAAATTGACTTAAATGGGTTACTGAAGTGGGGACTCTCAACTCTAAAGATGGTGTCTGTTTGTTAGAAAAGCTCAAGATATAATATTAGGATTACAGTTTTTGTTATTTTACTGTACATAATTAAATATATACCTAATATATTCAAGTACTCTGAATCAGAGTTAGGCAAACAATAAAACATAATTTTATAAAGTCTGATGTTTTTATGCTTTCACAATTTAAAACAGCTTTGTGAATCAGACTGCCTCAGCTCATGCTCAACTGATACAAGGACTGGGGAGGTCACTCAGCTTATAAGGGCTGGGGAAAGGGAGGGAGACTGGAATGGGAGGATTAAACAGAGAGAAGGGAAGAGGTAAATGAGGAATGGAATATGGTGAGGGACAAGTAAAACTAAGAGCCATTTGAGGGGTCCTATGAAACCTACTACAGTAGAAGCTCCATATGTGTGTATGTGTGTGTGTGTGTGTGTGTGTGTGTGTGTGTGTATGTATGTGTGTGTGTGTAATGCTGAAAAATATATATTTCATAGATAGATAGATAGATACATAGATAGATACATAGATAGATACATAGATACATAGCTACATAGATAAATAGATGGAAGAACTCTAAATGGAATCACCAAATAATGGTAACACAGAGACAAAGCCCCAACAAGACATCTCTTGCCAACAAGTGAAGCCTCCAATGCCAGGAATAAGTTAAATCAAACTGAGTTGTTAGCCAAAAGGGTTCTATGGAAACTCCCAAACAACTCAGATGGTTGCCAAGGCTATTGGTTGTTCTCCACATACTGAGGATAAGGCTCTAATTGTGAAGACAGCATTTATATCTCCCTGAACCAGGAGAGATTGAGCTTGTGCCTGACTTGAAAATTGACCCCTACTGACTAGTAGTCAGGGTACTAGAAGGTACTTTGCATGTTCCTAAAGAAGAAAACACTAACCCAGCCAGGAAGTCTTTGATCTACAGTGGTGACCTGACTGCACAATACACTGGTACAGTAGTGGCCCAGTCACTGTAGGAGTAACCAACCACTATCTGCTTTGATTTAAGGCCCAGTCCAAAAGATAGAACCCATGCCTGACACTGCTCAAGTGGCCAAGAACCTGAGACTAGATTAATCATGGACCCAGAAGAAAACCAAATCAAAGGCATAAAAGTTCATATTCACATATAAAAGCATACATCTCATATTTGTCTTTTGGGGTCTAGGTTAACTTATTCAGGATGGTTTTGTTTTGTTTTGTTTTTCTATTTCCATTCATTTACCTGTGAATTTTGTGTAGGCTTATTTTTCAACATCTGAGTAATATTCCATTGTATAAATCTACCACATTTTCATTATCCATTTATCTGTTGATGGATATCTAGGTTGTTTCGACTGTCTGGCTATTATGAACAGAGCAGCAGTGAGCATGCTCAAGCAAATGTCTCTGTATAGGATGAAACATGCTTTGAGTTTATGCCAAAGAGTGGTATAGCTGGATCTTGAGGAATACCTATCATTCTTCTAGAGGAATATAGCTATAAAATAACTCCTATGACATTCTGCTATAACCAGAGATTAGGTCTCAGCCAGCCTTCATCAGAGATGCTTCCTCCTGCTGTAAATGAGAACAAACGCAGAAATATCCAGATAGACAATTTGCAAAGAATCCTAAATGGGACACTCAGTCCTAAATGGAATGTCTTCATCAAACCCTGCCCCTAGGGGCTTAGTGAACGATGTAGAAGAAGAAAGATTATTAAGAGCCCGTGAGGATGGATAACACCACCAAAGAAACAGTGCCTTCCGGACACAACAGGACTGAACTCACAGTGACTGTGGGATCATGGTCTGCATAAGATCCTGCATGAGTCCTAGCCAGATGGGGCTCAGCACTGAGAAGGAAAGTGGACATGCACTCCCATTTCTAACCTACAAGCTATCGTCAATTGGCAGGCCACTCACAAAGAAAAAATAGCTTTCTCCAGTGTAAACTCACAGGTACACAAACCACACTTAAGAGCAGGCCCTATGTGCAGCAGTAAACAGCCAGTACAAAATGAACTCAGTGGTATTTTTGGAGATGTTTTGTCTCTGGGTGTTTTGGGAAAATTTTTTTTTACCTTAGGGGTCTTCTGATTACATACTATGGTTTCCAGTTTTGTGGGGTCTTGTGTGTGTGTGTGTGTGTGTGTGTGTGTGTGTGTGTGTGTTTCATGCTTTTTCTTTGGGCTTTGTTTGTTTGTTTTGTTTAATTCTGATTTGATTGGGTTTTTTTTATTTGCCTGCTTCTTTTCTTTTTCTTTTTCTTTTTCTTTTTCTTTTTCTTTTTCTTTTTCTCTTTCTCTTTCTTTTCCTTTTCCTTTTCCTTTTCCTTTTTCTTTTTATTTTCCTTTTCCTTTTTCTTTTTCTGTTTGTTTTCTAAAAAGGGAGGAAGAAGGCTTGGCACTTGTGGATGGGCAGGTGGGGAGGATCTGGCAGAGCTGAGCGAAGCTACCCTGCTTTGGTTTTTGTTAAGTAGGCACAACTTCCGTACTCATGTGGGCTCAGAGTCCATGTCACTCTGGCTTTAACATGGGCTGTTTCCACTTAACAGATAAACGAGAAAGACAGTGAGTGACAGTAGAGACTGTCAAAAAAATAAAGCGTTGCAGGTTAAGTTTATATCTAAAAGTTTAGTATGACTCCTTGCAAGACTATTTTATATGGAATTAGAAGGCAACCCACACTCCCAGGGAGCCCCTAGGCATGCTAAGATAACCTCTTTAAAAGCCTTACCAAGTAAAACATGCATATACAGAAAGTTGCCAAAAACCAAAAAATTTTTTAAAAAAACCTTACAAAACCCAAATAGAGTTCAAACACTTCATTTGATTAAAAGTTTAAAAAAAAAGGAATGTTTCCTTTGATTTTTTTCCTTTGGATGCTGGAGCTACATTATGAAATTGCTTTTTAATTCCCCATACGGTGATTATATAATCATGCCTTTACCAGCTGTGAACATAGTCTCTCTCCTGATAACATTTTATTTTTAAAGGAAATTGTCTTTGAAGAAAATATTTTGATATTATGCAGCAACATATGAAACAACAACAACAACAAAAAAAGCCAAAACAAAGATCATAAAAAAAAAAGTAAGTTTAGTTGGTCTGTGGGGAAAAAAGAGGAATAATTGCTGCAAAAGATAAAACAAAATCAGCCACGCATGTAGGGGAAACCATTGGCTTGTTCCACATAAACAGAACAGGCTGGCAGCCCCTTTCGTCTATGTTCCAACCAAAGGGTGTTTTGATATCTTTGGGACACAGTCAAGTGTCGAGACTCTCATGTCCTCTCTTGCAGGTCCCACTGTTCTATGGGACCTTCACTTGTAGGTATATAAACTACAGAGATACCTGTGCCTAGGAAGGCTGGGTGAAGAGCAGCCCAAGACAGCGCCAAACAGGCAATGTGGAGAACGAAAGGAAATGGCCCTTTTCTGTTTCTCTTCCATCTCTCCAGGGCCCCTGAGTACGGAATGTGCAGAGGAAAAGATAGCTAGGGGGTATGCATAGCTAGAGGGTAGGCTCCCAACATCAAGGGGTACTGAGAAAAGCACTTCTTTCCAAGGGTATAAATCACTAGGGACAAGACACTTCCACTGCTTCTGACTCTACCCATTACATGCCATTAGCCATTAGCCATTACCCCCACACCCTTTGCACCCTGATTCTACCCCACATAGTGGCAAAGCTGTGTCCAGACTTTGCTAGGTTCCCTCTCAACAAGGAACAAGGATAGGCAACCCAGCTGAGAAGCTCTGCCACCAGTTTGTCAGAGCTCATCAGAGGCCATGCCCTGGCCCACCTCCAGACATTGTCTCAGGCTCAGTAAGGCATTTACTCTGTTCCAAGTTCTAGACCGGACACTGGGGATTCTGAGCTAAGGAGGAGCTACATCCTTGCCCAAAGAGAAACTACAATGTATAAGGGGAGCTAGAAGTGTACACAAATGTAAACAAGTCATGCTATAAATGGGGTGAGAACTATATAGCTTCAAATCCAAATAGGTGGTTCCCATAGTGCTCCACAAAACTCACGGAACTCCCCAGCCTCTGCAGACAGTAACTCTTTTAATTTCTCAGTGGCAAAATCATTCTGGGGCCTAGAGAAAGCTGTCCTAGAACAAATAGCCTGTGATCCAACCTGTGTTAAGCCAACACGAAATAGGAACGGTTTGGAGACTAGCTTGTCTCAAAGAGAGAGTAAGATTCTAGCTGGTGATCAAAAAGATAAAGGGGAGATGGAACATTGTGTACAGAGGCACTACACTGCTGTACCCCAGGAATGGAATCACAGATAACCATATGATGAAAGCTTATGGTGTAGGGTGTGGAGCTGCCATCGCTGGGCTAAAAGCTGTCATTATTCTAATTGTTGGGGGAAAAGCCCAACCAACAGTGTCAACTCAAGGGGAAACAAACTAGCTGGGTATGTGGACACACAATTATAATTGTGGGGTTGTGAGGAGCCCCAAACTTAGAAGTTTAAGACTACAGTGGCCTTAGTGAGGTCCAGTCTAACATGGGCTATATAGACAGACCTAGTCTCGAGAGAAAAACAAAACAAAACAAAACAAAACTCAAAGGTGGGAGTGGGATATCAAGATGTTAGCAGGTGATTTTAAAAGCAAGAATGGACCAAATGTAAACAGAGACCAAGCTGACTTGATCTAAACAAAAAGAGCAGAAAGTGAAACCCAGGAGAAAAAACGTTCCTCTTGATAGAGGAGGATCGGGGAGTCATCAATGAAAGACGAGAACAAACTTTCTTTTTCTTTCTCCATCTTATTTATTTATTAAACTTTTATCCATGAATCCCAAATTTGATCATATCCACTCCAACTCCCACCAAACCCCTCAGTACTCCTCCTGAGTGCTCCCCACCCAGCTTTATGTCTTCTCCGTCCTCCTCCTGCTATGGCTCCTCTTTCTCACCCTCTCTCCCCCTGCTGCTCTTCCCCCTCCTCGTCTTCCTCCCCAGTCCTTAGAGTCTAATTAGTGTTTCCTATAGGCACGAGGATGCAAGACCATTCTTAGAGCAACCTGTCAGCAGGCATACCATCAAAGAAAAATGGCCCTTCCTCCCCCAGCAGCCATCAACTGCCAATAGCTTCTCAGATAGGGATGGAGTTGGGTGAGCCCTCCCCACAGCCATGGTTGAACGCTGACTGTCTTGATCTTGCACAGGTAGCCACAGTGACTGTGCGTGTGTGACTGTAACAGCCATGTCATGGTCAGCAGACACCATTTTACCCATGTCTACCAATTCTCTGGCTCTTGTATTTCCTCTTCCCCCTTTTCATACAAATCCTCTTAGTACACAGTCCCTTGCACATGCTCTCATTGATGTGACCCAGAAATCTGAGTCTATGACTTTTAAATGGCAGCAATGCAAAACAAAACAAAAATGAACACAAAAACCCATCTACCTATACTAAGTATCCTTCAGTTCTTCTCAACAGTCCGGGATTAATAAATGATGATGTCATTAAGAAACCTTTTCAGAAGATTAAAAGCACACAAACAAGGGATGGAGAGATAACTCTGTGCTTAAGAGCATCTCCTGCTGTTGTGAAGGACCTGGGTTCAGTTCCCATCACTTATACAATGGCTCACAACCACCTGTAATTCCAATCCCAGGGGTTCCAAAGCCCTCGTCTGACTTCCATGGGCAGCAAGCATTCATGTGGTGCACAGACATATATACAGGCAGACACATGCAAAAAGTAGAAACAAATAAATCTTAAAAAAAAAAATCATTTGAAGACACATCCTGTTTTATGTTGAGAAGGGAAAGCACTGGAAAGGCATGAGCCAATCAGGTCTGAACTTGTGCTGCACAGCCTTAGCCAGGTCTGTTTTATGCGTTGGACTCACTCACATTGCCCTCTCTATGAGTAGCAAGTTTTAAAAGCAAGACAGGCTTTTTAAGAATCCTTGTAAGGTTAAATTTTTCTGAAAGAACTTTTCATCAAAGGGCTTAAAGACAGGCAAAGCATCTTCTACACACTTGAATGAAAGGGTTCCCCGCCCCTTTCCTTTGCAGCTATCAATAGTTTAAGACAGAAAAGGCGTGTGGGGAAATCTAGGAAGCCGTTTGCACTCAGCGGCTGTGTCCAGCTGAATTACCAGTCCACCCTGCAGAGGTTAAGCACTAACAGGTGTGAGGGGACTTTTGCTAAGAATGACATCATCACACCCTTTAATGCTCATGTCAGATCTGTTCCCCTACGATGCAGCAATTTTTCCTTTCCTGCTCGCTTCAGTGGTCTTGTCTTCTCCACTCTGTGTCCCTCATCTGAGTCCCTAACTTATCCCTAAAACAGGGTGCTCATTTCCCCTCCCCTTTTCAGAATGCCACACTCCACCTGAGGCATTTTGCTTCCCCTCCCCACACCCCACAAGAAAGTGGGCACAGACCCTTCTGTCACAGCATCTATAAGGAACCTGTTTCTCAATGGACTGTGCTAGGCCAAGACAGAAAGTGGCAGGGGCAGGCACTTAAGGTGCGTGGCAATTGCTGCAGCTGTGTGAGACTATGTTGTATTCGACACCCATGCCTATGGATAGAACTCTACCCTCTTGTCTTCCTTGTGATTGAAGTTCGGCATATAATAGGCAGAGTTTGACTTTCACAAACTTGATAAAACCCTCTCCTAAAATGTAGCCATTTCCAAATTATGTCAACCGCCTATTTACACACACATTCACACTCTTTCTTGGATTTTATTTTTTGTGTTTTGTTTTTGTTTTGTTTTGTTGTATATGCATTTTTTACTGGATATTTTCTTTACCCCTTTCCTTGCTCTTTGTCTCTCCACCTCCCTCTTTCCAGTTCCCCAATCTTTCCTCAATAATAGTGGAGAGGAGAATCCCCAAAAGGAGACCATTCTAAGACACTTAGTGAATCTAAGATCACCACTGCTTAAGCCCAGGTTGATTTTTTAAAAGACTGAATTTTGTTACATTCATTTTGGAGCATGAAATCCAGTGTTTCTCACTCTTGAGCAGCCCTGTACAGATGGAATCTTCTAATGCAACCTAAAAAAAAACTAGCAGAATGTCTTCATGTCAAGTGACACAGGTCCTCTGACCTTGCCTCGGAGGTCACAAAAGGAGACTGAAGCAGAAGGCAGGGGAAACAGAAACTCAGGTAGTCAGACCCTTGATCCCTATGAACTGAATGTTACCCACACACTGAAGGAACAGAAGAGGGTGGGACAGGCAGGCGCAGAGCCAAAAAGGGAGATGGCGGAAGAAGACAGGGAAAGCCGAACAGGAAGAACTGGGAAGAGCAGAGCAATTGTCTCTTCTCCCTCAGACGAAGAAAGCAAGACTTGGAAAGTTGAAGAAACTTGTTCAAGATGTCTGAAGATGCAAGCCATCTGAACCTAGCCCCATCTGACTCTGGAGTACATTCCCCGCCCATCTCATGCCCCAGAGTAGGGTCAAGTGTCCATCCACCGTACACACTCAGGCCAGTACTCTACCCTAAGCCACATCCAAGTTGCTGAACAAGTTATTTCTGCAAGAAGTGAAAGAAGAGAACAAAATCTAGACAGTGTCAGACTAGGCTTTTAGGAAAAGCTTAAATTTCCTTAAGAGTAGAGAAATAAAATTTGGGCAATAAAGTCAACTGAAGATCCCCTGGTCTGGCTGAACTATTTTCAGAAGATTAAAATGAGGATGCTAAACATTAAAGTGCAAGTAAAGTTTGAAGAGTTGGAAAAAGAGGGACCCTCTTTCTCCCCAAACCCAGTGACAAGCTTCAGAGACCGGCCTCTAATAGTCAGGCCGAGGCTGTCAGAATCAGTGGATTGCTTCAGGTTACCGGGGAACAGTAAGAGAGAAAGGTTGGGAGCGGCTCTTCCCACCATTACCCACTGGAGTTTTAAGGTGCCCGGAACTTGTCCCCTCTCTCCTTCCTGGGCAGATTCTCCCTTACTGGATGTCTGAGGGTTCATTCAGTGACCATGAGGCAGACAACGCTCCTGGGTTGGCTGGCTCCGATTGCTTGTGTTGGAACAAGCTGGCTACAGGGAATTCCACACAAGTGCTCCTAGCATTCCACAGTCTTGGACGAGACCAGCGCTTCACAAGACCGTGATGGCTTTGTTATGTCTTATCTCCGAATCTGCAGTTGGAGGCTTTCCTTCCTTTTGCAGGTGCTCCCATTTCCCTCATTATTGTTTATTAGAAAATCTTGTGGCCTTCCAAAGTCATTCTTATGCTAAGGAAGGCCAAGTGTGATAACATATTTGTGTTGGCCCAGAGTGAGGACAGGGCCAATACCAAAAGTCACACAATCATGACTCTAACTGAAAGTGGTGCTTCATGCATAAACAAACGTCCCCTCCCCCCACGGGGGGGGGGGGAGATGTCATGAAAGTCGCAGACACACAGAGAGAAGGCACAATGTCGCTGTAGCAGCTGCTGACGCAACAAATCCAGTCATCCAGTCGCTTCAGCTCAGAGAAAGCTGTAGCTGGGACTAATTTCTAAGCTTTGATTCAGGGACTGTGTGTTAGTCGGGCAGTATTTCTCAAGGCAAAATAGTGTCTGATGAGGCCTAGCCTGGATCAAGATGTCAGCATGGAAATATATTGTGGTTGTTTCAATGTGAATTGAGGTGGGGAACATGGCAGCAAGCAGGGAGCTATGACACTGGATCAGTAGCTAAGAGCTTATACCTTATCCAAAAGTTAAAGGGGTTGGGGTAGGGGCTGGGACTGACATGGGCTTTTGAAATCTTAAAGCCTACCATCAGTGACACACCACCTCAGACAAGGCTACACAACCAAACCTTCCAAAAGTAAGGTGGTGAGCAACTGAGGAAGCCATTCAGCACCTTAAACCCCAGCATTCAGGAAGGAGAGGCAGGTGAATCTCTGTGAGTTCGAGTCCAGCCTAGTCTACATAGTGAGTTCTAGGACAGCCAGGGCTACACAGAGAAACCCTGTCTTGAAAACAAAACCAAAATACAAAGACAAGACAAAACAAAACAAACAAAAACACCCAAAAATAAAAAACAAGACATTCAACATAGCCCCCCAAAACACATGTTCACATATACACATGAGTATGTACACATGTATACACACAAAAAAATGTAACCAAACATAGACTGGTCCCTCCTCTTACAGAGCATCAGTGGGAGATAAAAAAGATCCCTATCAGATAAACACAAAAATACATCTTCAAGCGCAACAGGAGCACGGCCGAGGAAGAGAGAACGCCTGTGGGCTGCGTGGGAAGCTGATGAGACAGTATAGTCTCAGGTAACTTTAGCCTTTGCTTCGATTGGGGTTTTTCCAATCACCAGCATCTTACCACCTATGCTATGCAAGGGAAGTGAAAATACAGGAGACTTCTGCCATGTAAACAGTGAGTGAAGCAATGGCTGTAAATGGCTTTGAAAATTACAGTCTTGTGATCCACAAGGCACTTGAACAAAGAAGTTTCAAATGTCATGAGCTAAAACACAAATGACTGTTCTATGTTCCTAAGGAAGCAATCTGAATGAGTAGATTTTGTTATGTAATTCTGAGTAATTGAAATCACTCATATCAATTTAATCATAATTTTGTAGTTCTCCTTAAGTAAAGCAATGATATGGATGTTAAACAGTGTGAAGCAGCCATGATATAACTTTTCATTCACTTTTGCCACCAATTTTAAAAGCATGCCTTTAATGTTTTATGCAGTGTGGTTATATGATATATCCACCTATTTGATTAATTATAAAGAGATAAGTGATAAGTCAAACCAATATGAGATGTCTTTGCCATATTGATAAACTTTTTATAATCACAAATGGCTCATACAATATGAAAGCACTCTAATATATATGCCTTTACTATAAACATTATTTGAACAATATAAAAATATATTTTATAGATTCCATTTTCATGCCAACCATAATTTGCCCTCTTCTAAAATTATAAAGATATTTAAAAGCCTAATCAGATCTTCAAGTCACATAATGTTTAGCTAACTTTTCAAGTTGCTTTGCTTAGTTTATGGTCGCAGCCACTCTGTGAAGTGATCAAAGCAAAAAACTAAGGCTTTGAATGGTTAAGTGACAAGGTCAGATGGCCGGGAAATAACCGAGTTGGGAGGACCAGTTCCTCACTCCTTAGGGTAAGGGTCTCCCTATGTCACATTCTAAATCACCTAGGAAGAATGTTGTATTAATTGCATTTTTACTGTTGGGATGAGATACCTGGCATAAGGAAAAGGGGGTTTATTTGGGCTCACGGTTTCAGGGCAAAGTCCATCATGTTAAGGAAGGTGTGGCAGCTGGATTGATCTTAAAAGACCCAGCCCAGTATGGGTGGTACCAATTCCTAGGCAGCTCATCACATTGCATATATCGTCTGGAGGCAGAGGGATGAAGGTTGGTTCTCAGCTTGCTTTCTCCTTTTTATTCACTCTAGGATCCCAGCCCATGAACTATTCGCATTCAAAGTAGGACTTCCTACCTCAGTTAAGGCCCTCTACACATACCCTCATAGACATACTCAAATGTCTGTCTCTTAGGTGATTCTAAATCTTGTCCCATAACAATCAAGATTACTCATTGCAGGTGTTATCCTCAAGACAAAGAGTGTATTCTCATTTAATTTCAGATATCCTGACCAAAAGCACCTCAGTTGAGAAAGGTGTTCATTTCAGCTAGCACCTCCAGGTTATAACCCATTATTGTGAGAAAGCCAAGCCAAGAGCTTCTAACAGCTAGACATACCACAGGGGCAGAAAGAAATGAATGCATCTATCCTTGCTTGCTTGCTTCTACTCAGCTCAATTTCTCTATCCTTATACAATCAGCATCCCTGCCTAGGGAGTGGTACCACCTACACTGGGCTGAATCTTCTAAAATCAATTATCTTAATTAAGACAATCACATACACACATGCCCACAGGCCAGCCCAATGAAGACACTCTTTCATTTATACTCACTTCCCAGGTGATTCTTCATTGTGTCAAGGTCACAATCAAAGCTAGCGAACTATCACAGACATCATCCATAACAGAAAAGCTGGAAGTTGAATAGTCCCCTTAAGTACTTCATCAAGAATGAATACAAAGCATTTGGTTAGCTTAGTTAACTTTTAACTGTTAATTGACACAGCATGAAGTAACCTGATGTACAACCTCAACTGAGGAATTTCCTAGGTTGGATTGGCCCGAGGGAATATCTGCAGAGGATTATCTTGATTACTAATTGATACAGGAGAGCCTGGTCTTCTGTAGGTGGATTCACTCTATGAGTAGGTGGTCCAGGGCTGTTTTAGGAAGCTGTTAAAGCAATCCATGTGCTCATAAGCGACATAGCAAGCATGCTTTCTGCTTGAAGCTCTTGCTAACTCCTCTCAACAGCAGACTAAGACCTGGAAATGTAAGCCAAATAAACCCTTCCCTCCCTTAAATTGCATATAGTCAGAGTGCGTTATTACAGCAACAGAAAGGAAAGTGGGGCATCAGTAAAAAAGTCCTTTGATCACCAAATGGGATTAGTTGTTTCAGTTTTTCTGTATCGTGCACTTCCTGAAATGCTTTGTGCACCGACGTTTGGTCCTGGTGACTTGACCAACATCTCCCTCCAGATCTCCCTCACACACTGGTGGCTAAGCACCCGTTCCAGAGACATCCATTTCACCCACATAAATAGAGTAGCCCTACGCATCCTGACACATGTTCCAAATAAACTCCCTCATACCGATCCAGATATGTGTGCCAAAGGTAACTATTAGCTACCAAAGCCCATAGAATGGGTATTCTCATTTCTATGCTACCAGCAATTGGGGAATGTAATCAAAAGGGCAAAGCATCTTAAGCACAATGAAACTACTGCGAATGTATAAACCAGGATCACCTTGTTACACATGTATCCTCCATCAGTAACATGGACTTCCTAATGTTTGGTGATTTGGTTGTAATCACAACTAAAGAACAGGACAAAATCACCAAGAATAAAAAGTCTTACATGAAGAACTGGATAGCTCTAACTTCCTTCTGTTTACATCTTTTCCTTCATCAAAATGTAAAGTATAGCAGTGAGTAGCACCAGAAACAGGTGAGTATGAGAGCTCTACACCAACAGCTGGGCAGCAGAGAGGCCACCTGCCCAGCAAGAACAGTGTGGGGCGTTGCTTTCGGGACTCATCCGTCACAATTCCCAGAGCCTCCAAATCAGAACTAATGCTTTTACAAATGGGCAGACCTATGGGAAGATTTGGAACCATGCTTTTACTGTCATTGACCTTGCAGATCACTGCCTAGTTTATCTGATGATACACATAGTCCTGAGACAACAAAACTAACCCCTCTCTCTTCCTAATGAAGTATGCTGAATAAGTAGAATACATTAAACAAGTCTGAATGATTATGAATACCACAAGGTAGGAGGTGCTTGGAAATCAAAACTGGGGAACGCAGAGAAGCTACAAGGTTATGTGGTGGTTTGAATAGGAATGGCTCCATAGATTCATGTGCTTGAATGTGTTTCTGTAGGGAGTGGTACTATTAGAGGCATGGCCTTGTTGGAGGAAGTGTGTCACTGTGAAGGCCGGCTTTGAGATCATATATGCTCAAGCTACACTCAATGTGGGACACAGTCTCCTTCCTATGTAGAACTCTCAGCTCTTTCTCCAGCACTATGTTCATCTGCATGCTGCCATGCTCTTTACTATGACAATAAAGGACTAAACCTCTGAAACTGTAACCCAGCCCCGCCAGTGAAATGTTTTTCCTTTATAAGAGTTGCCATAGTCATGGGGTCTCTTCACAGCAATGAAATTCTAACTTAGACAGCTTGAACTTCAACATATGTCCCTGGAATATCAAAAGACAGGATCAAAGATCTCTGGAGAACTCTGTGTTCTAAATGGCCGTCTTTCATCTGGCTCAATCAGCTACAATAAGCCACATGGTATGGTGCTCTCCTCCACGCTTTCTTTTCCTAGATGATCCTAAGAAATGCTGGTGGTTACTGTGGCCAGTTTATAAATGGACAGAACATTTATTCCCCACTGCAGCACTTTGCCTCTATTTAATGCAGGTAAGAATCGGAGTGGAGTCTATACTTGGCTCTTCCAGACATACTGTGTAGATGGGACGTGGGTTGGGGTGGAGCACTGAAATATAGTGGTCGTGAGATGCCTTCCTGGAGAGAAGTTGAGGACTAACAATGGCAGAAGGTAAGGACCTAGCTCAGTGTGACCAGAACATGATCAGCTGGTATCAAGAAAGCTATCATCGTCTCTTCTTCATCTTCTCCCTGCAGTTCCCTGTGCTTGTTTCTGTTGCTAAGACACCAAGGGGTTAGTCCTACTGTGGTTCAAGCATCATGTGAGTTGCCTCCAACTCGACTGCACGTAACTCTTAGGTCATCTTTGTCAATGAAGCCCTAATCTTGCCATCTTGAAATAGGTCTGAGTCATATCAAAACCTTGGAATAGGTCTTTCTACTAGCATGTTCTAGCGGCAATAACACTCTCTAGATGCTGAAGAGCACTTTTTCTTTTCAGTGCATTCCTGTGCTGTCTTAGGGGTTGTAAAGAGCAACCACATCTGCTTTCCCATGCAGTTCTTGCAATGTTCTTCTGAGGTAGGGAATTGAGAGAGAGAGAGAGAGAGAGAGAGAGAGAGAGAGAGAGAGAAAATCTCATGATTTGTCCAAAGTCACATTGCTGGTAGCTAACAAGTAGGGACTGAGCCAAGGTGATGCCAGGCAGAGCCACTCCATAGCAGCCTGTGAGGCCGAGACTTCTTTGACTCTTCATCTGCGGAGTATTCAAGCTAACCCTCGGGTCACTAGGAAACAACTCAAACTCCAGGTGTTGCTTGCCTGTCCTGCTTATAAAGCAAACCACCTCAGCACAAATATGTTTCATTCCCATCACCCCCCCCCCAGCTCAGGCCTCATTTGCACAGCATGCCTGGAAGAGCCAAGTAACCAGATTTAACTGACTTAACATGCTTCCCTTGCCAGACATCATAAAATGGAGCAGTGTGCATCCTGCACTAATTCTGCCCGAGTCTCAGACCTGCCTTTCTTCCCCCCAGGAATGGAAAATGGTTGGAGTGAGATGGGAAACAAGCCTTTCCTCTCTCCTCTCTTCCCCACTTTCAAAACTTCTCAAAGCGCATTACCGTTCAACTGGACGGAGTCATTAAGTTAAATCATCTACACACATCTTCTCCGTAGGAGTGGTAGACAGATTCCATAAAACAGTTGCATATAAACATCTCCAGGGAAAACCAGAGGGCACTGACACATCGGTGCCTCATTAGTCCCACAAAGAGCGTGCTGGTTCTGGATATCATCTTTCCAGGAATCATCTAACCTAGGGTGGAACTTCACTCCAGAGCCCAGCTGGTGGCCACTCTGCGCTGCCTCCAGACATGCATGGTCTTCGCTCACGGCTCTATAGTGCTTAGGGAAAGGAAGGCAGCCTGGGCCACCCACTGTAGCCGGTAATCTAAGACCTGAAATTCAACAGAGACCACAAGGCCCCAAAGGGGATAGGAAAATAAAACCCCTAGACCAATACATCACTCAGGGGGCTGGGCCAGGGGTATGGAAAGCCCACTGGGAACAAAGACCTATTAATTGCCCGTGCCCCAAAGGCACAAGCCAGGGAGCCTTCAGTTCAAAATGAAGAAGAGCAAGGAGGACCATCTGGCTAAACTGAGCCTGGCAAAAATGTATGTAATAATGCCGTCATTTAATTAGTTATTATGTTTTTCTTACCGTGGTAAAGGCTTTATATATTTTCGCTACATTGTGTAGATCACAATAAATATAAAACACAAAGGAGAGGCAGACTGTAAGGGATTAGTTTAATTAGTGAAAAAAACATTAAACAGCTGACCCTGTAAATACTCCCTTTAAAACCTCAAACTTAAAAAACATGTTCCAAATGTCTTCCAGGGTCTGCCAGGCTGGAACAATAGGCCACCAATATAGCATCCCTTAGCCACTGTTGGCAGTTGAGTAGGGTCACTCAGTGATGGCTCAGGGTCTGGAAACAATAAGCAGGGTGTTCAGGTTCAAAGGTACATTAAGAACTCGTATGCCCTGGGGACCCAAATGAGGTCCTGGGGAATTTGAGTCATATCAAAACCTTTTCAACAGGGGAGATTTCAACCCCATTTAAAAAAAAAAAAAAAAAAGAGGAGGAGGAGGAGAAGGCAATGCCAGTTGTAAAGGTTTAGAAATAACCATTATGAATTGTGTTGTTTCTGCCGTCTTCTATAAGCTGGTAAATAATAATATTTTTTTAAAAAGTGTCAACCTGGATATTTGAGCTCTGTTTCCCCCTGCTTTTTACTTCTGGTGGAAATGTCAATAAATGAAAAAAAAAAGATCTGTGTTGACTGCATTAGTGAGCTTGTCTATACTCAGAAAACAAGTATTTTTAATTTTTTGAGATTAAAATATAGTTACATCATTTTCCTTTCCTCCCTTAAACCTTTCCTGTACACACCCACTTTTGCTCTCTCTCAAAATCATGTCCTCCATTTCTTCTTTAATTTGTGCATGTGTGAATGTGTGTGTGTGTGTGTGTGTGTGTGTGTGTTCCTACATATTAACTACAACCTTTTTAGCCCATACAATGTTAGTAGTATGCAGCAGATTTCAGGGCTGACCACTGGTATTGTGTAACCAGTCTGGGAATTCTCCCCCTGCAGTAGACTATTTCCCCCACTCTCAGATTTCCTTAGCTTTCTGTATCGAGCCCCAGTCAGCCTTCCCCCTTCCATGGTAGCATGTTTATTAGAGCTGTACTTGTTGAGGTCTTGTTTAGGAAACCGTGGTGGTGAGACTTCATGGGTATAGCAGGAGACAAAATCTCATAGCAACCTTCCTGTTTGCCGTCTCTTCCAATCTTTCTGCCTCCCTTACCTCATTGAGCCCTGAGCCTTGGGGACTATAGATGTATCAGCTGGAGCTGGGCTCCCCCTGGGGCTGGGCTCCACATGGCCACACGTACTCTACATTTTGTTCAGTTTTCTAGCTTTCTGTATGGGTCTCTTTTGACAGGGATGCTTCTTTGAGGAGGCTTGAGAACTACTGCTCACCTACGGATGTAAGGATGTACTTAGAATACAGTTAGGAATTAGGCTTGTACTAATGTGGCAGTGGGAGGTTCTCCTCCAAGAGCCATGACTTCACTAGCCCAGGGAAGCTGGCTATGTTTCCAGTATCGGGCACGATTCTCCCTTGTTGAGCTGGCCTTACATCCAATTTGAGAGCTGTGGGTTACCTCGAGGGTGTGTGTGCCACTACTGTACCCTCAAGAATATCACGGTACCGTGGGTCATTGTTATTTAGTCAGCCTTCTGTTATTGTAACAAATGCCTTGTGAGAAACTCATTTATAAAAAAAAAAAAGGGGGGGAGGGGGGATTAATTTAGCTCACAGATTTGGGAGGTTGGTTTGCAAACAGAATATCACATCAAATCAGGAGTACATAGCAGAACCAAGATCTGTACTTCTTGGCCAGGAAACAAAAGAAACCAAGGAGAGATTTGGGCCCACTGTCCCTGTCCAGGACATGCGTGTGAGTCACCGGAAGACTTTTCACTAGTCTTGACCTCTTTAACCTACCACCACCTCCCCCCCAAAAAAAACATTCTAAGGACCAAGCCTTCAACTCATGACCTTTGGGAGCCATTTTGGATCTGCACTACATCACAGAGTAAATAAGTCAAACAAAAAAAAACTAAAGAATTCCAACTGAGGAAGGATCAAATCAGTACACACACACACACACACACACACACACACACACACACCCCGAGGCCCTCAGATTTCTGGCTGCACACAGCACAGCAGTGAAACTGACTTACCTAGGAACCTGAACATCAAAGGAACTGGATTGTACAAAGGAAAGCATTCATATGTGGGAAACCTAGAGGAAGCCAAACATGGTTATTTTATATCAAGGTCAATGTCTGTGACAAAAAAAAAAATTAATTTTAGTATAAAGTGCTCAGCTTATGTGCTCAGTCCAAAGAAAAGTTAAAAGATGTGGCTTCTGAGTGTTTTCCCTCCAGCGAGGTACCTAGTTCCACACCTTCACCAACACAGAGGTGCACGATTCTGAGCTCAGACTATTGCGTTTTCTTTTGTAGATGAAGGGGACTGAGATGAATGGAGCTAGCCTGCCTACAGTCAGATCAGAACCATTTCCTTCCCTAGACTTATCCCATTCCCTCCTTCTCTCACTGTTGCTGAGAACAGCTTCCTGCCTCCTCTGACTCTCATGCTCTCTGCAGCATCAGCACAGAGATCAGTGATGCGCATGTCTCTGTTGGAGCCCCTATATTCTCTTCTGTACCTGTATGGCAGAGCTTCTGGCTCCTCCTCCTCTGCTGTGCTATCTCATGATCCCAGTCTGGGCTTCCTCCCCAGAGCAACCTTGAGTCCTCTGGAAGGGGAGTCGCCAGGAATGCTGGGACAAGACATCAAAGCCTGGCCCATCAGGACCCTGAGACATGACAACAGAAAACTCACTGTCACAACCGCCCATCCACAGCATTTCCTGCCCAGCCAGGAAAGGCATATGAGGTTGTTTTGTTTTGTTAAAACAGGATTTCACTCTAAATCCTAGATTGGCCTCAGGCTTGTTATGTTGCCCAGGTTGGCTTCAAATTCATGGCAGTCCTTCTACTTCAGCATCTCAGGTGCCAGGATTATAAGACTGATATCACCTCCAGCTAAGAAGGTTTTAATTTATTTTTTATTTTTTTAAGAAAAGACAAGCCGGGCATGGTGGCACATGCCTTTAATCCCAGCACTTGGGAGGCAGAGGCAGGCAGATTTCTGAGTTCGAGGCCAGCCTAGTCTACAGAGTCCAAGGACAGCCAGGGCTATACAGAGAAACCCTGTCTTGAAAAAAGAAAAAGAAAAAGAAAAGAAAAGAAAAGAAAAGAAAAGAAAAGAAAAGAAAAGAAAAAAAGAAAAGAAAAGACAAAAGAAAACAAGAGAAGAAAGAAAAAGAAGGGAAAGGGAGAAGAAAGGAGAAGAAAAAGAAAGGAAGGAAGATGGGGGGTAAAAGAAACAGAAAAAGAAATGGATTTTTCAGACTCCACCTCTGGACAATAACCACTAGATCTCACAGGAGGCCTGAGAATCTGCATTGTTATGGGGTAAGGTTAAAGCTCCTTGTGAGTGAGACCCTAGGGTTCCAGAGCTCCCACAACTGAGATCAAAGCTGAAGGAAATTCATGGTGACAAAGTACTGGAGGCATCACCGGCCTGTGATCTTCTGGTACTGATTTCTTAGCCCACATATTTTTTAAAGCTTTGGGCCCCTGGTCTGGACATTTCCTCGATTCATGGTCTCTTCCGCTTTCACAGTTGTCAGCTTGGGTGGCACTTCAGTCCCCAGGGGAGCTAAAAGGCCACCTATTGTGAGAACAAGGATGTCACAACAGCTTTCCGAGCTTTAGGCCAACACGCCTCCCCAGTCCCCAGATGTCGCAACTGCAAGAGTCCAGCATGGCTTTTACTGGGTTCTCAGGCTCCCATTCATCTTGTGAGGGCAGAGGAAGATGAGAGCCTGGGTCCTGTCAAGGGAGAGAAGACACTTGAGGGGTGTTGTGGGAACAAAAAAAGGGGGGGGCCCTGGGGAAGTGGGGGTAAGGAAAAGAGGCCCATGTCCAGCCAGGGTGTGAACCCCACCAAGCAGGTTTGGGGGTGGTTCATAGTATAAAGAAAGCCATATGACGGTGAAATTCTCCTTCCTTTAGTAGGATTTCCTTAAGACAAAATTTTACCATACCGTCTCCCGGTTTCATATTCATCTTGCACAGGGTCAGACATAACACTGTGCTACAGAGTGACAGGGTCAATTTTAATCTCCATTGAATGAGCAAGAAGTCACAACCAACGTGGATCTGTGAACTTCACCCTGGCATGTTTTTCTGTGCCTGGATTCCCAAGAACCTGTTAGTGTTCTGAGAAATCAGTGTATACTTGGACTCTGAAAACTGAAGAGCTAAGTCAAGCAAACTGGATTCTTGAGGTCAGGAAGGAATTCCATGTGTCCAATTGTCCAGGAAGTATAACTAACTCAGATTTCTACAATAACTTTAATTTTTTACATTTTGTTTTTTGAGACAAGGTCTCACTATATACCTCTGTATATCCTGGAACTCACTATATGGCCCAAGCTGGCCTTTAACTCAGAGATCTGCCTGCCTCTGCCTCCTGAGTGCTGGGATTAAAGGCGTGCGCCACTATGCACATCTTTACTGATGCTACTTATACCTACAAATTAACTATGTTCTCTTGGTATCTTACTCAGTGTTCTATTGCTGTGAAGATACACCATGACCAAGGCAACTCTTATAACAGAAAGCATTTACTTGGGGTTTTGCCTATAGTTTCAGAGAGTTTGCCCACTATCATCATGGCAGGAAGCCTGGTAGCATGCAGGCAGGAGCTGGAACAGCAGGTGAAAGCTACTTTCTGATCTTCAGGCAGAGAGTAAAAGACTGGACCCACCATGGGTTTTTGAAACCTGAAAGCACATGCCCCCAGGGACACACCTCCTCCAACAAGGCCACACCTGCTAAGCCTAATCTTTTCCAACGGATGACTAAGCATTCAAATGTATGAATTTATGGTGGCCATTCTTATTGAAACCACAACATTTGGTAACTTAGATGGCATATGGCTTAAATAACAGCCCGACTTCTGATGTTCTCTGAAGCCTGACCCTGGGACCATTCAGGATGCAGAGAGTCCACTGGGAAATCCTCTCCCATTGTGAATGTCTATAACTCTTATGTGTGTGCTCTCGGTCCTCCAGTGTTTCAGCTTTTAATATAAAAGGTAAAATTTTGAAATTTTTCTTAAAGTTAAGAACAAACAAACAAAGAAGGAGAAAAGGAAAATGTTTCTTAATTCTTTTCTAAGGGTTAAGTTCTGCACTGGAGTCTGTATGATGTAGCTATAAAACATGGAGCTATGAAGTTCTTTTCAGCAAGCAGATAGCAAGCATATGATCTCTTGAATGTATAGTAGTTAGATACACAGAGATGAAACAGATGGCAAGTATATGATACACAGAGACGGCCTAAAGAAGTTCTGGCTTATCATCAGTAAACTTTCTGGAGCGAACGTGTCTTAGGGCCCACCAGAGACTTGCTGAACCGGGGCCTGCATGCTATTAAGGCACCAACATATTTAGAAACCCAGTGACACTTGAGAAACACTAGCCTTGCCCTGGGCACATAACATAACATAGCATGTACCTATATCCACAGTTATGACAATAATGCCCGAGTAGATAGATGAGCATCCCACCCAGAAGCAATAGGTCCTGACCAGGAAGCCACAGCTCTCCCAGCGCTCCGCCCCCATCCTGCTCTCCTTTAGAGGAGCCACGCCTGCCCTTCTTGAGACCTAACCAAACCCAGGCCCCCTGCCCTTGGTCTGTTCTCTGAAGTTCTGTTGAATACAAGACTGTGTGCAGCAGGAAGCTCTGGGAGGCCTGGCTGGAGCCAACTGAACCCCAAGGCTGCATCTGTGAAGGAAGTGCTTTCCAAATCCTATTTTAAATGTGTTTGTTTATTTCCAACCCATAAACATTTTGGAGCGCTCACCACATGCAATGCTCTGGCCTAGATGAAGCAGGAAAATGTAAAGTGGACTGAACGTAGCAACCTCACAGCACAGCCCGGGCTTGTAGTCTGGCGGAGGCAGTAGACACTATCAACATGTAATTTGGGGTGGCCTTAATGGAGTTACATGGAGTTTTATTTACTTTATTATGGAGTAGGCACCAACATTTATCTCTAATAGTATTATTACATCAGTCAGTCGCTTTAGACTGCTGATACAAACAGAGGGAACTGAAACCAGGCAGAGTCAAGATCTGTAATGGAAAGAACAGACTTGGTTTGCAGTGTGTGGGGCCAAACTCGGGGCCTGTGCGTGCTGGACAAAGGGCTCCACACAGAGCTGTACTTGCAAAACCCCACAGTACAGCTTTTAGAGAAGAAAACCTCAATTTGCCAATTAAATGTTAGATGGAAGAAAACATATTAGTAATCCTAGCATGAGTTTTGCTGTTATTGTTTCTAGTGTTTGGGGTTGGAAATGGGATATCCTAGCTAATCTAAACAATGTCAGAGTGAGACTTACTATATAAGAAGGATGTCAAGTTAACAAAGCTGATTTCCAGAAAGATGTAAGGGAGTCTGGGTCCAAGATATTATATCCATAGCTCATATGCCATATAAGAAAACAATCATTATTAACCCCAAGCCTATCTTGCCTTGTAACCATTGCCTTGTATCACCTGTATACTATTTCAAGACCATTTGATAAATATTCATCACAACAGAGTCAGATAATTTTTTAAAAAACGAACTGTCTTTCTAGAAGTCTGCGGTCCATGAGCTAAAAGGTTGCTATAGGTGTTGCAATTTCATAATGACAAATATTTGTCAATCAGTAATATGCAGAAAGCAGAGAAATAGACTTTTACTCTGACACACTCCTTTTATAGTTATGTATTCTATAGAAATGAGCTGCTTAGCATGGGGGATTCTTAGCCTCTACTGTTCCAGTAGCAAGGTAGGGCAATTGTCTTCAAGTAACGAAGAAAGATTTCTAAAAAAAAGGATCAGTGGCCATTTTCTAAATTAAACTTCATCAAGAAATGGTTTTCAAGACCCTACTTATAGAAATGACACACAAGACCTGGAATTAGAAATTTATATACAAAGGGGAAAAAGCCCCTCTTTCCCAAATGATTAGTGAGATCCTATTGGGGAAAAATGACATAGATATTACTGAATATTATCAGCAATAGCCTTATGTATCTTCAAGAAGAAGAAGAAGTGAAATACTGTCCAGTTTTAACCAGGACAATTCATTTCAAAGGAGAATAAACAGCAATAAAAACACAGTTTTAAAATTTTACCTTTAGCTGGGCGTGGTGGCGCACGCCTTTAGTCCCAGCACTTGGGAGGCAGAGGCAGGCGGATTTCTGAGTTCGAGGCCAGCCTGGTCTACAAAGTGAGTTCCAGGACAGCCGGGGCTACACAGAGAAACCCTGTCTCAAAAAAAAAAAATTGCCTTTATTTTTATGTTATGTGTGTGGGTGTTTTGCCCTTATGTGTATGTATATACACTGTATGTATGCAGTTCCTTCCGAGGCCAGAAGAGAGTATAGGATTCCCTGGGACTGGAGTTACAAATGGTTGAGACCAGCTATGTGGGTGGTGGGCGTTGGTCCTAGAATTGATCCTGCCTTTAGAAGAGCAGCCAGTGCTCTTAGCAGCTGAGCTATCTCTCCAACCTCTAAAAATATTTATAATACATACATACATACATTCATATACACCCACAGTCACACAAACAACACACACACACACATACACATATATATATTCCTTATTTCTTTCCAGTTTAAGTTTTTAAAAGGAGAAAAGCCTCAAGTCCCAAAGTCAGAATCCTTCATATTAAGATAAAGATTGTGGCAACTTTAAAGCACTGTTCTCAAAACAATTAATTTTAGTAAGTGAGTATTGTCCTCTCTCTGTGTCTGTCTCTGTGTCTGTGTCTGTCTGTCTGTCTGTCTGTCTGTCTCTCTCTCTCTCTCTCTCTCTCTCTCTCTCTCTTTGAGACAGGGTCTCTGTACACAGCCCTGGCTGTCCTGAAGCTTGTCATGTAGCCCAGGCTGTCCTCAAGCTCACAGAGATCCACCCACCTGTGCTTCCCAAGTGCTAGGGTTAGAGGTGTGCACCACTGTGTCCCCCTGAGGACAAGGCCTTTCAAATCACCTTTCTAAAATTAAAAACAAAACTTTAGTGGCACCAAATGAAACCCTGACTCCTCCTTATGAGTTTAATTTCCTGCTGTAATTACTGACAGTAAAATGTTTCATTAATAAAAGAAAAAGTGATTGTTGTCTTAATAACAGAGATGTGTCAATTGCCGTTTATAACATAGGAGAAGAAGCAATTTTCTCATTGATCACCTCAAAGAGAAAGCCTTCATTCTGAATGGTTTGCCTAGAAGGGACAGGAAGGCATTCACGTAAGAGCTAAAGCTTGAAGGAAAACGAATTAACAATACAAAAATAGGTACAATAAAATATATTAATCTAAAAATGAGCAAAGAAATCATAGCATTCCAAATACTTTAAGTCTGACAGTTACCATAAACCTCATCAAATTTTCTTTTTTTTTGATTTTTAATATTTTTATTACATATTTTCCTCAATTACATTTCCAATGCTATCCCAAAAGTCCCCCATAGCGCCCGCCACTTCCCTACCCACCCATTCCCATTCTTTTGGCCCTGGCATTCCCCTATATTGGGGCATATAAAGTTTGCAAGTCCAATGGGCCTCTCTTTCCATTGATGGCCGACTAGGCCATCTTTCGATACATATGCAGCTAGAGACAAGAGCTCCGGGGTTCTGGTTAGTACATCATGTTGTTCCAACAATAGGGTTGCAGATCCCTTTAGCTCCTTGGGTACTTTCTCTAGCTTCTCCACTGGGAGCCCTGTGATACATCCAATAGCTGACTGTGAACATCCACTCCTGTGTTTGATAGGCCCCGGCATCGTCTCACAAGAGACAGCTATATTTGGGTCCTTTCAGCAAAATCTTGCTAGTGTATGCAATGGTGTCAGCGTTTAGAAGCTGATTATGGGACGGATCCCTGGATACAGCAGTCTCTAAATGGTCCATTCTTTCATCACAGCTACGAACTTTGTCTCTGTAACTCCTTCCCTGGGTGTTTTGTTCCCAATTCTAAGAAGGGGCACAGTGTCCACACTTTGGTCTTCATTCTTCTTGAGTTTCATGCGTTTAGCAAATTGTATCTTATATCTTGGGTATCCTAAGTTTTGGGCTAATATCCACTTATCAATGAATACATATTGTGTGAGTTCTTTTGTGATTGTGTTACTTCACTCAAGATGATGCCCTCCAGGCCCATCCATTTGGCTAGGAATTTCATAAATTCATTCTTTTTAATAGCTGAGTAGTACTCCATTGTGTAAATGTACCATAATTTCTGTATCCATTCCTCTGTTGAGGGACATCTGGGTTCTTTCCAGCTTCTGGCTATTATAAATAGGGCTGCTATGAACATAGTGGAGCATGTATCCTTTTTACTGGTTGGGACATCTTCTGGATATATGCCCAGGAGAGGTATTGCTGGATCCTCCGGTAGTACTATGTCCAATTTTCTGAGGAACCGCCAGACTGATTTCCAGAGTGGTTGTACAAGCTTGCAATCCCACCAACAATGGAGGAGTGTTCCTCTTTCTCCACATCCTCGCCAGCATCTGCTGTCACCTGAATTTTTGATCTTAGCCATTCTGACTGGTGTGAGGTGGAATCTCAGGGTTGTTTTGAGTTGCATTTCCCTGATGATTAAGGATGTTGAACATTTTTTCAGGTGTTTCTCTGCCATTCGGTATTCCTCAGGTGAGAATTCTTTGTTCAGTTCTGAGCCCCATTTTTTAATGGGGTTATTTGACTTTCTGGAGTCCACCTTCTTGAGTTCTTTATATATATTGGATATTAGTCCCTTATCTGATTTAGGATAGGTGAAGATCCTTTCCCAATCTGTTGGTGGTTTTTTTGTCTTATTGATGGTGTCTTTAGCCTTGCAGAAGCTTTGTAGTTTCATGAGGTCCCACTTGTCAATTCTCGATCTTACAGCACAAGCCATTACTGTTCTATTCAGGAATTTTTTCCCTGTGCCCATATCTTCAAGACTTTTCCCCACTTTCTCCTCTATAAGTTTCAGTGTCTCTGGTTTTATGTGAAGTTCCTTGATCCACTTAGACTTGACCTTAGTACAAGGAGATAGGAAAGGATCGATTCGCATTCTTCTACATGTTAACAACCAGTTGTGCCAGCACCATTTGTTGAAAATGCTGTCTTTCTTCCACTGGATGTTTTTAGCTCCCTTGTCGAAGATCAAGTGACCATAGGTGTGTGGGTTCATTTCTGGGTCTTCAATTCTATTCCATTGGTCTATTTGTCTGTCACTATACCAGTACCATGCAGTTTTTATCACAATTGCTCTGTAGTAGAGCTTTAGGTCCGGCATGGTGATTCCACCAGAGGTTCTTTTATCCTTGAGAAGAGTTTTTGCTATCCTAGGTTTTTTGTTATTCCAGATGAATTTGCAGATTGCACTTTCTAATTCGTTGAAGAATTGATTTGGAATTTTGATGGGGATTGCATTGAATCTGTAGATTACTTTTGGCAAGATAGCCATTTTTACAATGTTGATCCTGCCAATCCATGAGCATGGGAGATCTTTCCATCTTCTGAGATCTTCTATAATTTCTTTCTTCAGAGACTTGAAGTTCTTATTATACAGATCTTTCACTTCCTTAGTTAGAGTCACGCCAAGATATTTTATATTATTTGTGACTATTGAGAAGGGTGTTGTTTCCCTAATTTCTTTCTCAGCCTGTTTATTCTTTGTGTAGAGAAAGGCCATTGATTTGTTTGAGTTAATTTTATATCCAGCTACTTCACCGAAGCTGTTTATCAGGCTTAGGAGTTCTCTGGTGGAATTTTTAGGGTCACTTATATATACTATCATATCATCTGCAACAAGTGATATTTTGACTTCATCTTTTCCAATTTGTATCCCTTTGATCTCCTTTTGTTGTCGAATTGCTCTGGCTAGGACTTCAAGTACAATGTTGAATAGGTATGGAGAAAGTGGACAGCCTTGTCTAGTCCCTGATTTTAGAGGGATTGCTTCAAGCTTCTCACCATTTACTTTGATGTTGGCTACTGGTTTGCTGTAGATTGCTTTTATCATGTTTAGGTATGGGCCTTGAATTCCTGATCTTTCCAAGACTTTTATCATGAATGGGTGTTGGATCTTGTCAAATGCTTTTTCCGCATCTAACGAGATGATCATGTGGTTTTTGTCTGATCATGTGGAGTTTGTTTATATACTGGATTACGTTGATGGATTTCCGTATATTGAACCATCCCTGCATCCCTGGGATGAAACCTTCTTGGTCAGGATGGATGATTGTTTTGATGTGTTCTTGGATTCAGTTAGCAAGAACTTTATTGAGGATTTTTGCATCAATATTCATAAGGGATATTGGTCTGAAGTTTTCTATCTTTGTTGGGTCTTTTTGTGGTTTAGGTATCAGAGTAATTGTGGCTTCATAGAATGAGTTGGGTAGAGTACCTTCTGTTTCTATTTTGTGGAATAGTTTGTGAAGAACTGGGATTAGATCTTCTTTGAAGGTCTGATAGAACTCTGCACTAAACCCATCTGGTCCTGGGCTTTTTTTAGTTGGGAGACTATTAATGACTGCTTCTATTTCTTTGGGGGATATAGGGCTGTTTAGATCATTAACCTGATCTTGATTCAACTTTGGTACCTGGTATCTGTCTAGGAACTTCTCCATTTCATCCAGGTTCTCCAGTTTTGTTGAGTATAGCCTTTGGTAGAAGGATCTGATGGTGTTTTGGATGTCTTCAGGATCTGTTGTTATGTCTCCTTTTTCATTTCTGATTTTGTTAATTAGGATGCTTTCCCTGTGCCCTCTAGTGAGTCTGGCTAAGGGTTTATCTATCTTGTTGATTTTCTCAAAGAACCAGCTCCTTGATTGGTTGATTCTTTGAATAGTTTTTCTTGTTTCCACTTGGTTGATTTCACCCCTGAGTTTGATTATTTCCTGCCGTCTACTCCTCTTGGGTGAATTTGCTTCCTTTTGTTCTAGTGCTTTCAGGTGT
Source organism: Mus caroli (assembly GCF_978045245.1). Classification (NCBI taxonomy): domain Eukaryota; kingdom Metazoa; phylum Chordata; class Mammalia; order Rodentia; family Muridae; genus Mus; species Mus caroli. Next base: position 43,853,480 of record NW_028227267.1, on the reverse strand, counting down.
GTTGTCAAGCTGCTAATGTGTGCTCTCTCTAGTTTCCTTTTGGAGGCACTCAGAGCTATGAGTTTTCCTCTTAGAAATGCTTTCATTGTGTCCCATAAGTTTGGGTATGTTGTGGCTTCATTTTCATTGATCTCTAAAAAGTCCTTAATTTCTTTCTTTATTCCTTCCTTGACCAAGGTATCATTGAGAAGAGTGTTGTTCAGTTTCCACGTGAAGGTTGGCTTTCTATTATTTATTTTGTTATTGAAGATCAGATTTAGTCCATGGTGATCTGATAGGATGCATGGGACAATTTCAATATTTTTATATCTGTTGAGGCCTGCTTTGTGACCAATTATGTGGTCAATTTTGGAGAAGGTACCATGAGGTGCTGAGAAGAAGGTATATCCTTTTGTTTTAGGATAGAATGTTCTGTAGATATCTGCCAGATCCATTTGTTCATAATTTCTCTTAGTTTCACTGTGTCCCTGTTTAGTTTCTGTTTCCATGATCTGTCCATTGGTGAAAGTGGTGTGTTGAAGTCTCCCACTATTATTGTATGAGGTGCAATGTGTGCTTTGAGATTTACTAAAGTTTCTTTAATGAATGTGGCTGCCTTTGTATTTGGAGCATAGATATTCAGGATTGATAGTTCCTCCTGGAGGATTTTACCTTTGATGAGTATGAAGTGTCCCTCCCTGTCTTTTTTAATGACTTTGGGTTGGAAGTCAATCTTATCAGATATTAGAATGGCTACTCCAGCTTGTTTCTTCATGCCATTTGCTTGGAAAATTGTTTTCCAGCCTTTCATTCTGAGGTAGTGTCTATCTTTTTCTCTGAGATGAGATTCCTGTAAGCAGCAAAATGTTGGGTCTTGTTTGTGTAGCCAGTTTGTTAGTCTATGTCTTTTTATCGGGGAGTTGAGTCCATTGATATTAAGAGATATTAAGGAAAAGTAATTGTTGTTTCCTGTTATTTTTGTTGTTAAAGTTGGCATTTTGTTCTTGTGGCTGTCTTCTTTTAGGTTTGTTGAGGGATTACCTTCTTGTTGTTTCTAGGGCGTGGTTCCTGTCCTTGTATTGGTTTTTTTCTGTTATTATCCTTTGAAGGGCTGGATTCGTGGAGAGATAATGTGTGAATTTGGTTTTGTCGTGGAACACTTTGGTTTCTCCATCTATGTTAATTGAGAGTTTGGCTGGGTATAGTAGCCTGGGCTGGAATTTGTGTTCTTTTAGTGTCTGTATAACATCCGTCCAGGATCTTCTGGCTTTCATAGTCTCTGGTGAAAAATCTGGTGTAATTCTGATAGGCTTGCCTTTATATGTTACTTGGCCTTTTTCTCTTACTGCTTTTAGTATTCTATCTTTATTTAGAGCATTTGTTGTTCTGATTATAATGTGTCGGGAGGTATTTCTTTTCTGGTCCAGTCTATTTGGAGTTCTGTAGGCTTCTTGTATGTTCATGGGCATCTCTTTCTTTAGATTTGGGAAGTTTTCTTCTATAATTTTGTTGAAGATGTTTGCTGGTCCTTTGAGTTGAAAATCTTCATTCTCATCCACTCCTATTATCCGTAGGTTTGGTCTTCTCATTGTGTCCTGTATTTCTTGGATGTTTTGAGTTAGGATCTTTTTGCATTTTACATTTTCCTTGATTGTTGTGCCGATGTTCTCTATGGAATCTTCTGCACCTGAGATTCTCTCTTCCATCTCTTGTATTCTGTTGCTGATGCTCGTATCTATGGTTCCAGATTTCTTTCCTAGGGTTTCTATCTCCAGTGTTGCCTCATTTTGGGTTTTCTTTATTGTGTCTACTTCCCTTTTTAGGTCTAGTATGGTTTTGTTCATTTCCATCATCTGTTTGGATGTGTTTTCCTGTTTTTCTGTAAGGACTTCTACCTGTTTGATTATGTTATCCTGTTTTTCTTTAAGGATTTGTAACTCTTTAGCAGTGTTCTCCTGCAATTCTTTAAGGGATTTTTGTGCTTCCTCTTTATTGTCTTCTGCCTGTTTAGCAGTGTTCTCCTGTATTTCTTTAAGTGTGTTATTAAAGTCCTTCTTGAAGTCCTCTATCATCATCAGGAGATATGCTTTTAAATCCGTGTCTAGCTTTTCCCGTGTGTTGGGGTGCCCTGGACTGGGCGAAGTGGGGGTGCTGGGTTCTGATGATGGTGAGTGGACTTGGTTTCTGTTAGTAAGATTATTACGTTTACCTTTCGCCATCTGGTAATCTCTGGGGTTAGTTGTTATCGTTGTCACTGTTTAAAGATTGGAGCAGAAGCTGTGTTCCACTCACCAGCAGTCTCTAAATCCTGCGGCGGGGGTCGTGGGTAGCTGATGGTACCCCGGTGCTGGTCCAGCCGGAAGAGGCCTGTGGTCCTACTCAGGCCGGTTTTCTGCTTCCCTAACTAATGCAGTCTCTGGTCCAGCGTGCAATTGGATTGGAGCAGAAGCTGTGTTCCACTCACCAGAAGTCTTAAGATCCTGTGGCGGGTGTTGTGGGTAGCTGGTGAGTGTCAGCCGACCCTGCGCCCCAGCTGCCCCGGTGCTTTTCTGACCGGAAGAGGCTTGTGGCCCTATGTAGGCCGGATTTCTCTCTTCCCAACCAGAGCAGTCTCAGGTCCCGCGTGATTGGACTGGAGCAGAAGCTGTGTTCCACTCACCAGCAGTCCCAAAATCCTGAGGCGGGGGTCGTGGGTAGCTGGCGGGTGTCAGGCAACCCTGCGCTCCAGCTACCCCGGCGGGCCGGATGAGGCCTGTGGTCCTACTCAGGCCGGTTTCTGCTTCCCTAACTAATGCAGTCTCAGGTCCCGCGCAATTGGATTGGAGCAGAAGCTGTGCTCCACTCACCAGAAGTCTTAAGATCCTGTGGCGGGTGTTGTGGGTAGCTGGCGAGTGTCAGCCGACCCTGCGCCCCAGCTGCCCCGGTGCTTTTCTGACCGGAAGACCTCATCAAATTTTCAATGAGCATAAGACATTGAGTCATACCCCTCTCTCTGTTTTTCTACATTTTAAAGTGCACTTTCCCAGTCTATTTGACACATAATGTGTACTGGTATTTTCTATAAAAATGCAGTGCCCAGAGTGGCTGAGTCACCTTTTACTCTGACACACTCCTTTTATACTTATGTATTCTATAGAAATGAGCTGCTTAGCATGGGTGATTCTTAGCCTCTACTTTGATATGGTCTACAACAGTTCTTTTCTGAGTCATAGCTCATCGTTGGTAGTGTCGTGTGTACGATTAAGACTGTTGCCAGGTAAGGAAAAGAATTACCAAATATTGTCTCCTGTAGAAACTATGCTTCTTGGAAATCCTATCTTTCCAAACTCCCTCTGGCTCCATTCTCTCCACTCCTGAATTCTCCTCTTCCATGCACACCCTGTGATCAGGAACACAGGGCAGCTTTAATCAGCAGGTGATGTGTAGCCCAGTATCTCCATGTCAAATAAGTCCATGAAAGATCAGTGGGGAAATCTCTAGAAGCCATGCCCATACCAAGGACAACTGACTTGTACCAAGGCCCTGCCACCTATAAGAGCTCTATCATCATAACTAACTGTGATCAAGGCTCAGTTTCCTGTAGTTCTATCCTGAAATGCCTTCTGTCTCTCCAACAATACCAACATACAAAGGAACTATGATAGAATAGATATCAGGATGAAAACTTCACTTGGCTTATCTGATTGAAGTTAAAATATCTTACTTTGTAAAGTTTATAAAAAGCATATGACTGCATGAGGCACTTCCTGGTCCCTCCCCCTGAGTCTTTGAAAGGGGATCAATTTATTATCTTCATGGCAAATTGTCAAGTTTCTGCCAAGAAGCAAAGCATTTTTTCAATTTGCATATTCCAGGTAGGCAAGCAGTAAGGCTAATCAAAGTTTTGCTTTCAAGAAAATGGAAATTGCTATTCATTGGTACTTACAAACTAGTTTGTTATTGAGATTCAATAGCCTTGAACTTTAGCATTTCTTCTGAAGAAAAAAAAAAAACCTAAGCAATTATCTATAAACCAACACTGTGACAATTTCTAAAAGCAATTTTGAAAAATCTTGCTTGCCCTTGTTCAAACAAAAAATAGATGGACTGATTATAAGGAACATAGTAAAAGTGCCTGATCAATTAGAAATGGTTACTCAAATCACCAGATAAATAATCTCTTACATGGTCTTGCAATGGGCGGGAGAGGTGGCTCAGTGGTTAAGGGGCACATGTTATGTTTATAGAAGACCAGCTTTGGTTTGCAGAGCCCACATAGTAGCTCACAACCATCCATTAACTCCAGTTCCAGGAGATCAAATGTCTTCTGGCATACAAGGGCACACACATGTTATACATATATACATGTAGGCATAACACCCATACACATAGAATAAATATATTAACATTTTTAAATTGTCTTTCCATGTCCATTTTAATTTCTGAATCACTTTGAAGATAGTTTTCATGTAATAGTGAGAACTAGGTGAAGCTCTGACATAGAGACGTGGCCAGAACTTATTTTCAATCAACAAGGAATGTTCATGAGGAAGTTGACAAGGTGTTTGGACTTTCACAAAACATTTTAGATGGAGGGGGTGATTATAGATAAAATAAAGTTGGCAAAAATGTTGAAAGTCATGTGATAGTGGATACATGAAGGTATGGTATATTTTCTTTTAGGTAGTAAAGTTGATTCTAAAAACAATATCAAAAAGATTTTATCAAAGTGCATATTGCATTTACATGGTAAAGCAGGTTTAGGATTTGGAGGGTTAAAACTATCCAGCTCTTTATCTCACAATTGAAGAATAGTCATCACCAATTTGACCTCTACATTGCCTTTCTTCACAACGTGAACGAACAGTTCTGGTAGTAACATCCTTGGCACTAGAATGCAAATGAACTCAACTATGGGACCAGAGCAAACTGCAACACAATTTGAAGAAATACAACAAATTCCAGCAAGGCTCAGTCAAAATGTCCAGGAGCATGGATTCTGATTACAGCATCTGCATCCCCTAAAAGTGCTTCCCCACAGAACACTTGCCACTTGGATTTTCTCCTTGTCAGAGGAGAAGATTGGTAAACTATGTGATAAAAATGGTCTGGGCTCTTGTGAGCAAATCTTATCTGCAAACAAAGCAGATTCCGAGTCACAAGGGAAAAGATGAATGTCATTGAGACGACTTCCCGGAACCCATAGGAAAAGTGAAGAATCTGACTCATTAAAAAGACAACATAGCAGGGTGTGATGGCGCATGCCTTTAGTCCCAGCACTCAGGAAGCAGAGGCAAGTGGATCTTTATGAGTTCCAGGTCCGCCTGGTCTACAGAGAGTGTTCCAGGACAGCCAAGACTGTTGTTACACAGAGAAATCCTGTCTCAAAAACAAAACAAAACAAGACAGCAACAGAGATTTAGGTATTAATCTCCACGATCAGGCACAGAAATAAAAGAGTACTCTAACTGCCATAATGGACTTTAGATCCAGTCCTTCCATGAACCAACACTAGACTCGAGGCATTTACTGATACCAGTAAAATGAATTCTATGTTACCGCTTACTCTTTTGTTCTATTCAGATTCAATAGAACAAAATTCCTAGTAGCAAATTCTGTTCCCAAAGGTTGTGATGTCACCAGCCCTAGCTGGCTTAGGTTTATTCTCATGGAAGATGGGGCTGAAATCTCACACGATCGCAGAGAGCTCAGATGGAAGGAGTTGGTTCAAATGACAATAATCAGTACCCAGTGCTCTGCTCTTGTTGCACACATGTCACAATGGGGGGGGGTGTCCTCTGTGTGGTCCTGGCTGTCCTGGAATTTGATATGTAGACAGGCTGGCCTCAAACTCAGAGATCTGCATGCCTCTGCCTTCCAAGGGCTGGGATTAAAGGCCTGGCATATGTACCAGTTCCCACTGTAATTCTGAATGTCTGCTATGTTATACGCAGGTTAGTTAAAGCAGAAGGTGCCCCATAGAATGGCACAGTGCAGGCTGGATTGACCAGTACATCATGAAGAGGAAGGAGTAAAGAAAGATGCTGCGACAAATAGTAAAGTCTGAACTCAGTGACTAAGCTCCACTTCTCCCTGGCCCAGATACCCTCAATCAACAACAGCCAGGCAGGAGAAAATGTTGCACTGCACATGCGCCTGGTTGGTGCCATGAAATTGAGAATGGTGTGAGGAAAGTTACAAAATTAAGAGCCAATGTGAGTAGAAAAAATCAATAAATCATCAATCATATTTCTGCATATAAAGCAATGCTTTGAGAAGTATTGTACCAGAGCCACAAATAAGAGAGAACAGCCAATTTGAGAATCATGGAATCCAATGACTGACAAAAGAAACAATAAGACAATATTAATATATACAATAATCAAAATTCCATAAAAGAGCCACAGCAGGGCCAGGCATCGTATGGGAGGCCAAGGCAAAAAGATTGCAAGTTTGAGGCCAATTTGGAGAAAAAAAAAAGTAACAAGAAAATACCCCGTGTCATTAATGAGGCAAGCTTACCTGGGGACCCCATTTGGTTTGCGGTTATAAATACACAACTATCCTTTAACAATGTACTTGGCAGTGTAGTTCCTTCACCTGCACATACTGGGTACACAAACAAGTCTTCAAACACTGCACCTAGCAACCTCAGACCCTCCTTGGCCCCTCCCCCACCGACAACGGACAACCCTCCCTCCCATCTTTGAACAGTGACACACAAGTTTCCCCATCCTTGGTAACAGCCATATTTAGGCAGTTTCTGTGCACCTGTATTCCCAATGTACCTGGGTATAAAGAATCAAAAGGCTGATCTGGCCTGAACTGGTTTTGGGTGCATGCACAGTAATGCAAAAAACTTTGTCCTCTGGTAACCTTTTAGGAAGAACTCTCTATTTCTTTATCATCCTACACTTAGATATAATTGGGCATATATTTGGTAAAAATCAGATCCACGGTGGAAAGGGACTTACACAGTAAACAACATGATTATATAACCTAATCTATCAGTCACAATAAAGGCTAGCCCAAACTATTCAGGTTAGTAAGCAAAGTCCTCCTCTTGAACCCCCATAAAGGATGCCCTGAACAATAGTCAGTGCCTGTGCACACTGTCGCTCCCATGGCCCTCTGTCCATCTCCACAGGGTATCCCTCCTTACTATGCACGGTCACTTTACTCTAAATCCCTCTCTCCTGTTCCTTTCACAAATCTATCTTATTTTCAGTTCTTTGGATGAGAGACCAAGAACCTGTAGAGAGCCAGCCCAGACCCTAACCACTGGCAACCCTACTTGACAACACTCTGGTCACTTCTATTATTAATACAACACAGTCAAACTCCATGGAAATGTGTTACTTATTCAGGTAAGTGCCGGGTCTTAAAAAGTTGTAAGACAAGAGAGAAAAGAGGAAAATCTACCTGAATATTAAATCTGGCATTCAGTATTCATTTCCTTTTATTCCTCAATACTTTAGAATCATAGTGGTACCAGTTACTCTCAGCTGTCAATCTGAAGAGCTTGCTTGGAGGACAAGTCTCTTGGGAAGCCTGGTGGGCATTATCTTGATTAGGTTGGTTCAGGTAGAAGACTGGTCCATCGTGGGTGGCACTGGTGCCTGAGATGGAATATGGACTGTATAAAAAAGAGATAGTGTGCTGAGCACAGGCATCCACCACTACCTTCATCCTGTGGTCAGCCCATTCAAGCCCCTGCTGTTTTGACCTTCCCACCCATAACTGGGGACCAAAATAAATCTATCCTTTCCTTGTGGTGCTTTTGTGACTTTGCAGGGTGTTTTGTCACAGCAACAAAACAAAACAAACAAACAAACAAAAATACCTAAGTTAATGGTATTTGAAGCAAGAAATCAGAAAAGGCTTTCCCAAATAGCTTGATAGTTAATAGCAACATATGTGCTGTGAGGCAGTGAAGGAATTCCTCCTAGTGATCAAGCAGCATAGAGAGCCAGGGAAGTCCTGGGTCAATGTATATGGTTGACATGAGCAAATCCATCCTCAGGTCTGAGTATGAATATTGACAGAGTGTGTGCAGAAAATGGAAAATGCCCACTGTGCCTTCCTTCCCCAACTACCACCATGTTTACAGCTTGAAGACTACTCCCCTACAGAAACTGCCTCCACCAAGCTAAACCTGCCTCCTTGTTTACCTGTTTGTAATAACCTACTTCCTCATTCAGTTGCATCCAATAACCCCGATTCCCCATTTGACCCTACATAATAAATACTCTCAGCTTCCAGATGTGGCTTCACCATCTGAGAGCCCAAACCACCCAACCCCAGCTTTTCTGTGTTTGTGTGTCTGTCTGCCCTTTCTTCCTTCCCTTGATGCCTTGCTTAGGTCAGTTCCTGGCGTCATGCAAGGATTTAGAAAGGTAGGGAAGGTCACATGCCTGTTAAGAACAGACACCAGAAAATGCATGTGGGAAGAGGTGTTGCTTCATATAACCATTAAAAAACTTGATCAACAAGAGATTAAAACATATTACAGAAATGTAACCGAAAATGCCCGACTAGCAAGAATCCAGCAGCTGGAGCCTGGAGCTAGGAGTGAGCCTTCCCAAAGCAAGACATAAACTCTCTGCCAGCTTGATGGAGGAGGCGGGACTTAGCCAGCCCCCTTGCTCATGTGTTTGAAGGAGGGACAATGGCTTTGGGTTGATGCAGTTTTGTGACTTGGTTAGTGCCCTATGGTTATTCTAATTCTGTATAATTTTGTTCAAGACACGTACTCTTAACCAGATATCAAGATGTACCTTTCCCTTTTCAAACCTACAAATATCAAGACTGTTTCTTGCTCCAAATTTCATGGGCTTGTGGCTTGTCACAGCCCAACTTTTGTGTTATGGATATGGGCCAATGATCACTCATCATGTAGGCATAAGGTTTGGTCCTTCATTTCTAGTCTAAGGTTGACAAACAACTAGAACAAGACATTGAAATTTGGAAAGGCATTGGGAAAAAGGGGGTTGTGGGAGGAGGAAATAAAACAGGATATGTGGGAGGGTATATAATTAGGGCACATTATACACATATGTGTGTATATAAGGTCATGAAACAATAAACTGTGTAAAACTAGGTATTAATGCATCTGGTTAGCATGCCTACCTCCTCAATAAGATTATAAATTCCTTAACAGTAGCAAAGTATTAATTATAGTCATATTCCATAAGTATTCCAAATATTTTATTATTTAAATAATCAAATAATCAAAGTATCCTAAACCAGTGAATATCTTTAAATTAATCCTTTGCCTGATAATATTTCTTTGTATGTGTATGCATGTGAAGCTATGTACACATGTACATACATGTGAAGGTGTATACACATGTACATACATGTGAAGGTGTATACACATGTACATACTTGTGAAGGTGCACACATATGTACATACATGTGAAGTCAGGGAAGTAAATTGTTACCTCTAGAAATATAATATGAATCATATACATAATTTTAAAATTCTGGTAGCTATAGTGAAGGGATCAAAAGAAAACATGGAGCTGGGTTTAAGATCACCTATATAATACAATGTCTCCCAAGGTGAAATTTTATGTGAACTTTGACATGCTATTTCTTGACGTTTTACAAAGAATTTTTAAAGAAAATAAACTCAGTTGAAACAGAAAGATCCAACGCCTGAGGTCAAGAAGCTCTGGCCTAGATAAGAAAGGCTCATGGGTAACGCCTAGTGGTGGTCACCAATTGCTTAAAATGCTTCCGTGCCAAGGAATCCCAAGAGCTCTTTGGAAAATATCTCCCCAGGCCTGTCAACATGGGTGACTGCTTCATCAAGCATACTCAAAGGCTCACGTGCTAGAGGTGGCCTTTACAGACAGATGGCTGCTGATTCTCCAACACGGGGCCGCAACATCTGGCATATAAAAGATTTCGACTTCATAAAACACAATTGGTTTTAAATCGTCTGACTGTCACCGAAGCCCAGCTCCCTGGATAGGCAGAGTAGCGAAATCCTGCTCTCATGACCCTTGAACCCTTCAAATTTGCTCTCTTTATTCATTTTAACTTGCCCTCACCCATGTAAAGATTTGCCCTGGAGAGACACGTGTGGTCTTCTGAGGACTATAAATCTCTCAAGTCAAGTTTGTCATTTTTGTGCTCCCAAATCATCCATAGGTCAGCCTCTCAGAGGCCTTTCCAGTGATCCCAGGCCCCCATCTCTGGTCCAGTTTCTTTCGCATCCCTCCATCTGGAACTCAATCTCTAGAGGACTGTTTGTAAAAATATAGAGGGTGTTCTTGAAACCAACGTGCAATTGGACCAAGATGGAAACAGTCTGAGTGAAAAGGGGCAAGTTGGGAACACGTCCCAGCCTTTCCCACCAGAGAGAGATCAGAATGTGGGCTACAAATCAAATCTGTCCTTGGTTCAGTTCACAATTATGAGATACCTGAGTCCAAGGACTCCAAGAATCTGCCTGCCATTCGAGCCCAGAGGAAGCCGCCTGGAGCTGAGGGCTTCCGGTTTGTTACAACAGAGCTCAGGATGAGAGCAGCTCTATCTCTTTCTCCTGTCCTCAATTTTGTTATTCCAGGAGCTATCATCAACCCTCACATCCAATCACAGACTGTAGGAAGGAAAGGAGCGCCATTCAGTTTTAGTATACAGATGAACTTTGCAGGCCAGCTAATGCAAATTCATGGGAACCCACAATAAATAGAAGCCTGCTAGCTGCCCTTGCTCTCACTATGACCTGGGAGGACATATTTACATTTCAAAGTTGAACACAGCTGGCTTAATTCCAATATTTTCTAACATTTTCCCAAGCATCCCTACTTTTCTAAACCCTCTGGTTAACATGTATAAAAGAGAAGCCCAAAGAGGAAGAAATGTTAGGAGTCACTTATAAACATAGACCACCTTTCAGAAGGTACAACAAGATCTTGTTAGTAAATTCAGAGACTTGTGTATGTTCAGACTTGATTTCTGTCTGGGTACATAGACACTAACAGAAGCACACAGGAAAAATGACCCAATTTTTGGATACTTCTCCCCAGTCTGAGAAAGAGGCTAACCAACAACCAAAGACAAGTTATACCAGCCGTGGCTTCTAGAATCAATGACAGTGACAGACACAAAGAAAAACAAGGGCTGAAGATGTAGCTTAGTCAGCAAAGTATCTAGGAGCACACAGGAAGCCCTGTAACTCCAAGTGGAGGAATTAATTAAGCAAGCAAGCAAGCAAGCAAGCAAGCAAGCAAACACCTCCTGGGCATAACTTTCTCTCTCCCTGAATTTAAACCATTAAATGAAACAGCTGCTTAGTCACCAATATTTACAGTATAAAAATATTTTTCTCTTTCAAACTAGTTTGGCTATTCAAAGGCCTGTACCTTTAAATATCAATTTTTATAGCCAACATGTCCTTTTTAAGAAGTGAGGCTGAGAGTCCTGTTGAGATGGAGGGCTGGCATTGCTGACACAGATCTATCTGAGGACTGATGAAACACCAGGCTTCTGCTACGCACCCCTCTCCCCTAGCTGTCTCTAAATCCCTTGCTTTGAGCCGTGGTTTGGAATAAGGCTCGGCAAGCCTCTTTTTGGACTTCCTGGTTTTCCAGGCTGCAGTAATGAAGTCTCTGAAATTTTACCATCCATGTTTGTGTGGAAGACCTCAAGCCCACGGACCCTTTGCTGCCTTCAAGTCACCTCTGCCTAACTACTTGATGACTGACAGGTCCCATTTCTCTCCTCCATCTGTAGCTCAGTCCTCCATGGGCCACAATTTGCTGACCTGACCCTCATCCTCCTGTGAACTGCCCACTGCTTGGCTTTAGGTCCTGCTTTGCCTTTGCTGAGGCCCTCTCTTTCCATGAAAACAATCCAGAAAGCCCCATGGTTGGGAAAATGTTCCCGTGAACAGAGCCAGTGCCTTTCACCAGTGTACTGAAATAGAAGCCAGAGGAAACAAGTCCTGTACTGACCACAGTGCAAACAGAACCCATCTTCACCCATGGGTACCCCTGATTGTGCCCCTTGGCTGCCTCACCTCTCTTCAGATACGATGCTGGCACAATACTGCATCGGAGCCTGAACTGCTCACCAGGTAGAAGAACAATGCAAAGACTGAATGGGATTCTCAGGGTCTTAAGTTTGCATGTAAGAAGCCATCGTAAGAGTTGTTCTTGTTCCTCTTTCCAGGGAGATCACCTTTGCCCCAGTTCCGAGAAGGAGCTAACACAGAAGCAAAGCCAAAGTCCCTGGTAACAGTTACTGTTTTACACGTGAACTGCCACAACCTCTGCCTAGTCTTCCTCTGTTCCCATACCTCACTTATACCTGTGCACAAGCACAGACTCAAGTGTCCTGGCACTCAATCACAGGCAACTCTGGGTAGGGTGGCTCACACCTTCAACCCCAGAAATTGGGAGCAAGAGGCAGGCTGATCTCTGTGAGTTCAAGGCCAGCCTGGTCTATAGAGTGAGTTACAGGACTCTGTCTCAAAATACATATAATGCGCGTGGACGCACGTGTGCACACACACACACACACACAGAGAGAGAGAGAGAGAGAGAGAGAGAGAGAGAGAGAGAGAGAGAGAGAGAGAGAGAGAGAGAGAGAGAGGACAGTGGAGGGCTGAGGTAGAGAATGGAGCAGTCATCCTGGGTCATGCCTATAACTCAACACTCAGGACACTGAGACAACACCAAGGACACTGGTTTACATCGTGAGTTCCTGGCCAGTTAGGGCTATGTAGAGGATACTGTTTCAAAACCAAAGAGAGGGGAAAGAACTTTGTTGGCTTCTTTTGAATCGTAATGATACACAAAGAAAGCCTAGACAGGCTGTGTGGTAGGACCGGCTGTCTTTGGCTCCCTGCTCCCATGCTCTATGTTGGGTAATAACCAGTGACTGTCAGCAGATCTCCCTGCTTCCCTGCCATCACACAACACCCATCACCCATCACACAACACCCATCACACAACACATAGCTGCCAATTGTTAGGAACTGACTGCTTCCACCATCAAGCTAGTGTACACTAATTCCCAGTCGCTGTGCTCTCAGGGCATACAATCTCACACCCACCCATGCTCGCCACTCTTGTCCTCTTGTGTAATTCACTTTCATGGACACAGGTAAAACTGATGGAGACTTGGATGCTTTCCAGTCTCCTGATGCCTCTCTTCTCACCAAGGTCAAAGTCATCTATGACCCTGCTCTGTCTGCTGTGACCATTTGAACGTTGGACTCCTTCATGAGCATGCTACCCATTCCTTCAGTACTCAGGTACCCTGCCTTGACAGCTGGATAGCATCCAGTAGCAGAGATTCCTCTGGGCACTGACGCAACCTCTAGTGATAGTTCATTTGAAGCTAATGCCTGTAAGCTAAAGACATTATATACTTCTGGCTGACAAAGGTAAACTTATCACATGATCAGAAGATCTAGTTTTGAGGGAGAGACACTTAACACTAAGCCAGACACCCTTCCACATAGTTCATATAAAACCAATTCAGTTCTCACAGCAACATCACACAATGGACACCATTACAATTCTTGTGTCACTGGGATGAAAAGCAAGGCACAGAGAAGTGGAGTGGCTTCTCTTGGGTGTCACAGCTAAAACATGGCATAACTGAGATTCAGATCATGTAATATTGCTGAGAGTGTTTATTCCTGACTACTCCTTCATGTTTCTTCTTCCTATGTGTCAAAATGATGCCACAAAGCTAGCCCAAGCTACCTTTGAAAATTTTTTTAAACTCCACATTTGACAATTTATATCTGCAAGCAATATTGTCAGTGACACTTGGCACCTGATGTAGACTTACTACAGATATTTCAACCATGAGTGGTATGTGTGTGTGTGTGTGTGTGTGTGTATGCACACACACATGTGGGAATGTATATGTACATAAGCTTGTGTGTTTGCATGCATGTGTAGGGATGTGTGTACATGTGTATATGGATGCATGTGTTTGAATGTGAGTGTACATGTGTATGTATATGAACATTCATGTGTGTGCACATGTGTGAAAAATGCATTCAAGTGTATATGTGTGTGAATGTGTATTACACACTCATAAGAGGCCTCTATTTTTAAGTATTTTGAATGCAGATGGAGGTAAATACATGAACTGACATATATAATAACATTGCCTATAATCAAATATATAATGTACACAAAAAACATACCAAAAGTAAATACAGGAACACTAGGAAGCCTGAGTATAATTCATTAGATAAGTATCATGAAATCAATAATATTATATTATAGTTTTCCAAGATGTAATTACTGAAGGAAACTGGATAAATGGGATCTTATGTAACTTCTCAAAGCTGTATTTAAATCTATGGTTTTTATCCACAAGACTTGTTTTGTTTTGTTTTGTTTTGTTTTGTTTTGTTTTAAAAAGAATCTACTAGTCATGTATGTGTGGGATCTGCTACCGGAATCTCACTTTTCTCTGTTCATCTACAGGTATATCTTTCTACAGCCCTACACTCTATTGGTTACTAGTTTTAAAGTAACTGTTCTGATTTTCATTGTTTTGGTTTTTCAAGACAAAGTTTCTCTGGGTGGCCCTGGCTATCCTAAAACTCACTCTGTAGATCAGGCTAGCCTCCAACTCAGAGAGTGCTAGGATTAAAGCAAACACCACCACTACCAGCACCACCACCACTGCCACCACCATTGCCACGGCTTCTCAGACCCACCCTTGAGTCAGTCAGTATGAGTTCTCTGTTTTCCTTCCTAAGAATCGTGAATGCTTTGGGTTCTTGCGTTGTCTCTTTGGCTCTCCACTCTTCTCACTTTGTATCGAGAGTGGTAATCAGCTTGCAAGTTTCTCGAAACTTCTAACTTCTTACAAAATAAAAAACAACCCTACCAAGTTACTGACTGGGATTTTGCTCTGTGTGTGTAATAAGTCAACTCAAATGTCACAATATGGAATTTTTCGGTCCAATTATTTGTTGCTATTAAACTCAGAGCAACTAATTTGCATAGATTGAGCTTCAGTCTTGCTGAAGTCATGGATTTGCTCAGCAACCTATTGTAGATTCCTGTGTATTTAGACTATGGATCGTATCATGGAGAAAAAGCAGCTACTACTGTTGTTTTTGTGAAGGTGAGCTTAGATTAGATGCTTTTCACACAGGAGCAGAGATGCCAACAGGATGAGTCAAGGGAGACGGGCTTCCTGTGTTCTCTTGGCAGGGACAGTTTGGCTTTCCCAAGAGACATAAACTCACCCTCTACATGTGTGTCAAAGTTCTCCCACTGAGACAGAGTGGGAGTGGTCCATGCTTGGGAAAGTCACTAGTGTCAAAGGGGCTGATGGAAAAGAACACCTGAAAATTTTAATTGCACTCAAGGTTTGTTTTTGTAGCCTTCCATACATCAAAAGGAGTTTTTTATATTTAGCATTCTTTCTCTCATTTCCCTCTCCCTCTCCTTTCCCCTCTTCCTCATCCCCTCTTGATAATGAACCTGTAAAAAACAATTATTATTATTATTATTATTATTATTATTGGAAATACAAATTTTTATAGATGGAAGGTGGACAGGAATATTATAATGCAAGCCCTAAGGATTGGTTTGTTTCAGACTTGCTGCTTGCACAGGTAGAGTTGATACCTTTTGCAACAGTAATACATTTAAGAGTTGTTTTCTTAAAACAGCTACAGACCAAATGCCTGTGGGTTATTCTAATCATAAATTAAAGAGACTGGGCCCATAGCTACAATTAAAACAATTGAAATGCTAACTAAGCCGGGTGTGGTGGTACACACCTTTAATCCCAGCACTCTGAGTTCTGAGTTCAAGGTTAGCCTGGTCTACAACAGACAGGGCTACACAGAGAAATCCTGTCTCAAAAAAAAAAAAAAAAACAAAAAGGAAGAAAAAAAGGAAAAGAAAAAGAAATGCTAACTAAATTCCCCAGCTGAGAGTCTGGGATCAGGAAATAAAATGATGTTTCTATTAGATAGTGAGATTTCCTCTAAAATCTTGGTCTTGTGTTCTTGAAATTATATCCTGTTTTCTTAAAAGCTTTCCTACTGATTTCAGCTCCCAGGACTCAAACGTTTGTCTAACCATCAGGAGTTTGAAAGTTAGAGCTGACATGGGAACTCCTCTCACTGGTGTCTGGGTATCTTCTCAGAAGGTTGGGGTTGCAGAGGCCCAGTTATCATCCTGCAGGGCCCTGTGACTATCACAACAAAGAACACAGAGGACTTTCTCCGCTTCAGAGTCTGATGAAATTGCAGACTGGCTTGTTATTACTATTCAACCAGCCAGAATCAAAACAGCTTGGCTTACTGCACATGAGGAGAATCAAGCTTTCAGGCTCATCCACAGTCAAGAAAATACAAACAGAAACAAAAGCAAAGCCCTTGCTTGTCACAGACAGATCAGGAGAATGGGAGAGATTAGTAAATGCTCAGTAAAAGCTCCGCTGGAGGCTGCGGAGGTGGCTCAGGGGATAAAGAGGATGTTCCAAAAGACTGAGGAAGTGAATTCAAATCCCCATAACACATGTAAAGCTGGGTGCAGTCACATATGTGTCTGTCACCCCCATAATAGGAGGCAGGGGCATTCACATCCCCAGAAGCTCTCAAGCCAGATAGGCTGGCTTATACAGTGACAAAGAACAAAAGATTCTGCCTCTGACAAGTTGGAAGACAGGAACCAGCTGCACTTATACATGGGAATGTGCACATACACATATATAGCACACGTAGACACACACACACAGAGACAAATAAAAGGCAACCTAGCTAACAACATGCAAACTCACTGCACACTAGAATATGAAGACAGAATAGCCTCAGAAGCTGCAGGACTAAAGAACCTAGTTACCCCTTTTCAGAAGCCTGCTATAATGGGGACATAAACCCCTGAAGTTCCCTAAGACTTTTGCTTCAAAACGAAAATTGGAGAAACACACTCTGGTCATCAATAGAAGAATGAAGGAAAGAGTTCCATACGCCTTTGCACTGGAAACCATGGGAAGACTAAATGAATGGGTGGCCTGCCTTGGCTACTTTACAATTGAAATTGCTTCCTTTCATGCCTTGAGGTTGCCCATTGCCCAGTTAAATAAACAATACGAAAGTGATGTATTTTATTTTATTTTTGTTGAACCAACCAAAGGACACTCGTCAAAGGGCACACAGGAATCTTGCAACTCAGAGACCCTCTCTGTGCCCACCGTGACCCTTCGGGGCCACTACCTCCCAGTGGGATTTAACAGCACTGCTGAATACTGTGTGACACATTCCCAGGAAGACTCTGTCTGACAAGGCTCTCATTCAAAAATCTAGATCTATGCAGTAGATTAACTCAGAATTCTCCGCATCACGGTATTTCCGTTCCATGTCAAGTGGATTCAAAATAATGGTATTTTAAAGGATGGGATTCTCTGGTTCCCTGACAATATGACACTACTTACATAAACTTTAGGGGAATGTATCTGTTATGTAAAACAAGAAATGTGAACCACAGAGACCTGGCATTCCCTTGTGGTGAACAACCTGTCTAGCCTGTCATCCTTAATTTGCAAGGACAAAGGGATTATACCTCATCCCTGCTCTCTAGAAGTTCCCAAGTCATCACCTCACACTAGGTAGGTGTCTTAGTCAGGGTTTCTATTCCTGCACAAACATCATGACCAAGAAGCAAGTTGAGGAGGAAAGGGTTTATTCGGCTTACACTTCCATGTTGTTGTTCATCACAAAGGAAGTCAGGACTGGAACTCAGACAGGTCAGGGAGCAGGAGCTGATACAGAGGCCATGGAGGGATGTTCTTTACTGGCTTGCCTCCTCTGGCTTGCTCAGCCTACTCTCTTATAGAACCCAAGACTACCAGCCCAGGGATGGTCCCACCCACAAGGGGCCTTTCCCCCTTGATCACTAATTGAGAAAATGCCTTACAGTTGGATCTCATGGAGGCATTTCCTCAACTGAAGCTCCTTTCTCTGTGATAACTCCAGCTGTGTCAAGTTGACACAAAAATAGCCAGTACAATTGACCCCTTGTCAACTTGACACACAAACACATCACTAGTAAGCCTCAACCCTTACATTCTTATTCATCCCCAAGATCTAAATAACTCTAAAAGTCCCACAGTCTTTACATATTCTTAAATTTTCAATCTCTTTAAAATATCCATCTCTTTTTAAAATCCAAAGTCTCTTTACAATTAAAAGTCTCTTAACTGTGGGCTCCACTAAAACAGTGTCTTCCTTCAAGAGGGAAAATATCAGGGCACAGTCACAATCAAAGCAAAAATCAATCTCCAACTGTCCAACGTCTGGGATCCAACTCACGATCTTCTGGGCTCCTCCAAGGGCTTGGGTCACTTCTCCAGCCATGCCCTTTGTAGCACACACGTCGTCCTCTGGGCTCCAGATGCCTGTACTCCACTGCTGCTGCTGCTCTTGGTGGTCATCTCGTGGTACTGGCATCTCCAAAACACTGCGTGACCCCTTCAGTCCTGGGCCTTCAATTACAACTGGGGCTGCACCTTCACCAATGGCCTTCCATGGCCTCTCACAGTGCCGAGCCTGAGCTGCTGTGTGACCCCTTCATGCCTTCAAAACCAGTACCACCTGGGTGACCCTTACACATTACCAAGTCCCACTGCAGAAGGAGTACAACCTTGCCTATCTCTGGAACACAGCCTCCTTGTGCTTTCAGAAAACACTTCCCAGAAGATGTCACCTCAACGATGCTGGTCTCTTCTTAATCACCGCTAATTTCTTAGCTCCAGCTAACCAGCATCAATAGTCCCAGTAATGCAAGGTTTTTGCTTTAGTAGTTCTGGTATCTTGTTAATCACAGCTGATTCTTCAGCCCCAGCTAACCAGAACTACAAAATCTTCACAATAAAAACAGCAATGGCCCTGAAGAGAGTCTTTAATTTTCCCTCTGAAATTTCACAAACCAGGCCTCCATCTTCTGCACTGTTCTCAGCATTATCTTCCAAGCTCCTACACATCTGACAGAGCTCTTAACAACAAATGGATCTTCAAGCCCAAAGTTCCAAAGTCCTTCCACAGTCCTCCCCAAAACATGGTCAGGTTGTCACAGGAATACCCCACTCTGCTGGTACCAATTTGTCTTAGTCAGGGTTTCTATTCCTGCACAAACATCATGACCAAGAAGCAAGTTGAGGAGGAAAGGGTTTATTCGGCTTACACTTCCATGTTGTTGTTCATCACAAAGGAAGTCAGGACTGGAACTCAGACAGGTCAGGGAGCAGGAGCTGATACAGAGGCCATGGAGGGATGTTCTTTACTGGCTTGCCTCCTCTGGCTTGCTCAGCCTACTCTCTTATAGAACCCAAGACTACCAGCCCAGGGATGGTCCCACCCACAAGGGGCCTTTCCCCCTTGATCACTAATTGAGAAAATGCCTTACAGTTGGATCTCATGGAGGCATTTCCTCAACTGAAGCTCCTTTCTCTGTGATAACTCCAGCTGTGTCAAGTTGACACAAAAATAGCCAGTACAGTAGGGCAGGTACCTCCCAGTTAACACCAGATGCTTAAATTTCATCACTGGAAGCCACACAGGCCATCAGTTATCACTCACCCACATGCCAAAGCACAAGAAATCCCTGGTGGAAAATCTTAACTGATTCCTTTAGTCCTCTAAGTCTCCAGAAAGAATATGTTTTATCCCCCCACCCCCGCTTCTCTCTCTCACGCCCCTCCCTCCCTCCCTCCCTCCCTCCCTCCCCCAACTCCCCCAGACAGGATTTCTATGTGTAGTCCTGGCTGTCCTGGAGTTCACTTTGTAGACCAGGCTGGCCTTGAACTCAGAGATCTACCTGCCTCTGCCTCCTGAGTGCTAGGATTAAAGAGTGTGCACTACCTCCTAGCAAGAATAAGGTTTTATTAGCTGAGATAGAGGGTAACATGAAGTTCTACCTGAATTGTAGAACATGTTAGATTCAACTTCTTAGCCAGAGAAAAATGAATACAATGGTCTATTCATTCAACAATCACAATATCTTAGCTGCAGAGAGGGACAGAGGAAAATATATTCAAATAGCTTATGACAGATGTTTCCAGGGCTGTGTTGGGCACATATCAGACCTTCTTCAACAGCACTGGGCAAGCTGTTCAAATGTTGGTTGCTTTTCTTGTTACTACCACCAAATACCGGTGAAGAAACAACTTTAGAGGAGCAGGACTCATTTTAGCTCATGATTGGGCAAGATGCAATCCATCAAGGTAGGTAGACTGGTGAGGTTTATCATGGTGGAGGTATCAGGAGCTGTTAGCTAGGACTCCTCACAATCTTGGTAAAACTCAAAGCTGAGACATCTAGCCAGAACCTAGATGAAGAGTACAATGCCATACAAAGCTCACCACCACAGTGACCCACTTCTTCCAGGTAGGCCTTGATTCTTCAAGCTTCCACAATCTCTCCAAACAGTGCCATTGTCTGGGAACCCAGTACTCAAACACTCACATGTATGGGGAGGGGCATTTCATATTCAAACCATAAGACTGATCGACTTCGGTATCTCGCATTTGAAAAACAGATCACCCTGCTTTCCACTGAAGTTAGTTATAGACTAATCAACTGCAGTGTGGGACAGGTCACAAAAGCGAAATGTTATCTGGAAATACTAAATAGTTGCTGAGTTTCTTCTTAATGCCATGGTTTCTTTTGGTATCTTATATCATATTACACACATCGAGCAGAGAATGTCACCAACAAGTCTCTAATTCTTCTTTCTTAAATTACATACATAAAAGCTAACATCAGAGATTAAAAACAGTTGCAAGGGGCTCATAAATCACCAGAGTTGATTCAGGAAAAGAGGTCATTATTTCCAAGGCATATTAATTTCCTAATAAAAAACGCTGTTATTTCTACTAGTTATGTCCCAGAGGTGATATATCTGTTTTGTCACGATCCTTAGGAAGCAGGCAGAGACAGATGCTTGTACAGGCAGCTTCTTGGAATTAGAAGTTGTGATTTCTAAACTCCCCAAAAGTCCCTCCTAAGAATCATCACAGCATACATATAAAAGAGACTGTCCAAACATGCATCCATAGATATCTGCAAGGTGGGAGGAAGCATGACTTTTAGAGACTTGAGTTTTCAGAAACAACCTTAGCCCATAAAGACAAACTTCTATAAGCTTCAAAGTCCCTTCTAGTTAGGCTTATTATATGCTTTTAAAAAAATGCTTCTAAAAAAATAATACTCAAGGGACAGTGAGATGTCTTAGTGCATGGAAGCCCTCTGCAAGACTTGAGTCTCACTCCTGGAAGCCATGCTAAGAGGAAAGAACAACTCCCAGAAGTTGTCTGACCTTCATACTCATGCCACGGCGTTTGAGCACACACAGAGAAAAACACACCACAACAACTAATTGATTCATTGGCTAATTAATTAATATTAGAGAGTCATGAATCTGCGCTACTGCTAACCTCGTCAAACACTGGCTTTTTGTCTTCTCCCAAAGCTAAACAGAGGCCATGAACGTGCAGGAGAGCTTGTGCCTTATCTAACAGCCGCCATGAGCCCAGCGTGGAAGGGAAAGGAACTGAGACAAATGCTCCCATTTACAATCCAGATAACCACAGAGAAAAGGTCCTGCTTTGTGCAAGGAAATTCGTGAAAGGAGCAGAGAGATTGGAAATAAGTATGCTGTCTAGAATTAAGACAGAGCGCTGGAAACAGACTTTTTTTCCTCCAAACTCCAAGCAATGTTAGTAGAAAAGAAGCCTTGGGCCAAAAGGAAACTAGGGGAGAGGGACCCAGAGTCTAGAAGTCAAAGTCAAGCTCAAAGTTAGGTAGGCAGGACATCCTCTCAATCATGATAGGGAACAAGAGGTAGAATCAGTGAAGGGGGTCCATGCCATAGCCATCAGTGGGTGTGGAAAGTGAGAAGAGCAGTCAGAATGGTTAGGAGAAGACAGCGTGACAGGGTGGAGTGGACAGGAGCCTGAACAGGCCTACTGCACTGGGACCACTCCCCACCCCTGCAGAAGGAGTACTGGGGAGCAGCCAGCTTTGATTTAAAGCAGGAGACAGAGATGGCACTATGACCCCGAGGATGTATTTGCTGTAGGATAAAGTTTTGCCCTTGCTAATTCTTCAGCTTCTACTCCTGACCTCAAATGTACGCTTTCAGCTTTTCCTTCCAAGACACTGTCATCTATGCATTAAAGGGGCAGTGTCTATTAGTCTACTCATCCAGCAAAGTATTGCTTGCCGTGGGGAGTGCTCAGGCTACTGCGAACCCAAAGTAGACAACCTCAGCTCCACCCTGGGATATGTGGTTCCTGCACAGATATGCAAGTCTCAAAAGTCCTCTAATATCACCACCACACAAAATAAACAAGTGCCAGTGGTGTGTGTGTGTGTGTGTGTGTGTAAATGTTGATAAGTAATGTATCAACTTCCTAGGGAAAATTTATTACTGAAAAATTAAATATTAAAACCTAAATTGGCATCAAGCCTCATGCATGTCCAGGAATCTCCCAAGTCTGTGGCTAAAGAAAATGGGGAAGATGATAGAGTATCAAGAAATCTAAAGAGACATCTAGTCTGCCACTTGGGGGAGAAAAAAAAGACAAAAATAGAAAAAAAGAAAAAAGAAAGAAAGAAATTACACTGTGCCACAAAGGCCATGAAAGGTCATCAACCCAATCCACACATTCAAATAAAGCTTCTGCCCCGCCTCCTACCCAGCATGCCCTGCTGGGCCGGAAGCTCAGACTCTTACCCAGCATTCCCTGATGAGCTGGTGTGCTCCGCATAAATGCTCTCATACTTGAAGCCTTTCTCTGTTTTCACTGCGTCCCCCTAATCCCAATGTCTCATTGCCAAACACAAGCGGAAGGTGCTAGTCATACGAGCTCTTTGAAGCTGCATCTCTGCCCAAGTTAAAACAGTGATGATTCAAATCCTCTTTTTGTTACTGAAAACGACTGTTTCCTACCTCTCCTGTCTGTGCTGTGTGCTTCTGGGAAGCTTTTGATCACGGGACTCACAGTTTGTAGACACAGGGCCAGTACAGAAGCTCTCCATTATATAAGAGAAGTTGTCTAGGGTCTTATCGCCTTGTTTGTTTTTTCTGGCAAGCATCCCTGGAGGACCCATCTGGAGGGGACACATGCATAGTTTTTACGTTCAGAGCAAAAAAACTACTCTGCTCAATTTTATGTGCTCCTTCAGCTGTTTTTCAACCTTGAAGAGTAGACTCAAGGAAAGAGAGAGAGAGGGAAAAAAAAGACCCCAATGTTGTTCCTTGTCTTTCTAGGACCACAGGGAAGACTTGAGAAGTCCCCCATCGGGAAAGGGAAACCAAGTCCAAACAGCTGCGTGGTTAGCAGGGGAGTCTGGTCATGTCCTTCACAGGGATTTACGAGGCTTTCTGCTGACATGAAGTATGTTCTTTACTGAATTCCTCAAGTGAAGCAAAACCACACGTATCTAGTTCTGAAGCAACATACTGAGTCACTAGTTTACATAGCAAAACGTGAAATAGTCATTTGCAGTCCTGAGGCATACCTGTGAAGTGGATTGAACCGTAACAGCCATCTGGGAAAAGACGAAAAGGAAAAAAAAAATTAATGAAAAAGAAAACTTGTATTTAATTTTTCCATCTAAAGATCTGCTTAGAAACTCTCCTAACCATCCCCTGCTAGTGGAAATGAACCCCTGTAACTTTTCCAGAAGGGACACAGTGCAGTGCCATCTCCCTCAGGTCTCTAACCACTCTAAAACTGCTGGCTATGGCACAGTATTCCTGCCTTTCTTGTGGTACCTGGATGCGAAGGTCATCTGGGCCTGGTCTCTTTCTGTAACCATGACATGGAATTAGTCACTAAACTCCCAGCTACTGCCTCTCTAGTCCTCTAAGCCTTGGGTCTAACCTCCCTCCTTTTCTCATTGCTCTGACTGGAGTTCCAGCTTTTCCTACCACTGGTAAGATGGATGCACCCTTTCGAGCTGGTTTTGGGATGCCAACGCTTTCCATGAACACCACAGCCAGATGGATTCCCTTATAATACCACTCAACATCACACCTTAGTCAGGGTTTACTCCTTATTCCAGGACCAAGAAGCAAGTTGGGAAGGGAAGGGTTTATTCAACTTCCACACTGCTGTTCATCACCAAAGGAAGTCAGGACTGGAACACAAGCAGGTCAAGAAGCAGGAGCTGATGCAGAGGCCATGGAGAGATGTTCTTTACTGGCTTGCTTCCCTTGGCTTGCTCAGCTTGCTTTCTTATAGAACCCAAGACTACCAGCCCAGAGATGGCACCACCCGCAAGGGACCCTCCCACCTTGATCACTAATTGAGAGAATGCCTTGCAGCTGGATCTCATGGAGGCATTTCCCCAACTGAAGCTCCTTTCCCTGTGATGACTCCAGCTGTGTCAAGTTGACACAAAACCAGCCAGTACAACACCTTTAAAATCTTAAAGGTCTCTGGAGTGTGCCCCCCACCCCCCAACCTACCCCTTTTCTAGGTTTCTCCTTCCTGGAATCTACCCTAGAAATAAAAGCATCATTAGCTACTCCTCAAACCTACCTTATCTTTTCCTACCTATAAGCTATTTCCCCACAGCCCATTTCCCCATCTATGAAAATTTTGCCATCTATGAAGGACTATTCACTTTTTGTTGCTGTGACCAAAAATACCAAAACTACCAAAAAAAAAAAAAAGTGTGTGTGTGTGGGGGGGTATCTTAGTTAGGGTTTTACTGCTGTGAACAGACACTATGACCAAGGCAACTTTTCTAAGGACAACATTTATTTGGGACTGGCTTACAGGTAAAGTGGCTCAGTTCATTTTCATTGAGGTGGGAGCATAGCCGCATCCAGGCAGCCATGGTGCAGGAGGAGCTGAGAATTCTACATCTTCATTGAAGGCTGCTAGGAGAAGATTGACTCCCTCATGGTTAGGAAGACAATCTCATTGTTCACCCTCACAGTGACACACTTCCTCCAGCAAGGCCACACCTACTCCAACAAAGCCACACCTCCTACTACTACCATTCCCTGGACTAAGTATATTCAAATCATCACAAGCGAGAGAAGATTCACCTTGGCTCATGATTTAAAAGGTCTCAGTCCATAGCTCCCTAACTCTGTGTCTGGTGCAGTGGAACAGCACAGAATGTGGTGGAGCTAAAAGATATGGTAGAACTGGGATAAGATGCTCTCATCTAAGGTCTGGGTACCACAGACCACACAGCCTGTTCTCATCCACCAGCTCCACTTCCTACCTTTCAGTATATCCGAATGAAGCTACCCAAGTTATGAATCCATCCATGGAGTCAGCCATTAATGAGGCTAGTGCTCTCAGAATCAAGTCACCTACCAGGAGCACTGAGCCTAGCCTTCAGTACATAAGCCTTGGGGAGGATGGGATGGGGAAAACTTCAGTTACACGAGGCTTGGTGGGAGGGGCAGGGAGAAGCTACAATGTATGAGGCATATTTGATGGGGGGAGGGGATCTTTTTTTTTAAAGTCTGTAATTTTTTTTTAATTTTTAATATTTTTATTACATATTTTCCTCAATTACATTTCCAATGCTATCCCAAAAGTCCCCCATAGCGCCCCCCACTTCCCTACCCACCCATTCCCATTCTTTTGGCCCTGGCATTTCCCTATATTGGGGCATATAAAGTTTGCAAGTCCAATGGGCCTCTCTTTCCAGTGATGGCCGACTAGGCCATCTTTCGATACATATGCAGCTAGAGACAAGAGCTCCGGGGTTCTGGTTAGTACATCATGTTGTTCCAACTATAGGGTTGCAGATCCCTTTAGCTCCTTGGGTACTTTCTCTAGCTTCTCCATTGGGAGCACTGTGATACATCCAATAGCTGACTGTGAGCATCCACTCCTGTGTTTGCTAGGCCCCGGCATCGTCTCACAAGAGACAGCTATATTTGGGTCCTTTCAGCAAAATCTTGCTAGTGTATGCAATGGTGTCAGCGTTTAGAAGCTGATTATGGGATGGATCCCTGGATACGGCAGTCTCTAAATGGTCCATCCTTTCATCACAGCTACGAACTTTGTCTCTGTAACTCCTTCCCTGGGTGTTTTGTTCCCAATTCTAAGAAGGGGCACAGTGTCCACACTTTGGTCTTCATTCTTCTTGAGTTTCATGCGTTTAGCAAATTGTATCTTATATCTTGGGTATCCTAAGTTTTGGGCTAATATCCACTTATCAGTGAATACATATTGTGTGAGTTCTTTTGTGATTGTGTTACCTCACTCAAGATGATGCCCTCCAGGTCCATCCATTTGGCTAGGAATTTCATAAATTCATTCTTTTTAATAGCTGAGTAGTACTCCATTGTGTAAATGTACCATAATTTCTGTATCCATTCCTCTGTTGAGGGACATCTGGGTTCTTTCCAGCTTCTGGCTATTATAAATAGGGCTGCTATGAACATAGTGGAGCATGTGTCCTTTTTACCGGTTGGGACATCTTCTGGATATATGCCCAGGAGAGGTAATGCTGGATCCTCCGGTAGTACTATGTCCAATTTTCTGAGGAACCGCCAGACTGATTTCCAGAGTGGTTGTACAAGCTTGCAATCCCACCAACAATGGAGGAGTGTTCCTCTTTCTCCACATCCTCGCCAGCATCTGCTGTCACCTGAATTTTTGATCTTAGCCATTCTCCAGTCAGAATGGCTAAGATCAAAAATTCAGGTGACGGGAGGGGATCTTTTAACACACTAGCCTTAGGAGTGGAAGCACTTCGTATCTAAAAACCACAGCAACTGTCTCTGTGTGAAAGTTTCCACAAAAAGTAAATCTAGAATATCCTCTTTCCTCTTCAAACATCCACTAGGTACTGTTCATCTTCTAGCTATGATGATTCAAAAGTAATTCCTGGTATTAGGGTTTGCACTCATGTCCTACAGCTGGGAATGCAACATGGGTGTGCAGGCAGAACTCAGTTGTCATTCCTCTAAAAAGATCTCCTTGGTTTTGCGACTTGTTTTGTTGAAATAGAGTCTTTTGCTAAGACCCGGTTTTCAGCAATTAAGCTAGACTTGGTGGCCAGCAAACTGGAGAGGTCCATTCCTCTCTGCCTCCCCAGCCCTGGAATTGCAACACACCCCACTCTGCTGGGGGCTGGGATTGCAGTCCTCATCCTTACACGGCCAAGTTCTCTGTAACTGCCCTATCTCAGCCCTGTGTCTGAATCCCGTCTTACTCATACATTCAATGCGTTACACATGGAGCACTTACCAGAGTTAAGGCACTCTGCTCAAGGCTGAAGATGTGGGGAAGATGCAATGGCATGGAGCACTTGTCTCACAGGGAGACTAGTGAATTCTTTATTGGGAAAATAGTTGTAGAAATCATTCTATGATGAATAATAGTGGCGGTTAATCCGGGATTTTCAGGCTACATCATCAGGGCCCTCAGCCTAGATAATATTCAGGGTGAGATAGAAAAATTTGCAGGTACTACCCGAAGAAACTTCAGATGAAGGACTGGAGGTGTGGCTGAGCACTTGCCTAGGATGTGTCAAGTTAGGAGTTCTGTCCCCAGCACTAGCAAAAAGAAAGGAGAAAGAACTGAAGGAAGAAAACAACAACAACAAAAGTTTAAGGGGCTGGACAGATGGCTCAGCAGTTAAGAGCACTGACTGCTCTTCCAGAGGTCCTGAGTTCAATTCCCAGTAACCATGTGGTGGCTCTTCTGGGTGTCTGAAGACAGTGTACTCATTAAAATAAATAAATACATACATCTTTTTTTTTTAAAGTTTAAAAAGGCTGAATATAATTATGTGCAAGGCTAAGAAAATTACGTGTAAAAGAGACTTTAAAACCAAAGGAACCTTACTTAAGGAGCCCAGCGAGATCTGACCATAGAAAGGAACAGAAGGGGAAAGTTACTAAGAATATAACTACAGAGAAAAGGGGACCAGGTATCACAAGGGCTTGGAACATTTATTCCAAGTACACTGAGAGCCGTTCAAATGTTATATGTGAAGGTTTGATGTACTTGGAAATGCCCCTTTAAAACTCATCCCGAAGACAGCGAAAGAACAGACAGAGAAGATGTAGAAAGGCCAGGAGAAAAAGAGCCAATACTTAGATCAATGGACTGCCTATGGTGGTGGTGGTGGTGGTGGGTGTTGACAACTGTTGGTGTTAATCATTTAACATGAAGTTTTACAGTAAATATCTAATAAAACAGGAGACTTATCAGTAATAGTAATTGAGGTAAGGCGCTCCTCTAGGAACACGGATGAAGGAGGCAAGGGGACAGTGTCTTATCTGCGTGTACAAATGCTGCTGCTGCTTGCTAGGATAGAAAAGATGGAGGAGAAGCAAGTCTATATAAAGACCCAGGGCTTCTGTTTAAGACAGGCCAGGTTCACGTGAAGCCTCTGAGTTCAATCTGAAATTCAAAGCAAGCTCAAGGATAGACCTTTCTGCTTGGAAGTGATCAGTTAGAAGCCATAGGAGATGAAGGAGTAGAAGAATAGTGGAAACTTTGCAGATACTGTTGCTAAGGTTCCATGGTGCAGAGCACTTACTGCTCATGCAGAAGACGAGCTTTGCAACCACCTGGCAGCTCAGGACTGACCATAACTCCAGCTCCAGGAGCTCAGGCACCCTCTTTTGTCCTCTTGGGATACCAGTCACACGTACGGTGTTCATACATACAAGCAGGAGAAACATTCATTCACATAAAATCTTTTTTTTTAAAGAAAGGTTCATCTCAGTGGATAATGCTAAGCTTGATGGCCTGAGTTCCATCCCTTAGACTCATGTGGGACTGACCATTGTACATGCATGGCATGGCATACACACTATACCACACACACACACACACACACACACACGAAATAAATAATTTCTTGTTTTAAAAAAATTCACCTATGAATTTTTCTCTTCCAAAATACAAACCAGTAGCTCAATAAATTTTTAGAGTTTGGATATATGTGCCTTAAAAAAAAAAAAAAAGTACATTCTACCAGGTGCTCCAATGTATATCCATGATTAAAATAACCCAAGAAAAAAAACTTGAGCAAAGAACTCAAAGGTAGATCACAGAGGAAGAATGAATACAGATTTTTAAAAGCTGCCATAAGCAAGGGAGAAGGGAGCTGTCAGGAAGCAGCTGCTCACACCCAGTGACTCAGGGGCCCACTAACATGCCCTGAACTAAAGACAGAATTCACTCCATGGTGATCTCAAGCAAGAGCAGGTTCTGTGGAGTTACGGTCCAAACACAGGGAGAAGACAGGCTGGAGAAGGTAGAGAATTTAAGCAGGGCTGGAAGGAGACTAGGTTAAGAGGGCTTATGGTCTCCAGGGCACCAGCCTCTTGTCACCCACATACCTCACTCGTAGTAAATAGGATCTTAAACACTAAAAAGTGCTTCTTTCACAATTCCAAAATAATCTTCAAAACACAGAGACAGCACCTTGATTTGACTACCTTCATTAATCCCCCAAACTGCAAGTATGCCCTTGCAGTATGCCACCTGCTCATCCCTGTGTATACAGAGAGGACATGGTATCTTTGTCGCCTGTTTATTAAATGGCTATGACCAACATAGGCCCTAGGAACACAGCAGGTTCTTTTTTTTTTTTTTTTTTTTTTTTTTTTTGGTTTTTTCGAGACAGGGTTTCTCTGTGTAGCCTTGGCTGTCCTGGAACTCACTTTGTAGACCAGGCTGGCCTCGAACTCAGAAATCCGCCTGCCTCTGCCTCCCGAGTGCTGGGATTAAAGGCGTGCGCCACCACGCCCGGCTAGCAGGTTCTTGATAGAAATGGATTATCTCAAGGGTCTACAAGGTAGAGCCTAAGTCTATGGGTCATTTATTTTAACAGAAAGTTAATCGAGATGTGTGGATATAATTGTCCAAGGATGTTTTGAGCTTCCTCGTGGTTCCCGTCTAGAGATGTGGGTGTGTCTTCTACTGAAGCCACAGACAGGATAATACACCCAAACCAGGGAGCTACTTAAGGACTTAACAGCCTAGCCAGTCTGCAGGGCAGTTCCCAACACCTCTCTGTAGAATCAGAGGCTTCAGAGACCCAGCTTGTCTTCGGCTGGGAGAAAGCCTTTCTTTCACCTGGAAGCCCCGGAAGTGGATAGACAGTGCTCCTAGAGACTTCCTGAAACCACGGGATCACATTAGCTTGGAGACCAAAGAGTTTTTCCTCCATAATTCAGAGAGGTCTGAAGAGAGGGAAAGGACTTTAGGTACGATACTCTTACAGGGGAGGGGGCCCTCCACACCTGACTGGGGTCACCTGGCCACTAGGGGGCTTTAGCGACACACTGAAAGACAAAAGAACCAGGTGGCATGCTCTTAGAGCATAATTTCACCTAAAGGAATCCGCCCAGATTCTGAAATCTCACCCGCTAAAGACGGCAGTCTAGCTTCATCTTGGAAGTTAGCATTGAGCTGTACAGCAGCGTTACCATAAAGAATTATGACGAGCAACATCAACAAGGGACTACCAGAGGAAAATCACCGGCCCTGAGGAGCAAATCCGGAGGATGTGAGAGGTAACCAAGAGCCGTATCCATTCCTACTTTTCAAAAGGACAAACGCGGGCAAAGTACAGAGATTTAGAAAGAAACTGAGTGAAAGATGCATAGGTCATCTCTGGGGAATTCACTACTCCCGGGCATAGCCCGATTCCAGAGGCATTTGGAGCTAAGACTCTTGCTTTATAAATGAAATCCAGGCAAATCTAAGTGCTTACTTTAAAAACATCCTCTCCTAGATGTTCAAAAGAGAACAAACTTCAGCTCTGCCATAAAATGTGCCTGGAAACTATTAATGTATCAATGGTCTTAAATGGAAACATTTCCTATAAATACATAAGGTCCATCCCAGTTAACTAAAAGTAACTTTCCCCTCCTCAAAGGGTTTCATACTTTATAACTATCAAGTAGCTAACCAGACCTTTAGTCAACCCTTCAACCCCCAATATGCCTTTAGGATCCAAAACCTACACATCTTTGTCTAAAACTTTCTGATATTGTTAAATAAAAAGTATTGGGCAAACTTTGTTATTCACTCCAAGTCTTCAAACATTCTTTAACTTAAGGGCAGTTCCCTTTCTTCTCGGTTTTTAAATTCTTTGCACTGTGAGCTTTTCTTTTAGTGAGTCATATACATTTATAGAAATACATGGAACGAAGCAGCAGTTCTTCAGCTTTTGAGGCTAAGTGTGATGAAGCTGTGTTTCTATTCCAAATATTTGCACCTAATTAGTGCTGCGGAGGTGCTCAGCTGCTATGGACCTTGCCTTGCTCAATCCAGCCCACTCGATGGGTGGCCTTAGGACATTTCTTCAGGGCTAATTTTAGGTTTCTACCCTTGATTATCATCTACAGGCATAACATTATGAAGCTGTACTTGCTACACACACATACTTACACACATAACCATATGAGTATACACACACCATATTGATAATTTGAGTAGCTTAATAAAATGCTTTCAAGGTTGTTCATATAAAATATACATAAGTAACTTCAAAATATTACTAAGTCAAGATAAGAATGTCAATGGAGATTGTAGATGAAATTTGTTTCTGTTTTTGTTAGGAGGATTGTTTCTTTGGTTTGGTTTGGTTTGGTTTGAGGCTCATCTCAGTATGTATTCCTGGTTGGCTGTTAGGTATGTAGACCAGGCTGGTCTTGAATTTTCAGAGATCTACCTACCTCTGCCTTTCAGGTGCTGGGAGCAAAGGCCTGTGTCATACCTGGCTGTGAGGTAGGTCTGCTTGCTATATAGTTTGCTAGGGCTTTGATAACAAAATACCACAAAGTTGTTAAACAACAGTACTTTACTTTCTCACAATCCTACAAGGCCAAAGTCTAAGATCAACATGTCAATGGGGCTGGTTTTCTGAGGCTTCTCTCCTTGCATGGATGGTCTTCTCCTCCATCCCCCCCATGTATGGGTCTGTGTTCAAATTTTCTGTTATAAAAATATCAGTCATTTGTATTTGCCAATTATAGGACATTGTTTTATCTCAATTAATTAACTGATTTGGAAGGAAGCTAGGGATTGAACCCAGGTCCTCATATATAGCAGGCTAGTACGATATCAATGACCTGTGGGCACAGGCTCAAGACATTATTTTAATTAATTTATTTAAAGACACTGTCTAAAGAGAGCCTTATTTGAAGTATTGGGGGTTAGTAGCTACATGTATGAATTTGGGGAGCTAGAATTCAGCCTATAACACTTGTCTTTGATGAATTTGTGACATATTCCTAACTTGTTAGAATATTGACTACTATTGGAATGTTCGATACTTGTTAAGGTGAAATTTACAATATACTAATATCCTAAATGCAAGAATCAGCCTATACACAAAGTCAAAATATTTAAGTAAGTCAGCAGTTCTCATAAAATCAGGTATTAAATGGGATTTTCAGTAAATATCTCAGATGTACTTTTTACCCAAACTTTATAAGATTACTTTTTCTAGTAATAAAGATATCACGTTGAAAATATTTACTCTCTACATGAAAACACAAGATTTTTCTAAAATAGTAAAAATTACCCCCCAGGCCCTTCTTTCCACCATAATTATTATGAACATCTGAACATTCAGCTATATTATCTCTCTGTGCACATGCATCTGAACACCATACAGATGCATGTGCACACACACATACACCATTCACACATGCCTGTGCAGACCCACACAATTTAATATGAATAGGATTATTTTACATAGCAGTTTTCAACATTGGCCTATCCACTAGACAATACACATATTGAAATACTTTTCCATGCCAATGTCTAGTCATGGCTCAACCCGTTTTTATAATGGCAGCATACAGTTCTGTTTTATGAATGCACAATGCTGACTCTGAACCAGTCTGTAACTCTTTATTTATTTCTTTTCTTCAGTCACTGATGATGCCGTGATAATTCATAGTAATATATGTAGGAATATATACGTGCACCTGAGATAAATCGCTAGAAGTAGAAATGCAAACTGTGATGACTCATAGGAGGGTACCCTCCAAACACTTCATACCACATCATGGGAGAAGTTCCACCTATCCACACTCCTGCAATCAGATCATCAGTGTTTAACCATTGCTAAACCAAGTTCAGTTTCAACAACTAGTGTTCTCAGGATCTGAATTCTGCTTGCATTTTCTACTGACATTCTCCACCTTGTTTACACTTTAAAAAAACATATAATTTTTTTTTTATTTTCACTGCAAGAAGATGTTATTTCTAAACTGTTCAGAAAAACGGGCAATCAAAAGATCATAAAGTATTTCAGAAATCTAAATAGAACCTGCCCAGTCACTCTTCCTTTATGGTAAAACTTCCTAACTTCATCCGTATTGAAATGATGATATAATGAAGATATAAGAAGACACAGATACAAGTTTACATTAGCAAGGGGAAGCCTTATTTAAGAAAACTTGGGGGGTGGAGGGGGCAGGGTGCTAGAGAGGTGGCCTAGTGGCTAAGAGCACTTGTGGCTCCTGCAGAGGATCCTAGTTCAATCTCCAGCACCAATATGATAATTCGCAATGATCTATATATAAGTCAAGGGGAACTGGTATCCTCTCCTGACCTATAAGAGGACTAAGCATACACATGTGATGCACAAATGCATGTAGCCAAAACACTGTCAAATAAAATAAAATATATAAATCTAATTTTAAAAAGAAAAGGGAAGCTGGGGTATGATGGTGCATGCTTTTAATCCCAGCACTCAGGATGCAGAGGCAGGTGGATCTCTCTGAGTTTGAGACCAGTCTGGCCTACAGAGCAATCTCCAGGACAACCAAGGCTATATAAGAGACATTCTGTCTAGAGAGAGAGAGAGAGAGAGAGAGAGAGAGAGAGAGAGAGAGAGAGAGAGAGAGAGAAGGAAGGAAGGAAGAAAGGAAGGAGGAAGGAAGGAAGGAAGGAAGGAAGGAAGGAAGGAAGGAAGGAAGAAAGAAAGAAAGAAAGAAAGAAAGAAAGAAAGAAAGAAAGAAGAAAGAAAGAAAGAAAGAAAGAAAGAAAGAAAGAAAGAAAGAAAGAAAGAAGAAAGAAAGAAAGAAGAAAGAAAGAAAGAAGAAAGGAAAGGAAAGGAAAGGAAAACATAGAGGGCAGGTTTCAAAGCTGGTTAAGTCTTAAAGTAGCAAAAGGAACAGCTTGAGCCAAGTGAGCCCACTGACTCTTGGTGGAGTTCGAAAGCAGCTAAATGAAAACAGCCATGGAGAAAGATATGAGTAAAGAATGTTTGCACAGTAATATTTAGGTGCAGCATGCGTGATGTGGTTTACCGAGTCTGTGTGCTGAGAGCCCAGGAAAATGATGGGGGACTTTTGAAAGTGTCTCTTTTCCTACTGATGGAGTTAGCTAGGAACTGCAAATATGGATCCCTCTTAAGGGCCAAACAGGTACCATAAGTCTGGAGACGAGACAAATGAGTGCCCCACCTTAAAACTCTCCAGAGTTAGCATTTGCTTCAAAGAGATCGTGTCTTTAAGGCCCAGTTCTATCTCTGGCTTGCCAAAGTTACACCTGCTTTACGACTCTGGTGATACTAAGAATTGATGTTTGTTCTGGTACCAAGAGAATATCTGAATGCATATAAAATGCACATAGAACTTTCTATAAGCTAACGCTTATATCCACCACTCTGTCATTCCAGTGGGCTGGACTGTGACCCTCCCAAAACTCATGTGTTGAAGCCCTGAGCTCTAGACCCTCAGAATAGTACTCCATTTGGATACGGGAGGCAATTAAGTTACAGTGACATTTTTAGGGGTTGAGAATGAAGTTTAGAAGCATAGCACCTGCTTAGCATTTGCAAGGACCAGGTTTTGGTCCACAGCTGTCCAAAAAAAAAAAGAAAAAAGGAAGAAAAAAGGAGAAAGGGGAAGATGGGAGGAAGAGGATGATCAGGAGGAATAGAAGGTAGAAGGAAGATAAGGAGGAGCAGGAGGAGGAAGGGCAGGAGGGAGAGGAAGGAGCCGTAGGCAAAGACAAACCTTTATGGTAAGCCCTTATCTAATGTGTATTCTTTTAAGAAAAAGAACTTTGAACACACACAGAGAGCAGGACACTACTCATCCACAGTGTACAGATGGATTGTGTGAGAACATAATAAGAGACGTGATCTGTGAGTAAGACTTCAGAGAACCTTTCCTGATAACATCTTGCTCTTAGACTATGGCCTCCCGAAATGTGGAGCAATGAATTTCTGTTGTTTAAACCACCCCTCTGTAATGTTTTGTTGCGTAAACCCTAGGAAACTAATATAGCCGTTATGGTCCTGTGGGTCAGTGCCCTCACAGAGACCAACTACCTCTGGAGTAGAGGCTAAACCCAGTCAGGGTGCTCACTGCCTTGTTCAGTGCCAGTTTGTGGAGGTAGCCACCCAACATGTTGAGTGAATGAGTAAAAGAATTTCTACAATTGTTTAGATGGTATGACTGGGCAGCCAGAACGTTTAAGGACTTTCCCCTTTACAACTATGGGTTTGATTAAGAGGCTCATCAGGCAGAACGGTGGAGATAAAAGGCAGAACCATTTAGAAGATTTGCATTGAGCTGTCTGTGAGCCATGCTAACTGTACAAAGGGGAAAAGTGGGTTCAATATTTTGTTCAGAGAGACCAGATTCTAGAATGCTACTCTGGACTTCAAGTCTCCTCAAGTCCCATTGGAAGCAGCTATGTCTCCCTCACCACAGTAGGGGAGAAAAAGCCAAAATCTTCTTTGGAGTCGAAGGCCCTGCCCATTATCTACAGGTGAAAAAAAAAAAAAAAACTGTTCAAGTATACCAAGGCATGAAGTGCAAGCCGCGGGCCTCAGCCATTGATCTGCCGCTGTGCAATTACCTAGACTCTATGCCATATTTTCCCAATTTGTTGAGAACTATATCATGTGGGAAAGAATTAAAAGGTTTACTAAGGTCAATACAAGCATAATTTATTACTTCCTCTCCCTCAACCAAGCTCATCTGCTTAGGTCTGTGACCAGTTAGTTAAGTTGGTTTTAGCATTGTCCGCTCAGGGGCAAGGTCAAGGTGTCAATTTACCAAATCTGTTCCTCACCTTCTGCGACACAGTCCCAGACTACTGCCCTAAGGTTCAGAATTATTTGGATCTCAGGAGGAACCTGGAGAACAAATCCACCTGGAACAGGCAACTTAAGCCAAAGTAGCTGTTCCTTGAGTCCACGCCTGGTCTTGAAGGTCGAAAGCTTCTGAGAGGGTCAGTCCTAATGACCTTGGGCTGCTACGACAAACTGCCACATACCTGTGTGAGAATGGCCTGGTGGTTTACAGCGCTGCAAGCCAGGAAGTTAAAGCTCAAGGCACCAACAGATCTGGTATGTAGAGAAGACCATCTTTCGGACTTTCTGACAAAGATTTTTATTACGTCCTCATGTGACCAAGAGGAAGGAATGGGGGTGGCGGGGAAGGAGCTTCAACTAAACCTCATTAACATCTGCCATCGTGGGTTTAACGTAGACCATTGACCATAGTGGGTTAGGACTCAAAACTTATGAATAAAGGGCAGGCAAGTTTGCAACCGGTGCAGGGCCTAATCAGAAACTTTTAAAGACAGGCTCATATTTCACTTGTCCTACAGAAGCTTAGCTTGAAGACAACTTGTAATAAACTTGAGGATTTCTGCATGCTCATCTTGAACTGCCAGACTCACAAATTTCCTACTTACAGATGCATGTATTATTTTCTCTAAATGTCTGTCAGTCAGCTCTGAATTTCTCAGAATGTTTGCTTCACACTTGGCATGGCATCACCTAACACTTTGATCCTAGGCTGCCCTTCATCAACACCTGCAAATTTGGGTCTGCCGTATCGATTATTCACAAATTCTTATTTATGTACGTTTGCTTTCCTCCCATCACCCCATCATATTTATTATCTTTTCTAGACTCTAAATCACAGTGGCCAAGTGTAAAAACAAACAAACAAACAAAAAACCCAAATACCCTAGTTATTTGTTACCACTTAATCTATCCCATCAGTGGGGATATCTGGATTGTCTCTTGGTTGGCTCTTCTCTCCCCTAGGAATATTCAGACTTCCCACCTAGAAGAATCATGGTTTTCATGAATCTCCTCTTAAATTGGCCTAGTCTCCCATTATGAGGCATTCCAAAGCTAATATTCAGAAATGTTAATTTTGAAACATGTAAATACCATAGATTAGTGTTCTAATTGATGTAAAGTAATGCGATAGGGCTGAGAGTCTAGCTCAGTTGTTAAAAGACTAGTATAAATACATAAATCCTTAGATGCAATCCACAGCAACACAGTTAACTAAAGAGCAGTACAACCAAACCCATCTCCAAGGAATCTGTGCCTCTGTAAGTCAATCACTTTGTAAGCCGATGGCACAAGACCCACTGTGGCGATTTTCCATTTCTCTAGCTTAACAGGTAAGCCAGCATTCTTATACTGAATGTACAGTTTTAAAAGGGGAACAATTGGCATAGTTTTAAAAGGACCTATAAGGAGCTATCAAAAAATCCAAACAAAATGTCCGCAGCATTGAAGACTGGCAGGAAAGTGTTCAGTGCCACAGATCTGCAGTCCTAGAGTGAGGCCTTTTGTTCTACAGGCCCATTATTAAAGGTGCTTAACCTAATGAAACACTTGGGAATAATGAACTGTCAAGTTAAGCATCTTTTACAAGAAAATGACAACATAATATTAAGGATACTCTAAGCATCTCTTTTAATAACAAAGAAAGATCATTCTCAAATACATACATACATACATACATACATACATACATACATACATAGATTCTAAATTAAACAGGATGTGTCCACCTAATAACGTTTGATAGGACACCAGCAAACAGGGCAGAGAGAGAGTCATGCTCCCTGTGCTCTGTATACCACATAGAATACAGGGTGAAGAACCGCCATCCACCATGATATTTTTCCAGGATAAGTTACTTTGAAAAGTTAGTAAAAACAAAACAAAGAAAAAAAAAAAGGTTTCTGTGTGCACATCATGTAGGCAAGTCAAGGATGTCACGAACGTTCGTTTTTTACTCTGTGACTTTAATTGTGAGCGTTTTCTGCCTTCAGGATCCAAAGTGTCTTATAACACAGTATACAAGGATCGTTTTCCTATCAAAATTATGCGGAAGTACACTGCTAGCACTTAAAATATAAAATGTTGCGATTTTTTTTTAATGTTTCATTTCTAACTTTTGTATCTGTATTTACCTGGGAGGAGAGGGAGGCACCGAGGCCACAACAAAGGTGTGAAGGTCAGAGGACAACTTCTCAGAGTTGACCTCTGCTTGCACCTTTATGTGGGTCTCAGGCCTTTACCTGCCGAGCCATCTCGATGGCCCAAAGTGGCTTAGTTTTGAAAAGATGACAAGATAAAAAATTATACTTGACTAATTCAGATGTGAATTTTTACTGACTGTATTGCTTCCTGCTCAGGTATAAGTTATTCCTGAACTATAAATCATTGTGTTTTATAGGTGTGTGTTTTTTTGTTTTGTTTTGTTTTTTACTATACACACTATAAAGAAGTGGTGGGATGGCCTATGTGCTGGGCAATCAGCTATATGTGTCATTGATGAAGATGGCGGTACCTGACATACATTAAGCCCTGTCAAACATCAATTCTTCCCGTTTTATGGGGGCAAGATACTCCAGATAAAACTGACTCATAAAGTAAGTAATGTGCCCAAAGTTCTCAGAAAGGAAGAAAGAAAGAAAGAAAGAAAAAAAGAAAGAAAGAAAGAAAGAAAGAAAGAAAGAAAGAAAGAAAGAAAGAAAGATAAAATAAATGTCGTCTCTGAAATGACCGGACTTCTATTCAACCAGCTCCAGCCTGCGGTTTGGGAAGAAAGAAGACATCTTTTCCCAAACACTGAACCACTTTGCCTATAAAGCACTTTCCTCCCATGAATCTGGACAAGTCTTCATAAACATTAATTAATTCTCACTATCCTTATGACGCCCACTTCACAGTACAAACTATTAGGCTGGGCTGGGAGGCGCGTCGGACGCTATGGATGCTATAATTACATAACAGTCCTCCTTTTACCAGGGCTCCTCCGCAGAGCTCATGCACATTCCAATGGACGCTCGCACTGCAGATCAAACAGCCCTGTCTGCAGGTAGTAAGACAGGAAGGCAGCTCACCATCGGGGCCTGACTGCAACAGGACCACAGAGCATCTGTAAACAGGAGGCCAATCTCTTGCCCTTCAGTTAATCTTTTTAAAAGCTTATATATACCAGAACACCAATAATAAATTCAAGGTCTTGAATGTCTTCCATATAATTTTCGCTAACATAGCTTAATTAGCACAAATACTTTGTCTTGTATAGGCATTTCTGCCTAGAAAAAAACCTTGAGAACGACGAAGTGAAATTAGCTGAGAAATAGGAAAGTCTTTGGGACCCCAAACACAGACTGATCTTGAGGCCAAATGAGGCAAGTTTTATCACCTTTGATTCAGGATAGCTAAGTCTCCTCTCTTTGACCTCAGACAAATTAAAGCATGTCCCAAACCGGTTTTCTCACCCTGGTACCACTCTCTTTTGTCAATTTTTTTTTTTTTTTTTTTTTTTTTTTGCTCAGGCAAGGCTAAGGCAGGTGAGGTTTAGTGGAGGAGTGTGTGCTTTTAGAGAGAGAATCAGAGGACACATAGTTTGCTGTTCTGCTCTTTTGTTAACTTGGCTTGACTAACACAAGTCCAGGTGTGGACACCATGTTCATTCTGGCCATTTTTAGTAGCCCAGAGAAAGTTTTTTCAAGCTTGTGCTATGATATCAATTTCTTAAAGAAAAAGAAAAAACCCAATGTTTTACTCTTCAGATGTCAAAACACATAAGCAATTTTATAGTTCTTATGTCAAGTTGCCTATGTCCCAGAAGACAAATAGATGAAACCATTTACTGAAACATCAGCAAGTGATGGGTGTAATTACATGAGTGGTTAGCTTGAGTTGTACTGAGGACTTGAGGTGATAATTCACATTTGACTGCTAAACTACTACTTTTTGTTTTTTCCATGAGATAATTAGA
The DNA here is from genome assembly GCF_978045245.1 of Mus caroli. Lineage (NCBI taxonomy): Eukaryota > Metazoa > Chordata > Mammalia > Rodentia > Muridae > Mus > Mus caroli. The sequence goes on along the minus strand of NW_028227267.1, from coordinate 43,813,491 downwards.
TAATTTAACACTTGTACTTTTCTTTGGTATAACACAATATTTCCCAAAATTGGTCTCTAATATCTATACTATCTATAACATGCTTTCTTATTCTTTCTCCCTCTTTTCTTCCCCTACCTCCCTTTCTCTCCTTTGTCCTCTCCCCGCCCCCCCCCCCTCCTTTCTGAACAAAAGTGTATTTGTTTTCTGTGGCAGGTACTTGTATGTGTGGGTTTGGGTGTATGTGTGTGTGTTTGTATGTATGTGTGTTTGTGTGTATGTGTGTGTATGTGTATATGTGTGTTTGTGTGTGTGATGTGTATGTGTGTATGTGTGTGTGATGTGTGTGTGTGATGTGTATGTGTGTTTGTGTGCTTGTGAGTATGTGTGTACATAAGCCAGAGGCTGACATAGAGTATTGCCCTCCACATTATGTTTTGAGACAGTCTGGATATCAGCATTTTTTCTAACTGGCTGACCAGCAGGATTCAGGTATCCTCCTGTCTCTGCCTCCTCAGCACTAGGACTACAAGCATGCACCTTTTCCATGTAAGTACATAGAACCAGACACAGACTCTTATACAGCAAGCACTTTGCCAAGGGGACCATTTCCCCATCCCTAACATTCAGTGAACAAGACTATAAATTGTGTGGCTGCATCTGATGGTATATAGTGGGGACTGTTTTAGAGCCAAGCACCAGGAAAAAACCTTTAGGAATGTATCATTGAGTCAAAAACTGATTATCAGGAGGGGTGGATCTTTGTGCAGATCTTTTAGCCAAAGGGGACATCAGACATGAATATCTAAGACAAGAAAAGGTCTATATGGTGGGCACAGAAAAAAACCAAATGCCAGTGTGGCTGGTATGCAGCTGGACAAGAGAAAAGTAGCATCAAGTCCCCTCAGAGAGACAGCTATTAGCTAGACTTCACTAACCTTGGAGAGTTAAAAATCTGAGGAACAGAAGGAGTCCTGGGGTAAATGTGTTAAGGTGTCCTTTGACTAAACAACTTAAACTGGGTTCTCACTATAGAACTTCTTAAAGCTTTGAAAATGTTGGTGTTAATTGTACATTTTAATGGAGACCTCAGAGTTTTTCAAGCATATGCTATGTGCATCTCTTTTTTCATAAAGGAGTTCTTGAGACTATTATCTCAAGGAACAAGTTGTGATCAAATCTAGCCCATCATTGGCTGGCTGGCTGGCTGGCTGGCTGGCTGGCTGGCTGGCTGGCTGGCTGGTTGGTTGGTTGGTTGGTTGGTTGGTTGGTTGGTTGGTTGGTTGGTCGGTAGGTCGGTTGGTCGGTCTGCTGGCTGGCTGGCTGGCTGGCTGGCTGGTCGGTCGGTTGGTTGGTTGGCTGATTGGTTGGCTGGTTGGTTGGTTGGTTGGCTGGTTGGTTGGCTGGTTGCTTGCTTGCTTGCTTTATCCTTTGTTTTATGATGCTGGTAAACTACCACTATTTAAGACCTTTGAATAGTTTTTAAAAATCAAAAAGCCTATTTCACAAAATGCAAAAGTGTATGAAATTCAAATGTCCATGATTCCTAACTAATGAGACACAGCATTGTGCACCCGTTCACTGTTCTTTCTCTGCCTGCTTGCTTTAACAAGTAATCAATTGTCTGTATCCAAGACCTTCAACCCACAACGCTGAAAGGCATCACCACCTGGGCTTTGGGGAAACTTTTGCCAACCTCTGTTCTGAAGCACCTCTTCACTTGCCTTTACTATAAACCTTCCTAACTATAGCCATAATTTGCTTATTTGATAGTCAATATTTATCCATTTTACCATATTTTGGACTATGAACTATGCCTTTGTGTGTCATTCTCATTATATTTTAATGCATTTTAAATGTTTACATATGATGTCCAGTTCTTGACCTCTCTAAGGACATTCAATGCACGGATAACAGGCAATTTACTTTCCTATTCCTTCTCTTTAATTATATCGTCCCTGGCCAGGCCAGTCTATTCTGCACATTCTGTTGGCCTATTTGAGCTTCTATCATGTTCCATATTTTAAGATTTTAATTAGTGTCTCATTAAATTAAACTAGGGAGTATTTTCATTTATGAAAACCATATTTTTCCCTATCAATACCAACACTTCTATTTATCTTAAATCTACTTGGAAGAAAAAGAGGAAGGAAGGGGGAGGGAGGGAGGCATGAAAGGAGGGAGGGAGGGGAGGGAAGAAGAGGAGAGGGAGGGAAGGAGGGAGGTTCCAACATTACACCAAAAGATTCAATCACTTTTTTACTAAGTACATTATCCATCTGTTGAAGTTGCAATTTGGTTCGAACACCCAACCCGAGGGCCTTTTCCCTGTGAAGTCCTCTCATGAAAGCAGCAGCTCCTGCAGACTCTGCCTGCCCTACCCTGTCAGGTCCTGTCTCCTAGACCAAGGCAGGCCATGGCCATTTCCTCCCCCAACGTTTCACTTTCCTTTTCTTCGTGTCACTGAGATTTTCAGAGGACATTGCTAGAAGCAGATTCTTCCACAGTCACTCATGAGGTTAACAGTGCTCTACCTCCACAGTCACTCACGAGGTTAACAGTGCTCTACCTCCACAGACACTCACGAGGTTAGCAGTGCTCCACTTCCACAGTAGCTCCTTCTTGCCTGCAGAGCTTATTAAAGCATTGGTTTCTTCCTTCAGATTCTTGTGACTAATCTTCTAGTTTGGAAAGAACAGATATTCAAAGAGCTACCAGTAAGACCCCACACTAATTAGACCTTGGGGGTGGTCAGTCTTCTAGAATGTTGTAAAACACCCCTTCTTTATATTTTTGGGTCTCTAAAGTGGGACCTATTTGGCTAAAACAAGTTATGAGCTATTTCTGGAGACTCGCTAAGTGACAAGCAAATAAACAATAGCCTACACATGAGTGTCGGCCCCAGACATCAGGACTGATGGGTTGATGAGTCCTCCTAGATTAAGCAGGGTAGCCAAATGGCAAGCAGACTATCAAGATAAAGCCAACACACCTTCCCATGCAAAGTGGCCAATGTAGGAAACAGCTCTTTCCTCATCCTGATCTATTTGAGTTATGGAAAAAAAAAAAAAAAGAGGGAAGAGGGAAGAGGGAAGAGGGAAGAAGAGGGAAGAGGGAAGAGGGAAGAAGAGGGAAGAGGGAAGAGGGAAGAGGGAAGAAGAGGGAAGAAGAGGGAAGAAGAGGGAAGAAGAGGGAAGAAGAGGGAAGAAGAGGGAAGAAGAGGGAAGAAGAGGGAAGAAGAGGGAAGAAGAGGGAAGAAGAGGGAAGAAGAGGGAAGAAGAGGGAAGAGGGAAGAGGGTTGCTGGTGGAGTTTGGTGTATGGTTTCCCCAGTTCTCTCCTGCAAGTCTACGTAGACTTGCCAAAATAAACAATGTTAGCAAAACTGACCTCTTGGCAACTAGATGCTAAATTCTACAGCTCTTGCAACCTGAAAAGCATGTTGGCCTCAAGATAGTGAGCAAAAGAGCCTGGGTTTCAGGGTTTCGGGGTTTAGGGGATCAGGAAGTTTGATGAAGCTCACCACACTGCTAGGTTTTGGAAACAAATGAAAAGTGACTTCCCTTGCCAACAGCCCCACTCCCTGCTGTTCAGGATGAAGGGAATGCTCCACTGTGCAAACAAGTCTGGGCTTAGGGTATGGGAAGGACTTTAAAGAAGAGAGCTTGCTTACCTTCTGAAGGTAAATGAGCTCCTCTATGGTATCATTGAACAAATGACTTCGCCCTGCTAGAAACAGCCTCTTGGTGGCCTCAAAACCTCAAAATCACTTGAGATTAGCTTGCTTCTTTGAGGGTCAGGCTTCATAAAGAAGGGGTCCCCCTGGGAAAGCATCTTTTGTCTGCCCCTATGAAGGCACACAAAAGAAACTTGTGAAAGCTATTCAGCAACTGGACATTGGTGTCTGACCCTAACCAATCGGAATGTGAAGGTTGGCAGTGTCCAAGGTCAATCAGAGCCTAATAGTCCACCTGTCTGAAAAAGTAGCAGTTCCATAATACTGTATTTCTGTAAATCTGGCTCCCTTTCTCACAAGGCTCAATGTCCAAGAAGACAAGTATAAGAAGTCAAGACATGAACATGAGGATGAAGATGGAGTCCGTGACTACTGAGGGCTTGAGACCCACCGCCCCCGCCCCCTTAGTATGTTTCTTTCTCTCAGGTCAGTCACAGAGGACTTTGTCCAGAGAAAGCGCATTTTGAAGATCAAATTATATGGATTCTAATTCTCCAATGAAATATGACTTCAAACACCTCATGTACGATGCCCACTTTTCAGGATGCTTAAAACACACAAAAGAATGTTGTACTTATTACCAGTTGCTTATGACCAGACCCACAGTGCACAAGCCTTGAGGGCCAGCAGGAACTTTACTAAGGTTTGGCCATGGTGTCTCAAGTCCTAGGAGGATCTTGAGGATGCTTTAAAAACGTCAAGGGTTAGAAACTTAAACTCTACACTCAGCCTCCTACTCACAAAGGAACAGAGATTATCCACATTGACACAGGTGCCAACTGCACAGATAGGGTTTAAATATGTCAAGGTTATAACCCTGATCAGAAATTAAGAAAAAAAAAACTGTACAAAAACCAAACAACAACAAAAACCCAGTACACCAAAACCATGTGGATATACAGACAAAAACACCAAAAAGCCTAAATAATTGATTTAAGATGACATGGCTTTAAATAAACTTGCTTTTTCATAAAATTTTCTTAAATATTATTTTAAGTAAGGACTAGATATGAAAAAAAATAGAGAGATTTGCAACTGAATGACCGGGTTGAAAGATTGCACACTGACCATTGACCAAGCTTCTTTCAGTCTGAGCTTTCTGGGGGTGAACACTTGGGACTTCATAACTTTCACTGACAAATTAAAGGGCATTATAAGGCAGCCTTCAGAAGGAGATGTGGCTTTCTATTTCTGGATTCTAGCAAAATTCAAGGGTACTAGGTATAACAATGACCATAGCTGTTGTTAGTCCTTAAAAAGGGCATTAATGATTTCCATGTAACAATTGATATAATACTGAAATAAGTAGGCTTGGAAAGTCTCTCTCCATCCTCTCCTCTCCGTCCTCCTCTCTGTCCTCCTTTCTCTCTCTGACTCTCTTTCACCCTCTCTCTGTTTTTTCTCTGTCTTTATTTTTCTCCCTATGTCTGTTCTCTGTGTGTCTGTCTCTCTGTATCTCTCTGTCTGTCTCTGTCTCTCTGTCTCTCTCTGTCTCTCTCTCTGTCTCTCTCTCTGTCTCTCTCTCTGTCTCTCTGTCTCTCTCTCTCCTGGCCCTTCCTTCAGGCCTTTATCTGGAAACAAACTGCTTTGAAAACCCAGTGAGAAGGATTAAGTGATTAAAACAACATGACATTTGAGTTGAACACAGTCCATGCTCTCTACTGAAACTGGGAAGCCATGAGCAGCCATGCTGGTTGCTGCTATCTTAAGCAGAGAGAAATAGTTCCAGGAGAAAGCAATCAAGTCCAGCAATTTAGGAAGGATGGCTTCCATCCTTAGAAAAACTGTGCGTTGGCCAAAGTATTGGTTAATAAAAAGGGGTGGGGGGGATAAATACACTAGTTATAATACAAATATGCCCCTGCTGTTGCTAAGGTACCGTGACTTAGGAAGTCAGAAAATTGGGACAGAGACGCTTCATTGTTTTAAATACTGTATGTAGAAATCAAGTTATGTAAACTTAAGAGAGATCATGATTTCTTTAGAGAAAGGGCAAGACTCACCAAAAGCTAGACTGGAGAGACTGTCCTTAGTGACACCTCAGCAAATCACTCTCCCATCTTGTCACCCTTCCTCTCTGAACATGTTGTAGTTTAGATTTAAAAAGTGAACATTTCTGGATTTTTATAACCTCACATTTTCTGAACCCTTTGATCTGAGCAGCATATTGCACCAAATTTTGAATTTGCAGTCCCGTTTTCAGGAGCTATTCCGCAGGAAGAAAAAGCATGGGTAACTGGAGACTTCCTGATTGTGCTTTAAGGAACCTGCCAGCAGTGTTGAACCAACAGCGAACGGCTGATAGGAGATTCACTCCTTTTTTTTCAAGAACTGATTAAACATTACACACCTTGAACTTCTGACTTCTTAGTGTTCTGTCCTTGTGTGTTGTGCTGCTGTGATGTCACATTCAAGCCACTCAAACATCTTTTCTAAAACCGGACACTTTTCCCCCTCTGCTGAGTGGGGAACTCTTGCTTACTGTGTTAAGGGATCCTCCCACTCGGCAGATGTGGGCCCTTCCTAGAGTTTATTTCTAGTTGTAGCTTTCCTAACCGTGCTCCTTTGGATCACATGCTAACCCTCATCCTGTACCCTCCGGGAAGTACCAATGGTCTTCTGATGCTGGGATAATGCTGCCTCGTTCCTGTTGCTCTGGCTTGCTTTCATTCTCAAAGAGACTGTGTGCGGAGTGTAAAATTTGTGCTGGGTGAAGGCAGAGGCATCATTAAGAAAAAAACGCTGATTATTTGCCCACCTGGGCCTCATGGTGAGCTTTCTTCTTTCCTGGGTTCACCTTTGGAGAAGAAAGCTGGGTGGTGCTGTGACTTCTAGATCTGGTCAAGTCGGGTGCTGGTATTGTTCATTATAGCATGTCTTCTGTGTGCTCTTACCCACCCGAGACCCACACCTGTTCCCTTTCTCCTGCTCTCATTGGGAAGAGTACAGCCAGGCTCTCAGGAAGCTCAGCCAGGAACTTAAGTTCTGTTTGCTCCAAGAAGCTGAGGCCTGCTGCATAGGGTCCCGAGTCAGTAGGTTTGTTCCCAAAGTCATGCAGGTCTGCTTTAAGTCACTGTAGCGTGTTGACCCACTGTGAGCCCAATGTCAAAAGCTCACTCTCTAATACCCGCTTTCTGCCCCCACTGAGACCCCTTAAAGATCTCGAAACCTTCTCACCCCTCCACACATTGAGCCTTGCCTTCTCCCCTTCTCAGGACCCCAGTCTCCGCTCCTCTATGCAGCCGAGCGACCCCATTTCATGTCAAATACACCAAGCAACAGCCCTAAGGGCCAGCATGCTCTAATCAGAACCGCCTGTCTCTGTAAGCTTCACCTAGCCTGGGCCGCCGCCATGGGTGGATGAGCCAGAGGCGCGGTGGGCTGGAGTTGGGGTACCTGAAACCACAGTCGGAGGCAGGGGTGGTGCCACCAGGTGCACGCTCGCGCGGGGCGGGGCTGGGTGGGGCGGGAAGGACGCCCCCTGGTGCCCCCGCGGCCGCCGGCCTGCAGCGGGAGCGGGAGGGAAGCCGGATCTTGAAGTCCGTCCAAAGCCTGGGGTGACGAGTGGGGTCTGCCAGCTCCGCGGCTGCGCCGGGCCCTCACAGTGTGGCGCTGGCCTGCGGCAAGAAGGGCGGTGGAATGAAGCACCGTCAAGACTGAAAACAAAGTCAGCAGGTCACCTGGCAGGTTCTAAGCGAATTACGCAATGAAAGCCCCCACACAAACGCTTTTTTTTTTTCACTTTTTCTTCTTCTTTTTTTTTTTTTTTTTTTTTTTTTTGGTCTTAAGTTCCAAGGAAGCGGGTTGCAGTTTAAGGGTGGGCTGGGATCGAGTCAGCAGCTCTTCTAATGTGGTTAAGACTTTGCTAAACTCCTCCTTGAGGGCGATTCTCCCCTCCTCTTCTCTAAGTAATGGAATCATTGTGGGGGTGGGGGAGACTATAAAAGGAGAGATGCCAAGCTAAGTGCAAGCGTTCATAAGGTTCTGGGGCCCAGTCTAAGGCAAAACCTAACTTAGTCTCCTCACATTCAAGTTCATCTTCCCCTAGGCCTCCTCACTGTGCTTCAACAAGCATCCGTCCAAAGGGTTAAAGCCGATCATGGCGCCTTGTTTTCCAGGCTGACATTTGTGGCACTTGGACTATTTTGTTAACTAGGTATATGCAATTCACAGAATTTCACGGTAAATTCCCCAGACCAAATATTTGGCTGAACAAATAAACAACATTATCCATTCCTGAAAATAAGCCAGTGGAAGGAGGTTGGGGGTGGGGGAGTGCTTGCTAGAAAAACGACCTGAGCTGACAAGCCATCAAGCTAGGACCTTCGGTTTAAGTGCTGGAGATCTGGGGCTCTCTTTCGAGAACACCCACCGGCTTCTCAGAGATTTGCTGAAGACCAGGCAAAGCAAAATGAGGTCTCCCAAAGGAGAATCCAGGATGGGCTGTCCCCAAATGCTTGATCCAGGCTCTATACCTTGACTATAAGGGACAGCGACCTGTGGGGCTGGAGCAATGGGAAAGAGGCCTCTTTTGCAAGGAGTTTGGAGTTGCTGTGGAGTCTTGCTGCCTTTGCCCAGGGCTCTGATCTCCTCTCTCCACCTGCGCTCTCCAGGGAGCTGAGGCTTTGGCAAGCACCCCACTTCTATTTTTATTGGTTTCCACTAAGCTGCTCCTTTTGCAGGACTGTAGGACTTCAGTAATTAAAAACAAAAACGAGTCCTGCTTCATCCATCAGACTTCCAAAAGCATATGCAATGCTGGGTGTAGAAGAATGCAGGGTGATACACAGAGAAAGTTAAGCTACCCACCCATGCCTGTGCCTTGAGTCTGACACACCTCCCAAACAACACTGCCTTCACCTTCAGAGAGAGATGCAGATCCAGAGGAATGCTCTTCTCCTGGCCCTGTCTGGAGGAGCAGAATCCCCACTGTTTCTACCCTAAACCCAGCTGACCCTTCCAGAGCAGGGAGACACTTAAGAAGTGAGCCTGAGCTGAGGAGGACTTAATTTAGCTGCTGGTAATGAGAAAAGTCAAAGGCATCTCCTACAAACACATCCTTTTAGAAAGCTCTTCCTGTCCCTAACTGAAGGGATCTCCCACCTCTACAAACACATCCTTTTAGAAAGCTCTTCCTGTCCCTAACTGAAGGGATCTCCCACCTCTAAGCCCAGTGATGTCTTCTTTCCACTTTTTCTTCCTTTTGTTTCTTTCTCTGATTTTTTTTTTTAAGACCTTAGTTTCATTTGTCCCAGGCTAGTGGGAAACTTGCTCTGTAACTGGGCATGACCTTGAACTTGACTTCCTTTAGCCTCTACTAGAGAGTCAGGAGCCCCAGTGTGTGTCTCCTCTCCCACTACACCCTGACTCAAGCAGGGAATCACACCCAAGGTTCCCTGCCCTCCCGGCAAGCCTCTGCCAACTGAACCACATCTCCAGCTAAGATCATTCTTTTCACCGAGCCACCAAGTTAGTCTTTCTCCTTGAAGAGCCCCTGCTGCAAATTTCGGTTCCACAGGACAGATCATATTCTGTCTGATCCTGGAGGATGGTGGAGGTGCTATCAGAGAAACAAAAGACAGGAGATCCATGACTCAGTAAATGCCAAGAAATATCAAAACACTTTCACAGAGCCTACTTAAACACTGACCCTTCAGTAGCTCATCCTATTGCCAACTCCCTTTCCCTAACACAGTCCTGGGATTCTCAAAGAAAGCCTTCATGTGAGGAATAAAAGATAAAGGTTAACAGTCCCTCAACAATGGAGACTCCTACCACGTTATATGTACAGAGTGGTCACTAAACTTTTTCAAGGTAGGGCCTACTATTTGTTTTGTTGGATAAAATCCAGCATGAAAAAACAAAACAACAACAACAAGAGAGAGAGAGAGAGAGAGAGAGAGAGAGAGAGAGAGAGAGAGCTAGCTTTAATCCCAACACAGGAGAGGCAGAAGCAGGCAGATCTCTGTGAGTTTGAGGCCAGCCTTGGCTACATACTGAGCTCTAGGACAGCCAAGGCTACATAGTGAGACCCTGTCTGGGAGGGGGCACAGAAACAGTAAAAACAAAGACCTGCTTAAAAGGAGGCTGTGTACGGACGGATTGGATTTGGTTCAAAAAGATGCCTGCCAGGACTGAAGACACTCTGGGGTATCATAAAGCCAAAGGTGGGAATGAGTCTCCTAGAGTCGAGACCTCTTCCTCCACAGGGCTGAGGCGCTGCCACTCCACAACAGGTGAGCAGAGCTAAGATGACCCCGAAGTCCCAAACCAAATTCTTTCATCTGATCTACTCCTTTCATCCACTGTTTCTGCAGGGCACGTGTCCTCCAGATGGCAGAGCATGCTGCTTCCTTGTTAACATTAAATAAGAATGGAGACCAATCCATCCTGGCCATTGCCATCTCTCTGCCATCACTGGCTCCTGCCCCCACAGCTGATAACACCTCCAGTTGCCACCTCTGACTTTCAGTCTACCCCCAGCCCCATCTCAACATTCAAGAGTATGGAAGAGGAAATAAGATAGAAAGGTCTTAGTTTATCTTTAAAATAATGACTCATTTTATTTTCTTTTAATATGTAGTTATAAATATATTTGTCAAAATATATGATCAATATGGTCAAAACATTTGCACGTAAAGTCATAAATAAGGTCAAGGTGAGTTGTTTAGGGTTTTTTTTTCTTTTCTGTCTTTCATTTTTTTCTTTCTTTCTTTTATTTTTTTAAAGATAAAAGTCCAGCTATAGGGAAGCAGTTTGTGTGGTATGTGTAGGTGGTTGAATGGGAACATGTGTGTGTGTGTGTGTGTGTGTGTGTCTGCCCTCCGGGCTGCCTGATCTCAGCGGCATCCACACCCTTCTACCACCATTTCCTGATAATTTTTCAACACCACCTTGTCGTACTCATCCAGGTACAACATGGAAATGGCACTCAGTTCAGTGGGGACGCAACAGGCCTTAGGGATGCTAGAATTAACAGAGTTGACTAGGGTCTGCACAATGGCATGGTTGGTTGAGTTGAGGTGATCAGCCAGTGGAAAGGGACAGTCCCCGTGGCAGTAGAAGGCCTGGTAGCCGGGTGGGGCCACAATCCAATCATTCCAGCCCACGTCACTGAAGTCCACGTAGAGTGAATGGCGACGGCAGTTCTTATTCTTCTTCCTGGACCGCTGTGGGTGATGCTTGGGACTACGTTTGGCCCTCCTGCGGGTCAAGGTATGGCCTCGGCCATCATGGCCAAAAGTGACCAGGAGGGGCCGGAGTTGGGCCCAATCTCCACTCCCTTGAGGTAACGATCGGCTGATTCTGACGTGCTGGCCCTGGTGGGTCCGTGTCTGGTGGAGGTGAGTCACCTCAATGGCCAGCCCATAATTGGGTTGCTTTTCCCGGGTCCAGCGAAGGACTGCAGGGCTCACATCGAAAGTTTCCCACCGTGTCACATTGTGATGGACTAGTCTGGTGTCCAGTAGTCGTGTGATGAGGTGTCCGGGAACCATTTCTGCTGGGGGCTTCATAACCTCATAAATGTTTATACGGTGGAAGCCCTGTTCCCAGTCAGGGCCCTGGTCCACCTGCTCCCGAAAGAGCCGGAGCTCTGCCGAGGAGATCACCTCATTCTCTGGGATGCTGCTGAGGTTGAAGAGGAAACGAAAAGCAGAGCTCTCACTGGTCCCTGGGATGTTCTCCAGATGTTCTAGGCACAGTTGAAAGGGGAAAAGAAAAGGCCCATGAGCTTTTCTGAGACAAAAAAACAACAACAAAAACAAAAACAAAAACAAAAAATAGCAGAATTGGTTGAATTCTACTTATATAGTGGAAACCTAAGGGGAGGAAATTACTGTGCCTTTTAATTTGAAGGAGCAGAGTTGTGGAGCAGCTAGCAAACCAGCAAAATTTAGCTCACATTTGTGAAACACCAAAGACAGAAAGTATCTCCCAACCTCCTTTATATGCCTAATAATTTCCATGTGTCAACTCTTTTACTCCACCACCCCTGGACTCCCCTTTTAAAGCCCCCTCTTGGCTTTGTGTACAGTTTTCTTTACAAGTGGTTGTAAAGAAAAAGAGGGGCCACCCTCTCTCCCTCTCCACTTTTGAGTATGTTACCAAACATTTCCCCAGCGATCCTAGAAACACAGAGCACGCCTTGTTGATCATGTTACAGAAGGGAAAATAAATTCCAACACAGTAATGATGCTGGAGGATTAATAACTCAGATTTACTTTGGAAAAGAAACATCCGCTAGGAAACATTCAGATCGTATTACAAGGCCCCTATTGAATAAACCTGACAAACACACAGCTGTAATATTAAATTCAGTAGGTGCTTTGAACAAAACGGGCAGAAACCCCGGCTTTGATATAGCTAAAGCACACCGCTGGGGCTAGCCCAAGTCTGAGTGGTGTCAGTCGGATTCTCCCAATGTAAACCCCTCCCCCATCACCACCACTACTTGGTCTCCAGAAAGTACCCTCAGAGGCAGCTCTGGAAATTTGAAGGTAAGAGGCCCTGTTCCACAGTCTCCAGGGCTGGGAGCTTTGATGTAACATGAACTCTTCTTCCCCGAGGGCTTCCACAACCCCTTCAGCTTGCCCTGCCAGCTGCCCACCCCCCACCCTCTGCCCCAGCGCTCCACCCCACCCTCCACCGCCAGGACTAAGAGCAGAAACTGACCTTCGTGATGGAAACTCCTCACAGTGTTGGCTCGGCTGGCGGGACGCTCCGGGTACTCAAGCCCGGTTCCCTGGCTCTGCTCTTCCTCCTCCTCCTCCCCAGACTGGAGCCGGTAAAGATCCCTCATGTAATCCGGAATGATGGCGCTCTTGCTAGGCTGCGGACGGCGGCGCAACCCAAACATCTGTAGAAGTGTCGCCTCGAAGTCCCGCAGGAGCTCATGGCTCTGCCCTGAGCGGCGTCCTCCCGCGTGGCCCTGAATCTCGGCGACTTTTTTCTTCCCGGTCTCAGGTATCAAACTAGCATGGCTCGCGCCTCCTAGCAGGACTTGGCATAATAAAACGACCATCAGCATTCGGTTACCAGGAATCATGGTGTCTCTGGGGAGGGGGTTGGGGTGGAAGGTTAAAGAATAAATAAACACCGATCAATAGCGAGAAATAGAGATGTCTCTGCATATGCATATAGGGGTAGCAACCGACGGTCAAGAAGTAAAACAGGTCCGAAAGATCAAGTTTGTGTTTTCTCCCTCACACCCTCCCCACACACACACCAGCTGCAGCCATGCACGGCCCGAAAGTAAGAATCGCCCTGTAATTACTTGGTCTAACTTGTTTACACTCAAATAACCCCAAATCAGATAGCCTCCATCCTGTCCCAACGGCTATCTGAGCCATGATCTCAGCGTGGCTTCTTCAAGGATAAACAGTTAACATTGAGGAGGTAAAAGGGGGTGGGGGAGGGAGAATTAAAATGCCATCGCTCTTCACTTCGGACCTTCAGCCCCCCCCCCTCTTCCTCCACCACCCCCCGCCCTTCCTCCGCCCTCCAGCCCAATTTCCACAACTTCCAGCTGGTTAAGAACAGGAGGAGGGGAGAACAGAGCTGCGCCGACAGAGCTTGGACCGGGCAGCAAGGTCCAGTGACTGGGAAAAGGAGTCAGGGGGCTGCCGCAGTGACTTTGTGATTTATTTCATTGTGGTCGCTGCGTTGAAAACGCTCACTAAAAAGTCTTGTTCCCAGGGAACGGTAGGGGTGATTCCAAAAGGAACACGGGTATTTTTTTTTTTTTTTTTTTTGACATGAGGCAAGGAACTGGCCTTCCCAGGCTAGTGGGACGGGACTGGGAAGGGAGTGGTTAGCCCTCAAGGGACAGCCCGGACCTGAGGACCTTTCATCTATTTGGTTTCTCGCGCTCCCCCTTTCTTGCAACGCAGCAGACCAGAGAAAACAGTGGGAGCGCTTTAAAAGGAGCCCGTACGTTTCGAGTGTCTGGCCTTGCAGGGGCCAGAAAGAGAATCATAGCGCTGCCTGAGAGTAGGGCGCGGACACTGAAATGGAAGTCCGACGGGAGGGACAGACAGTGGTCAGGGATGGGAGGACAGAGTGAAATCCCAAGAAGGGGAAAATAGAGGTGTCTACTCACTGACAGAAAACAAGGCATATAATAACAGTCCATGATTCTTGGGAGCCAATCTTGAACAAACTTGCTGGAAAGGCTCAGAGAAGCTGCGGCAGTGCGTCGCTCGGAATGGCACTACGGAATGGCTCCTAAAATGAATATTTGAATATAATGAGACTCTAGAGCAGACAGGCTCTGTTTTTCTTCCAGCCCCTAGGAGTCACGTGGACCCAGAGGCTCCGCCCCACTCACCGAAGAGCCCGCCCGCCCCTCCTCCATCCTCCCACCCCGGCTGGGTCCAGCCCCTGCGAGCGAGGCCAACCTCCGCGCCCGCAGCTGGAGCCCCAGCCGTCTGGGAGTTGTCCCCGCCTGCTCTGAGGAGCTCTCGGCGGGACACTAGCCGCTGGCGCGGTTCTCGGTCGTAGTCGCTGCACGCAGGGGACGTGGGGCACGTCTCTACCTGCGGCGCGCAGTACAGTGCATCTGGCCAGGTTCGGGGACCGGTTATCTGAAGCCTGAGGATCTGGGTGCACTTGAAGGCGCTTCTCTTTACAGCGCCGACACAGCTTAAGTGCAGCCAAGAGAGGAACCGAAAAGACAGTTTACCAAAGCCTCACGACAGCGTTCCATGAAAAGGAAAGCGCATAGGGACCCTCCAAGGGCGCGAGCGCGCGCGCGCGCACACACACACACACACACACACACACACACACACACACACACACACACACACGCAAACACACTCGCACACTCCGGCACTTCCTCCACAGGGTCTCCGAGAGGCCAAATAATGCTTCTAGCGACAGGCAGCCGACCCCTAGCGGATCTAACTTCCAGCCAGAAGACTCTGACCCCGTCGCCAACTCAGTCCGCCGCGGGGGTGTCGGGGTTTGAGCGGTGTGGGAAAGTTAGAAGGAGCGGCTTCTGAAGTACTGTCTAGTAGCCCCGCCAGAGTCCCCGCACCGGGTCTGCCAACCGCAGCGTCCGCTCCAGCCAAGCAGATCCTTCAGAAACCGGTCGGCGGTGCCATTCAAGGCGGAGGGGGTGGGGGGGGGGTGGATGTCTGAGCTTCTAGCTCCGGACAGATTCCAAAACAGGCGTCGCCGAAGAAAGAGCGCATCACATTTTTTTTCAGATCTCAGAGTTGCAAAGGCTTTATTACAACTCCTACCCGGCACGGAAAGGAGACCCCAAGCGCAATCCCAAGCGTCTAAAAACCCGAGAACAGCTTTCGGCCTGCACTCGACCTCTCCCTCCGGCTTGGCTTACTTTTTAAACCACCTCCACCCCCACCCCCACCCCCGCGCGCGCCACTTCCTTCCCCCACCCCTTTCCTCCCTTTGCACCAGCTACAGAATCGCGGCTAAGATTCCTCCAAGAAATTCACCAACACACAACTCGGGTGGGGTTGTGGGGTGACCTGACTATCCTAAGATGCCTGGCCTGTTCTAACCTCAGGAAGCGCAACTCTTGTTCCAACAGGTCGTTGCGCGGGGTCCATCCGAGGACCGGAGTCCCAGGACTCCCCTGCTCCAGAGTCCGCTCCACCCGGCCTCTTTGCCTCACTTAGGAACTCGACGTGTCCAGCTGGTTTTCAACCTAACCTCCCCCCCTCCCCGGCCCCAGTTTTCGAGGCGGGGGGCACTTTCGGGAAACCTTTGAAAAAGAAGTGTAAAGGATGGAGAGTCATGTCCTTCCTGGCGGCGGTGGCTGCCCAGCGCCATCCCACACTGCTGCCCTGGGTGCAGAGACCGCGGGCGCCCCTGAGCGACAGTCCGCTCTCACCACCAGCAGCGCAGCTTTCTGAGACGACTTCTCCATTCCCCGACCAGCGTCGCCGCTGGGAATAACTGGGAAAGCGCTGGAAAGGGCAAAGGGCTTATTGTTGATTTGTTTATTGTTTTTAAGGGGAAAGGAGATGGCGATATGCTAGCGACTGGCGCACGCGGAGCGAGGGCACAGTGGAACCGCCGACGCTCAGGATCCCCGGACAATCCTGTGCCTTTGGCGGTGTGGGGAGCGCTCTCGACGTTAAAGCCCAGTAAATAGACGAAGGACTTGTTTCAATTTCAACTTCACAAGGATCACTCTTTTCTTCCCTGATTTTTTTAATTAAAAAATACAGATCAAAGTTTCTTAATGGGGTTGATACAGCTCCTGGAGGCAGTTACCCTTCACTTTCTCCCCAGAATCTTCTTCGAAAACCAAAATTTAATTTAGCCTCAGTTTACCAAATATGACCCTGCTAGTGATTCAACATCTCACAAAACCTTCAGTTCATAAACCAGGGTACTAAAAAACTATCAATCAAAGCCGTGGCGGGAAACCTTCCGAGTCCCCGGGGGTCCAACTGCACTGCGTGTAAGGACCCCGCAATCCCCGAACCCTTTGGAGCATCGCAAGCTCCTCATTAGCCCTGCTGGCTCGTCCGCACAGACACAACATGGCAGAAGACCCGCACAGGTAGCCTTTCGGCATCCTGGCCACGGTCCGTCGAACCTTACACCCCCTCCCAGGGAGGGGAGAGACAGAAGGCAGAATGCATGGGTGCCCATGTCTAAGAAAATAGCTCCTGGAGATGGGAGCGAGTTCTGTAGCTACAGTTCGCTAGCTCTCAGGGGTTGGGAGGGGGTGCGTTGGGGACAAGATTAGGTGACACCCCGCTCAAGGAAGCCTCTCTATTCCGGATCGCGCTTTAGAGCAAAGCAAGACTACAGTCTCTTTTGCAAAGCTAGCTCTGGCTAGGTTTTCTCTCCTAATGTAGCAGCCCACAGTCCCCCGCTGGAGTTGACTCCCTCCTCTCCCACTCGTTTGGTCTAAGTGGAAGCAAACCCACCAAACCCCACAGTTCTTCCCAATGACCTCCTTCCAAGGCCTTCTCTCCTTCCCGCCTCTCCTGGCCCGCACCTCCCTAAAGTAGGTTGGATAAGACGCAGTAACATATATGGAGGTGCCTTTTAGCCTCCATCATCCCACCTCCAACACTGTTGGAGAAGGAAGGAGGAATAGGCCAACTTTTGCCTCGGTTACAGTCTGAGCCCCATCCCCAGCTTCTACTACGGGTGCACCTCGAATCCTCAAACTAGCGCCCCTCGCCAGGTTGCCCTGCTCACCATTGGTTCCTGCAGAAGCGGGCTCGCCAGCAGCTGCTCCTGGGGACCTCTAGACAGCTGCAATGAACCTGGTCGAGGGCCAGAGACTGGATCGCTGCAGGCTCCAAGACGGTTTGGACGAGAATCCCATCAGGGACGGAGACCAGATACTCAGTCTGGGTTGCAGCGGCGTCTTAGGCTGGGGTCTCTCAGCTCGGATGCCGAACTCACCTAGCTTCCGGGCCAGGCCTCGCGCTCTTGCCTTCCCACCCTCCAGCACCACCCTCTCACATCTACTCCTTCCTTCTCTTTTCCCTCCCTCTCTTTCTTCCCTTCCTCCCGAGTCTTTCCCCCCAACGGCCCCTCCCTTCTTCCCTCCTCCCTTAATCGCCTCCCCTTCTGGGGATGGGAGCCCCGCCCACATCCTCCCATCCAGCCACGGGGCCTCGCCTAGCCTGGCAGGCCCGGGTCCGGAAGACTGCACAGCTCCCCAGCCCCAGTTGCCACCTTGGCTGGGACACCGATGCCTCCAGCTCGGGAAGCAGCCGGGTCTCACCTGGGGACCACGTGCAAGAGGTACTAGAAAGCATGCACCAACTAGTCTCTGTACCTTCCAAAAATACCCATGGGAGTCTGGGCTTCCCTGAGTTTAGAATAACTGCTGCCCAAACTGATGATTAAAACACTGAGTAATCACCATTTACCCCGAGTAATTAGAGATAATGAAACACCTCTAAAATCAGGTTATGGAGAAGGGAGCTGTTGGATTGGTTTAAAGGGTGGCCTTCCGTAAACTGTTAAAGGATTCCCAAACGTTGACACAGGCTGTGAGCAGGGCTGTGAGCCTGAAGGAGATACCTCTTCAACTAGTAGGAGGTGACTTTCCCCAAAAAAGTTTTTGTAAGATGTTTCTTGTGGACATTTGAGAATCGCACCAACCCCCCTCCCCTTAAAACTGGGTGCCCTCCATCAATCCTCCAGGTCTAACCTTTCAAGTGCACAGAGGTAGTTTGCAGGCACTTGGCAGGCAAACAGGCCTAGGCCTTGTAAGACAATTAGAAAATCCTACTTATATCTCTGAAGCCTTCTTAACTGCCATATGGTTATTTGGGTTGTTTGTTTGTTTGTTTGGGACCTTCCAGGAAGGTAACACAATGCCTTTTAGGCCATGTAGAGAAAAGAAAAAAAAAGTGCCCTTTGGTCCCTTTTTAGAAGAAGGGAGATGAGGAATTGATTCTTTCATAACAACAGTTAAGAACAAGAGTTGGTAGTCATACTAGCTGGGAGGTGGAATGTGGCGGGCTTTTAAACCTTCCCAAACAGGAGCTAATTTCACACCCTGTCTCTGATGGAGCTGGGAAGGAACTATCAGCTTCATCTTTGTTTTTACAAACGAGGATGGGGAAGGTGAGCCAGGCTAAGAGCATTTGCCCAGAGCACTGAAGGAAATCACAGCCTCTGCTAAAGCGAAAGCTGCAGGGAAGGGGTGAGGCCAGCAGCCCAGAGCTTCAGGTAGCTCCCAAAGGGCTGGAAGATAGCAATTTCCGGTTCTTGGTTTCTGTTCTCTGGGGTGGGTGTTATATTCCCTTGTCACCACAAAGCAGTCTTGACCTAGTGCAGCTCATCTGACCTTTGTACTTACACACCTTCAGAATTTAGAAAACAGGAACGAGTTCCTGTATTCTACTGGCCAGAGACAAAGGGTGAGAAGGAATGTCAGGTTGGAAGGAGTGTTAGAGGCTGAGCACAACATCCTGACCATCCCCAGCCTGGAGCACACTGTATGCCCCTGACTAAGTCCTTTCATTCCAATGGGTACCACCTCTCTCATCCAGAACAGAAAGATCAGCTCAGGTCTCCATGAGCCCTTTCTATTAGAAGACGATTGATTCCCTGCTTCACTGTCACTTTAGTGAAGCTAAGTTGAAATATACCTTCTTTCATTTGAAATCGTTTCTACTTACACCTTCTCTTTTAATCGCTGATTAATCAAGGTATGGCAATAACACCAGCCTGAAAAGATGACTGAGAAACGTACCCACAGCTTCTAACACAGCCAAAATTACAATTAATTATTTAAAACAACAACACAAAATTAAAACTCCATTACATTACATTACTCTATTACATTACTCCTGGGGCATCAGGCTCTGTGCTCCCATAGCAGGTTGAAGGACGGATTCAGTGCTCCCGAAGGCCACTACATCAATCACTGCTGCTTCAATCATTAACACAATGTGTTCCTTAATATTTAAACTCACAAACAGCAGCGACTCGTCGTCCTTGGAGGTGCAACTTTGGCTTTAATGAATTTGGGGGCGCCGAGGGGGGAGGGAGAGAATGGTGTTTGTTCATTTTTCTTCTTACCCAAATGTTGTTTGAATAACAGCTATTGTCTCATTTTCCTGAAACCCAGACAATAAAGTGGCCTTTGGCCCAACCAGTCTGTGAAACGCAGTCTGAAAGTTTCTAATTCAGCTACCTGACAAACCTTATTTAGAACCTAAAATGGATTTCTAGGTGTTTGATGGGGAAACCCAGCTGCTATCTCTGGGGACAGCTGTACTTCTTTCTTCCCCAATTTAGATGGATATAAATTACCCAGGTAGAGTGGTGCATGCTTTAGCCCCAGCACTCAAAAGAGAGAGGCAGCCAGATGATCTCTAGGTGTTCTGGGCCAGCCTGGTCTACCTAGTGAGTTCAGGACAAGCAGTACTATGTAGAGAAAGACCCAACTTTAAAACAAACAAACAAACAAAACCCTATCCATCAGCATCTTTGCTGACCCAAGCAAACCTAATTCCCCTTGTCTCCCCACCCCACCACCCCACCCCACCCCCACAGCCCCCACCACCCAGTTATGCTAAGTAACAAATTAAGTTTGTTTTGTTTTGGGTGGGTGGTACGGTTTGGTTGGTTTTGAAGCAAAGTCTAACCAGACAGTGATTGCAGTTATATACCACCATGCCTGGCCAATGAATACTCCTGGTTTTTTTTTTTTTTTTTTTTTTTTTTGGTTTTTTTTTTTTTTTTTTTTGGTTTTTTTGAGACAGGGTTTCTCTGTGTAGCCCTGGCTGTCCTGGAAATCATTTTGTAGACCAGGCTGGCCTCGAACTCAGAAATCCGCCTGCCTCTGCCTCCCGAGTGCTGGGATTAAAGGCGTGCGCCACCACGCCCGGCTGAATACTCCTGTTTTAAAAGTTATTTTACATGTAGTTTCAGAGCTAATAAGTACCATTAAAAAATAGAAACAAAGACATTCTTAAGTAGGTAAGGGATATTTTTGAGTAGTTTTATAAACAGT
The DNA here is from genome assembly GCF_978045245.1 of Mus caroli. Classification (NCBI taxonomy): domain Eukaryota; kingdom Metazoa; phylum Chordata; class Mammalia; order Rodentia; family Muridae; genus Mus; species Mus caroli. The sequence continues at coordinate 43,793,307 of NW_028227267.1, read as the reverse complement.
TATCATTATGTCCAGAACCCACCAAATAGGTCTATAGCAGTGAAGAGATTTCTGCTTTGTTTTGTTTTGTTTTGTTTTGTTTTGTTTTGTTTTGTTTTGTTTTGTTTGCTTGAGACAGGGTTTCTCTGTGTAGCCCTTGCTGTCCTAGAACTTGATCTGTAGACTAGGCTTACCTGAAACCCACAGAGATCCACTTGTCTCTGCCTCCTGGGTGCTAGGGTTAAAGATTTATACTCCCTGGCTCAGGGAAAAAAAAAATCTGATTCTGCAGGCATAGTACCTTGATTCTAGGTCCCAAATTGAGAATGGCATGGGGTCTTCAAACATCGCCATTTAGATATCTATCTTAACTATAAGGGAATACTTTGAAGGACACTCCAGCACCATGGCTAACTTTTGCAAGTAATAAAACAGGTCAATTTAAAACGAAGTTAGAAGCCATCTTTGTAATAACCTAGATCCTTAGTTCTCTCATGTGGATATTACCATAATTTCTCCTTTGTTCTTGAGCCCTGGCAACGACCCACTTCAAACCCTTCTTTTGCAGATGAGATTCTGAACTTAACAAGATCCTCCAAGGTCTCAGAGCTCATAAGTGATGGACCTCAAATTCAGACCACATCATCTGTCTCTTCCTCCTCAAGTCTTGAACAGGACCAGCAGGAATGTGGATGCCTGTGGCCACAGCTTCCAGCTAAACAAGACTTGTCCCAGCAGGTGCATCCAACCTGCAGCCCGTGGGCTGCATGCACCCAGGGTAACTATGAGCACAGCCAAACAAAAACCCATAAACTTGCTTAAAACATGATGGGATTTTTTTCCCCCTTTGAATTTAATTTTTCCAGCTGCGATTGTATGATTCTCCAACTAGAACTCTGCAGGTGACATCATCATGACACGGGATCAAAAAAAAAAAAAAAAAAGACACATCTTCAGGGGTTTCCCAGGCCAAGGAATCAGTTGCTGCTTTGCCACTGGTGATCTCAGACCTGCTGTGTCTCTGACTCAGCTTCCCTGGTGCCAGGATTGTAGGGATGAGTGACCCTGCCCTGGTGCTGGCACTGTAGGAGTCTGCCACCCTGCCTGGCTCCCAAGTTATCAGATGGCAGAAGGAAATGGAAGAGACTGAGAAAGCTAGATTCTTCCCATATAACCAGCCCATCTTAGGACAAGACTTTCCTTTGGCCTCCCCTAAAAACAGGCTGGGGTCTTAAGAAAGAAGCCAATCTTCTCTGTAGGTCAGGGTTTCCTCATGAAAATGTAGGGACCAGCAGGTTCCATACAAATTCCTCAGGGCCCAGGATTCATCTTGGTTAAACCATAGTCAAATTGCTTAACCCCTAGCACCTCTATTTCCTCCTTCATAGTCTGAGAATAATTTTTATTTCATAATGTTCTTATAAGCATTAAGTGAATCAATAAAATAAAATGGCAGGAACAGCATGGTCCAGTAAATATTAGCTAGTATTATTCTTTACAGGGTACTGACCAACTGAACAAGGCTGAACATAAAGAGATGTATTTAAAGTTTTAAAAATTGTACTGAAGAAATTTACTTAAGGAAATATGCACGTGTGCAAATACATATTTGCTTGTACAATTAATATGACAACAATTGCAATTATAAAAAAAAAAAAAAAAAAGAAGTCGCCGGGTGTGGTGGCACATGCCTTTAATCCCAGCACTCGGGAGGCAGAGGCAGGCAGATTTCTGAGTTCGAGGCCAGCCTGGTCTACAAAGTGAGTTCCAGGACAGCCAGGGCTATACAGAGAAACCCTGTCTCAAAAAAAAAAAAAAAAAAAAAAAAAAGAAGTCGTCCAGAAGCTTCTAAAGGAAGGGATTGTGTCTCGCATACGTTGATCTTTCTGGTGCTGCAGACATCTCGGGTATTTGCTGAACCAAAGCTGTTGTTTGCGTGACTAACATTCCCTCAGGTGCTACTCATTGGAGTATGTCTATGTAGATTTGATCCATGAAAATATCTCTGCCAAGATAACCCATAGCCATAAGTCACAGCTACCAAAAAGCACAAAATGATAGGCCCCCTGATATCCAAAATATCTTCTTGTGACACTTCTGATTTTTACAACCTCTCACTTAAGAAATGTCTCTCTCCCTTTTCCTGGCTCTGAAAGTATTTGTGTAAGTGCTAGGAACTAAGTCCAGAGTCTTACACATGCTTGGTGAGCATTCTACCACGGAACTACATCTCAGGCCCCTCTAAGAAGAAATTTAACCCCAGTTGTACAGTTTTTTTTTCCTCTCAGCATTTAAGATTTTTGTCAACCCTAGATTTACCTTACTCAAATTAAATAACAGAGGCTGAGCGTATAATTCAAGGGACTTGTCTGGCATCTTTTAAGCTCTGGGTTTGATCCTCACACCATAAGAAAGAAAAAGGAGAAGAAAAAGAAAAGAAAAGAAAAGAAAAGAAAAGAAAAGAAAAGAAAAGAAAAGAAAAGAAAAGAAAAGAAAAGAAAAGGAAAGAAGAAAAGAGAGGAGAGGAGAGGAGAGGAGAGGAGAGGAGAGGAGAGGAGAGGAGAGGAGAGGAGAGGAGAGGAGAGGAGAGGAGAGGAGGAGGAGGAGGAGGAGGAGGAGGAGGAGGAGGAAGAGAAGAGAAGAGAAGAGAAGAGAAGAGAAGAGAAGAGAAGAGAAGAGAAGAGAAGAGAAGAGAAGAGAAGAGAAGAGAAGAGAAGAGAAAAGAGAAGGCAATAGTAGTATTTCAGTCCTGTGATTTAAAATGTTTTGTCCTTCTGTTTTTAAAGGAATATGATTCTTTTAAACAAAGACTCATAGCTGAGCAATGGTGGTCCCAGTACTGGAAAGGCAGAGACAGATAGATCTCTGAGTTCAAGGCCAGCCTGGTTTATAGACCTGAGTTCTAGGACATCCAGGGATGTGAAGAGAAACCCTATCTCAAAACAAAACAAAACAAAGGTGAAACAAAACAAAACAAAAAATTCTTTCAAACTATAGCATCAAAAAAGGACAGCAAATTCTAATTGGAGCCCTAGTGATTCCAGGCATAAAACAAGGCACTATGCTAACATGTGATGCATAGGTGACATTTAGGAGCTCTTTATTTTCCAAAACTGGTCCTCACATAATGAAGGATTCTGAGGCTACTTCTCTTCAAACATGGTCAGCTGTCCCTACCTAACTTCATAGCAGACACCCTGTGGAGAAATAAATTCTTGCCATCCAGTCTATGAAAATGTTTAAAACTCTGGAATGTCTTTGTTCCCTGCCCACAGGTCCTTCTCGTTCTCCTTCTCTGCTTAGTGTACATGAACGTGAGACCTGGACAAGAGTGTAGCATCACTAGAGGATACCTTTTAGAAACAGGTCCTGCCTACTCCTATACGGATGCATGACTACCAAGTGAACTATTGTGGTTTCTCAATGACAGATCAACTGTGTCGAAATAACTAACATTCGCCCCTCAGTGTGTTCTAAAAGTTTCCTAGTACTTCACAAGGAAAGCTTTCTCCAAAGAGATATGTGATGCTAGAATGTTTTTATCATGTAAATAAAAGTTGGAGACTTCTCCTCAAAGAGCAAGAATTTTAGTGTGGGGAGAGCCTGCTTTCCTTGGTGTCCTGTTCAAGGACCAGAGAGTATGCACAGCAAGAGTATGTCAAAAATAGTTGTTAATGTTTGCTTTGGGACAGTTTGTTGAACTGAGTGTCTGAGATTTGTAAAATTCTCTCTCTTTTTACTTTCTATTTAATTTAAATATAATTCTATCATTTTTATCCGATTTTTATTCATTTGTTTGTTTGGAGATTGTTTGTTTGTTTGTTTGTTTTAAGACAAGGTCTTCTGTAACCCAGGCTGCCACTGGAGGCTGGTTTCAAACTACTGACCCTGTTGTCTTCACTTCCAAGTGCTGGGATAACAGGTGTGTGACACCATGCCATTTTTATGAGGTGCTGGAGACAGAACCCAGAGTTTGGTCCTGTGAGGTTACTGACTGAATATATCTCCAGCCCTTGCAATGACTTCTTTTTTTCAAAAGTATCATTGACCATCCTTTGAAACCCTCCAGCAAGGGACAAAGGGCAGTATGTATCCCCAAATGAGTCATTGTTTATACAGGTTCAAGCTAGCTGGAGCCCAAATTTTGATATCCTGGTGGCTGTAACTTCTGAGAAACCCACCTAAAGCCACCTTCTCAAGGCTTCGAGGACTCTAGTCTGTGGAAGAAAGAATGGCTCAACCAACTAACACCTGGCTTCTAGGCACTAGAACATTCCATGGTAGATGGCCCACGGCCAGCTGCATCCCTGATTCTTTTCTCAGATTCTGGAGAACAGGGTACCAGCTGGGCCAGAAAAGATCTGGTGCAGGCACCAGCTCATGCTTGACTCTTTCTCTCCACTGTTCTCTTAGCTCAAAGGTTCTAACAGGGCTTTGCAACCCCCGCAGGGTTTGTATATCTTAAGACAGGAATGTACAAAGCCAAAGAGGCAGGTAACAGAGTTGGAAATGAGCTCCGGGACTCCAGATTCTGAAAGCTCTGAGCTTGGGGAAATGGTGGGGGGGGGGGGGGGTGAAGGGGAGGGCGGAGGTCAGTAATAAAATAGCGCTGTGAATAAGTTATTCTCTTGATCCTTTTCCTAAGCAAGATTTTTTTTATCTGTGATCACCCCAGCAAAAAGGTTGTGATCTTAACAAAGGCACTAGCTACCTCTGAGGGGACGGTTTCCTAATTTAGGGTTACTTAGCCCACAGTCGCGTAGCTCATCCTCCAGAGCCTCGGTTTCTTTAAGTGTCTATGACCCTAGAGTAACTTTTACCTCATGGCGTTCTGAAAATAATCGAACGAAAGTGATGCTAGAGCCTGAACTGCCAGTAAAGAAAACGTGAGGGGCTGATGGAGGGAGGCAAATAGCTCTGTTCTCCGGGAGCAGCTCAAACCCCCCAGTGCTCTCTCACCTTCCAGACAGATGGCCAAAAAAATGTCGGCATTCCGATGGCAGGTAGGCTGGCTAGTACAAGACATCACCCGGCACACCAGGTCCAGAGCCTCCCCAGCCCTGCCTAGGCAAATTGACCTGGCCATTTTTTCCATTCTCTATCTTCGTGACCTCCCCTGGTCGGTCAGACTCTCAGCTGAATTTCGCTAACATAAAGAAACCTGTCTGCTCCCCAGACCTCAGGGTTGCCACAGGGGACCAAGGACTCTGAGAAGCTGCCGCCCCCACTCCTTAGAAGTCTTTACCAAGACATCAAGTGAACTGCGTTTTTGCACCGGTTGGATGGGTACAGGGTCACCCCGACGACTCCGCACCACCCGCTGGGGCTCTTCCCAATTCCCCGACACCTCCAGCAAGCGGCCTCAGCGACCGCGGCACGCCCGCCTCTCTGCCCTTGTTATTTTTAGCTCTAGGGCTGCACCCTCCTACCTGCAAGAGCTCGCCTTGCTCACAGACTTGTTTTGCAGGATTTGGGCCACAGGAGGCTAACCTGACCCACACTTGAATAAACAGCAAGCTGCGGGGCGATCCCGCTGAACCACCCGCACCGAACTGCGTCCACAGCAGGAGAGACTATGGACGCACTGGGCGTTCCCACCCCCTTGAAGTCTGCCGCCACTTGGAAACCCAGACTGGTCTCCCAGAGTCATAAATAAATAAAGTGGAAAGAAAGACCTAAGGTGATACTCCTCTGCCATAGATGGAGCTGCTCCTGGAAAGATTTTGCCCCCTGCGGGGGATGATCTCCCAGGAGGTTGGACTGCTGGGTACAGTGACCAGGATGATTACCGGCCCTCCTCTGCTAATTCCATCTTGCAGCAGGTAGTCCCCACCAGTCAAGAAAAAGTGTTCCTCCTCCTGCTTCCAAGAACTCTCAGTTTGCCAAGCCCAGTAGCCACCCCTACCTTGGTGTCTTCCTAGAAAGTGGGATTTGTAAGGCCTGGAGGAAGTTTGCGAAGGGATCCGATGAGAGAAGAAAGCCAAGAGGTTGAGAGGTCGCTTCAGATCATCCCTAGCTGGTCCTTGGGGGCCTGAGCCTTCCTTCGATCTAGTTAATGAAACCTAACAAGAAAACTCCTTCATTCTGCATAAAAGAACCACAAGCTAAGGTATGGAGCCTGTGCCTCAGAATCTGACTTCAGTCTGAATTTTATACTTTCTCCTTTTCTGCATATGAGGGTGTCGACCAGAGTGATAAGCGAGCAGCTTGTCAGTACACTCCAAAGAGCCTTGCTGCAGTGGCTCTCACTGGTTTTACAGGGACCAATAGGACAATCTCCACTGTCTCCAGCTTTAAAGTTAGAATGTTGTGACGTACCACATAGCTGAAGGACTAGCCTATTAACATAAAAATTTAATTTAATTTAATTTTGCTTCGTTTTGTGGGTGGATTTTTTGTTTTTTTGTTTTGTTTTGTTTTTTGTTGTTGTTTTGTTTTTAAGACAAGCTCTCTCTAAAATGGCCTGGCTGTTCTGGAACTATTCACTCACCATGTAGACCAGGCTGTCTTTGAACTCACAGATTCACCTGCCTCTGCTAGGATAAAGGGCATGTGCCACCACACCCTGGGACCTGAAGGATTACTATTAAGGAGAAGTAGTAATGGGTGTTGGCTTCCTTTGTTACATTTAAATGAAATGTCAATCTCTTTACATTAGAGATTCTTCAGTCTGGTTGGGATATGTTCAGCTGATAGAGTGGTCCCCGGGTCTTGCACAAAGTCAGGCATGGTTGAACATGCTGGTAATCCCAGAAGTGTTGTTGAGGCCATCCTGTCTGCCTCCCCCAGTAATTTATTATTAATTATTAATAGATAATAATTATTATTGTCTTGATATGTTATTAATAATTCAAGTGGATTTTAGAGAGAATCTGTGATAACATTCACAGTGATGCCTATCATTTTAATTACAGGTATAAAAGTTTGTAAAAATCTTTTCCCTTGTGAATTGGGAACTAGAAAATGAAAATGAAAAAAAAAAAAAAGAGCAAAACAAAACAAAAGTCATGACCCAGTCTACCCAGGAATGCAGCCCACGTGCTCTTTCCTGGAGAGCTATGCCTCCAAGTCCAGCACACAGCTTTGATTCAGTGGGGCACAGCTTTCACACTAAATGGTACAATGTCCTTGACCTACGGGGAAGCCACAGAGTCAGCACCAGCAGGAGGAAGGAGGCCAGGATCACTCAGCTCAACTCCAATGTTAACTGGATCAGCCACTAATCCACCTACACGTGTGACTGCTAGCATGGGGGGGGGGGGGATCAAACGCTAGAGTCTGTGTGTAGCCAGTTTACGAATCACAAAATACATGGCTAGTGGCACCTGTGAAAAGAAATGCGGATGGGCTTCCACAAGCTAGTTATAATTAAATGAACAATTATGGAAATAATTATAATTATATGAGTATTTGCATGTTTTCTCCAACCATATACTTACAAGGAAAAGTCCACATACTTTGGATCCCCGACAATTAACAGGCATTTTTGTGTTTCATTATCTCACTTAATCCCTGAAATACGGTATGGCTTTATATTTAATGCTATGGTTACCACCCCACCCCCCAACTACCACTCCCAACACGCACCTTTTCGATTTTTGAGGAAAGAAACAGAAAGAGAGATTCAAACATCTAAAGTCACTTAGCTAACAAACACCAGGTTTTAATTTTAGATGATGTCTCTTCTTTGAAGAGAGAATATTAGAAAAGGAGAAATTTTATTCAGATTTAGGTAAATTAGCATATATATTGTCGCTGTCTTCAGACACACCAGACGAGGGCATCAGATCCCATTACAGATGGTTGTGAGCCACCATGTGGTTGCTGGGAATTGATCTCAGGACCTCTAGAAGAGCAGTCTTAACCACTGAGCCATCTCTCCAGCCCTAGGAAGTTATCCTTAACCTGATTGCTTTCTTTTCATTTCCTCTGTGGTTCAGGTTACTAGTACCTTAACTGAGACGTGTACACATAGTTTCTTACTAGTAGCTGTTAGCTTCTTTAACTAACATCCAACTATACTAATGAGGTCTTTTAAAAGCTGGCTTCAGAACTTGTGTCTCCACTCCTGCAAACCCTTCCAGGAACCTCCATCTCCAGAAACCAATGGAAGCTCAAACACAGAACACTCCATACAGCCGTCCCCGTCAAGGTGAACAAGAGCAGTGGCTCTCAACCTCCCTAAAGCTACCACCTTTTAATACAGTCCCTCATGTTGTGATGACCCCCAACCATAAAATTACTTTGTCACTACTTCACAATGATAATTTAGCTACTGTTATGAATCATAATATTAATTAATAACTGATATGCAGGATATCATGGGGGAGATGCGACCCACAGGTTGAGAACCACTGGTCTATAGACTCAAATTGCTGAATGGAGAGAACCATAGTGGGTTCTTTGAAGGAGCCAATGAAAATCCATCTGCTTCCTGTGACTTTAGTGTTGAAATGTGGGCTCATTTGACGGGCAGTTCTCTAGTTTTATCTTTTTAATCTAAAATGCACAATAACAAACTCAGTATAAAATAGTTTGTGGAAGCTTCGGAAAGGAAGCCAACCTTTGCTCTTGGCCCTTCGTTATGCTGTAGTTCTGTCTGGTGAACGAGTATCACAAGAATAGGCTACTAGAATGCAACGGTAAGAAGACAAACAACAACAGAGAAAAATTGCTCAAAACCAGGAATAGTGTATTCCTTCATCATATTTTGGAAACAAAACAGGAATAGACTGGTGAAATGAACTTTTATAGGACTGTCATCAGTATATTTGATCTTTAGGAAAAACAGACTTGAAGTCAGATAGCTTAGGTGTGGGGTTTAGCTGAAACCAATTCATACTCATAATGACTGAGTATGTTTTGTTTTGCCTACTAGGATACCATAGGCTGGTATGGTGGTTAGAATATGCTTGGCCCAGAGAGTAGCACTACTAAGAGGTGTGGCCTTGTTGGAGGAAGTGTGTCACTGTGGGTGTGGGATTTATACCCTCTTCTTAGCTGCCTAGAAGCCAGTCTTCTCCTGTCTGCCTTTAGATGAAGACGTAGAACTCTCAGCTACTCCTGCACCATGCCTGCCTGGATGCTGCCATGCTCTCACCTTGATGATAATAGACTGAACCTCTGAACTGTAAGCCAGCCCCAATTAAATGTTGTCCTTATAAGAGTTGCCTTGGCCATGTCTCTTCTCAGCAACAAAAACCCTAACTAAGACAGCTGGGTAAGTGGGAAACCATAAAAGTTCACTGGACTCTCAGTTCTGGAAACTTGTGAATCCAAGATGAAGGGACCATGTCTGGTGAGGTACTTTCACCACACTGTACCATGGAAGACAGCCTTGTGTGAAGACAGTGCAGGGTGGGGATGGGGGAGACTTGCCTTATCCTTTATGAGAATACCTCCACTCTTGGGTTATCTCTCCCTCCGCCATGATGGAATTCACTTACTCATGAGCACACAGGCCTAGAACCTACTCGCCTCCTAACACCACTCCCTTGGGAGTCAAGCTTCCAGTACTTGACCTGCAGGAATACATTCCAGCTGGAACTCTGTTACATGCGACTGTAGTTTTAGATACTCATTTCTTCATGGGTTCCATGGGCTACATGAGTCCTGAACTTCAAGAGTTGGCAACCTTTTATAGAAAGGGTTAGGTATTGAATGTTCAAGTCAGTGGTTCTCAAGCTTCCTAATGTTGAGACCCTTTAATACAGTTGTGGTGACCCTCAACCATAAAATTTCTTTTATCGCTACTTCATAACTGTAAGCTTGCTATTGGTATGAATTGTAATGTACATATCTGGGTTTTCTAATGGTCTCAGGCAATCCCTGTGAAAGGGTCACTTGTCCTCTAAGGGCCGTGACCCACAGATTGAGAAGCACTGGTTTATGCTCTGAGACGCACATACCGTCTTCCTCATTGTTTCTTCCTCTTTCCTCCATTGTTTCCTTCCTCTACAGCTGCTTCCAGATACATAGATAGACCACTTGTATTTGTTTTCTAAGGTTACTATGACAAAGTACCACCAAGGATAGCTTAAACAATCCAGATCTGTTGTGTCTGTTGGGAAGCTATGAGTCTGAGAACTCGCATGTAGTTGTCTGTAGTGGGGACTATGAATGCCTGCCTTGCTCCTGGACACCACTGGCTTACTGGCCATCTTTGGTACAGCGTTTTAAATATATCACTCAAGTTCATATGTTGAGATAAGAGAGTCTCACTGAATACCCCAGACTAGCCTCAAACTCATTGCAGCCTGCCTGCCTCGGCTCCCCAAATGCTGGGATTACAGGTGTGAGCCTCGGATCCCGGCTCTCCACCTGTTCTTAAACACAACTTTGGTACTTTCCCTCTCCAGAGACAAGAGGATACATTCTTCTGCCTGAATCTGGGCATATCAGTTTTTCATAGCAGTGTTACCAAATAACCAACATGTCTTGAAGTGACACAGATCTATTCTCTTACAGTTAGAAGTTTGAAGTTCCAAAACAGGTCTTAGCCAGGCAAAATCAGGGTGCTGACAAAGCTATCTTGTTTGGTCTGTTTCCTTGCTTTTTCCAGCTTTGAGGGGCTGCCTGCATTCCTGGGTTCATAGACAGCATCACCCTGGCCTCTGTTTCACTGTCTCCTTTTCAGGTTCTGACCCCTTTGGATGCCTCTTGTAAGGACTGATGGGATTATATAGTGTCCACCTAGATGATCCAGGGGAATCTCCCAATGGCTTGGTTCTGAACTTAATCACATCTATGAATTCCCTTCTCCCAGATGAGGTAGCATATTTATAGGTTTGGGTATTATGATGTGACTTTGTAGGGGATCATTTGTTCTTCCTGACATTCAGAGAAAACATCTGAGTACAAAAGAATTGATGGTGTATAATACCCAAGGCTAGTTCATGATGTAATCTCTTTCATCTGGTTATCTTAGGTCACTTACCTTTAGAGCATAGTGGCCTCTCCATGCTATCATGAGTCCCAATACAGAACAAGAGTAAAGTCTCCCTTGAGAGGCCATGTGTCATTATGTCCTGGCCAGCAGCCAAGTGGACTCAGAAGATAATATCATTCACTTGAGTAAACATAGCTGTCACTTAACCTCAGTTGTCTTAGAGTTTCTATTACTTCAACAAAGCACCATGACCAAAAAATCAAGTTGGAGAGGACAGAATTTATTCCACTCAAACTTTCACCAAAGATAGTCAGGACAGGATCTCAAACAGGGCAAGATCCTGAAGGCAGGAACTGATGCAGAGGCCATGGAGGGGTGGTGCTTACTGGCTTCATATAGAATCCATGACCACCAGCCCCAGGAAGGCACAATGGCCTGGGTCTTTCCCCATCAAATACTAAGAAAATGTCTTACAACTGAATCTTATGGAAGTATTTTCTCAGTTAAGTTTTCCTCCTTTCAAATAACTCTAGTTTGTGTGCCAAGTTGACATAAGACCAGTCAGCATGCCAGCTTTCAAGCCTATCTATCTGAGGTTCTATATACTGCAAAAGAAATACAAGTACCTTTACTGTGCTATGCTTAAAACTTGGGTAATGATAAAGACATAGCAGAATAGCCCATAAATGTCCCCCAAAGACCAGGTTAAAGGTTTGGTCCTCAGTCTGTTGGAAGGTGGTGGAATCTTTAGGGGGTAGGGCCTAGCAGAAGAAAGGATACTGGGGATATACTCTTCAAGGGGGCTTTCAGGATGCCCCTTGCTCTTCTTTGCTCTCCTTTTGCTTCTCGGTGCCATGAAGTGAGCTGCTTTGTTCTGTTACACGCTTCCATCCATAATAGTCTGTGTTGCCACATTTACCAAAACAACAGGCCCAACCGACTATGGTCTGAAACTACTGAACCTATGGGGCAACATCAGCTTTCTAAGTTGATTTCATAAGGTGTTTAGTCACAGTGACAGGTCACTAACACACTCTATACAGTGGCACTCCGAGCATCCATTTCCATGAGCATCTCCACTCTGCAGTCTCATGTATCATGGCCAGCACAGTATCACGTAAGTTGGCAGCCTCTGCTCACCACAGTGAGTCCTGGAGGATGTGATGGCTAATCTTGGCTCAATTTGACTGATCAGGAATCAACCAAAAGCTACGCCACTGGGTATGCCTGTAAAGGAATTTTCTGATTGGATGACACAGAGTGGAAGGCTTACTCTAAGTGTGGGTAGCATCTTTAAGAAGCGCAGCAGAAGCGAGTCTTGGCTTGCTTGCCTTCACAGCACCTTCTATCTTTCCAGCCAAGTTCATTTACCCGGTTTGTATTTCGATGTCTAACTTATCTACCCTTCCGCTGCCACTGCCGCTGTCACCGTGGCTGCTACTGCTTCCGTTCTTGGCTGACATCAGAGACCAGGTTCTTTAGCCTCTCCAGGAATGATTCAGGCCTTCAGTGCCAGCTGCACTCAGCCTCGTGGGTGCTCGGCCTCTCCAGCTAGCTTCTGATTGGCCACAATATCATGTAGAGGAGTCTAAAGACTCTTTGTGGTATATCTATTCTATCAGTTCCGGTCCTTTAGAGAGAGCTGAGTAGTAAAGAGGAAAAGGTGCAATGAGCAATGTCCTCCCGTGCTAAGAAGGCATTCAGAATAGGACACTCTGCCCCAGTGCGTTAGGTAAAAACCTTCCTTCATGGAAAAGGTAATGATTTTTCCCATCGCCTGGCGAGTTTCAAAGCATTGACATTCTCATGAGAACTTGAGAGATAAACAGGCATAAGCATTTGTGACCATAAACACATTTGGTTTCATTTCCGGGATAAATTGTTGTGGGCTAGAAAGTTTCTTTCTACATAATTATAAACATGGACTTTCCTGGTGTATTTGGAAAGCTAAGCTCAAAGCAAGAGAAGCTTTCCAACTAACAAGTGTCTGTGACCTTCTCAATAGTCAGCCCCTGGAGACTTGATTTCCAGGAGTGACTGTCCCAAGTTACCTGAGGATGACGGGGTGATTTCTACTTTCTCTCCCAGGCCTACAGGAAGAAGTGCAATGTAGTAGCTCTACTGTGAGACAGAAAAGCTGAATAGATCAGTAGCCATGACAGGTTTCATTGAGAAGAACTCAAGGACTTTAATTTTGTAGGTTTTAGATGATGCATTTATAGAAAACAGATAAATCAATATTTGGAGCTTTATTAAAGACTATTTTTCCAGATTATAACACTAACACTACTGTTTCTTTTTCAATTTAGAAAACACATGAGGAGGGGGTACGCACTCTTGTAAGACTTTCAAGTAGAAGTAGCTACCTCCTGATAAATTGCTGTTGGCCACATTATTTGCGTATATACATATCAAAGTTTCAAATGGCTAGAAAGGCGATTCCATGGTTAAGAGCACTTGTTGCTATTTCAGAAGACCCAGGCTTGATTTCCAGCACCCATATGGCAGCTCATAATTGTCCATAACCCTAGTTCCAGAATATCTGATACCCTTTTCTGACCCCAAGGGTATGTACTTGATGAATAGACTTACATATATATTCACATACATACAATCACAGGCACTCATACATATAAAATAAATAAGTCTAAGACACTTTTAACTAGAACAATCCATTCCTTAATAGTTTACAGTCTGATTTTTTTGCGGGGGAGGAAGGGGTTTCAAGACAGGATTTCTCTGTGTAGCCCTGGCTCTCCTGAAACTTGCTCTGTAAACCAGGCTGGCCTCAAACCTAAAGATCTGCCTGCCTCTGCCTTCCGAGTGAGGGATTAAAGGCCTTGTCACCACTGCCTGACTACAGTCTGTTTGTTTTGTTTTTTTTAAACTTGTTTTTAAAAATTAAAATATAATGAGTATCATCATGTGAGATTATTTTTTTTTATATATTTTTATTCATTTTTTCCTCAATTACATTTCCAATACTATCCCAAAAGTCCCCCATAGCGCCCCCCACTTCCCTACCCACCCATTCCCATTCTTTTGGCCCTGGCATTCCCCTATATTGGGGCATATAAAGTTTGCAAGTCCAATGGGCCTCTCTTGCAATTGATGGCCGACTAGGCCATCTTTCGATACATATGCAGCTAGAGACAAGAGCTCCAGGGTTCTGGTTAGTACATCATGTTGTTCCAACAATAGGGTTGCAGATCCCTTTAGCTCCTTGGGTACTTTCTCTAGCTTCTCCATTGGGAGCCCTGTGATACATCCAATAGCTGACTGTGAACATCCACTCCTGTGTTTGCTAGGCCCCGGCATCGTCTCACAAGAGACAGCTATATTTGGGTCCTTTCAGCAAGATCTTACTAGTGTATGCAATGGTGTCAGCGTTTAGAAGCTGATTATGGGACGGATCCCTGGATACAGCAGTCTCTAAATGGTCCATCCTTTCATCACAGCTACGAACTTTGTCTCTGTAACTCCTTCCCTGGGTGTTTTGTTCCCAATTCTAAGAAGGTGCACAGTGTCCACACTTTGGTCTTCATTCTTCTTGAGTTTCATGCGTTTAGCAAATTGTATCTTATATCTTGGGTATCCTAAGTTTTGGGCTAATATCCACTTATCAGTGAATACATATTGTGTGAGTTCTTTTGTGATTGTGTTACCTCACTCAAGATGATGCCCTCCAGGTCCATCCATTTGGCTAGGAATTTCATAATGATTATTTTAACTTGACTCCTATTATAATCTTTCTTCTTCTTCTTCTTCTTCTTCTTCTTCTTCTTCTTCTTCTTCTTCTTCCTCTTCCTCTTCCTCTTCCCCTTCCTCCTCCTCTTCCTCCTCCTCCTCTTCCTCCTTCTTCTTCATGAATTCAACAAGAATCTGATCACAGATCATTATAGTAAGCACAGCTCTTAGCACTGAGGATAGAAAAGAGCAAAAGGCAGAGCTGGCTGTGGTGGTGGTGCACACCTTTGATCCCAGGACTCCCAGAGGCAGGTGATCTTTTGAGTTCCAGAACAGCCTGGTCGACAGAGAGAGTTATAGGACAGCCATGGCTTACACAGAGAAACTCTGTCTCAAAAAAAAAGTACAACAAACAAACAAACAAAAGAAAGAAAGAAGGAAAAAAGAAAACCAGATAGACTTTTTAAAAGTTTGCAAACCATCTCCTACCAAGTTTGGTTTGTGTATTTTCCTCCACATTTCATGGTGTCAAACAGCTTCCCACCCTCGCATAAGTTTCACTGACTCAGCTGAAACTGCACCAACAGCTTTGGGGCCCTAACAGTGCTTCTATCCTCTACTGCTTCATAGTAGGTAATCCTCAAATAGAGCCGAGTAAAATTACAACTTGTTACCACCTCTCATGGCTCTGAAGGCTGACTAGGCACAGCTGGGTACTTGCCCTCTGATGGTGACTGTGGGGCAGACATCTGAGTGCTCACCTGAATTGAATGTCCTTCTTCTTCCAGTGTTTAGATCCCATAAATTGCTGGATTACAGAAGTGGCCAGGTTTCTCCTTTCTCATTTTTGGTAGCTTGGAATTTCCTACAGCCTGGTAGCAGCTAACTGTTGGTACAAGAGCTGGCACACACAAAGAGAACTTTGTTTGTTTTGTTTTGTTTTTTGTTTTTGTTCTGTTTGACTCAGGGTTTCTCTGGATAGCCCTGGCTGTTTTAGAACTATTGATCCTTAGACCAGGCTGGCCTTGAACTCGGAGATTTAGGTGTGTCTGCCTAAAATAAAAGGTATACACCACCATGCCTGGCCCACAAAGAACGCTTTCTAAAGATACAGGATAGAGGCTACTGGTCTACCTCCGACCTTGCCTCAGAAATCACCGGATGTTGTTTGCCCTGTGTTTCATGGACTGTGCAGAAACCATTTAGACCTAGAGTATCAGGACTGTTTTACACGGGTGAGAGTACCAAGGGGCCTACATTAGATCACCCCTCTGAAGATGGTACCATGATGGGGAAATGTGTCCTAGACAAAATGAATTTGAAATATCAATGGCCATCCACAGAGCTCAGCATGAAAGACCCTTTTCAAATTGGTTCCAAAGGACAGTCCTGTAAAGGTCAGAAGTGGAGAAGAAATGCAGTTAGGCTCCTTGTATTCCCAAAGTATTCTCTCCCAAGGTGGAGTTGCAAAACCTAAGTTGTTTGTTTGTTTTGTTTTGCTACTAGGACTAAGAAAGCAGTTTTTTTGGTTTTTTGTTTAAAAAAAACAAAAACAAAAGCAAAGCCTTGTCTCCGGAATGACCAAACTACGTCTGCTCATCCACTAGATTTTGTTGAACACCAAGGGTGTGCTGGCCTATGCTATGGCTGCTGTGTCAGAGGGGCAAGTCGCAACCCTGACTCAGAGCTATTGAATGTTTGTTCTGGACCTGTTGCTAGGCAGGACTCTGTCATTGCACTTAAACCGGTTGTTTTCTTGAACTCTAAAGCAACTGTTGTCTCTATATTACAGATGACAAGACAAGTGCAGAAACTAAACAACTTCTACCAGCACGTTGACAAATGACAGCCTGGGGACTCAGAAGCTCACAGTACAACCGAGATCCCATCCTCCTAATGGCCAAATGCTCTACTTTGCACAAAGCACTTGACTTCCGGTTGGTTTTCTAATCTGGAAATACGAGCTCATACCTTTTCCTCATAAGCCATTTATGAACTATGTAACCTTGCAGGACTTGCATTCTGAGACTTAGTCTTTTTTTTTTTTTTTTTTTTTTTTTTTTTGCTTAGATGAATGTGGTGTGTTGTCATGAGAAGCTGGCAGATGCAATGCATAGAAAGTGCGGTGTCTGGTACACAGAGCTGTTCATACGTGCCATTCATTGGCATTGATACTACTGTGTTTTATGCTGTAACACAATTTTGAGGTTCTTAAGCCCCAAATCCCCTGCTGAACCCGTTGTTGTTTTGTCTGATTTCCAGTGTTCTTTCTTTCCCACCCAAGGAACAGCTGCATTTTGGAGCAGAGACATAAAAAGCAGATAGTCACGCCGCCACCACAGATGTCCCTGTCTTGGCCGAAGACAGAAGACAGCAGCCAATATTCACAGCGGATTGCAGATGTTTCCCTTGACCGTGGATCAGAGGGGCCATTATGGACAGCGTGGGTTCTGCAGACGTTTTGTGTTGCAGACGGACTATTACAGAATATGCATGGCTCCATCCAACGTCGACTGAATACCTACTCTGTGCTGAGTTGCTTTCTAAATACAAAGATGAATAGGTCGCATTCCTTGTCCCCTCGGACACTGCAGCACACACGAGGAGACAACACACATAATTAACCGTAGCAGACTGAGGAGTTCTGTGTGTGGCAGAAACGGGCTGATCTCAGGAGATATTTCTGTCAGAGAGCTTTAGAGGATGATGAAGACTGAGGGACATGCAGAGTCTTCTTAGGACAGTAACTAATGAGAGGACTTAAATGAACAGAGATGAGGGACAAAGGCCACTTGAGGTGGAGATGAGGTGAGAGCAGAGATGCAGTGAGGTGAGCAGACCAGGTGGCTTCCGAGCCCCCACCCCCACAGCTTCACCTGGCCCAGTCACTGCCCACCTCTGACACCTTCTTTAAGTGTTTGAATCATAAGCAGTAGATTGCTAGGTGAGAATACCAGAAAGCCTTCGCCCACACAAACATGACAGGCTCCCTCAGAATGTGTGTTCTTCCAACGTTTTTTTTTTTTTTTACCTGTCGATGTCTTTCTTTTCTTCTGAGACTGTGGATTAGATTCTTAGAAGTGAATCTCAAGGTCATGAGGTGATAAGAAGAATAAAGCCACAGAAAACTAGGAGTAGCTTGGTCCCTTTTTTGAGTAGCAGTCTCAGCCCTGCAGGGTCTTCAGACCTCTTTTAAGTACTTACTATTTAAGAAATGTAGCTCTGTGCTTAAACTACTGTGCCCAAAGCATTTTGAATTAGTAGAATTAATAGCGGTGGTTACTCCTGGGATATGGGGTGGGAGGGAGAGACTATAGTGTGAAGGGTCTTTTTCTAGTCTGCTGTGATGGGGTGTAATCCTGGCATGGGGCAGGGATGGGGGTTGGAGATGGAAGTAGGGTGGGGAGAGGAGTGCGGAAATGGGAGAACTGAATGAACGGGCGGACTCCTAGGTCAAGTTTCTGGAAAGGGTTTTATTGTAGATAATGAAAGAACAGCGAGAGGCACCTGGAAGACTCTAGACAGAGCCAGGCTAGCAAAATATACCTGCCATTGAATACAAGGAAGGAAGGAATTGAGGGAGGGAGGGAGGGAGGGAGGGAGGGAGGGAGGAAGGAAGGAAGAGTGCATGAGTACTCCTAAAGTATGAAGAAGATTTTTATTGCTTTTATTGTAGATAATAAGGGAGAAAACAGGCAGAGGGAAGAGTCCAGGCTGAACGTGGTGGACAGATTAAACCAGGCATGAGAGGAGGGGCTGGGAGGGAGTAGCAGACCAATATGGGCAGCTAGGACCTAGAGGCCAAGACATAGTCAAAAAGGCTGAGTTATAGAGAGATCAGCAGGGGGTGGGGGTGGGGTGGGGTGGGTGAGGGGCGGCAGGGTGGAGAAGGAAAGGGAAGCGGAAACCCAGCCCCTGGGAGGGAGAGGCTAAGGTGGTGGGGGCAGGGTGAGAAGTGCTGAAAGGAGTCCCTGGTTACTTACTGAGTGACGCTGGGAGAGCTGGCCAGCATCTACTTTAATATGTTGATGGGCACCAAGGGTGGAGTCCAGAGAGCAAGTGGCCAAAATGGCTGCTTTATATAGATAAGAGAAACTGGAAGAAGAGAAGGAAGCCCAGACTGGAGAGGTTTAGGGTAGGGGTGGGGTGAGAAGAGCTGGGAAGAGCTACAGGGACTGAGTAAGTCTTGGGTTCCTTTGGGGCCTGACAAGGATTACCTTGAGTTCCCGGCTACCTTAGGTTAGAGTGAGACCTTAACTCAAACAAACAAACAAACAAACCCCTCAAATGCCAGATGTAGTAGCACAGGGCTTTAGCTCCAGCACTTTGGAGGCAGAGGTCGGTGGATCTCTGTGGGTTTGAGGTCAGCCTAATCTACATAGTTCCAGACACTATGATAGCCAGAGCTACAGAGACAGACTGTGTCTTGAAAAAGAAAGAAAAGAAAAGAAGGGAAGGAAACAAAATAAACAAGAATGACCTTGTGTTCTGTAGTAGGCTCTAGAGGGATAGCTCAAGTCTAGAATACCTGCTTAGTATGCATTAGGCCTTGGGCTCAGTCCCCAACACCACCCAAATATGAACCCTAAACCGACTTCTTACTTAGTAGGAAATGGCGATGATCTGTGAATACTGTTCATACGAAAACCATGAATGGGGCAACAGAAGAGAAAGTGCTTGGATCAGAGTCTGAGGAACAATTTTGGTGATTGCTCTGTGAAGCCTGATCTCCTATTGTAATATTCTGCTCTAATGCATACCTATGCATGGATACTTTGATATATACAACACTTTCTCGGTTATCTAAAAGGTACTCATAAAAATTTCCTGCATTGCTCACATGCAATATAAAAATTGAATCAAGGAATATTTTTCTTTGCTTCAAAATCAGCACCTTCAAAGCCTTTGCGTCCGGACTGTAGTTCCTTCTCCCTGGGTTTTTTTCTTCTTGAAAACCTGAAGAGCTGCCATCAAGGAAAATTGCAATGGACAGTGAAGGAGGAGGCAGGTGAGGGCACCAGGTGTTGGTTCAAATTTAGTCATGGAGGGAACAAGAGGAAGGACCGGTGAGAGAGAACCCTAAGGCAAAGCTTATGTCCGTGGAAGTTTCAGGAAAAGAAAAAAAAGCATGAGGTTTTGGTGCTGAGTGGCACAAGACGCTGTGCTCCTTACACCACTGGCTGTCAGAGCTGAAGCATTGGGTCCGACAACTTGAAGACCTGGAGAGGTGGCTCAGTGGTGCGTGTTGCAGATGAATGAGGAGTCAAGTTCAGATTCCGAGCACCCACATAAAAGTCAGCAAAGGTGTACACGTCTGAATCCCAGAGCTGGGGTGTGGTCTAGGTGAAGGCAGACAGACAGATCCTGGATCCTCTGTGCTCCTTGGACAGCTCACCTAGCTCAGTCAGTGGGACAGCAGCTTTAAGGAGAGTTTCTGTCACAAAATAAATAGATTGAGGGACAAGCAGTAGTGGAAGGCGCTGGGTGTAGAACTCTGGGACCTCCAACAATATGCACAAACACATACGTGTAACACACACACACACACACACACACACACACACACACACACACAGAGGAGCCCACTTCAGCACATCCTGTAGAATACTTCCCAGGAAGAGATCCTGCCTTTGCTGCTTGGATTGGAGGCTGTAAAGATAAGGGAGATAAACTTGAGGACTTCCCAGTTTATTCACTTGTAAATACTTGCTGAATGTCTACTACTCGCTGGGCGGTGTGGACACTCAAAGGCAATAGGGCTCACTCCCAACCCTGAAGGCATTTGCTGAAAGTGAAAGATAGAGAAGGTGACAAAGGTGAGCTGGTCACAGTAGAGATAACTGCTGAAACTAAGCGGAAAGCTGGAGGGAGATCCTGGAAAAAGGCACCTTAAAAGAACCTTCAGAAGGCTGAGAAGGGCACCCAGGATAGAAGAAAACATGTGACAGATTTCATCTCACGTGATAGATTCTCTCTTCCATCTCCCTGAACTCTATCAGGAAGAATGTGTGCGGTTCAGTTGATGAATGAAGTCCAAAACACAATGCACAATTGAATTAACTGCTCTGAGCCTCCCTTTGCTGCTCTGTTAAGTGGGAACAATTTCATAGGGATTTACAAGTGTTGGGTGACAGAATGAGTACTTAGCACGGTGACAAGTGTAGCAAGTGCTCAGTGAACATCAGAGCTTGTTATCCAGTCAGCGTCAAGTCAGGATTGGAGAGTGGTGTGGGTGGACAAGACGCTATGAGGCAGCAAGTCCAGTCTGAGCAAACCACAACAGGCCAGGCCAGAAACCGAAGCCCAGTGTGGGCCGTAATAAGCTGAGCATTGGTGACAGTGGACAGTCTCTAATCACCGAACTACACTTAAGAAAAGAAGGAAAGTGAAAATGTGACCCGCATAGTAAATCAGATTGCAAATCCCACACAGCAGTCATCTTAGCTGACTGCAGAGGGTTTGAAGAATTAAACCCAGTCTGGCAACCGAGGTATTTCATCCAGAGCAGTGTTTCCAACTTCCCTTTGGGTTCTATCGAACTGTGGCCATGTTTCAGAAGGGGAGCAAGCATGTGGCCATAAGTAACAAGTGTTTTTTGAATATTTACACTGCAGAGCACGGGAGAAAGGGCCATGGTTTTTAGCCTAAGGTTCAAGTTTGCTCTGAAGATTTGTTTCTGTGCTAAAGAGCCCCAGGGAACTCGATGATGCCTGATTGATTCTTACATCTGAAAAGTAAAAGCAATTGAACTCACTAGCAATTTTGAAACCTTAACCCCTTGATTCTTTTGAAAATGACAGAACATCTGAAACAGAACCAAACACAAAGCCAAATTCTGAAAGCATGCGTGAAGGTCTCCTACATCACTGGGAGAGATGGGATGAAGCTGTCAGCTGCCTGGTGCTCACAGGATGCTTGGGTCTCATGAGCTCGTGTGATTTCGAATGTCCATCACAGTTTTCCACAGTTCCCACAGAGCCTAGGAGATACAGTAAAGACCACCTACAGATACTATAGCTTCCTTTTATTCACAATTATATTCTGTGCCACTTGATACCAGGAAGCTGGACAATAACTCTGACACATATTCATCACCATATTCATTTTAAATAAGAAATAAACTGTGCTCAGAGTTAAGTTCAAGGCCAAAGTTGACTTTAAACTCTGGGTGCTGACCTAGCTCAGGCTCTTCGTAGCTCTTGGCTGGCTTCTTACGTCACCTGATGGCTACCCTGAGCACTTCAGGTAGATAGTTTGATTTCCCTCTGTGTATAAAGATGGTTACCACCCCTGCAGAAAATTCAGACAAAATGGAAACATAAAAAAGCACTATGCTGGTTACTTTGATCATTAGGTCCAGATTAGGTTGCCAAAATGAAATTCCATGTCCTTGTTTCAAAAGCAATGCCCAATCTTATGAGTTGAACTGAGGAAGGAATTCGAGGCTTGGGAGATGGTTTACTGGTAAAAGTGCCTGTCAGGCAAGCATTAGGTCCTCAATTCAAATCCCCAGCTCTCACAACACACATGTCTGAAACCCAAGTATGGAAAGGTAAAGACAGGAAGTTCCTAAGGGTTCAGTGGTCCATCAGCCTTGTCAACCAATCAGTGAGTTCCAGGTTCAGTGAGAGACATTTTTCCAAAATAAAACAAAATAAAATGGTGGCAAACAACACAGGATGTCAACCTCTGGGCCTTCATGTGTGTACACTTTCACATATGCAACCATATTCATATTCCATATACACACAAAAATTAATCAATAGAAGGAAATAAAATGATAGAAAGGGGTTGCTTCCCTGTCACACACACATTTTAGGCACAACAATAAGTAAACAAATGAGATCTTTTGTGAGGTCACCATTTTTCTTTTTCCTAAATGAGAATGACAGGTGGATGGTGACTTATGTGAGGAGACTCTTGTCCATGACAACACAGGTCATCTTAGCAACTCATATATGTTAGGTGCACATTGAAACATACAGATTCCTGTCTGCTGTGTCATGGACATTTTTGGTTCTTTTGGACACTCAGTGGTGTCCTGTGCTGTTTTTCTGAAAGCTGTCTTATGAGAGGATATTTTGCTGAAGCAGATACTTGAGAGGACATGTGATGTTTGGAATGAGTGTAAGTAGAACCCAATAGGGAAACTGAATGATGCTCTTGCATTGGTTCACCTTGCAACACTTTGCTGGTCTTCACTGATCTTCTTGTGCTATTCTGGCTGATTCTTTACTTCCACAGACTCAAGACAAGTTGACAGAGCCTCACGGTTTCTTCTGGATTGAGCCGCTGCTATTGATTTGTGTTTGGAATCACCCCAAAGAACTACTTCTAAACAGGTCCATATCCTCCATTTCCTATTAAACTTTCTTCTCCCCTACCTTTGGTCATGAGGCTAGGAGGATGGTTAAAATGTTTAAGAACCCTTATTAAAGTAGGTTTTGAAAAATCTAAGCCTACAGTTCTTCCTCTGTTTGCATGTTGGTTATAAGCTAAAGATGCCACCACTGAAATCATATTTCTTTGGAAAAGAGGAGACAAAAAGCCTGGCCAAATATGGAAGTCCAAGAGTAGATGTCCAGCATGCTCAGTGTTCCGTGTGTATCCATGACTATCAAGTACCACTGGGTTCTGATAGCAGTGTGAACCATGGGGATAGCATTTCTTCCCTCTGTTGCCAGGGTCTCTACAGCATTTTCTTTTCTGATGCTTGGTTTACTTGGCTGGTTCTGCATCCTCCTTTAAGGGTGACAACTTTCTGGATCCCAAGAGGCTTATTATTTGTTTGTTTGTTTGACAAGTACATTGGTAAATTTGCACCACCATCTTTAAATTGGATATTTCACATACTCTAAATCTTCATTTCTTGCATGTCTTGTGAAGCCATAAGGTCTGGCAATGCTGGGGTAGAATGCTTTAGATGGCAATAATGACTAGTGTGGCAGTCCCTTGAGATATGGTGGCTCCCCCTTCTTAGGTGCCCCCACCTCCCTGAGGCTCTGGGGTCCTTGGCTGTAAATTGATTTTATGATATTGCTGTGTTTCTTTACAGTTGGGAAGCATGTCTCTGTGTTCATTGCTTTGTCTGAGGCAAGAGAATAAAAATAAAACAACAAAAAGCAGATGGCAGTAGTTTCTGGAATAAAATGCAGCCAGTCTCAGGCGCGAGATTCTGTCTGGTTCCTGGAGCACATCTGGGTCTGCTGTTGTGGTGATGTTCAGTATCCCAGAATCCATTGCTCCTTCAATGGGTTCTAATCCCCTCTTCATCCTACACTAGTGACAGGCCCTTGAGCAAGGCACTGCCTGGTTGGGACTTCCTGAATCTGTAAAAGGATACTTCAGACTCCAAAGCCTTGCCTCTCGCCCTCAGGGTGCTGCCTCTACTCTAGCACTGTACTGCCCCTGGTAGTATTCTCTTAGTCTCTGGTTTGGGGTTTTGGGTTTTTGTTTGTTTGGTTTTATTTTTGTTTGTTTGTTTGTTTGTTTTCACAAAAGCAGTCCAGGGTTCCACAAGTACTGAAGCTTGGAGGAGGGGCATCTTAACTGGAAACTGACCAGGAACCCTGATGCCTGATGCCGGGAAGTGAGAGTAGAGAAAAGCCACTCTCTTAGAAAGAATCCACCCAGAGATAAGCAGAGTCAAAAAACAAAAGTGGATTTCAAAGTTTGGATTTAACACGCCCAAGAGTGAGACAAACACCATCAGAATATTTTTTTAAATGTTAAATAAAATTGCATTAAATATTTTTTAAAAGTTAGTAGTCTGCCTTTCTTCCTTTTTCTTGCCTCCTTCCCTCCCTCCCTTCTTTTCCTTCCTTTCATTTCCAAAGAAAAGACTTTCTTTTAGGAGCAGTTGAAAGATCATCTCAAACATTGCAGATTCTTTATGTATTCTTTCATTGTATAGCTGTTTTGTATAACTTTGTATAGTTTTTGTATAACTTTATTGCAGGAGCAATAAAGAGTTAGAAAGGAAGTCCCCTTGAAGTTGACGGTTCTGCGGTTTCCTTACCAACAGCCTAGAGACGGCACTGAGTGTAGGTAACCACTTTTTTATGTTCAGAGGAAAGATAAGATGTGATTTCAAAATATCTGTAAATGTGAGAGAATAACTGCATTGTCCGGCAAAGCTTAGGAAGAGACTGTCGGGACCTCCTCTGACCCCTGAGCATTCTGGGAGAAGGGTAAGGAGGCCAGACCTCTACCAGTACAGGGAACTCGTTTGCAGTTCAGCTTACCTTTCAGATCTCCAATCTCATCTGAACTGAACTACTGCCTTGGTCTTTCTTTGCTTTGGTAATATGAAAATGGCTTCTTGTTGTTTTGTTTTGTTTTGTTTTGTTTCCCCTCCAGACACCCAGGACATGCTTCTGGGTGTTCTGGAGGCTTAAATGACATTGCTTAAAGATCTCCGAGGCCCCACTGAAAGGCTGATAGGGTAAACCACTCACTCTCTGGAGAGGAAACCCATGTCCTTTCCAAAACAAGGTCTGAGAAGCATGGGATGCATTCAGCAGTTTGGGGAATTTTACCTCAGGGAGGCAAAGATTAGCACCGGGATCTTACCGTAGGAAAGAGTTCTCATTGTAATCCTTTATCTTTGAGAGTAGAGTTTAATTTCATTTATCAAGAGCTTGCCATTTCCTTCTTAGGACAAGTGCTTTGGATGATATGCTATACTGCCGGAGAATATAACAACATATTTTTAGTTTATCAGTTCAAACTGAGAACTCTTCCTAGGGATGGAAACATCTCTTTGCCTGGGTCCAGGCAGGGAGCATTTAGGTCTTGTTTCCAGCACCAGTCACTGCTTTAGCTCTGGATAAGGGACCAGTTATCCGAATGAGAAAGACTTCTGGGTGGGAGGGGGGAGAGAACAGGGGGCCTCACGTCCATTCCGCTGTGGGAGCAGCCGAGTCCTGTACCTCACTGGAAGCTGGGTGTTCACAAGGTCAGAGAGGATATAAAGCCACCTAGCTGTACTGGGGACAACTTTAAACCTTTGGTTATTTATCAGAAAAGAAAGAGGAGAACATGGGGAAGGAGGAAGATAGAGAAAAAGAGAAAAGATTCACTTTTTTTTTTTTTTTAAGGAGCTGTGGTCAGACAGCAAAATACACCTAAAATGTTTGAATTCTGATTAAATAAAAATTTGGTTCTCCAACATCCTTATCGAAGGCTCAAATTATAAGCAGGTTGACTCAAGGTTGAGAGAGCGATTTTCAAAAGAACTTGATCCCTAAATAAAACGGGTGGGTGCCTCTCCATATTCAGCAGTCTCTTTTCCAGAGACACTGGCATCCAACACTCTTGACTTTATGGTACTTGCTCAATTTTTAAAAGACCCCCTCCTCCTCCCTGCCCTCTATGAGGAAGCTCGCACTGGGGGATCACCGTGTTGGTGAGAGGCAAAAACCCTCTGTAAAAACATTTGAAAATGAAACACTCCCGGTGCGTAATCCCTTTCTTTGCGGCACAAGAGAAAAGTGCAGGTAAGCTCTTGCCTACCAGAGGGCTGTGCACATGAATCTCCTGGCTTCAGAGTGCTGACATTTGACACTGCTCTGAACCCAGAAGGCAGCTGGTTGCTGCCCTCTGAGTTCTCTCCCACCCTGTTCAGACTGGCTCTCTCTTCCGCCTCTGGCCCAGTGCCCCAGCCTCTCCTACTGCAGAAATGGCAAGCCGGGAAAGCCTAAGCCAAATCCACACCAGTTCCATCTGTTTTCCGCTCTCATTATCAGAGGCCTTTCGTTCATCAATGGCAGCCAAAGGCACTGCTGGAGGAGAAAGTAGCGATTATTCCGATAGGGCCCCACCAGCATCTGCGAGTTTATAAACAGTTGTAATTATCGAAATCCCAGCCACAGAGCCTCCAAGAACTCCATGGGTGAAGAAGTAGGACCAGAGATGTGCGGGCTTCCTTGGAGCGGTAGTCATGGAAGCATTAGGGTGTGGTGAGAGATTAGGCAGCATCGAAAGCCATTGTACCTTGCCAGATGGAATTCTGCTTTGATGTACACTGGGGTCTAAATTGTTTTCCTTCCTTTGGTACATTTAAAATTAAGATTCCGTGTTAATCCCTAATTAATTCCAAGATCAAGCTTCTATTTTGGCTACTTGAATGAGTGGTGTTGGAATTGGTTTTAGGGAAGTGAGGCCCTAACAAAATATTTTCCAATTACATTAAATACCTTGGGGGCATGGTTATTAAGCATGGCTGAATTAAGTGTGGGATTTTAAATCAGAATGACATGATTTGAAATTAGAAATCATTTTAAGTGCTCTGGGATGGAGTACTTAGAACAACAGTTATACAAAGAAAGAAAGGGGCCTGGAAACCGCTGTTAACAAAACAAAATAAGTTCACTTCAGCACAAAAGACAGAAGAACCGCGGACTGTGCTGCGGAACTCTAAAGGACTGAGCACTAAACACTCACTATAAAACCCGGGGGGAAAACAGATCAGATGGAAAAGGTAGAGATGGGGCTGTGGGGGTCCACAGAGGCCTGGAGCTTTGGCTACACAGCTGGGAAAGAACGTGGGACTCACGTGGGA
Organism: Mus caroli; assembly: GCF_978045245.1. NCBI lineage: Eukaryota > Metazoa > Chordata > Mammalia > Rodentia > Muridae > Mus > Mus caroli. The sequence goes on along the minus strand of NW_028227267.1, from coordinate 43,766,191 downwards.
CTTTTGCAGGCTCCTGACAAAGGTCAAGGACAGCTGACCTGGGCTGAATCCAGGCAAAACTATGAGCTTAGTTCAAACATAATGAGTTACCCTTGCAGGCATTCCCAGCATTCTCTACTGCTGGCTGCTGGTCTCATCAGGTGTTGTGTCTTAGCCCAGGAAGGAGAGGAACACTGCAGTAAGAAAATTTAAGAGCATAGTAATAATTGCTAGTTAAATTCTTTGGGGGATAGTCATGAACTAAGACATCAAGACTTTCTCTCTCTCTAGACTGTGAATCTGAAACATTTAGGAGGGGGAAAGTATCGTTAGTTTTACATTCATTTAAGAACCCCCTTCTCTCTTTCCCTCCCACTCCTTTCTTCCACCCCCTCTCTCTGGGCTTAGGGCGAGGGTGCCTGCCTGCCTGCCTGCCTGTCTGTCTGTCTGTCTATACCAGGGAATCAAACCCATGTCTTGTGCATGCTAGACAACTGCTCTGTTGGTGAGCTGAAGTCCCATCCTGAGAACCAATTTTGTAATACAGTCACCTATCTGGACTCAAGGAAAGAGCAATACACATATGTATTCATTACATGTTACATTCATTATGTTTTTTGTACCATCTTCTGTCTGTCTGTCCTCATTTCCTGGAAATTGGGTGAAAGTGATTTGCTTTTTTTCCCTTTCCCTAATGAGGAGCCTGAATCCCCCGTGATATCATCTTGAGGGATGCTCTCCCATCATCATTGGTAGGTGGGGCCCCGAGGTCTGTTCAGACTTCTTCTTATCCACAGCAGTTCTGGCAGGGCCTGCACCTGCTCTACTGTCCGCTAAGTGTTTTAGTATCAACTGCCATGAAGACGTCATCTTATGAGGCTCCTATGGTTCAGTGAGACGCATACCTTAGGTCTGGCAGCATCAGACCATTTGGGTTCAGCTGGGTGCGGTGGCACATGCCCATAGTCCTGGCACTCTGGAGGCCGAAGCAAGAGGGTTGCTGCGAGTTCCAGGCTAACTGGAGTTACATGATGAGATCTTGTCTTTAAAAAGAAAAGTTTGTGTTCAAATGCTCACTCTGCCAACACGTAAATAAAGCACTCTTACTAGAAATTTAAAAGCCTAAAATGTCCTTAAGGATTGACACAGTGTCAATAAGAGGAAAGTTCCACTGTAGCGTCATGCGATGTGCTCTAAGCAGAGCACAAGTTCAGGGTCGGGAGATAGCTCAGTAAAGAGCTATATAAAAGAGGATCTAAATTTGGATCCGCAGCAGCACTTAAAAAGCCACGTAATAACTAAGGGTATGCCCGCAATCCCAACACTAAGGAGGTGAGGCTAGGAGGAGACCCAGGGCTCACCGACCAACCAGTCTACCTCAATCTGTGAGTTCCAGGTTCCATGAGAAACCCTATCTCAAAAAGTAAAATGGAGATGAAAGAAGACATTTAATGTATTCATCTGGCCTACACAATCGAGTGTGCATGTGCACACACACACACAACATATACATATATGTATACACAAATATACACATGCACTTACACATAACACAAACACATATACACATACAGACACACAAACATGTATACAAACACATACATCCATATACAGAGCCAGGTCCACTGAAAACACTGTGTAAAATTACCATTAGTCTACAGATGCAAGGCAAATAGGAAATATTGATACGTTTTATCTTTAGGCCTAGGTCTCAGTAACAGGATATCTCATTGTATAAATATAAATATCTCCAAATCAAAATATCTAAAATCCAGAATGCCTCTTGTGCCACACCTTTCAGAAGAAGAACACTTGACCTATACTATTTGTGAACATCTATGCTTATTCAGGTACAAATGTGTAAGGGCATTCCTCAGTTTAGCCCCTATGATGGAAATGTGGGAGCCACACCAGAGCCTCCAGAAGAAGACAACCAGGCTACAGAGACCTCCATGTCTAAGCTACAAAATCCACCGAGGTCTCATTGGTTCAATGCTAAAATGTAAGTAATTCTACTTGACCTTAAAAAGCAGTCATGTCATTAGATCCAAAGGTCTCTCTCCTCTTATTGATCTGACTGTCAAATGAAGTTTTAAGAAAATCAAGGCTCTGCCCAGACATGCCGAGTCAGAGTCTCTAAATTTCCATGCAAGACATTTTAAACACTGTGGGAGATTTTAACAGACTAGCCTAAAGATGAAAACTTCAGGTTTAGGAGTCAGATACTGAAAGCTACTCACTTAGAGTGATGATGCCCATCCCTTTCGGTCACTGTCCCCAGGCAGCAGCACAGTTGACAGAAGAATCACTAGAAGTGTTTGTGAGTGTATGTATGTGTCTGTCTGTATGTCTGTGTGTGTATTTGTATCTGTTTGTGTGTGTGTCTGTGTATCTGTATCTGTGTGGGTGTGTGTGTATATTTATATAGTCTGTGTGAGTGCGTGTGTGTGTCTGTGTGTGAGTCTCTGTGTGTGTGTATGTGAAAAGGTAAGACACCATGTCTGGCAGAGTATGTGTGACATTATGCAGACACATGTCTATATCTGAGAACGTGAGTTCTGACAAAGACGGTCTGAGGCTGTGCACATGTTGGGGATTCCTGTGTGCTTGAGTGTCCCTGTGTGTCCCTGTGCTTATTTGCACTGGAGATACACTTCTTGGTCAGGTCTTCAGGATTTATGGCTACCCTACAGATTGCATCTGACTTCTTGGCTTTGCTCTGTCTGGCACATAACAGAACTGAGCATACGTGTATCATCTTTAACTTCAGTGGATTGAATGAACAAGTGAAACACGGGCCATTTTAAAGAGTTGGCTTTAGCTCACACAAACTTATGCAAGTCAAGCAACCCACGGGGCAGCTACATGTAAGTTTCTTAGAGATCTTTTGCACTTGAGACAGAGTGCCACTGGAGCCTAGGATATGAAGGCTGGCCAGATCACATTTCCTAAAGGATTATTTGCACCCCAATAGACTCAATAAGCTTTTGTTACCTCTCAAACAGCACCACAGGGCTGGCTTCCATTCAGATACACGGCACTACCTCAGGGTAGCTTCTCCTTTCTCCTGGGTGGGCCCAATCTTCTCATATCAGTTCAGTTTGGCCCAACCTAACAAACATTGCTTTAATGCCAGCCAAGTTCCCAGTGTTACCCAACTGCCACTGAACTCCTTTGCCAGTCATGGAGTACCAGGGAAGGACCAAAGAGAAAGATGAACCAGACCATATCCCTGTTGTCAAGGAGATCCTGAGATGTTTCCATACAAACGACTGTCTGTGCACTACCTAAAATGCAGTGAATGCTAAGCAGTCCTTACTCAGTGTTTAGTGAGAGCAAAGGTTCATTCTTTGGATTCATGGGGAAAGTATACTTAATGAAGGTCTTGAAAAGGAATCGACATTTTGTCCCAAATTTCCTTGGGCCTTTAACTATTTCATACATGGTTTTATTGGTGTGTGTGTGTAGTACCTGTGTGTATTTGTTTCCATATGAATGGGGTACATATGTGTCTGAAAGTGTGTGTCTATTCATTCATGTGTGTGTGTGGTCTGAAGTTAACACCAAATGTTCTTTCCCATTACGCTCTACTTCTATCAAACAAAATAGGAACAAAGTACCGGCTTTCCTGTCTACAGGCTGTTCACCTATTTAATCTTCTTACATATTCATTTATCCCTCCATGACAGGGGTAAGGATACTTCTCTGACAGGAGGGATATATGTGTGTGATGTGTGTGTATGTGTGTGATGTGTGTGTGTATGCCCATTAAATAAAATGAAACTTTCAAAATGCTTTGTGCAATGTCTGCCTCATAGGAAGCAAGCCATAGTTTTCATTTTGAGATTTAACTTCAGCGGGGGAAAAAGCAGAGGATACTTTAAAGACTGGAAGGAAGAGGTCAAAGACAAAGAACTTCGCATTGTATCCTGAAAATTGGGCCCTACCCTTTGGCTTTTTTCTTCCCTGGGAACCGAGGCACTGTGGCTTGCTATGTTCTGTAAAGAGGTCACATAGAAGAAGAGAAGCTGAGCAGCTGTGGAATGCTGAGGAGATAGGGTCTCCACAGGGTCTTGGACCCTAACTCTGTGCCCCAGCCCTCAGTCATCTCCTCTCTTACCTAAGCCTCACCTCATGTCTCGAGTGTGCACCTCTCCCTGAGGGCCCTGAGGACCTGGCTCCTGTTTTTATTTTACAGGCAAGCTATGGCAGCTCCTCTGGGCCACACCCTGTCCTGGTGTCCCTCTAGGTAGGCCTTCCCGCTTTGACCTACATGGTACTTGCAAATGTGTCTTCTAACTTCAAGCTATCTTAGGCTTTTCCAGATAGCGTTCTCTTCTTCATCTACATTAATTCCATCATGCTCTCCAGACAGATTTTATGTGATTTCTCATCCATTCATGTTGATGAGATCTGTTTTATAGCTCAGAGCATGGTTTATGTTAGTTAGCTCTCTAGGCTAGGCCAGATGACCAACTCAGCCTAGGCATGCTCCTATCTCCCCCTCCAAAGTGCTGGGATGACAGTGTGTGCCCTTGCCCCAGCTTTTTCTCCCCCATCCCAGCAGCCTCCCCCCACCCACTCCTGCCAGGCCCAAATTACAATCATTTGTTTGGGGTGGAAAGGGTGTGCATACGCCACTGTGAACCTGTGCAGTCCAGACGGCCATTAGCAGGATTCAATTCTTTCCTTCCGATGCGTGTTTTGAACTCAGGTCATCAGGCTTGTTGGCAGGTGCCTCTACCCACTGAGCCAAGCCCAGGCTCTGCACCTACGTTTTTATGGGGGTGTGTGGAGCTCACACCTCCGGCCCTCTCTACTATAGGGCAAGCACTGTACTGACTGAGCCGTTTCCACAACCCTTCTGTGCTTTTTTTCTGTCAGTCTTTGTCTGGTTTGTTTTGAAGGTCTGTTGTTAGGACTGTACAGTTTAGTGTTGTTATGTGTACTTGGAGAACTGACTTCTTTGTCACTGAAAAAAGTCTCTCTAAGCTGGGAATAGTGGCACATGCCTTTAATACCAGCACTAGGGAGAAAAAGGCAGGCCAGCCTAGTCTCCACAGTGAGTTCCAGAGCAGCCAGAACTACATAGCGTGACCCTGACCCAAGAAAAAGTCTCTTTACACTTACATTTATTGATTGATTAAGACAAGCGCTTACTGTGTAGCCTAGGCTGGCTTTGAGCTTTTGATCCTCTTGCCTCAGTCTCTTGAGTGCTGGGATTATGGTGGTGTTTCACCATGGGCAGCCATCCCTGTGATCTTTAGTACTCTGGGGTCTACTGGTCTGAGTATAACCAATCACTCATGCTTCCACACTGTGTTCTCACATCAGATCTTGTTCTGTCCTGCTTTCCATGCAAGTCTTCAGATTTAACGTGGGTTTATTCTAGATGATGTGTAGCCCGGCCTTGTTTTAAGTCAATTAGGTAATCTCTGGACTTGTTTTTAATGATGTATTTGGGGGTTGGGGTAAGGGCTGCAGAGACGGCTCAGTAATGAAGAGTGCTCGCTGCTGTTGCAGAGGACCCTTCCTCACGCCCATCTCGGTGGCCCGCAATCATTTGTGACTCCAATGCTAGGACATGGGATGATCTCTCCTGGCCTCTGTAATCACCTGCACACATGTGGCACACACACACACACACACACACACACACACACACACACATCATTCAGAAGTCTAAATCTTTAAATGGTGTGTTTGGATATTACTTACATTTAGATTAGGGACATCATTAGCATAAATTCTACTGTCTTGCCAGAAGGTCCTAGTCACCATACTTGCTATTGCTTTCTACCCCTCCCCTTCTTGTTCTTTCTGGGTTTAAGTGGACATTTTAATGTGCATTCTATCTCTTCCATTGACCCTATATCCTATTTTAAATGTAGACTTAAGAGACAGACTAGATTTTTTTTAAAGATTTATTTATTTTTATGTGCTTTGGTGTTTTGCCTGCATAGATGTCTGTGTGCGGGTACCAGATCCCCTGGAACTGAAGTTATAGACAGTTGGGAGCCACCGTGTGAGTGCTGTGAATGCAGAGCAGCCAGGGCTCTTAACTGCTTGCTGAGCCATCTCTCCAGCCCTAGGTGAGTGACTAGAATTCTTACCTACATCCCATTGAGCAAAAGCTTGGCCCTGAAGCATTATCTGGAAGAGGCTGAGATGTTTTCTTCAAAGAAATCTTTGAGATGCTTTGTTTAAAATATCCTGAGTTCTAATTTAATGAAATAGAATATGACTATTTTATTTATGCAGAGATTTTCATTTGTAACCAGAAGACTATTTCACATAAAATATGAAATATTAAGTCTGAGAAAGTTAAAATACTGTCCTATAGCTTTTATTACATGTACTTACTGTGTGTGTGTGTGTGTCTGTGTGTGTGTGTGTCTAGGTTAGAAAGCAGCTGTGGGAAGTCAATTCTCTCCTCTGCCATCTGAGATCTAGGAACTGAACCCAAGTGATTACACTTGGTGACAAGTACTTTTACCCACTGACTCCTCTTATCAACCTGTGTTCTGCTTTTATTATTTATTTATTTATTCATTTATATTTCATGAGCAGGTGTATGCCAAAATGTAAGTCTGTACCATATGCATGCTGTGCCCAAAAGGACCAGAAGAGGGTAGTAGATCCCCTGGGAGAGGAGTTGCAGACAGCTGTAAACTGCCATGTGGGTGCTGGGAATTAAACCTGAGTCCTTTGGGAGAGTGACCAGAGCTTTTAACCATTAAGCCATCTTTCCAGCCCCTCTGTGGTCTGTATTTTTAAGGAATAAAATGTCTGCATAAAGGAATATCAAATAAAGTAATAAATTATTCTGCTGACGTTTTCCTTCTAGAAAAATGCAGTTGTGTCTGGGGTGTCACAATGTGTTGCAGGATTTTCCATGTCCAATTACTTTGGGGCAGCAGGAGGCCTGTGATTGGACAGAGAAAAGGGTGGGAGAGCTAAGAGGTGCAAGGACAGAGAGCCTCCAAGGAGCAGAAGGAAGAAGGAAAACTAGAGGCGGATGTGAATCAGTGTGGCTTTAAACAACCACAGGTAGTTATAATATCATAAGGTTAGAACAATTGGGATAAAACTTTTACCATTATCAATTGGTTCTGAAATTATTGTATTGGCATCTTGTAAATTGAGAATTTATTGATAAATAAATCGAATTGATTCATTATAAGTTCCCAGAGTTTTGCTTTACTTGGTTACTGGAATGTGGGACTGTTGATTGCGATGGCCGAGAGGGAACTAGGGACTCCAGGGATAAGTGAGCCAGACACTGCTGGGGGAGGGGGGGGGATGGTCGCTGGGGGGGGGGCTAGTTGAAAAGCGCTGTCAGAGGCAGGATCACAAGAGCGATGTCCTGCCCTGCAGGGGAGTTGGCAGGTTGAGAGAAGCAGGAGTGTGGAGAGTTGACAGGTTTGTCTGTTTGTTTTTTAATATTTCCATCAACAACGACGCTTTGATAAACTTTGGAATTACCGTACTCTAGAGCAACATGGATGTTCTCCTACACATTAAAATGTGCTTCTGACTTCAGAGGACTTGCTGACTCCTTAGAGTGTTCAGATCCCTCAGCAACATCCCTGCCCGCCCAGGTCTGCCTAAGTAGGACAATCAAAACTCTTGTCTTCTGCTTGTTCAAGCAGCCCCAGATCTCTGTCACACCCAGGACCAGTTCTGAGTCTTGTCACCTGCCCCAACTCCTGTGCCTTAGAGTGACAAAGTCATAGACTCTTCACTGGCCAAAGGAAGCCGAGATGCTGAGAGCCAGCTGGTTGGTTGAATGATCACAGTCACTTCATCCCTCCCAAGTCCAAATCCTCTCGGTAGTAGGAATCAGTCCTGCTAGATCACGCCCGGATGCTCTCAATGATTCCCACTCACTAAGACGGATGCTCAGAACGGTCTCCAGCTGCAGATTTCCCGAATCCTACGTTCCTTCCAGTAGACAGACCGCCACGCTGAAGTATCTTAAAATGGAGATTTAAAATTTCCCATCTTCGATGGTAATAGCTGTGTTAGTTTGTTGAAAGGGAAAAGTGGTGGAGTGTTTATAGTAGGCCAGCTGAACGACCCCCGTGGAACTGTCGGTTTGGAAATGGCTAGCCTGTGTGTGGCCCAGTGGCTTCAGTGCTGGAGAAGCAATCTGGGGTTCAGCAAGGTCAGGCTTTCTCCGAAGCTTCCATCTCCTTCAGCGGCAACTTTGAATTCTACTCTTTGTAAAGCTTCCGCATCCTCGAAAAATAAAAATCACCACGTAACTATTACCTGTCATCTTGCTCACAAATACATGAATATAAGGGGGATTTTTGATGCACAAGACTTCCATTTTTCAGAAAGTATTGAGTCCCAAAGGAAACCACTCCCCCCAACCCCCGCGCGCATGCCCACGGCCCAAGGGGGGGGGCCCTTGGCACTCCTAAGGGGCCGTTCTCAGGTGCTCTGAGGGATGGCTTTCATTTCTCCGTAATAGTTTATACTCTATAAAAGATAAGCCCTCTATCAGCCATTCTTTCCTCTTGATAGCAACGACGCTTCTTAAGTACTCCCAAAGAAACAAGAATCAACTTAGATCCATTTCAATCCTCCCTATTTATACACAAAGTTCCCTACTTCAAGGATACCATCCAACAGAGCTCTTGTAGTCACCCAGCCCCTCCTCTGCCCCAGCATCATCTCCAGAGACAATGGCCCTTTTCAGTCACTTGCCAATATGAGGAAGAACATTTTCTCTCCCTGGTAAGGATGGAGAGGAGGGAAAAAAATAAACCTGAGGTTTGATTCTGTTGTTCTAAAAACATAAAATAATAAATAAATAAATAAATAAGAAACATTTAAAACATCTGGCTCCCTCCTTCCACACACTTTAAGTTTTCATCCTAAAAGAAAGCATGTTATCACATTATCACATGGTCTAATGTTTCCAGCATTTACAGGCTGCAACATTCTAGTGGAATCCGTCCTCAAGGGAGAAAGGCAGCCCTTGGTCAAAGCTCAGCCACGCAGGACTGGGTCCATAATAACCATGGACACCTGCAATAGATTGGACCAGGAATGTCTTCCAAGACTCATGGGTCACGACTTGAACCTTGATGGTGCTCTTGGGAATAGGTAGAAGACTAAAAGAGACTAGCTCCGGCAGCAAGCTGTGGTTCTCTGGGACACTCCCTTGAGGACAACTTTAGGACCCTTGTCTACAGATCTGTCTTGTTTGCATCCCAGCCACGAGGCGACTGGTTTAAAAACCTCGTGTTGTTGCTAATGAGCTGTCTTCCCATAGGCCTGAGAACTGAGGACAACTGGACTGTGAACTGAAACCTCCAAAGCCTAAAGCTTTCCCCCTTTCCGATGGATTATCTCCTGTACTTTCTTAGGCCACAGAGGGTTTAACACAACTATGTGATATTCTGTGCAGTGGAAACTTAAGGATTCTTTGCAAAGTCGGCTGTGTTGGATGGTGTTTTGCTGGGGCAAACACGTGAAGGAGTGGTTTCCTGAAGCAGACATAGGAGAGAGGATGTTCTGCCTAAAGCAAGCATGTGAAGGGACACGATGAAAGACTCTTTGCTAACAATGTGCATGGATTGGCCAGCCTTACACTGTAGAGTTGAGCTCCATTTTTCAGGACTCCATAGAGAGAAACACACCAAAATACTGCTGGTGCTATGCTGCAGGTTTTTGTTGTTTGTTTGTTTGTTTGTTTGTTTGTTGCCACTTCTGCGGATTTGGGCCGATTGGCAGAGTGATGTTAGCTGAGACAGACTCAGGTGCTGAGGCAAGAGCCATGGAGAACACGTGATGCTTGGAGGAACAGACAGTGAGTAAGGAGGCTAAGTTTGGCTTGCTTGCGTAGTTAACCGCTTGTTGGTCTTGTGTCTTTGCTGATCTTTGCTTTGCTTCCCTGAGAGAGGCACAGCTGATGGAGAACTTCTCCTGGAGTTCTTCCTGTTGCCTCCTACTGACGTGAGCCTAGGCTGAGGCCTGGCTGTCTCTGCTAGGTCGTGCTGCCTGCTGATTCACAGTTGCTCTCCCGACTCTACCGAACTGGACTGCTGGTGTCTGTGAAGTATTTGTGGGTGGATCTAGCTGCCGCTGCTGACCTGTGAACTGAACTGCCGATTTCCAGACAACACAGACGGGAGTTGCTCCAAAGAACCTTTCTAAACAGATCCACCCCCGCCCCCGCCCCCGCCCCAACCACACTCAACCCATGCCCTCCCCAACCCCATCCTTCCTTTTCCACTACCTCTGGTAGGTGGTGGACTACAAGGGAGGTTAAAGCATTTAAGAACCATCATTAAAAGTAGGCATTGAAAACAGTTAAAAATACAGTTCTGCACACTGACCCACCAACAGCAGCTTGCAGCAAGCTCAAAGGAAGCCATTCTTAAATCACTGCCACAAGGTTGGCTACTTTTTGTATATCTCATACTAGCTGTGTAATGGATCACACAGAAAAGCCAGAAAAGGAGGAAGATGCTGGGAGGTGAAAGGCTTCCAAGGGGACCCTCGACTGTGTTCCACAGGAAAAATTCAGCAATTTTTAAACCACCTTGGGATTTGGGTCAAGGGGAAAGTGGCTCATCTAGACACGTATCAGCTCAGAAGTATAAAAGGTCTGTCTCATAGACACATTTGAAATTTTATTCACCTTTATCAACTTACTTACCCTTCCCCTCAACTCTTCAAGCCCCGCCTCATGGCCTTTGTGCTTGTCCCCCATTGAGGAAGGCCAGGCTCACTTCACCAGCATACATGGTTATGAGTCTGTCCTCCCATATTTCATTCGGCAGGTTTCACTATTTATTTTTAGTGGTTTCAGTAGCTGCTCCCTTCTGAATTTAGCTTGTGGTGGTCTAAGACATGGAAAAATTTACTTCATTTTGTGGCATGGTTCAAACATAGATTTCCATGCAGGTCACACTTCGATCGATTCATTGTTCTGCAGGTGTTTGCTAAAGCTGTACAATTGCCAAGCCGGTAGGTAACACCAGACGTGATGGCTGGCTTGAAAGAACAGACACTACAGTGAGGTAAAGAACACCACGATGAGTCTAGAACCAGACACTACACGATTGAGGACTAGACTCTGTGTCGCTACAGGAGAGGTCCTCCTGGGTAGGAGGGGGCAGAGCCATCTTTGTGGACGTGGTGGAGCTTGGGTTGCATATGCATTTCCCTAAATGGTAAAAAGCAGAAAGTGACAGTGGCGTGTTTGTGTGTGTGTGCGTGTGTGTGTGTGTGTGTGTGGTGGTTTGAATCCAAGATGTCCCCTGTAGGCACCTGTTCTGAACATGTTTCCCAGCTGGTGGCGCTATTTTGGGAGGCTTTGGGGGTTTGAGCCTGACTGGCAGGTAGACCCTTGGAGGTGGGGTTCCAGTCCTGTTTGCCCACTTCCTAGTCTGTTAGTCCATCATCATAAGGAGAGTGTCATGCTCCTTCCGTAACAGCCTGAGTCATTCCACAGTGCTTGACCCAGCTACCGTGATCAGAAACTGTAAGCTAGGATACAACTTTCTCCTTAAAATTGTTTTCCTTCAGGAATATTGTCACTATGACACAAAGTAACTAATAGTGTCTGTGTGTGTGTGTGTGTATTTTAGGCAACGCCTAGTTTTTGCAAAACCACTCATCCAATGGCAAACATGCCCAGCACAGACTCAATTAGAGAATTGAGAAAATTGCTAATTTGAGGCAGGGTTTTAGACCCAGAAGCAGGTGGCAATGTTATGAGGGTGGAGCTGAGTAAGAGAGATGGCCAGGGAAAGGCCTGGTCCAGGACTCTTCTCACATTCTCACTGCCCCGTCCCTGCTAGGACCGCCTGCCCGCTGCATGGCACACCCTTACCTTTCTCCTTCCCTGATTCTGAGGGAGAATTCTGCCAAGCAGAGCCTTGTTACATATCTCTTTCCTCAAGCTAACAGACTGTGCCTTTCTTCATTACTTGACAAAGCTTCTCCAACCCACACACTCTAGCTAAAGAAGGATGGTGTCCAGAATCGCAGGATGCCACTTCTCCTCTTGGGAGGAAAAAATTATGGAGGCTCAAAGTTTTGCAAGGGATGAGGAACTAGGATGAGAAGTTATTTACTAATATATTTTGGAAGTCTCAATGTTTTTATATTCTCTTTGATCAGCCATTTGATTTCCAGCAAATTCCATTATAGTCATTTAACAAAATTACATTTTCTTTATGGCAGGGACTGTTTTAAGTGGTTTTAAAATGTATTGTTACTAATACCTTGTGATTGCTGTTTAAGTTATGACTCTCATTCTGTAGCCTAGAGTAGCCTAGAACTCATTATGTAGCACATGCTGGTCTTGAACTCCCTGCCTGTACCTAGTCCTCCCAAGTGCTGTGATTACAGGGTTACATCACCATGCCTTTAAGTATTTTTAAATCAACTCAATTAATTTCTCTAGCAATCCTATGGGGTCAGTACTGCTATTGTCTTCAAATGAAGACAGGTGGGAAAGTCAGGGTCAGAAAAGTCAAGAAACCTGTGGTCTCCAGCTCGTATGCACGGCAGAGCTGACATTTAAGTCCACACTGCTCCACTTGAGAGTCCTCGTGGATGTAGGAACTGTGCCACAGAAGCAGTCAATCTCGGTGCACACAGGATTTAACACGGCCATGCTGCTCGACCACACAGCACAGCCCTGCTTCCTGAAACCCTGACTCTCAGGCCATGGTTTGAACCAAGAGTAAAAGCTCACTGTGGATCAGGAAGTAAATCCAGTGTGTGGTTCAGGATTTCTTTTCCAAGAAAAAGAGTAGACAAGAAATCACCAGAGAATATTGTTTAGACAGCCCCTAACTCGTGTGTGTGTGTGTGTGTGTGTGTGTGTGTGTGCATGCATGCGCGAGTGTTTGCATGTGTATGCTGAGCACATAGATGAAGGCTGGGTGGAGGTTTCTCTGCACCCCTTGCTATGACGGGTATTCTGTAGATACCATGTAAAATCTGTAAAATCTATGTATGAAGCAGGGAAGTAGTCATCAGATTAGTCCTTGCACCTGTATTAGGCAGTTTTGATAAAAGAATCAACCAAACAATCTAAAAGGACATTATCAAAAATGACAGTACAGCCATACTTATTTGTAAACTGAAATTATATCACAGACGAGCATTTAGTGACACAGAGAGATGCTTAAGACATAGAGAAGGAGGAAAGTGGAGTGTAGTATTTTTATGCAAAAATCTCTGTGTATACTTGGATATCAAAAGGATGGAAAAAGGTTAGCCATTATTATTTCCAGTTAGGACCTGTAACCATCAATCTTGTTGTCCATCAACGGATGAATGGATAAAGTAAATCTGGGACACACAGAGTGAAAGGTTATTATTTTGTGTGAGATATGCCAGACACTGAGAGACAGGGACTGCATCTTCTGTTGCAAGCAGAGACTGTAAGTTCAACTTGTAGAACAGTGACTGTTGATGTTGGTTAGAGAGCCAAGGGCAGGGTGGAGGCAGGCTTGACCAGAACTACCTCTGTGGGGAGAGACCTTAGAGTGCCACGAACATATATAATTAGCATGCACTAATAAATTGTAAAAATGTATAACTTATAATTTAATTTATAATAAATGAAAAATAGGTAACAAAAAAGTCCCCACTTGTGGGAAATATTGTAAAATGTTCTTTCCTTTATTTCTCTGCATTAACTTCAAGAGACATAATTTTTTATAGGATGAATTTTTACGTTAAATAAGATACTCTTATTTGTCTGATTATATAACAAAGATAAGTATTGGACATAATAGACCTTGTAAATAATACTAACAAAATAATGTCAAATAATTATTGATGATTAAATATTTAGATAACTATGTACTTATAAGACTAGAAGTACACAAAATAAAAATGCTAATTAAAAACACTAACTAGTAAAGATACCTAGGTAATAGTGAAAGGATAAAAGTCAGGAGACGGAGTGGGCAGAGGCAGGGAATAGATCAGTGGCAAACGTTAAGGTTCCACACTCATCTGCAAATTGAAACAGGAGGTAAGAAGGTAACAATTACTGGTTTAGGCTTGCTGCTAGCCCGACCTGTGGAGACACTTAAAAGAAATACATCCTAAAACGACAGGGACGTTCTTAGTGGAGAGAAGCAGGCCCACGTCGTACAAAGCAATAGGTTTGATCTAAGTAGCAAGTATCAAACACCAAGCTGGCCCCCTGTAGTTAAAATGTGGCTTTATTTCCCTGTCGGCCAAGATATGGAAGCACTGGTATTGATTAGCCCAGCAATATCACAAAACCATTAGAACAAACCACCAAAAAGTGCAAAAACATGTTTTAACTGGGGAAATGATATTTATAAATATAATTACCAACACTTTTCCAGTACTCGCCACCCCACCCTATACATATTCACACATTAATCTCTTAGCATGCAATACCTCCTTTTAACACCCCCACTCCCTTACACATGTTAATCTCTTAGCATACAGTATCTTATTTTACTCCTTCAGTTTTATGAGAACTACTGTAGCCATATTTTTTTTTCTGTAAGACAATGGAAGTTACAAGAGTCCCAGGCATCCTTCCTGGTGACAGGTAAATGAGAGCCAGGATCTGAGCCCAGATTTAACACCTCTGCAATTCACCTCTCAGCCACTTGGAGAGTGCATATTGAAATCTGGCAATTAGTTCTGCATGATGCTAATTACAATGTTGTTTTTGAGATCAGAGAGTTTCAAAGTCTTGCAAGGGAATTATTGGCAGTGGATACAAATTCTCTTGAATTTTCACTTAGTGGATTCTCTCTCTCTCTCTCTCTCTCTCTCTCTCTCTCTCTCTCTCTCTCTCTCTCCTTTTTTCTTTTTTTTTAAGACAGGGTCTCTCTACATAGCCCTGGCTGTCCTGGAACTTACTATGTAGATCTCTCTGACCATGAACTCACAGGGCTCTCTGCCTGCTCTGCCTCAGAAATTCCAGATTAAAGGTGTGTGCCACCACGCCCCTCTGAGCATGCCCTTTCAATATGGTTAGAACTAGTTGTTTTCTCTGATAAAAAAATGTGACTGCAAAAAAGAGAGGAAGAAAGAAAGAAAAAAAGGGAGAAAGATTCAGATTTAAAATAAAAAAAATCACACACACACACACACAAAAAACCCTGCCCTGGGCCTTCTTAATTGTGAGGCATTTGACCCACAGACAGTTGACTGTTCTAGTGCCACAGCACTGTCATGAGACTTCTGACAATAAAATAACAGTGGAAATTGCAATGATAACAAGAACGACAGTACACTATGTGGAATAAGAGGGTATTTACTGTGAATGGAAGATGAATTTTAAGTTTTTTCCTTTTACAGTTTTCTGGGAGACAGGATCTACTTGCAGGAGTTAGCATTGTAGTAGCCCATTCTAATGGCTTCCCATAGTAGCAGCCTGCAGGAATGTGTGTATCCATCTTACATCAGCTACTGATGGCTGCAGTAGTGGTGACAGATGAGCCTTTCATTTTGCAGGTCCCTCAGGGATATCACTCTCTGATAAGAGTCTTGCTTCTCTTGCCTTCAGTTTTCCCTTTGCCCCCAGTTGCTGCTTTCTTGTATTTGTTGTTGTTATTATTATCATTATTATTATTTTTAAGACAGGTTTCTCTGTGTAGCCCTAGCTGTCCTGGAGCTCATTCTATAGACTAGAACGGATCTCCTAAAAGCTGGGATTGAAGGTGTGAACCACCACTGCCCAGCTCTTGTATGGATTTTATAAATCACCTTACATGATTTAGGAAGAGAGACCAAGATCCATAAATGCACAAAGGATCAACCTTCTTCATGTCCTGAGTTCCTGTGAACGTTTCTCCTTGCAGATACACATTTCCAGGCTAAATAGCTTTAGCTAATGGCTCCTAAGTGGCCTGGGAGTGTGAGCTGGGGATTAAAGGTCTCAGGAGCTGATATGATCAAACTAGGTCACACCTTTGCCCTGGCAGAGAACTGAATAATTTTCCTGATTTCCCAATTCCTTCTTTCCTTGGTATAAAGTTGCAGTCATTTTAAATCAAGCCTCACGCTCTGGTCATCAGGGAAAGCTGGCAGACTGGGAAGAGCTGAGCCAAGTGACAAACCAACTTAGTTCGTGCTTCACAAAGGCAACGTTCTAATGTCTCTGGTCTCACAGTTTTAATGTGGATTTCTGAGTAATAATAATGGCTACTTCGGTTGCCTGTCAGGTTCTCACACAGGATATTTCTAGTTTTTCAACACAAACATGCCTGTACACACTCAGAGGATCACAGGAAATATGCTCTTCCATCCCGAGTTATTTAGATGCTCCTGAGAGATCAACTCACCTATGTGGTCAAGTAGCTACTGTATATATTTTAAGTGAATCTTCCAAGGCAAGTGAAATATTTTAACCATAACATCATAGCAGCAGTTGTTAAATAAAATAAAATGCTAAATAAAATAAAATACAATGATGCAAAATACTAAGACTGTATTTTCTCCCTGGACTGCATCAAAGCGGTTTATTATTTATTGAGTCCCCAATAGTTCAAATAGACTCATGGTTTATGGCTGTTGTTGCTGTCTCAGGAACTGAAGTGTGTGTGTGTGTGTGTGTGTGTGTGTGTGTGTGTGTGTGTGTAGCAGACGTGAGGGGGTGGGATAGAAACAGAACTCCAGCTTGTCTTGGTTGGGGCAGGGTGTGCGTGTGTGTATGTGTGTTTGTGTGCTCGTTGTTTCTTTGTCATTAAAGAGAAGGTTCCACTTTGCTTCCCAAACTGGCCTTGAACTCACAGTTCTCCTCTTGTTTTAGCTTTCCCCAAGGCTGAGTTATCGGCTGAGACTCACTCCGGGCTCAGATGTGGTTCTGATTCACATCTTCTCTAAAGGGCTAAAGAGAGGACAGCAAGCATGACTTAAGAAAGGGAGCCTCCTTCTGTTCCGGCTGGGTGGCTTCCCGGGGGGAAACTCTGAGTCTCCTTTCAGCTTTGCCCCTGCGCTAACTGGTTTTGATCTTTTCCTCCCGCCCTTAGACTCCTCAGAGCTTGAACACAAATTTCAGCCCTGAGTAACAGAGAGAGGGAAGGCAGGAGGTTAAACCAAACTGTTAACTGTGTCTCTTCAAAACTGACATTTAATACAGGGTGTAAATCACTAGGGGGGCCTGTTACTCCTTCAGGAATGCAATTACATAGGGTCAAATAAAACATGAAAGAAACCAACAAGTTTTAAAATGTAGTATGTGCTCAAAAGCAGGCAGGAAGGAATTCGAAGCAGCCCAAAAATGCTAACACTCACTGCTGTCCTGCGAGAGGGCTGGGAGAAGAGGGCTCTTCACGGTAAGGATTATGTAGGGAACTTTGGGAAGCAGAGCTTCTCAGTTTTCAGTTCTGCAAGCCTGGCAGCCTTTCCAGGATGCTACTTTCATCCCCAGAAGGGGTCTGGGTCTGCTGGCCAGGGCTACAGAGCAGCAGCGCTGCCCTACGGGGAGCACTTGCTGAGTTCACACACCAAGGACGAGCCAACCTGAAAGCTGGTTCTCTCTTTCACACTAAAAAAGAAGTCAGTGTAGGCCTTAATCTGTGGATGGCAGCATTCACGCTGACTGGGTGCTAAAGGTTCCCCTATGTTTATGTGGCTCCTTGTGATTGTGTCATTAAGGGAGAAGCTTAATGTGAACTTGCATTTGATTTTGAGAAGTGTCTGCTAATGGTTTGGTGTGTTTGAACAACTGGAGTAGAGTCCCTTTCTGTTTAACAGTTTTGTGAGCCATGGTGATGGCTTATCTCAGCTTTGGGGCTCTTTTTGGGTTTGTTTGTTTGTTTTTTAGTGTTAGATGTCCTGTAAATCCCTGACTATCCCCAGCTTCTACAAATACGATGACGTCCAGCCTGTTCTGTCTTACAGAGTGGTGATTTCACATACAGGGTGAAAAGATAAAATGTGAGGGAGGGGTAGAGTACCTTTAGCAGGCCAATGCTAAGGTGCTCCCTTGAGAAATTATGCCACACAACAGATCTGGTGTAAGAAGTTTACTGGGGGGGGGGGGCCGGGGGGGGAGTGAAGGTCTTGGAGTGAGGACATGAAAAAGAGACAGAGGCATATGGGCAGACAGAGGGACAGAGGAAACAGGAGAGGGCTGCCTGTGTGTGTGTGGAGAGAGAGGGGGAGAGAGAGAGAGAGAGAGAGAGAGAGAGAGAGAGAGAGAGAGAGAGAGAGAGAGAGAGAGACCCAGAGAGAGATGGATGGTTGGGGGACCATTTTACCCACAGCATGTACCTGGAGGTTGTTAGGTCCCTGGAAGCAAGCCAATGAGATCGCCTGTTTGCTAACACAGGGTGTATTGTCCCTCCCTGCTGGGCTTCTTGTCACCCATGTTCTCAAAGCGTGTAAACAAACATGGAATCTGAATTCAGCCAAGAGAACCTGTGTGTAATAGATACTCTAGCTGGATCGGTGTGTGTGTGTGTGTGTGTGTGTGTGTGAAGTTGCCTTGAATTTCTGAGTTCAACTGGTCCTCCTGTCTTAGCCTCTCTGGTGCGTGGGGACACCATCAAGCCTAGCTTGCTCATATTTTTACATTCTGTTTTTAACAATCGTGCACAGCCCATGTGCAGATCTTCTAGGGAGAGGAGATGGTTGAGAAAGGACACTGGGATTCCAGCTTGGTTTTCATTCCCACAGAAGCACTAAGTATTAGAATCTAGTTCTTACTTCTGAAAAAGAAAAGTCATTTCAAACAAATAGTGATTAAAACTTGATTTGTTTTAAATCTTGCATACCAAATGAAACAAACTCCAAAGTGGACTTCTTCGAGTCTAATGAAAAGGTTTGTAACCTGCATTACTTGGGTTCTCTTGGATGAATCTTGGTAGCCTCACCTCATATCTCCCTACCTATATTCACAAGAAAACCGGTGCCCAGTGGCCAGTCCCTGTGAATTCAGCTTCCAGGAGTTCCTGCAGAGGTTGAGCATTTCCTGCTCTGAAGTAGGCTTGCCTCACCACAGGTCTCAGAGATGGGCCATTGCCCAAGTTCCTTCCCATGTCAGCAGATTCCATTCACTCCTGCCTCCAGCTCCATCAGTCACATGAAAATGCTTAGCCCAAGAGGTGTACCATCTGACTTCAAGCTGAATATGATTGTCTCAGTTCCGCTATTGAAAGGGGTAACATTTACTGAGGGATGACAACATGCCACCTCCCCTCTTTCAGCTCTTCCTGTGACTTCTGACCATGAGTCTGGGAACATGTCTATGCCGAGAGAATTCACCTCTCGGCGAGTGTTCCCTTGCTACCACTGTGATACCTCTGAGATGACATCCATGCTCTTGTGACTGACTGACCACATGCACTTCTAGACTTAGCAGCCCATACTTTCCTTTCCTGCCTGTGTCTGTCCTGATCAGATCTGCTGTCAGAAACAGTCTCTACATCTTGTCAAAGTCAAGGAAGTTGATAGAGAGCTAGGAGGAATGGTGGCTCAGAAACTAAAGAAAAGAGTGTGGTACAATCTAGAGAGATGGCTCAGTGGTTAAGAGCACTGGTTGCTCCTTCAGAGGACCAGGGACCAATCCCCAGCTCACAACCTCCCGTACCTCCAGTTCCAGGGCATCTTCTGGCCTTCACAGTCAACTACAGACATACATGTGTTACATATATATATAGGTAGGCAACTCCTACACATAAAATACAATTAATCGATCTTTATTTTTTTTTAAAGAGTGAGAAACATGAAGGGATGGAAAGCTACCTTCCTGCCATTTTCAAAAAAAAAGGGGGGGTAATTTATGTGCTGGAGAAGGAACCCCAGCTTTGAGAATCAAACTGATCTGCATTTGACTTCCTGCCCAAGCACTTCTGAGCTATGTGATCTTAGGTACGATACCTCACCTCTGTAAACCTCAGCTCCCTATCTATAGCAGGAGGATTTACTCTGAGGAGTGGAAATCATGCATACACAGAGAGTGCATCCTATACCTAGGAGGTATTTAATAAGTGGGTCGGTTATGCCAGGGTGATAGATTTGACAGGAGAAAGTGACCCTCCAGGAGCTGTGTGCCACAGGCCCTCTGTGCTTTACCACCTACTGGGTTTCTTCCAAAGGCTCTAGGAACCCTGAGCTGTGACTCTCAACCCCACCCACACTCGCTCACTGGCCTTAGGCAAGTCACTTATCTGACTCAATTGCTTCACCTGGAAAGGGGAGGAAAATAATGTTTACCTTCCTCAGAGGAATGTTGAGAGAAGTAATGAAGGCTTGCAAAGTACCCTGAGATCTACAGATGAAAGGCACTGTGGGATTGCAAAGTATGATTATAAATATTAGTGTTATTCTGACACATTTGCATGCCTGCATGTGTGAGCAAATTTGCACCTGAGAGCACTGTAAGAAAGTAGGTAACTTTCAAGTAGGCAACCCATAGAGTTTCATAAATGGGCCTATTATAACATAGACCTCTAGTACGGCCTGGAGTTAAGCCCTCCCCAGATGCTTCTTGGACTAGTGTCCCCTATGCTTGTAGCTGAAACTTGGTTGCATGTTAAACCTATTCCCAAGCTGCATGGGAAGATGAGGAAGAGCCTGGTGGGCTACAGAGCGAGTTCAAGGCCAGTCTGGGTAACTTGTAAAAATCTTATCTCAAAAAATTAAAAAAAAAAAAAACAGGGAGTAGGAATGTAGATCGATTGTGCAGTGCACGCCTCACACGAACTACATTCATGAGGCCCCAGTCTCCATCTCCAGTGTGGAGGAGGGGTAGAAGACTGGGATAGTGGCATAGGCTCTAGAGGCACTCCCAGCACTCTGGAGGCAGAGGTAGACAAGATGAGTTCAAAGCTAGCCTGGTTCTACAGCGCTAGTTCCAAGAGAGCCAAGGTTATGTAGAGAGAACCTGTTTTGAAAAACCAAAAAGAAAAAAAAAAGATTAAAATATGTGATATCTCCCTAAATAAGCAATGAATTGTAACTTTCTCAGTTTTCTCTAACGCCTAACTCAAAAACAAAAACAAAACCCTTACCTTGATCTTCAGAGAATTTATTCCTAAATTAACCATATTCTTTTGTATTAAAAAAAATCATAAAAATTAGACTGCAAAGAATTCCCTTCTCTGAGTTTTCTTTGGAATCCTCAGCAGCACCAGGCTCCAGGCCGAGTCCCTCACTCCTCTCCGAGGCCCCCCATGGTTCCCTTTGGCATCCTCCCCATTAGGTACTGTGTGATAATATTATCAGGCTGTTGATGGTCATATCTTATCATTGCTCCCAGGAGACCCCCTCTGTGCTTCTAGGAATAAACCAGTGGCAACAGATGGAAGTTACATGAGGAAGCTGGACTCCTCCGTGCCTCAGGTCTAACCCTCAGTGGCAGATGATGCTATGTGAGGCTCTGGCCGCCTCCTCCAGAGCAGCACATGAGCATGAACACGCTCTCCATTCAAACCACACAGCCTGGCAAGGAACACCAAGGTTGATTCCAAAATCTGGGTTTCCAGCCACCCCAGACAGCAACAGAGTCTAAAGGAGAACAAGGCTGTAATCCTCAGAAAAGAACATTCTGGAACCTCAGAGACCAATAGCTCTGCACTTGAGAAGTGTCATCGCCTTTGCTTCTGAGCTGTGCAGGCCATGGAGAAAGCAGCTAGCCACCTCTGGCAGGGACGATGGCTTGAATTTCTCAAAGCCTGTGGCTGAGATGCCGGCTCCAGAAGGTGCTGTCTAGAATGGAAATACGCTGCATGAAAGTCAATGTTCCAGATGACACTCGTGGTGCTCTGGGATCCGCCCACAGCAGCTTGGGAGGGTCAGTTGCATGCATTCATCCACGTCTGTCACATCACATTGGTAACTGGAAACCAGACACAGGGGCCTTGAACCATCAAAAGTGGCAAGTCAGAAATATGAGAAACACTTCCCGGAATTGGTGACAAGTTGCCACTCAGTCCTGTTGTTATTTGATTGCAGCTGGGTGTGCACCACTGAGTAGGCTTGAGGCCTGGAGCAGGCTGAGAAATACTCAAGTTAAGTGGGGGAAGCGGGGGCTGGAGAGACGGCTCAGAGGTTAAGAGCACTGGCTGCTTTTGCAGAGGACTGGTATACAGTTGCCAAAACCTTCGTGGAGATTAACATTGCCTGTCACTGCCGTTCCAGGGACCCAACACCCTCTTTCCTGTACCTGCACACACATGGCACACAGACATACGCTTAGGCCCAAACGTTAATAAAAAGCTGGGAGGCACAAAGTGTGCTGGAGCAGAGGGATCATAAGTGAGAGGTTTTACAAGCAGCCAAGTTCTGGATGTTTGGGGAGGAGCAAGCAAAATGTCTACTCTGAGATCTTTGTAGGACGCTTTACAGATTTTAGCAACAGGAGAGGGGAGGTTAGCTCCACCTGCCCTAAGGCTCTAACAGAAGGAACTCTGAGTTCAGGTCCCTTGTTGCCCTAGCACACCGTGTGTCTACCTGAGCCTCAGTTTCCCTCGTTGTGAAACAGACACAGCAGAGCATTTGAAAAGCCCGAGTGAGATGGATGGTGACATGATACCTGCCCTTGACCAGGCTTCTACAATGGATAAATCCACAGACGTGGCATTGGTCTCCTCTACCATCTTACTCAACAGTTCTTGTCATCAAGCATCCGTCTGGATCTGAGTGCCCAGCTTTTCTGAAAGCCCACACCCTCTTGATGTTTCTCCTCTTCTGTTCCTGTGAGTTGTCTCTGTGCTCGCCAGCCCTTCTCAGAACTTCCTATGTTGTCCTTTTCTCTTGTTTCTCTGTCCAAATCTCACCTAGTCCCATAATTTAAGCATTATCTTTATGTTGATAACTCTTAGAATTAGTCTCTGTCTAGAGTAGTTCTTAGAGTGGGAAGCCTGGGCAGGCAGCATCAGTACCACTTGGGAGCTAGCTAGAAATGCCAATTCTCAGGCTCCAACTTCTTAATCAGGAACTGTGGAGGTAGGATTCTATGTTAGCCTTCTGGAGATTCTGTTGTCTATTCCCTGTGGTTTGGATATAGCTTGGGCGTATTCCCCCAAAGGTTTGCATGCTGGGAGCTTAAATCTTAATGTTGTGATGAGATGCTTTGGAGCTTTTGGGGGCACAGTTAGTAGGATGGAATTAGATTCTCAGGGCCCTCTAATCTTTGTCAGAAGAGATGGATGCAGATGTCTCAGGACTCCAGCCAGGTCCTTCCTAGGAGAGTGGGTTATTTGGAAGAATAAGCCTGGCCCTGAAGCTCTAGCTCCTTCTCCTTGCATATGCTCTGACAGGATATGATGAAGCCAGTGGCACCTTCACTAGACAACAAATGGTTGGGGATACTGAATCTTGGACTTTAGTCTCTAACATACTAGATGAGCCTCTTTTCTTTACAAAGTTTCTAGCCTTGAGTATTTTGTTATAGCAAATGTATTTTTATTTGTGTGTCTTACAGAAACATTGGGGTAACACATCCAGACTTCATCAGATCCTTTGTTTTTCCTAATTTTCTCATCTCACATGTAACCAATTAGGAAATATCTTACTTAAGTGACGAATGACAAAGAACTGCTTGGGTCATCTAAGCAGCAATGACTGAATGATGAAGAGGGAAGGGCCCTCCTAGCTGAACATAGCAAAACATGGCTTTGTTTCATTCTATTTGTCTTTTGTTTAATAACTGACATGATTTCCATGTGGCTTGAATGTCCCCCTCACCACCCAAGACTCATGCGTTGGATTTTAATTTTTGCTGTGAAGTTTGGAAAAGGGGAAATAGTCTGGCTATATGGTTGTAAGTGGCATTTTGAGGGGTAATAATGGTTAAACTTATCATAATGAACCCCTATGATTAACTATTACTAACTTCATAAGAAAGAGGAGAATTAGCACGCGCACATACACTCACGCATGAGTACACACACACCTACACACACACTCACACATTTGCACACACTCGTAGCCTATCTCTTGTCATTATGGCCTTGCATCACCTTGGAACTCTGCCAGTCAGAAGGCTGTCACCAGATACAAGGGTCCTACCCTCAGACTCCCAGAACTGTGATCTAAAACTAATATCCTTATAAATTTTCTCAGATTCAGGTATTTCATTACAATAAAAAAATAAGCTAATATAACTATCATAACAAAAATCACAAGGTAGAAAATAGATTCTCTACTTCTCCAAGTCAAGGCTCTTCAGAGAAACAGAAACATCAATAGGATATTTATATGCGCATATACACTAAAGATTCTCAACTTAGATTGCTTTACTTGATAAAAGGCAAAAGATCTAGATGATCTGAAGAGAAACGAGGATATAATTGTTCTACTTGGAATTTTTCAATTTTAGGCTGACACAAGAGCAACAAGCATTCCATAGAAACCACACTTCAGCTGATGCATGTTGATCTTCTGGGTACGTAAATATTCCTGGGGTGTGCTGGGTTGCCAAGAGAGACTATCGGTACATTAGATAGATTGCACGCAGTTTAAACTTAGGATATTTTCATCTATGATGCATTTACTAAGACATAACCTCATCCTAAGCTGGGAACAATCTAGATACCTATGGAGGACACATAAAGATCAGTTATGAAGAATTGAAGCATTCGAGGGTGGAGGCTGAAAAGGCTTAGGATATGCAAAGTGAGCCATCAGACTAGAGACCCCAGAGACCCAACAGTATACTCCAGGATGAAAGCTAGACTCAGGAAAAGACAGTGTTTTAGTTCATATATAAAGGCAGAAAATCAGGATGACCCAGTTCAAGGGTAGTCAGGCCAGAAGATATCCCACTTACTTGGAGTAGGTCAGCCATTGGTTCTGTTCAGGCTTTGACTGATGGGATGCAGTTCATCTCCACTAAGGAGGACATCTGAGATACAGGGTTTTCCAATGCTAATCTCATTAACAAACACTGTCACATACAAACACACCCAGGATGAGTTTTGACCAGTTGCTCCTGTCCCTGCCTGTCAAACAGACACATATAGCTCACCAACTCACCAATCTAGTGATGAGATTCAGAAAGATCAAGAAACAGAAATGAAACAAGCATTCAAATTCAGGTTGATCTCCAAGCAAAGCTTCCTATGCTCAGAACTGCTGCTGAGCCAGACCCTGGGTCCCTGTTCTGAGGTCAGTGTTCCGATCAAGGCCAATCCAACAGGTCCTACCTCAGCAGGACAAACCACAGCGAAGGGAAAGGAGAGAAAATGATTTTTTTCTCAACCTGTTTTTCTTTTTATTACATCTTTTCCTCAATTACATTTCCAATGCTATCCCAAAAGTCCCCCATACCCTCCCCCCTACTTCCCTACCCACCATTCCCATTTTTTTGGCCCTGGCGTTCCCCTGTACTGGGGCATATAAAGTTTGCATGTCCAATGGGCCTCTCTTTCCAGTGATGGCCGACTAGGTCATCTTTTGATACATATGCAGCTAGAGTCAAGAGCTCCGGGGTACTGGTTAGTTCATAATGTTGTTCCACCCATAGGGTTGCGGATCCCTTCAGCTCCTTCGGTACTTTCTCCAGCTCCTCCATTGGGGGCCCTGTGATCCATTCACTAGCTGACTGTGAGCATCCACTTCTGTGTTTGCCAGGCCCCGGCATAGTCTCACAAGAGACAGCTATATCTGGGTCCTTTCAGCAAAATCTTGCTAGTGAATGCAATGGTGTCAGCGTTTGGATGCTGATCATGGGATGGATCTCTGGGTATGGCAGTCTCTAGATGGTCCATCCTTTCGTCACAGCTCCAAACTTTGTCTCTGTAACTCCTTCCCTGGGTGTTTTGTTCCCAATTCTAAGAAGGGACACAGTGTCCACACTTCAGTCTTCATTCTTCTTGAGTTTCATGTGTTTAGCAAACTGTATCTTATATCTTGGGTATCCTAAGTTTTGGGCTAATATCCACTTATCAGTGAGTACATATTGTGTGAGTTCCTTTGTGATTGTGTTACCTCACTCAGGATGATGCCCTCCAGGTCCATCCATTTGCCCAAGAATTTCATAAATTCATTCTTTTTAATAGCTGAGTAGTACTCCATTGTGTAAATGTACCACATTTTCTGTATCCATTCCTCTGTTGAGGGACATCTGGGTTCTTTCCAGCTTCTGGCTATTATAAATAAGGCTGCTATGAACATAGTGGAGCATGTGTCCTTCTTACCGGTTGGGACATCTTCTGGATATATGCCCAGGAGAGGTATTGCTAGATCCTCCGGTAGTACTATATCCAATTTTCTAAGGAACCGCCAGACTGATTTCCAGAGTGGTTGTACAAGCTTGCAATCCCACCAACAATGTAGGAGTTCAACCTGTTTTTCTAGTCAGAGACTGGAGCAAACTCTTCTGGGCTTTGGATAATGTTTAAGTATATCCCAAAAGGGTTTCCTTGCTAGGAGTTTGGAGGTGGAATAGTGACAGCATCATTTTAGACCTACCTCCCTGACCCTCTTCTCACCCAGCTTGTCCCAAGCAGGAGGAAGGAGGACAAAGGGTCCAGTCTTGCTTAAAGACTGCCGCCATAAGTAGACATCATCTCCTGTAAGGATTCATTTCATTAATTATTTCGCCTAAAGCTAAAAAATGTATGCTACCTACAGAGTCAGGTCGGTCCCTGCTCTTCTCTTATATTCCTACCTAACTCGCCTCCAAGATGCCACTCAAGAGTCAACAGTCTGTGCCTTCCATCCCTTCTGTCAAGGGTTGATATGGACACAGAGACATATACTCATCAGAGACTTGCTTACAGTTTTGAGCTCTCAGTACATATGATATTAGATACATTTTTTTTGCCAATCATGTGTTCTTTTGTGTGTGTATGTGAGTACATGTGAGTATGTGTGTGCACTGTTCATCAAGAGCCATTGCTTTTTATTTAGTAATTTTTTTGGACAGGGTCTCACAAGCCTAGGACAATGCCATTATTAGACTTGGCTGGCAGCCAGTGAGCCCCAGGACTCCACATGTCTTTGACCACTCCCCTCCCCCAACTCCTCCCCCCCCCAGGCTTAGATTTGTACCACCATACATTTCTACCACCACACCTGGTGTGGTACATGTGTTGGTATTTCACTTGGGTTCTGGCGATCAGACAGACTCAACCCACATGTTTTCAAGACAAGCACTGCCCACTGAGCCAGTTCCACAGCCCACATTTTACTTGTCATCGAAGGCGCATTATTCCACAATAGTCTGTAATCTAGCCATGGACTTAAACATCATCCTTAATCCTTTCCTAAAGTGATGCTGTGAGGGCATTTTAAATGTCTCTGCTGACATGTGCATCTATTTTTTCTTTTTTTTTTTTTTTTAAAGATTTATTTATTTATTATATGTAAGTACACTGTAGCTGTCTTCAGACACTCCAGAAGAGGGCGCCAGATCTCGTTACGGATGGTCGTGAGCCACCATGTGGTTGCTGGGATTTGAACTCTGGACCTTCGGAAGAGCAGTCGGGTGCTCTTACCCACTGAGCCATCTCACCAGCCCCGCATCTATTTTTTCAACATTGATTTCTGAAAATGAAACCTTTGTGTCTAAGACTTATCTTAACGCTTGTCTCTTTGCTCTTACCCACTGAGCCATCTCACCAGTCAATTATGTCTGGCTGGACATAATTGACAATAATTATGTCCAGCCAGGTCCCCCTCTTTGATGTAAGGATTTAGGAGGTCCTTATGAACATTGGAGAGACAGTCTCTTATTTTAAAATCTTAAATGGACTTCTTGTTGTTTAGAACACCTTTCCTTAGAAGGAAACGAAATGAAGAATAAAGAAATGAAGCATTTCATAATCAACATCTGTAAAACTGTAAAACTGCTTTCTGGAAGTATGTGTTTTGGAGTTTCTTGCCTACATCATAGAGTTGAGTGGCAAATAAAAGAGAAGCAACACATTTCCACAGCATGCTTCTTGAGGAATTGGAAACAGAATTCTCCAGTAGGATGATGGTGTTCAGACAGCAGTACTAATATTATTTTTAAATCACTTTTATTTTGTGTGTATGAATGCTTTGCCTGCACATATATATATATATATATATATATATATATATATATATATATATATATACCATGTGCATGTCTGGTGCCCTCATAGGGCAAAACAGGGCATTGGATCCCCTGAAACTGGAGTGATAGACACTCATGAGCTGCCATGTGGTACGAAGGATTAAACTCCTGTCCTCTGAAAGAGTATCCAACACTCTTAACCACCAAGCCATCGCTCTAGCCCTGAAGCCCACATTGTGTTAATCCTAATAACTTCTGTAGAGCACCCTTCTATAGTAGTCAGTACACTCTTGTGCTTTTTCAAGACTGAAAATCAATTCTAAAACAAGAAAATCAGTGTCTCTGGCACTTAAACCTAGCACAACCCATAGCATAGGGTAACGTAATAAACTGATACTCTTTAGAGGAAAAGCTCCTTTGATTGAAGAAGCTTTCTGAATTCTTAAATAAATTTCCTTATAAAATAGCTAGCTTAACTTTAAAGATAACGTAAGTCTGCAGGGTCTAGAAGTTTCTAAGAGTATCTCTTTTGCTCCTGGGATCTAGAACTCCTCTCTTTGTGCTTGAATATGTGCTCTTAAGCAGAGGGTTGGGAGACAAGTAACTGTGTACATACAGGCTTATAGTTATACATCTACAAGCCCGGTGTTCTCTCTTGGGGAGAATGGTATATATAGAATTAGTCAAGGGACATCTGTTTCCTCTGTTTGACTAAGATACGGCTATGATTTAGATATGATCTTAGTGTTTACAAAAACATTGCAGGTACTAAAACCTTGGTCCTCAGTATTATGGTGTTCAGGCTGTAGATGTTTTAAGAGATGAGGCCAGTGTAACACGGTGATAATTTTGGAAATACTGGCCTTTGCAGGGATTGATGGAGTCCCACGGAAGAGCAAGCTTCAATGAAACAAATGGGCCTACCTTTGGCCATGTGACCTCCTTAAGTATACTCCCAACTCAATGGCTTATGCTATCCTGTGATGCAGCCTGACGACTCTCATTTCTTCTTCTTTATACAGTACTTAGAAAGTATAACAGAATAGAAACAGCTATTTTTCATATTTTCTGACTGATTTCTTCCCATTGAAGAGTGGTGTTTCTCGTTAAGGTAAAACAGGAGCAGTTCTTATAGTGTTCTTAACCCAGCATGCTTGCCACATCTTGAGGACCCCTTTGCGTGTGGCATGTTAATTCCATTAATCAGATCACAACTCACCTGGGATATACAGAGATAGCGTTGAGACTGGCTAGGATTCTGCATGTGTCAATTGAGGGGACTGTTAGCATAGATGTTTTTAATGTATTCGTGGCATTTTAAAGCTTACGTACATTAAACAACATATTTGATGTGAGCCTGTCTTAATGATATTTCTTAAACATTAGATTAGAAATGACTAAATAGGAAAAAAACTGATTTGTAATAATTATTGTTGATTTTTGGAATATGATTGGAAAAGGAAGAAAAAGATAGGAAAATGTTTTAGTTTAAGCACTCAAATAAGTAGTAGTTTCATTTTATTCAGTTATTTAAATTAATATTAGTACATGAAGTACACCCTGGAATACTTCATTTGTTATCAAGGCTTGGAAATGAAAATCCAGACTTAGGTGAAAAACAATAATTTCATATAGCATCACAGAAAGATTCATAGTAGTAGCTCCTTACCCAGGGTTACATGCAGACAATTAATCTTCCTGGGTCTTGGGCTCATCAATAAATGTTGAACTAAGCAGTTTCTAAATAGCCCTCTCACCCCAGATTCCATGATTCTGTGTGTTTGGAATGAAATGATTTATGGCTCTCTGAGCTATATATCTCACCGAGGAATGCAAGGAGTTAACAGAAACATCTCAAGATATAAATATAGACTTCTTCTGAACTGCCAATAATCTACTACTTGAAAATGTCTCACAGAGACAATGGTGCCGTCCTTGCCTTGAAGAGCTTCGGGGTAGGAGGAAGTGATGTTTCTAGTGGCTTCTCTTTAGTGTGTGTGGCTGTGATACAGAGGGAAACAAATTAGAACCAACAGAGATATCCAAACCCAACACACGTGAGTCAGCCAGTTTGGTCAAGTGTGAGGTGATAGATGGCGGGTTCTCCTTCATTTCTTCTGCCTTTTTAATATAATACAGTATTTTAAATGCTACTTTAAAGGTTGAATTTTAATAAAGCTGCTTATTTGTTGATTTCCCTCCCTCTGTGACACTAGCAGTTTAAACATTACATGCATCTCTTTTGTGAGCAACTCTGGATGTTTTAGGTCTAGTTTGAGCATGATGCTCAGAGCCAAATGAGACCAAAGACATCTTGACTACAGGCTTGACTCTATGACCTTGGAGAAGAGACTGAGCCTCATTTATTAATTCCTATTTTATTAAATGAAAATGGTGAATTTACTCAGGCTTTTTCCTTTAGGATCTATGGTTCCACACATGATCCTCTCAATAGTTTTTCACGTTGCCTGTTGTAATTCTAATTCTAAGAAAATTAATTTGCAATGGCATTGTTTTTTGTTTTTATCCTGAAATAACAACAGCAGAGGGAAACAATTGTCACCACCACCCCACCCCACCCTTTTTGGCTTTTGACTGTCTCATTCTCAGATAAAGGACTAAACTGCAGATTGCAAAAGGTCACTATAGAAAAGATAAATAACTTGAAAGGAAATTGAAACATGGATTTTATACCTAAATAGAAGGGAAGGAAGCAATAGAGTTACTTGTGTATGGTGTGAACTTACCACCCCCAAATGTAGGCAAACTAAGGGAATTAGCTCTCAGCAGTAAACGGTCCCAAGGGTTTCCTTCAGTTTCATCTGGCACCTCTGAGTCAAAGACAAGTGACAGCATTGGGGGCTGTCTCACTTCCTTGTTCTTCAATAAGTTCCCTCTGGGTCACCAAGATGGCTGCTGGAAATGGAAGAGCAAAAGCCTTTGTAAACCCAGAAATATAGCTCATTTTGCTTTGACCCCACATAACTCCAGATGAAGTCTACTTCATCAGTCTGATAGGATCATGTGCCCCTCTCATCACTAACCAACAGAGCCTGTTAGGTGGGTCTTCTAATTTATCAGGTTAATCTAGGTGACATCTTTGCTCTTGAAGTTGGTCACCGATGTGTAATCCGATACAGGAAGCCCATGAACAAAGAGTTTCTTACTAGTGTAGTGGTTTGGCTAAGAATGACTCCATAGATTAGAATGGTCACCAGGAAGTGGTACTATTTGAAAGGATTAAGGAGGTGTAGCTGTGTTGGAAGAAGTGTGTCACTGGAGGTGGGCTCTGAGATTTTAGAAGCTCAAGCCAGGCCAGTGCCTCTCCTTCTGTTGCCTGATGTTCCAGGTGTAGAAATCTCAGCTACTTCTCTAGCATCTTGGTCTGTCTATGTGACACCATGTTCCCCACCATGATGAGAATGGACTAAATCTCTGAAACTGAAAGCCAGCCCCAACTAAATGCTTTTCTTTATAAGAATTGCCATGGTCATGGTGGCTTTTCACAGCAATAGAACACTGACTAAGACAACTAGTTAATTTTTTTTTCTTGCTGTGACAAAATACTTGACCAAGGCAGTTCATGGGGAAGGAAAGACTTTTCTTGGCTCATGGTTTGAGGGAACAAAGTCCACTATTCTAGAGGAACTTGAGACAACCGGCCAGATTGTATCATAGTCAGGAGGCAAAGACACATGAATGCTAACACTAAACTTGCATTCTCTGCTTTTTAATTTTAACTTTGTCCAAGGTGTCAGTGAATAGGATGATGTTGCTAATACTGGATGGTTTTCCACTCATTTTGTTTTCTCTGGAAATACCCTCATGGACACTTCCAGAGGTGTATCTCCTAGGTGATTTAAAACCCTGTCAGGTTAAGGATTGTGGTATGGCCTTCTTGGAAGAAGTGTGTCACTATGGGAGTGGGCTTTAAAAACATTGTCCTAGCTGCCTGGAAGTCAGTCTTCTCCTGTTTGCCTTTGGAACAAGATGTATATCTCTTAGCTCCTCCTACACCATGCCTGCCTGGATGCTGCCATGAACCTGCCTTGTTGAAAATGGATGGAACCTCTGAACCTGTTAGCCAGCCCCAACTAAATGTTGTTCTTTATAAGAGTTGCTTTGGTCATGGTGTCTGTTTACAGAAGTAAAACTCTAAGACAAGAATAAATATAAACTGTCACAGTTACTCATAGGAAAGAAGGATTCGGTACTATGAAAAAGGCATCAGAAAAGATCACAAACAAAAAGCCATATTATTTGACACGCCAGCCTAAGTACAGATGACAGTTACCTGGAATGATGACTTGTGACAAAATGATTCTGAACTACAGGAGAATTGTGTGTCCTTTTGCCCTGCCGATGGGGTGCTGGGCAGATGAAACAGAGGAGCCCGAGACTGTGTTTACCCTGCGCTACTGCTGTTGGGTGCTGGGTTTAAGTGAATCACTGAGATACCGCTCAAGGGATGGGAAAATGCAGCCTAGGATATGGGAGGCTGAAGCTGGGGTTCCCAAGCTCCGGGGCATCCAGTCAGTGCTGAAAAACTAAACAGAGGAGTGGAGAACAAACTGTTGGGGCTCCATGGGCCTGCGACAAGGTCCGGGGTTAGGGCTCCCAACTCCTGGACATCCAGGCACCGCTGGGTTGAGGGGAGTTGGGAACGGAGTTGGGGGCCTTTGGGCTGAGGGTGATGGCAAGCCTGGGCAGGGGGAATCAGAACTCTGGCTTAGCTTAGCTCTTTTGCGATTGTCTTTAGCTTAGCAGCGGTTGACTGGAAGCGCAGAGGAGCCTTCTGTGGGAGACTTAGGGTGTGGCTCTGTGGACGAAGTCTTTCTCTCTTGATGGAAGAGATAGTCCTTGGTTCCAAACTGTTTATTGATTGCTCATTACAGAAATTGGGCGCATATCACCTTTTCAGAGTGGACCAGATGCTAAGTACCTTTAACAAGAGGGAATGTCTGGGAAGGGAAGCTTATTGGCTAAACCCTCAGGACTCTAGATACTTCATTAGCTTGGAGAACTCTGTTCTGTGCAATGTGACTGACCTAGGGAGTGTAGACACCTGTTCCGGGCCTGCTCTGGTAAGGAGCAGAGAGAAGCCTACTCCAGGTTGGGTGGCTGAGTGCCAGGGTCTCTGAGCCCGATCGGCCTTACCAAGTTTCCTGGCACAGCCTATTATCCCACAGAGAACGTTTTAAGGAAGAATACATAAATGTCTTTACATGTCTGCAGTGGAGCCTGGGATAGGATCTGGAGGTATGCCAACATTGTATTTGCAGTCACCAACTCAGACAAAGTTAAGTTTGGCATAGAATCCTCTTCAAATCTATTTATTCATTTGTTTGTTGTTTGTTTTACATATATGTATGGGAAGTGTCTGTGGAGGTTAAAAGAGGGTGCCAGCTCCCTTTAGGCTGGAGTTACAGGTGGTTATGAAGGAACACATAGGCGCTGGGAAACGAACTCAGATCCCCTGAAAATGCAGCTGATGCTCTGAACCCCTGAGCTATCTCTCTGCCCTGTGTTCATGATGCTTGCTTCAGTAGGTCTACACCATCCCAACAAGGCTGTCTTCTCTGAAACCATTTTGGTTAGAGATTCCCAAAACAGCACCACAGACTTCTTAAAGCTCCCTTGAGTTCATTTGCTGTCCTTACTCTCTTTAGGTGACCTCTCAGAAGCTTTTGGCACATATAAATATACAGATACAAGTAGGAAGGCACAACCCAGAGCATATGTTTATCTCTTTTAATGCACATATTTTAATGCACATATTTTTGTGCTAGGAAGATCCCCTAGATGTAATTCATGGTCTTGTACATATTAGAAAAGCCCCCTATCACTTGAGCTCCACACAAGCCCTGACTATACCAGCTCTGCTCTGCAATTTGTTTTAGTCATTTTATTATCTTGGCCTCTTTCCCATATGTGCAATGTGTCTACCCATACTTGCATAGGGTTCACCAGGTTTTAGCTTCTTCGGAACATTCTAAGAGTTTCTCTACTTACCAACAGCAGCTCTGAGAAGAAGGAGCCATACCTAAAATGATCTGTCAGCTCCAGGGACCATATCAGTCTGAGTTGATATGTGTGGCATTCCATCATCAGTGTTGGAAGCTGGGTACCTTCGAGACTGTTGATAATTCGAAGACTTTGCTTAGATTACCTGGGTCAGAGTCTCTAGCCATAGGAAGACATACAAAATTGCAATTCAGAGACTAAAATATGGACCTTTTTCTCTTTCTGGATATATTTTTGGCCAGGGAGCCATGCTATTCTGATAGCTTACTAGTAATACAGGCAGAGCTGAGCACATCCAAAGAGGCAAGATAGTCAAGATTTTCTGGAAAAAAAAACACCAAAGACAAAATGCACCCAGATATTTTCTATAGACCCAGACTAGTTATAGGCATTTTTCTCTGAACACAAAGTATTCTGCATTCTTAAATTTGATGGAGATTTAGCAAGTTGACAAAGGAAAATGGTTCTTTTCTCAAATGTGGATCAGGGCAACTAAATTGAACTTTAGCATTGGATTAGGTCAACTCCTGATCCATGGGAGAAAGGAGAGGGCATGGTGAACAAAATCTCCAGATAATCCAACACAGATCAGCCAGTGACCACAGGGTGGGCATTGGCAGTGACCACGGGGTGGGCATTGGCAGTCTTGGTTGCAGGTAATGGAAAGCAAATCCAACTTAAACTGGCTTAACCAACAAAATAAAAGAAAACAAAACATGAATAAATTGTTATAAGAATATGGGGTTTTCCAAAGACACTAAGGGCATAAATTTCAAAATCAACCAGAAGCTAGCAGTTCAAAGCCACAAAGCCAGGCAGTGATGGCTCAGCCACCAATTGCTGCTTCTGTTTGTCTTGTCCACCTCCTCCAAGTCAGCTCTTCAGGCTGCTATTCTGTATTTTCCAAGCCTATGCGGTATGACAGGCGTTTTGTTGGTTTTTTTTTTTTGCATCTCTGTCAATGTGGTCCCGGCATGACATTATGCTTACTGAACCATTTCTGGATCTAAATGTCAAGTTCTTGAAAGAGGAAATCCAGCTGATTGGTTTTGAGCACTGTGCCTATCCTGGTCTACTCTGCCTTGGCCAGAGACAGCGGGGTCAACGAGTTTACAGTGTAATTTCTGGTAAAATGTACTGAAGGATAACTACACACATTTATTTGCTTTGTATATATGTGTCCTGTGCTTTGTGTGTGTTTCTGAGGACCAGATAGCTCACCTGGATCATTAATGTCCTAAGCTTTACTCTCTGTATTTTTCAGACCAAGTGTATAAAAACCTCTCTCCTACCACCTGACACTAAGGGGCAGAGCACAAGGAGAAGACGGGATGGCCTCAAGATTTCCAGTGTGCAAAAACCCCATTGTTTATTCTATGTTCTTTTTCCCCCGAGCAGTCTCTCATCAGAACTAAGAGCTTGTCATTCTTCCCAATCAGTGTGTGATCCATAAGTGTGGAGAGTCCTGGCCTACCTCATTTTGCTCATGACTTGCAAGGTTTACTTGAAAAGCTCTTAGGAGCACCCGTGAATAAACAAGAATACAAAGTTAAATCAAGACAGGCCTTTCTGTTTGCACTTGTTTCAAAGCGATCCAAACAGCAGGTTCAGGAGCTGTCCTTGCCACCACAGCAAAAGCTTAGTCCTCAGGCACACTGTGTCTGTTGGAAACAGTGCATTGCTGTAGCAACCAGTGAAGTTTGTAAACACTGCGCAATGCTGTCCTTTTGCCAGATTTTTACCTTAGAGGAGTTCTAAAGAACACCGCATTGATGAATGGCTGAGTACTTCTGAGAATGAGATCCCGCAGATGCCACTGGGGATCCAGCCTTTGTTCTTAAACATGCTTCTTTTGACATCCCAGGAGAGAAGCTAGAAAAACCAAATGTTTGCTTTGCTGAAGTGTTGCAGCTAGGTAGGAGGCCTTGAGGCTGTTGACCTGGGAAGTGTAAGAGGAAGTCTCCAGCGGACTTCCGTCAGACTTTAGCTTTCCTGAAGGATGTCACAACACACCCTTCCTGCTGCTTTTCTTCCTACCTTGGCTACAGCATTTGTTCTAGGTTGATGGTTACTGTCATCCTGTATTAAGATGTTAGAGAAACATCTGCCATGGGGATTTCTAGCTCTGGACAACTACACCACATGTTTGCCTCCGGAATACTTGCTTTTTGAGTTTCTGCAGCAACCGAGTCAAATTTTCAATTGATATCAAAAGTATTTCCTATTATATAAGTCAGTTATTGCCACAGTTTGGAAGTTCCTCGGATATCTAAAACCAGAACTGCTGTGTGATCCAGCTATACCACTCTTCATGTAAACCAGAAGAGATCAAAGTCAGAATTCAAGGAGATGGCTGCCCTCAATGCTAATCACGGCTTTATTCACAATAGTTAAGGTACATGATCCACCTGGTGCCTGTTGACAGATAGCTGGATCAAGAAGAGTGGCTTAGATTAATAGAAGGGTTTTAGTTAGCCATAAAGAACAAACTTATGTTGTTTGCGTGAAAATACATTGAAGTGGATACCATTATAGTAATCAAAATAAGTGAGGCCTAGAAAGGCAAGGGTCACATGTCCTTTATATTAAATCTAGAAAAAGAGCATATATGAACGAACACCTCATGCACACATACACACACACACACACCTGCACACACACCTGCACACACACCTGCACACACACATGCACATACATACATATACATGCACATACATACACATGCACATACATGCACACATATGCACACACATATACATACATACACATGCACATACATACACATGCACATACATGCACACACATGCACACAAACACCCCCCAAAGGGACTATTAGGAAAAAGGAACCATAACAAACAAGAGTAATAGGAGGTGAATATGTTCAAAGTACAGTATGTACATATAGGAAAATATCATGGTGAAACCCATTACTTTGCACTATTGGCATACACTAATAAATAAGCCCGTCTGTTGACACACCACAATGCTAGACATGTTTGCTACCTTTTAATTCCATACCAGCCTGTCTATTTCTCAGAAATCTCCCAGAAATTTGTTGAAAGAAACATAATCAAATGGAATAGACTAATCAGAACAATTTTCATCAAGTCAGAACTATTTTGATCTAATTCAGATTACATCCTGAAGAATCTAAGAAATGGGCAGCTGAGTTCACCACCGACCAAGCCTTCTGTTAGTGTAGCTGGCACAGAGTCCAAATACCCCCAGCAATCCTCTGTCGGAGGCTTGAGTTTCATCTGCACTTCCCTAAGCTCATGGTTGAGATAAGTGTGAAAATTACATATTTCACCCTATCCTTCTCAGCACTTAAAAGCTCCTCACCAGAGCTCCCTCCGTTTCCCCAGACTTATAGGTGGGTAGAAGGTTAACAGGATGAAAAGACCCCCCCTGGGTCATACCAGGATACACACCACCAGTGTGCTCTGTCATACTAGGACACACACCATCGGTGTGCTCTGTCGTCAGTGTTTTCATTAAGCAAATGAATTACTAAAGGATGCCTTAAGAAATATATCGGCTTCTGGGAAAGCTTCCCATCTCCCGGGTGATCCTAAATAGTCGTAGTTACCGTGATGTAATTCCTAATTCGGTAGAGAAGAAACAGGGAGAGCAAAACGCAAGCAACAGCATGGAAACAAGGTATCTTAGGTGAACAAAGAGACAGAGACCTGGGTAGAAGTCAGCACATTGTGTGATGGTTACTACTGAATGTGAATTTGGTGCCAGAGTGGGTGGCACCTTCCAGCAAAAGCCCAGAGATAAAGATCTCAGGAGTGAGTGAAAAAGTGAGTAAGTGAGGGAGTGAGTGAATGAGTGGTTGAGTGAGTGAATGAGTGGGTGAGTGAGTGAATGAGTTGGTGAGTGAGTGAGTGGGTGAGTGGGTGACTGGGTGAGTGGGTGAGTGAGTGAGTAAGTTGCCACCACAGCCACTGCCATCCTTTGGTGACCTCACAGTTCAATCTCTCTGGCTGCCAATCCTCCAGGTCTTCAGCACCAGCTCGGGACTGCATAGACAACTGGACTGATGGACTGAGCAGCTAACTAGGTTTTTAGTCTCTCTAGGATGCAAACAGCTATTGTTGACTGCCCGTTCCTTATCAGTAAGTCAAATGGTAATTTTTAAATATATATGTTTGTAATGTATATTCATTTTATCAATCCTATTCCACTAGAGAACCAGATTCCTATGCATGGCTATTGGCAATGCAGAGATGTTGAGGAATTGTAAGGCAAATATCATGGCATTTTATTTTATTTTATTTTATTTATTTTATTTTTCCCACCCATGATTTTTAAATTTCTTTTTAAATTTAAACTAATAAAATTTATTTTAAAATATAAAACTCAGCATTGATATTTTTTAAGTCATCAAAATAATTTATAATAGTTAAATGCCTCAAATATGTATGATGTGTTCTGAAGCTAAACGTAATATGGACTCAACCAGTTTTTTTGGCTTTTTTTTTTTTTTTTGGTTTTTTGAGTCAGGGTTTCTCTGTGTATCCCTGGCTGTCCTGGAACTCTGTAGACCAGGCTGGCCTCGAACTCAGAAATTCGCCTGCCTCTGCCTCCCAAGCGCTGGGATTAAAGGCGTGCACCACCACACCTGGCCTCAACCAGTTTTTAAAATTATTTGGAACATTAAACAAGATAAAAATAGAAAAAAAATCTCTTATGAAGTCCTCTATGAAAGGAAATTGTGACAGGTTCCTAATTAGACAGAAACCATTCCATCTCCAAGGGAGAATACACAGTGTAACTGTGGCTTCATAGGATGAATTGGGTAGTGTTTCTTCTGTTTCTATTTTGTGGGATAGTTTGAAGAGTATTGGTATTGGGTCCTTTTTGAAGGTCTGATGGAATTTTGCACTAAACCCGTCTGTTCCTGGGCTTTTTGTGGTTGGGAGAATTTTAATGACTGCTTCTATTTCTCTATGGGGCTATGGGACTGTTTAGATGGTTTATCTGGTCCTGTTTTAACTTAGGTATTTGGTATCTGTCTAGAAAATTGTCCATTTCATCCAGATATTCCAGTTTTGTTGAGTATTGTCTTTTGTAGTAGGATCTGATTTTTTTTTTTAATTTCTTCAGCTTCTGTTGCTATACCTCCCTTTTCATTTCTGATTTTGTTCATTTGGATAGTGTCTCTGTACCCTCTGGTTAGTCTAGCTAAGGGTTCATCTATCTTGTTGATTTTCTCAAAGAACTAGCCCCTGGTTTTGCTGATTCTTTGTATAGTTCTTCTTGTTTCTACTTGGTTGATTTCAGCCCTGAGTTTGATTATTTCCTGCTGTCTACTGCTCTTGGGTGTATTTGCTTCTTTTTGCTCTAGAGCTTTCAGGTGTGCTGTCAGGCTGCTTGTGTGTGCTCTCTCCAGTTTCCTTTTGGAGGCACTCAGAGCTGAGTTTTCTTCTTAGCACTGCTTTCATTGTGTTATGAATGGCATAACACACTGCTTTTATTGTGTCCCATAAGTTTGGGTATATTGTGCCTTCACTTCCATTAAATTCTAAAAAGTCTTTAATTTAATTCTTTATTTCTTCCTTGACTAAGTTATCATTGAGTAGGGCATTGTTCAGCTTCCATGTGTATGTGGGCTTTCTGTTAATTGTGTTGCTATTGAAGACCAGCCTTAGTCCGTGATGATGTGATAGGATGCATGGGATTATTTCAATCTTCTTGTATCTATTGAGTCCTGTTTTTGTGACCAATTAAATGGTCAATTTTGGAGAAGGTTCCATGAGGTGCTGGAAGAAGGTATATTCATTTGTTTTAGGATGAAATGTTTAATAGATATGTTAGATCCATTTGGTTCATAACTTCTGTTCATTTCACTGTGTTTCTGTTTTTTTTTTTTGTTTCCATAATCTGTCCATTGATAAGAGTGGGGTGTTGAATTCTCCCACTTTTATCGTGTGAGGTGCAATATGTGCTTTGAACTTTAATAAAGTTTCTTTTATGAATGTGGGTGCCCTTGCATTTGGAGCATAGATGTTCAGAATTGAGAGTTCTTCTTGGTAGATTTTTCCTTTGATCAGTATCAAGTGTCCTTTCTAATCTTTTTGGATAACTTTTGGTTGAAAGTTGATTTTATTTGATATGAGAATAGCTACTTCAGCTTTTTTCTCAGAACCATTTGCTTGGAAAACTGTTTTCCAGCCATTTACTCTGAGGTAGTGTCTGTCTTTGACACTGAGGCTTGTTTCCTGTATGCAGCAAAATGCTGGGTCCTGCTTAAATATCCAGTCTGTTAGTCTATGTTTTCTTATTGGGGAATTGAGCCCATTATGTTAAGAGATATTAAGGAATAGTGATTGTTGCTTCCTGCTATTTTTTATGCTATTTTTATGTTTGTGTGGCTCTCTTCTTTTGGGTTCGTTGAAAGAAGGTTACTTTTTTGCTTTTTCTAGTGTATAGTTTCCCTCCTTATGTTGTAGTTTTTACTTTATTATCCTTTGTAGGGCTGGATTTTGTTGAAAGATATTGTGTAAATTTGGCTTTGTCATGGAATATCTTGCTTTCTCCATTTATGGCAACTGAGAGTTTTGTTGGGTATAGTAGTCTGGGCTGGCATTTTTGTTCTCTTAAGATCTATAAAACATCTGCCCAGGATCTTCTAGCTTTCATAGTCTCTGTTGAGAAGTCTGGTGTCATTCTGATAGGTCTGCCTTTATATATTACTTGGCCTTTTTCTGTTACAGCTTTTAATATTCTTTCTTTGTTTTGAGCATTTGGTGTTTTGACTATTATGTGATGGGAGGAATTTCTTTTCTGGTTCAGTCTATCTGGAGTTCTGTAGGCTTCTTGTATGTTCATGGGCATCTCTTTTTTATGTTAGGGAAGTTTTCTTCTATAATTTTGTTGAAGATATTTACTGACCCTTTAAGTTGGGAATCTTCACTCTCTTCAATATCTATTATTCTTAGGTTTGGTCTTCTCACTGTGTCCTGGATTTCTTGGATGTTTTGAGTTAAGAGGTTTTTGCATTTTGCATTTTCTTTGACTGTTGTGTCAATGTTTTCTATGGTATCTTCTGTACCTGAGATTCTCTCTTCTATCTCTTATATTCTGTTGATGATGCTTGCATCTATGACTCCTGATCTCTTTCCTAGGTTTTCTATCTCCAGGGTTATCTCCCTTTGTGATTTCTTTATTGTTTCTATTTCCATTTTTAGATCCTGGATGGTTTTGTTCAATTTCTTCACCTGTTTGTTTGTGTTTTCCTGTAATTCTTTAAGGGATTTTTGTATTTCCTCTCTAAGAGAGTCTAGCTGTTCACCTGTGTTCTCCTGTATTTCTTTAAGGGAGTTATTTATGTACTTCTTAAAGTCCTCTATCATCATCATGAGATGTGATTTTAAATCACAGTCTTGCATTTCTGGTGTGTTGGTGTATCCAGAGCTTGCTGTGGTAGAAGTGGGTTCTGACAATGCCAAATATCCTTGGTTTCTGTTACTTATTTTTTGTCCTTGCCTCTCAATATCTGGTTATCTCTGGTGTTAGCTGGTCTTGCTGTCTCTGACTGTGGCTTGTCCCTCCTGCAAGCTTGTATGTTAGTACTCCTGGGAGACAGTTCTCTCAAGGAGTAATTTGGGTATGGAGAGCCATGGTGCAGAGTCAGCTCCGGAGTGCAGATGGAAACCAGAAGGTTCCTGTCCCTGTTTGTTCCTTGGTTCCTGTATCTTGATGGCTCTGGGCAGGTCCCTCTTGGGCCAGAAATTTGAGCAGAAGTGGTGGTCTTACCTGTGCTCACAGGCGTGTCCACACTCCTGGGAGACCAGTTCTCCCCCCGTGTCTGTTTATTTTAAAAAAGAAAGAAAGGATGAAAGAAAAAGAACACATTCAGAGCCTTTAAGGAAAAAAAAAAGACTTAGCATGAGATTTTTGAGAAACAGCAGGCCATGATGTTTAAAAGTAGTTAATCCTTTCCCCAAAGAATTAAGCACAAATGTTAACACTGCAATGTGCTCTATGGTGTTGATTTCAAGTCCAGGTGGCATAGAAGAGGCTGATCTAGAACACTGCATCTTCTCACAGAAACAGAGAAGACAATGAAGACCAGCTATTGCAGCTTAGAAAAAAATGACAGAAACCAGCCCTGTGTCTGAAGTTTTGAAAGAGGACCTCACCCAACATTTCAACAGTTATCTCTGAAGCTTGGAAGATAACAACATTTATCAAGGTCATGGCCACCAGTCAGCGATAGTCTCAGTGACTCCTGGTCTCAATTCCTTGCCCTAAATACTAGATGTCTAAAATGGTTGCACAGACATTGTTCCACTGTAGTCTAAAATAAAGCATCCACTTGTTCTCCAAAAGAAAACAAGCACTGTATTTCAGGAAAATGGCACTGAATGAATGGAATGATACTGTTAATTTGGGAAGCTGTAAAAATATAGCCCTGTACCTCTGAAGACAGCTGTTCCTTCACGTGACAGTGAACCTCAGGCTCCACCTCCCCTCTGCTCTCCTGGGTGCAGCTGAAGCAGGAGGTTTTGGGGCACAAGGTGCTCCATTTAACAGCTGATCTGCTGGGACAAGAAGTTAATTTCTAGCTTTGAGATGGTTTCTGGTAATTGTAGGTAATTTAAAATATAATTGCAATTTAGTTGGGGGGGGACCCCCTCTGTGCCGTGTTTACGCTCATCACTCTAATTTAAGGTCTAAAAGGTTGGCTGAGCTGCACTTCAGTATACACCCACTTAGCATCTTCCTGATTTCACCCCCAGTGATTATAGAGCCTCAGCAAACCTCAGTCTGCATTACAAGACAGATGCTGCCAGGCTCCGATACAAAGTTTCACATTGTTTGCCAGGCTGACGCTGACAGGATCCGGATTCTCAAACAAAGGAAAGTGCAAAACTCCAAACTGCAGAAGTTATTTATCTATTTATGTTTACTTTTAAAAAAGATTTACTTTTACTTTTAATTATGTGTGCACATATGTATATGTGTGTGGGTACATAAATATGAATGCAATGTCCTCAGAGTCCAGAGGAGAGCGTGGGGTCTCCAGAAGCTGGAGTTACCAGCTGTTGAAACCTGTCCCACGTGGGTGCTGGGAATCAAACTCAAGTTCCCCAGAACAGCAGATGCTCTTTAATTTCAGAGCTATCTCTCCAGGCCAGTTTCAAACTTTAAAAACAAAGTTCACTCAAGTGGCATTCAGTATATTTTTGTTGTTGTGCTAATACCACCATTATCCATAACCTGAACTTGTCTCCATGCCAGACAGAATTCTGCAGGGTATGGTATTACACAACACTCAGCTACTGTCCTTGGTAATCATTAGTCAATGTTCTGTTTCTATAACTTTGATTATTTGGATTTTTCATGTGAGTAAAGCCAAGATTTGTCCTTTTATACCTGGCTTAGCTCTCTTAGTGCATGTATTTCTAATAAAACGACACCCTGCCTCCCCTGACCCCGCAACAGATGGTACTTTAAAAAAAATAGTCTATTTGGGAACAGTACCATGCCTTTATTAGTTGCAATAGTGGACTACAACTTTTCCTGTTGGGAAATTAACTTAAGACATGGTTCTCCTAAGAGCTAGGT
Organism: Mus caroli; assembly: GCF_978045245.1. NCBI lineage: Eukaryota > Metazoa > Chordata > Mammalia > Rodentia > Muridae > Mus > Mus caroli. The sequence goes on along the minus strand of NW_028227267.1, from coordinate 43,722,642 downwards.
CAATGTTAACATTAAAAAAAAAAAAAAAAGTCTAGAACAGTCTGAAATGACCTTAAAGCCAGCAGAATTGAGGGCTCTCAAGAGGAAGGTACTGTTTGGACCTGAGAGCCTTTGAAGCTGCTTATACTCAGCCCACCAGCTCCCTGACAGCCTCTTGGTGTTTCTGTTTGAGAGCCAGCTGCTTGCAGTGTGCCTGCCCTAATTCTCAAAGTTTCCTAAAGCTAAAATGCTATTTTAAAAATCTGGCTCCCTCAGTTTGGCTAGAGGGAGGCTGAGTGGATGGTTTTTGTAAATTAACAAGGTGGGTCATGTGGCTCAGATTAGGTTCTTCTTCTTCTTCTTCTTTTTTTTTTTTTAGAAATCTGCTTTCAAAACCCATCAATCATTTCTAAAGTGAGCACCCCTGTTTTATCCCACAAGTATTGAAGGACAGGAAGCGAGAAGGGCATTGCCATTTCCTTTATAGTATTTTAGGACGTATATAAGCAACCTGCAATACCTTTCAAGAACGGCAAGCACAGTCAGGAACTGTTTATCTGACTGTGGACACGTTATTCAACATGTTGACCCTGGGAGACCCGGGAGACAGCTCAATAGATAGTGTTTTTCTTAGAAAACCTGAGTTCAAGACTGTACTTCAAGTGTGGTAGCAAGCTCCTGTGGACCAGTGTGAGGGAAGGAAAGACAAATGGATCTCCAGAGCTTACCTGCAAGGTGGAGAAAACAAAAACAAAAGCAATAAAACAAACAAACAAAACACCCAAAGTAGGTAATCACACACACACACACACACACAGAGAGAGAGAGAGAGAGAGAGAGAGAGAGAGAGAGAGAGAGAGAGAGAGAGAGAGAGAGAGAGCATATTAAGTCTTATTTCATTTTTATTTTGGAAAGTTCACATAAGATTCTGAAAAGTATTCAAGGCAGGTAGTGTCTCCAATACAGTTGTCATTTTTCTGTGCTGACTCTCCTACAATGATGACACATGCTTTATGATCATCAACATATTTGATAACATCTCAAATTCATTGGCAATGAAATTTATAGGTATTGCTAGACAGCATTTCTAGTAGCATATTACTACGACTCATGAGAAGTAGGAGATAGGGGTTTGTCTGTTATTCAAGAAAAACTTGCATGGTAATGAGAGAGAATGGATGGAGATGGGGAGGAGTCAAGGAAGGAAGCAGTTTTAGATAAAGTCTGCTCATACAGGCTGGCACTAGGGATGGGGTAGGTGTCTAGAAAGGGGAAGCTTCCAAGCAGAAATCCTACCCATGGTTATTCCATGGGACATCCTAGGCCATAAATGAGACAATTTTAGGACACTAAAACTTCTGTAGGAGTTGTAGAAGCAGAAAAAAAATGGTCCACTGCTGTGGTGTCTTGTGTCCTCTGACTTAAAAATATCAACATAATAGATTCTCTTAATTATGTCTTAGTAATGATTCACCCTAGATAAAGTCACAGCTTAAAGCAAAAACATTATGAGCTGGGGGTACAGCCCATGGTAGATGGTTTGATTTGCATGGGATGTGTGCTCTGGGTAACTCCAAAAACTCTGCAAATGAACACACAAAAACAACGTACCATCCCTAATTATGTCTTTGTTCATGAATTTTACCATTACCCAATCATGACAAAAACTTGTGAGTCTCTCTCCCTCCCCCTTCTCTCCCTCTCCCACTCTCTCTCTCTCTTAGTGTGTGTGTGTGTGTGTGTGTGTGTGTGTGAGTGAGTGTGTGTGTGTGTGTGTGTGTTCAGCTTGGTTTATTGGTTTTGTTTGGAGGCAAAAGCTTACTTTGTAGCCCAGGTTGACCCAAAATTATTAGACCTGTCAGACCTCAAACTCCTGGTTATGCTCTTGCCCCAATCTTCCAAGAGCCGATGTCATAGACATGAGCTATCATGCCTGCTTTATGATGTATGACTTTGAAATATTTGAAAAATTACCAGCTGAAGGCGTTATTCCAACAGTCATTTCTTATGGCTTTTTCTAAATCCAAGGTGTTCTCTTAAATACATCCTTGTGTTTCAGGTCTATTTTTGAAAAGAGATGGCACTAGGACTTGTTTAGAATGTCCTTCACAAAGCTGGTGGCCACTGGAGGAGTGAAAGTTCTGCCTTCATTTCAATTTACTCATGATTGGTCATGCAAGTCAGGAGAGGTGTATCAGGGGCGGGGCTTTGGCCACTGGCTGACTGGACATTCAGTCTGTGTTCTCTCTGAGATTAACATAAAAACAAGTGGTCTCTGCACAAGCACACAGAGCTGGCATCCATGAACCACAAAGCAATTTAGATAAGACAGCAATGGGTTCTTGCAGAGGCATGCATACAACTGATATTTCTTATTTTGGCTTCTTTGTAAAGACTTATTTATGTATATGAGTGCCCTATTTGCACGTATGTCTGCATGACAGAAGATCCCATTACAGATGGTTGTGAGCCCACGTGTAGTTCCTGGGAATTGAACTTAGGACCTCTGGGAGAGTGGTCAGTGCTCTTAACCACTGAGCCATCTCTCCAGCACCTTATTTTGACTTCTTAAGGTCTTGCCCTTGGATGTTCTTATATTCATAAGTTGGCATGAGTCATCTTGTTACTCAAGCCCCTATCTGGGAATTAGCTGTCAGGCTCCACAGGAACAAGCCAGGAGACACATATTTGTTGTGAAACTCCATTTATAAGCAGCAGAAACCCTAACTGAAGAAGAAAGTGGTCTCATTGGCTTTGGCAGAGATGGGCTGGACATATCCATGCAGTCTTTGTTCAGTTGTCACTTGGTCTCTAGCTGTACATGTCAAATCACCTAAACACACAATTTGGCACACAACCTCAGCACAACACACAATGGCAAAAGAATCACTTCTTTAGCATAAAATCCACATCTATTAGACTCATGGCATTGGTGGCTTCTCTTAAGTGCAGACATTTTTTCTTTTTTTCTAAAGAAAAGCTGACTCCTCTCATGAGTCTTCTTCATCTTGCTTCCCCACATGCTCAAGATCGATAGGTGACAGAACAGTAAATCCCCAGATGTGAGCACCACCCTGGAACAGAGACCCTCACTAGGAATGCCCACTGCTCCACTCTAGCCAGATTTGCCTGTTCACACCCTGGCTTCCCCAGGCTTTCCAAATACCAGCTGAGTTTCCTATCGCTTTACTTTTACCCTGGTGAGCTAATTTAGATACTCCGTTTCCCCCTCTTGTTTTGTTTTTCAAACATTACCAGGTTTTCATCTACTCCTCCTTGGATGAGCAATTCTCTCCAGGTTCCATTTGTCAGCAAGATGTTTTTCTTACATACTAAGTTGATTTTCCACTTTTATCTATATGATATGAGAAGCCAGGCATGATTGTCACCTGTTTCCTAAAAAAAATTTTTAAAAAATCCTTTTTTTCCCATTCTGTCTTGTATTATTAACTAGAAGTAAGACTGAAATAGAAAGCTATTTACATTTGAATGTAGATAGAGGGATATAGCTGTATGTAAGCACGGCTCAGACAGAGCTACGAAAAGAATGTTCTATTTGTGCTGTTCCTGTAAAAATTAGCTAGTACTCTGTCATGAGTATTATTCAGATTGTTCACCCATTTATTTTTTTTTTGTGGATAGCTACCTCTATTTGCCATGTGCTACCCCCTTTTCTAATGGAGTTAGTGGGCAATGAATTTAGGGGAGCCAGCTTGTTGTAGCACACACCTGTAATCCCATCACTTTAGGGGGAGGTAGAGACAGGAGCATCATTGTTCTGAGATCTAGGCCAGCCTGAGCAATATAGCAAGATCCAGTCTTACAACAAAATAAAAACAAGAAAATGAACAAAAAAGACCTCGGGGTGGGGGACGTTGAAGGTTTTGCTGAGATTGGCACAAGCTGGTCAGCGGGTCCTCTGTCACGGACGCTGTCTAAAGTTCCAGGCTCTGAAGCAATACTGGAAATAGCTCCTACTAGTCTCAGAAAGGACCTGCCTCACATCAAAGTGCCCCACTTCTTGGTTCCCGACACAAAGGAAAAGCTTCCTAGTGGAAGCTTTCTTAGCTGCTTCTGAGGAGCACGGTACTTCAGGACTGGGCAGCTGCAAGTGGATGTGTGACAAACCCAGCTGAGGCTACCAGTAAGTGGGGTTTATCAAATTGACTGTTTTTAATTTGTTAGTTGACCTGAATTTTTGGCATAGTTTTTCTCGTCTACGACAGGATCAAGTCTGGGGTCTGATTTTTATCTCCATTTTCTAGTTACTGTCAACCTTTCCCTTTCTAGCCTCCTCTGATCTGGAACATTCTACAGCTTCTTTGTTTATGACACTGACGCTGTTGACGAATGCACTTCTCACTCACCGCTGATTGTAGTACAATTCTGTGTTGTTGTTCTTGTTGGGGGGGTTGCTTGTCTTGTTTGTTTGTTTGGTTTGGTTTGGGTTTTTGTTTGTTTTGGTTTGGTTTGATTTGGTAAGTCTGAAAGTCCTTGTAGCTGGGCTAAGTTTTGCCTCTTGTGGCCCAGAACTGCATGGGCCACTAATGCTGTCTGCTTCTATGTATACTGTGCCTGGACTGCCCTGGGAATGTTTGTTTTGATGACTTGATGACAGCCGCTCCACATTCTCAATTACATAGTTTTCGTGTGCCGTTTTTACTTTTGGAACACAAAATCAGTCCATGGGAAGATGAAGATAGACTAAAATGACACAGATACCCTCATTCTCATCAAAAAACAAAAATAAAAACAAAAACAAAAAACCTCCTGTAGAGGTAGCTTGGCTGGTAAGTTTTGTCTGGGCCAGTCTTCACTAGCATGATTGTAATGTCCTTATTTATGCAAAATGCCAGGGAAATGTAGCTTTGTGTAGTTCAGCCACATCTGATCAAACTGTGCCCCAAAGCACTTCCTATGTGAAAGGATATAAGTACCCTGTGTTTGCAGCATCCATGGCTATACTTCTACACGTCTAGATCATAGCACAGGAGACTAAGGATCGTAAGGGCTGTCTTGAGAGAAAGTGACTGGGGAGCAGATGCTGGAGAAAGTGAAATGTTCACTTCTGTAACCTTTGCAAGTCCCAAGACAAACGGGTACCTGTGACAAATCATTAGCAAATAAAGAAAAGCATTTCTTGTAGAACTTGATCAGTTAACCCAGACCAATTAGGGACACAGCTTGGTTTCCCACCCGTTAGGCTTCTACGCCCCATTTGAAAGCTTTGTAGGCAGCTGCCATACCCTAGAGCAGTGAAGAAAGTTCTGGGTGATCATCATGACTTTGGCTCCTTTTGGCATTCGGGCTTCTGAGTGGGGCTGTAACTTCTGAGCCCTAACTCTCCATCTCATCTCCAATGCTAGTGTTAACATTGTAGCGCCTTGAGGACACAGTGTTGCCCCATCCTTTCCACTCATATGATTAAGATTACAAAGTAGCAATGAGATGTTGTAAACTAGAGCATCAGCTCAGTCTCTTCTGTTTCTCAGTCTTATAGCTGCACATGTTCATGTGACAATGATGGTTTATTTGGTCCCATGATGGCATTTTGCATACTAAAAAATTATTGCCTCGCCTACTATTGAATACTTCTCTTATTTAAAGAGCTGAGAATAAGTGACTATTGAATGCTCAGCCATAGATATTTATTATCCCCACCCCTTGCAAGGCTCATGGAATACACGGACAGAAAGACTGGAAGAGCCAGAGGAGGGTGGGGAGCTGAGCAGTGTGAAAAAGGAACTCTGTCTTCCAGCTACGACATGTCTGTCGAACTATTAAACCCTCAACAGCTTTGATTTCCACCACTAGATCTATAGAAGAGTGGGCCAGTCAACATTCTCTCACGAAAGTGGGAATGGCTCACAGGACCCTACCCTCCCTGAGTATGTATAGGCAGCTAATGGTTAATAGAGGCAAGATGACATTTTCTTCTGAGGCATAGCTACTGGTAAGATACTGGTACTTCAGAATCGTCTCCTATATTCTTGTTACTAGGCCTACGGAAAACTCATGGGGACATCTCCCACCACACACATACACACAGGGAGAGACACACACAGACATACAGAAAGAGACTCACATACACACACACACAAACACATAAACACAATGCCCATACACAGAGAGAAACTCACATATGCACAGTCACACACATACAAACACACACACACACACAAACATAAACATAAGGTACATACACACAGAGACTCTCACACACAAACATACACAATACAAACACACAGACACAAATATTCACTCACATATACAAACACACAGATACACAGACACAGACACCACAGACACAGACACAGACACAGACATACACAATGCACATAAACAAGGAAGTAGTGGCAGAACTAGCTGGAAGGGGAACCGTAGGAGTGGAGGGGGCAAGAAAGAGTAGCAGGTGGTTGCACATGAGGAATTTACATTGTGCAGACGTACAGAAAGGTCACGATGAAACCTATGACTATGAATAATTGACATAAAGTCCTTCAACATTCTCTGTAAATACAAAACATCTTAAGTTTACTTCTTTTAGGAGAGACCCAAGCTAGCAATCATTGTATTCCGGAACCTTGAAATGCCGTGTTGTTCTCCTTAGCACAGAGCATCTTAGAACCCACAACCCAAGGGAAACTTCATGGAAAACCACAAGCTGCCCCACTAAAATTTCTCCGCTGGCATCCACATTCATCCCTAGGGGTAGACCTCAAATTCCAACACTAATTAGTTACATGGCCATCCTGTTAAAAGATCCTATGCTTATCCAAGAGGTCTATGGGAAGCCCTGACTATCTCATCTCTGATGAGTCCCAGGGATGTGTTGCGCTGGCTGTTCCTGGACCCCACTATGAATAATGAGGCTCTGGGGAACAAGAGTCATTCAGCTTTTCTTTCTTAGTGAGGCATCTATTACCATAACACACAGTCAGTGACAGTGAAGTCACAGCAGGCCTTCTAACACGAAGTCCAGTACAGCTCCGACACGGTTGCTAGAGTGGAAGGGAACCCCAATTCAGCCTCGTCCAACATATAGATCTTCAGCTAGTCACTGGTGGCCTCAAGGGCGGCAAGGGAGTGTGATGTTGCCACTTATTTTTCAGAGTTATTATACAGTACAGGTGCGCAGCTGGCAGTTGTAAATGCTTGTCTATTCTGTTCTGCCGACTGCATAGAATTACCTTGTTAACCCTCCCTGTACCTCAAGTGTCTGCCTATGGATGGATTCAGCCATATGGCAGTTTCAGGATTTTACTGGAGCTGCAGAGATGGCTCAGTGGGTAAGAGTTCTGCTACATAAGTCTACTGACCTGAGTTCAAATCCTCAGCTGAAAAACCATTTGTGTTTTCATGTATGCCTATGACTCCAGGGCACTAACGAGTGGAGGCAGGAGGATTGCCAAGGCTTGCTAGCTGCCAGCCGAACCAGATTCAATAGAGGACTCTGTCACAAGAGAAGGGAGACAGGAATAGAGCAGGACTTCCAACAATCCTCTGGCCTCTGAATGTGTATGCATGCCCCCTATCACACATACAAGAAGTGAATTTGATTAATTCAGTAAGTCACCATATGCTATAGGCTATCCCCAGTAAGACTATATATTTATACAAAGCCACCTGTTTACCCTAGAGCAGAATAAATTTATGAATTGATTTCCTTTGATTGGAATTTGATTCATATTGGGTTAACAACATAGTATAAGTTATATATGCATCAGCAACTCCCAGAAAGAGAGAAGAACACAGGACACTCCTAAGAGAGGGTGCCTTGTTTGATATACTCTGTACATGTAGCAAACACTTACTGAGTATCTCATATAGGCAAAGCTTTCATTGTTGTCCCACTCCTGCAGGTTCAGGACCACCCGTGTTTCCTGCTACTATTTCTGAAAGGCAAAGCATGCAATGTACTTTCCCTTTCATTTAGCTCATGTATGTCAGTTTTCTGTAACTATAGCAAAATGGTTAAGGTTGGATAACTTGTAAAGAAAGGAAGATGGTGTTTAGCTTACATCTTTGGAGGCTAACGGTTCAAGCATCGTGGGTACCCACATTGTGATGAATGTGTGTGAGCATCAGGGTCAGGACATGTGCAGAAGGAAGAGATTTCATGACCGGCTGAGAAGCCAGAGGATGGTAATCAGGAGGTTCGTGAGGGCCTCGCAAAAACTCTGGGAATTCCTTCTGAGGGTATGCCCTCTGTGATCTAAGGCCTCCGATTAAATCCTACTACCTTGTAACAGTTCCATATTAACAACCAAGTTCCAACACAGGGACTCTTGGGAGAACACACATAAGCTACATCCAATCCCAGCACAGGGTGAAAGAAGAATGTTAAAAATCTCTGTTCTCTCACTATGGTTTGGGGGTTTTAATGAGTTTTGTGCTTTGAAGTGATATTCCAAAAGAGATAAAGATAATCTCTCCAAAGCTCAGAACTCAGAAAGGGCTGTTGGCGATGCTACCTGAATGCTTCCTGCAAGCCTGGCTTGGATTAAGTGCTTCATGTGGCTTAAGTCATTTAAACCTTGCAGAAACCCTGTAATATCAGTATTATTAGCCTCATCTTGCTAAAGGGGAAACTGAGACTTCAAAAGATAAAGCTATAGCCAAGCCCCAGTTAGTAACGGTGGAGCTGAGGCTCAGCCCCAGGGCCTTCTAGAGAGCTGGCTTTCTCCCTGTGCAGTGCTACACCCAGGGCCCTCTCCAGAGTCCGCCCAGGCTTGTGGAGGCACGACCTCTGCATTAACTCATACCAGCCTCGCTTTTGCAGAGATGTCTGGCAATCAACGACTTTCTCTGGTCTCTAATGGAATCTTATACAGTCCCTGGCTTCTAGCTAGCAGAGATTTAAAAAAAATCTAAGCTAGCTAGATTTAAAAAAAAAAAAAAGGAATTTTCAAAAGGAAATTATCTTCAAACTTCAATCTTACTTTTACTATCTGCAGCCTATCCCATGTTTAAACTGCTTCTCTCTGGCATGTATATGTCGTGATGATTAATTCTGACTGTCAACTGGATGGGATTTAGAATCACCATAAAGCCAAGTCTCTGGGCACAGCTGTGAGAGATGTAGATTAGGTTAACTGAGGTAGGAAGATGCATCCTGAACATGGGCTGTACCCTTCCACGTGCTGAGCATCCAGAATGGAATAAAATGGAGAAGTCACACCGAGGAAGTGGGCATCATTCTCAGCTTCCTGATGGGATGGAATGTGATGAAATATGCCCCCGCCTCCCACTGCCACACCTTTTCTACCATGATGGACTGCAGACCCTAGAAGACCCATGATGGCCTGTGAGCCCAGTAGACATTGTCTGCTGAAGTTGCTTTTGTCTTGTTGCAGCAACAGGAACCACAGCTAAGACATGTGGTACTGTGGCATGGTTGGCTTGCTTGTGTTTGGACATTTGCTTTCATCGCCTAGGACCTGAAGCTGCTTACCTACCTTTGAGAAATGCCCTTTGTGTCACACATACCCCAAAGGCCAGATGGTTGCTGGTTCTCCTCTTGTCTAAATTAGACATGTGACCTTGACTTCAGCCAGGCAGACACTTCTGTCTAAAGACAAGAAGTGAGGTAAGTATGTGGGTGGGAGGGGGGGAGGTTGTCATCCTGAAGACAGTGTGGGAGCAGGGGGGCAGTCATGGTGTCCTCCTCAGATATGACGAGGTGGCACTTTGAGCTACCTCAGCAGACTGTCACAAACTGAGTATTGCCAAAGAACAAAAGTTGACTTGCTTCTAGATGCTAGAACATCCAAAATTCAGTGGGCAGGCCCATGTCCTCGCTGAAAGCTCTATGCCGTAGGCTACTTCTGCTCTTTCTGGTTTCTAGCAGTCAGTATGTGCATGACAACGTCAATCTCTGCCTCCATCACCTCGAGAGAGTAAGTCTCTGCTGCTTTTCCTTACAGACAGCAGCCACGCTACATTTTAACCAGGGCGCACTGTCAGATGCCCACTCTTCTCAGCCCCTCACCTTTACAGGTTCAGGTTGAAGACTCAGTGTCCGGGGGTGGGGGCAGGATCATCCAACCCATAATCTGTGCATTCATTACATTTCTCTCAGCTCTGGAAGCATACCCGGAAGAAGATAATGTAAAGGAGGATCCATCTTGTTCCACAGTTTCAGAGGATTTCAGCCCCTTGTGGCAAGAAAGAGATGGATGCAGGAGCGGTTCGATCAGTGGCTAGTGGCTCTGTCAGTGTTTAGTGGTGACCAGACCATGAGGGAAGCAGACACCACTGACTAGAACAGGAAGTGAATAAGCACCTTTAAAAGCCTGCTCCAAGAAGCGGGTGTGGTGGCTCAGGCTTTTAATCCCAGCACTCAGGAGGCAGAGGCAGACAGAGCTCTGTGAGTTCGAGGCCAGCCTGGTCTATGAAGGGAGTCGAAGATAGCCAGAGCTACACAGAGTAAAGCCTATCTGGGGGTATTGGGTACTCCAAGTGACTTACTTCTTCCAGTCAGGCACTATCCACCAAAGACCTCACGGCTTTCAAAAACATCACAAAGTGGGGACATTCCATGTTCAAACCATAACATCTGATGCCCTGACAGTGTCCTGGCAATGCCATTCACCTCAGCACTCTCATAAGCAACCTTACTGTTTTGCTCACAAACCTTTTACTGCCTAAGTCAGCAGAATTTGCTCTTCTGCTGATGGCTGTAACCCCTCATGAATTGTCTCTACTTCCGTAAGTCCCTTAGCGTTTCCATCCAGACCTCACTGGGAAGAACAGAAAGGTGAGTTTCTACTGACAATGACCCGTTTTCCTCAAAGAATAAGGTCAAGATTCCTCTCCTGCTCCCTGGATCCAACAGACTGAGGAGACAATGCCTCAGACCCACATACCGGGCTCATGCCAAGGACTCGTGCCAGCTGCTCTCAAACCTCATTACTGAAGTGCAGGGAGAGCCTTTTGATACCCTAAGTTATGAGTTTGTTCTCAAGCTGTGCCACACTCTGGAGTAGAAGCCTACTAATTCTTGCCTTTGGCCAAAGGATGCTGTGAGGCCTGTTTGGAGGACAGACCACACTGCTTGCATCAGACCCTCGTCTGCACAGTTTTCAGCAACCCATGACAGAACCACCAAAGGGGCTAACCAGCATTTCAATTGTGTTTGGTCTAAAGTTTCCAAAGCCTCATCAATGCTATTAGGAACAATAACAGTATGAAAGCGTTGCAGAGGAAATAAAACATTATGGGCTTCTAAGAAATGTGGTAATAGAAGCCAGCTGGGTTTACAAAGACAAGCCTATGTCATTGGCTTCAAGGGAATAAAAACACATTTCAAATTTTTGAATAAGTCAACCTCCCAAATGGCCATCAGGAGAAGAGCGGCAATGTTAATCTTGCATTTCTTGGCCTGGCTCCCTTTGGTAACTTTTCCCTTGCTACCTTAAGGCAATTAGGAAAGGGATACGACCCACATTAGTTCAGAACCACCTGAAGCTATCTTTGCTGTCTTTGGCAGAGAGTATGTTTTAGAATAACGCCAACCCAGGAAAGACAAATGTGAGTGACACATACCAAGTCATTTCACCTGAGTTGCCCAGTTGTCCCTGTCCATTTGCCTCCCAAGTGCTTAGATCCCAGGGATTTTTGTTTTTTGTTTTTTCTTTCTTTCTTTCTTATTTTCTTAGGCTAGTTTGACCAGACTTCTAGTCTTATAAACAATAATGTGCTACCAAATGTCCGGCTCTATATTGTCCCCCTGGACTGTCATTGATAAGAAAATATTATAATAATGGGAACACAGATTTCAATTGGGATGGTGGTTTCCAGATTTCTCTCATCTGATATTGGAAATGTGTACATCTCAGAAGCCATCTTTAGGCATGTGTGCACAGGGTAAATTATTCACAAGGCAGGGTATGCAAACTATCTGAGTGGAGTAGGAGAGTCTTGCAACTGACAGAAGCTCTGTGCATCACTGCTTCCCTACAGCAACATGAGAATTTACCTCCTTGAGTTACAGCACTGTCTAGACTCCCATCAAAGCTGGGCTGTCCCTGTGATTCAGTATATTCACAAAACAGGGAACATGGCTCCTAGCTAAACCAAACAAACCATTGATCCTCTCTTCTGCTTTACCCAATCCAGCCTTGCTTGATTCCCACTGGAATGGTCTAAACAACCTCATTTGTTACTTGTTTGTTTCACAAATATATGTAGGCACTCCACTATACATTAAACACAGGAGCAGACACTGGGAACTTAGCAATGAAGTACACAGGGACAGGCCTCTGGTGGAGAAGGGTTGTCTGTGATCTGCATGACTTTGGGATTGGCTTGGGGCAGCAGGAAATGAAGAAACTACAGACACACGAATAGAAAAGCTGGGATCACACAGGGCATGCAGACTGATAGAGACACCCCAGTGCCAACCTGAAAATTCAGTGAATTGATTATATACAGAGTGACAGAGGAAGCCGCTTAACTAATCTCAGTGGGAAAACAGTTCAGGCTACAGTCATCCTAGAGAAGAAAGCTTTGGTTGATGCTTTCTTCATGTACTGATGTTGGCTAATGGTCAACGGTTTATCAACATCTGTCTTGGACCAAGGGAAGGTCTTGCTGTTCCCATGATCCGAGGCTTTGGGGTCTTTGACATGGCCACATCCATGTTAGCCACATATATTAACTCAGGACCTTCATTTGCTCCTTGCATCCATCTCTGCCTCTGTGAAGCCTCTCCACTGGGAAGGCATTGGTGGGAACAAGAGAAATGGTGGGGAAAAAAATTAAAGTAGGCATGTGTCAGGTAAGAGTAAATACTATAGAGAAAGGTTAAGTGGAATGTAAAAGATGGGAGCACCAGGCTAATGATTACTTCATCCATGGTGAAGTAGAGAGCCATTCAGAAAGAGCATGCCCAGCCAGAGGAACAGTACACTCAAAGGTTAGCACCAAGGCCAGCCTAGCTCCTGGGAGGGAAGGGGAACAATGTGGTGAATTTCAAGAATTACTAAGAGCAAAACATGCTGGAGAATGTTTAGAATACGTGTACATCCTCACCAAAACTTGGAACTTGATTCTGGAGCCAGAATTTAAAAGCTCTAGAGGGTAGCTGAAAAGGATGCCCAAATTTGGCTTATATTTTTAAAGACCATGCTGTCTGCTGTGTTGACAGTATCACTGGTGGTAAAGCAAGAAGCAGACACCAGGAAAACCATGACCACAGCAGTAGAGGTGGGAAGAAATGGTGTATTCTGGATATATTCTGAAGGTGAAGATATCAGCAACAGAGGATGTGAGTAAAAGTTCCTACAGATCTCTCCAAGAGAAGGGCTGGTGTGGAAACGAGGAAGTCGGGCATAGAGCACAGAGCTTGAGGTGATAAGATAACTGTGTTGACCGGTGGCTACTTTAGTGAGTCTGGAGGTAAGGGAACCATCTTGTACTGGAGACATATACATACTTGGATATCCCTGGAGTGTAGATGAGATAAAGTTTGTGAAGCTGGGTGCTGTCATTCAGGAAGTGGCTTCAGTGGAAGAGAAGTGGTCCAAGGACGGTGCCCTGGTATACTCTAGGGTCCAGACTCTGGAGAGATAAGGAGGAACTAGAGAAGGAGAAGGATCTGTTAACACAGTAGGGCGACAGTAGGAGAAAACAAAGGTCATTGTCATTTCACAGGACAGTTAGTAGCATCATACCAAGTGGCAGACCTGTGACAATCAGGGTTCACAGCTCTCCAGTTCTGCTTCTGAAAGTTCTTGGCATGGATTCAGGGAGCACAGCACGGCAGTGAGTTGGGGGAAATTCTTCTGTGTCCTCCACACCCCAGCAGAGAAGGAGCACAGATGCCACCATCCTGAAGAGCCAGAGAGGAGCTTTCAATAGGATCATGGACCATGACATCAGGGCTTAGCATCCTTCTGACCTTGAAAGTTGTAGGGAGGAGGTGGCAGAAAGGCAACTAAATGAATAATGTCTTTAGCTTCTTAAAAATGAGAAGACGGAAGGGATCCAGGAGTGAATGAAGGTATGGGTAAAAGGGGAAGTGAATAGGCACTGTGTAGCCCCTGGGCCATTTGAAGGCCATGGAAGAATCAATTGGTTGCCATCTAACTGTGGGCATTGTGGAGAAGGATAGCTCAAGAGTGAGCAGTCACATAGAATCATTTAAAACCCAGAAGATACAGCTCACAGTTTGAGCAAGAAGATCACACACACACACACACACACACACACACACACACACACACACACAATATAGTTGTCACATAAATTTCAAATAAAATCAGGGATCTTTGGACTTTGACATAGCAATGATTCTCTGGACTCTTATATCAGCCCTACATTTATCAACACTGAAAATCAGGGCCCTGGAAAAGTAAAGCAATTGTTCAAGTTCACACACCTAGTTAGTGGCAGACATGTCTAGACTTCATCTTTCCTCGATCCTTACCCTATCCATTTCCTTCCTCACTTCCTGGCTGTCGACTCTCCCTCCTTCCGTATACTCACCTTTGAGTCTCCTCACACAGAGCCAGTTTCATTGCTTGCTTTCTGTGACCAAGACCTCCATTATCTCTGTGAGTGCCAGCATCTCCCCAGGGCCTCAGCCGAGCATGAAGTTCAGTGAAGCCTTAGGGCTGGTGCAGTGGGATGCATCCAGACCCAGGCAGGGAGTGTGAACTCGACTCATCCTGCAGGAAGAAAGGGGGGCCCAATTATGGAAGTACTGTGGATGATCGCCCAAGACTCAGTGGTCAGCAAGCAGCAAGGGCTTAAGGGCTTGGTGACAAGGGACTAATGTCCTGGAGGGCATTCTGCTTTTCTCCTGGCAAGCCACAGTTGGTGTCTGTTCATTGGGCAAATGAGCATCAAGTGTTTGCCTTCAGATGAAAATGGATCTGAACCAATAAGCTAAGGAGAGCGTGAAGCCTGGGTCCCATCTGAAGACCATTTGGACACAAGTGGTTAAAGTTCTTCCAGCAATGGCTTTTGTTATCTATAAAATTAAGACTAAGCCAGAGATCAAGGAATTTCAACTGGAAGCCATATCCTGTCTCCAGCCTCCCATCTTGGTGTAATTTAAGTGAGTTACAGGCCCCTTTAAATGCCCTTATTTGAAACAGATATTCATCCAAAGAGGCAGTCTATAAACATTTGGCACATCTTGATGAGCACTTCAGCTGTCCTTCAGAGGCAGTGGGAGCAACCTCAAAACCAATTACTATGCTCTCCTCCAAGATGTCCGTTAATTGGAAAGAGGGCCCTGCCTCTGGCTTAGTATGCCTTCTTTTCTTTCATGTCCCACAGTTGTCCTTTCTGGGGGAGCAGTAGTAGAGTTCCAGGCAATGATTTTAAATTTGGAAATTATTTAAATACAGAGGTACAGGGTATCAACACACACACACACACACACACACACACACACACACACAAAATGTTTCTGTATCTACATATAGCAAAGCTATAGAAAGGTAATATGCCCATAGCTTTTGATCAAATTCTATACTTGTAAGTAAAACAAAACAAAACCCACAAATGGGCAAGATTTAGCTACATGAACAAATTGCTGTATTTTGGATATTAAACATTTATATACATAAAAGTCTTGGTCACAAGTGTGACAGTATTGGGAAGTGTTGTTGGCCTTTCAAAGAGACCCACAGCAGACAAGAGCTTGACAAAAGGACTATGGGGTTTCATCCTATGCAGTCTTGTCCTTTGCCCTTTCCTATGGTGTGGGCAGTTTACTGTCATCTGTGCCACTCATACCAGAGGCCCACAGTCATTGGATTGGAATCTCCAAGACCATAAACCCAAACAAATCTTTTCCACTAGTAAGTGAATTGCATCAAGTATTTCGTTAAATAGTCACGTGAATATGATATAATAACAATTACAACATTGCCTACAGTAGCAAAAAAGTTGGAAACCACACAACAGAACATTGGCATGGCATATTATGGATTGTACAGCAATATAAAGAGGAATGAGTAAAATATTCACAATATATGAAATTTAAAAGTAAGGTATAAAATGATACACACAACAAAATTATATAGTATGTACATGTACAATCATAGAAAAGAGGCTGAAAGGAGATAATGAGTTATTAATAGATCAATGATAAATTATAGACACTTCTTCTTTTGTTTATCAATTCTTCTTTTTCTTATGTTTGTTTCTCACCTGGATATTTCTTGTAACAACATTCATAAAGAACTGCTTTCAGAAACAACATTTCTAGGCATCTGGAGTGGAGCAGAATCAAGCACACAGGACATCAATATAGTTCCTATAAAGAACTCTGGACCTGGGACAGTCTTTGGTTGCTTTCTCTGAGATGAGGTAGAAAATTCTTTATACCCCCATCATGACAAGTCACTGAATGTGAAGTACCCCAGAGAAAGAGCTTACTCTAAAATGTACCTCTAGTCTGCTGAGAAAAATTCACCTGTGACCTATTTGCAAGAGGCGTTGGAGCATCTGGGGAAGTGAGTGTCTATCTTCAAGAGGGTGAAGGTAGTTAGTGCACTATTTAACTTGTAGAATGCATTCTAATGCACTTTCTTTACTAATATACCCCACATGGGAAAAGCTCCTTTATTTTTATATGGAAACTTACAGTACAAAACTTGATAAGACAAATAGCTCCAGTCATGACTTTCTAGCCCATGGTTGTTTAATTTCTTGCCTGCCTCTCCTGCAGTTAACCATACCGGACAGGAGAATACCAACAGATGACTCTGAAGACCCGAGTACTTTTCTTTGCAGCTCGTCTACTTTATTCCTAAGCTCAGCTAGTCCTACTCTTGGTGATTCTATTCTTTGTCTCATTGTTTCTTGGTAGTGAGATTCCACAGTGACCAGACAGCAATAATAACTTAAATATAATGACATCTTTTTCTGTGTCCTTTTGTAGAAGCATTCTTCTCTGAGTATCAGAACCTCTAGATTACAACTTCTAGAATTGTGGAGATTGGGAATACTGATTCTCCAAGAGGCATCATGGTGTGTGGGGCCATCCTATTACTACTGAGCCCTGTAGTAGCCCTGAGCCCTTCCCCTTGGGAGCACAGCACCATGTGGTAGGTCACTGCACATCAAGTATGTCCCGTATCCTGGAAGATGGCATCTCATCCTTGTTAGATGACTCCAGGGTTGACATCTGAATTACACATTTTAAAAGTTCTTTTATCCAACTGCTCAACTAGAGGTTCCTGGATGCTGCAGGATGTGATGGGGCCAGCGCCCCTTGTGGTATCACTGTCATGTTCTCGGTAGTGTAAATTTGTTCCCTAGTCTAACTCCTAGTGTGTTAGGAATGATCCCATATCTGTAAGTCAAACCGTAAGCCACTAAAACTTAGATGAAGCCTGTTGGCCTTTGAATCAAGATAAAGCCCACTCTAAAGAGACTAGCCAACTTGCATCAAGCGACTGGTTTTCTTGAGGCAGGCTTTGTGTACTTTATCTATTGGCACCCAGAACCAGTAGTAAATGCTAAATCAGTCTTAAAGAGGAGAAACTCACGTCCATTCTGAGAATTGCTGCTCAGGAATACACTGTGCTTTCCCTGGGAGAAAGGGTAACAGAAGCTGAGGGACCATCACTGGCAAAGGAGTCCACTAATTGGGTTCCTTCCATTTTTTGTATGTTTGTTTGTTTTTATTTGATTTTATGGTTAATGTTCAGGAATACTAAAACATAGCACAAACCCTTTCACACTTGCTCATTGCAAATGTCCACTCCTGTTCCCCTTCCCTGTGTCTGCTGGTCCAGTGATTCCAATAATTTCTCCAGACCCCTGGCTGTTTAACCCACTTGCAACTGTCCTTGCAGTACAGAAGGTATATATTCTTCCCTTGGACAATTCACGTACCACCCAAAGAGAAAGCTACATGACACTATCCAAAACCGTGTTCTCCCGAAAGACCCCTCCCCCATAGACCCGTATTTTAAGTCATCCACAAGCAAGCTTGGAGTTTGCTTTCTGTGTCAACTGGTCATAACGAGTCATAATAGACCATGTATGAGACCACAGGTGCAAGGTGAGAAAAGGAAAAGGGTTGTGATAGATGACATGGGAGTTGTTTACAGCCCAATTGTGCCCTCTTATCTTTCTCAATATCAGCTCTTACCTATTCATCTGGAGGGGTGTTACCAAGTCCCAATTTAAGACTTGGTGAGTCTGGTAGAAACTAGATAGGCTGATAATTTTACCCACACATTCTTGCTTTGAAGGGACTGGGCATGTAAATTATACAAGGATCACTGGAGACCATGATCTGGATGGAGCCTTACAATGACACCAATCTCTACTATTCTCTCTGACCTGAAATTCTGTTTTCCCTTGGTGACTTGGCTAGGAGCAGGGGTTTCAGAGGCCTCTACTGGATTATTCCTAGTTCAATTCTTCTTACCAGGGAGGTCAAGCAGCTTAATATGGGGCTCAGCCAAATACCATGTCATTCTACTCCAAGTATCCATCCGAGAATTGGACAAGTAGCTACTGTGTAGATCTCTGAGTCCAGTGAGTCCAGGAAGGCAGCATAGGTCACAGCTCCAAGATTGCCTGGTCTCCAGACTCTGCCTCTCTAACAGGGCAGTCATAATGGTCTTGCAGATCTCAGCTAGTTCCAGTTTACTGCATACCATCTCTAACAGTTTTGCAATGCTCACAAGATTTTTTTACTTCATTCACGAAGAAATAGCTTATGAAGAAATCACTTTTGCTGAGTGTGCAAAGGATCTGCTTCTCCCTGGGGACCTGGCTGTGGCTTCTGGCTATGAATTTTAGTTCAGTCGTAGATTTGTATGGATTTTAGATTTTAATTGACATTGAGATCTAACGTATACAATGATCTTTACTCACTTCTTAATGTACAGTATGTTTTTGAAGGTCACATCATGAAAATACCGCTAAGATTTAGACCATTTCTATCATCCCCCAAAGTTCTTTTACACCCTTAGTGGTCAATTCCTTCCTATTTAGTCTTCAGTTTTCTGCTATTATGACAAAACACTCGAGAAAATCAACCAGGAAAAGAAAAAGGTTGTTGGTGTGTTTTGTTTTTTTATTAGATCACAAATTTTGATGTTTCAATCTGTGATCCTTTGTTCTGTTTTTTCTGGGCATACAGTAAATGGAAGTATCATGGCAAAAAGTGGGTGTTGCCATACAAATGTTGTCTTTGATGAAGAATCTGTTCCAATCTTCTGTCCACTTTTTACTGAGAGTTTGTCCTCTTGTGAGCCAGCATTCCTCAGATCCCCTGGGTACAAGTCCTTTACCAGACAGCTGCCGCACAGGTGTTTCCTCTCGGTCTGGTTTCTCTTTGTTGTTTCATATAGTGTTGCTAGATTTTTAGGTTTTGAGAAAAAGACCTTTAAATTTGATAACATCTAATTTATAACCATTTTTCTATTTAAATCAATACTTTTTATATTCTACCTAAAAAAACAATCTTTGCCCAATTGAAAGTCACAAGGAATCTTTTGTTTGGTACTGTGTGTGCATAGCAATTTTGTAGCTGCATGTTAAACTTCTTAAGATCTATTTATTAAATCCTTACACACACAAGCTTGTTTTGCACACAAGCATGCATATCTGTGTACCATGTTCGAGCCTGGTGCTACAGAGGTCAGAAGAGGGAATCAGAACTCCTAGAGTTAGAGTTTAAGTATGGTTATGAGCTGCTAAGTGGGTGCTAGGAACTGAACCTAGGTCCTCTGGAAGAGCAACAAGTACTTTTAACCGCGTAGCCACCTTGCCAGTCTCTACAGTTGTAGCATTCATGTTTAGATCTATGATCCCATTTCAGCTTAATTCTTATATATAACATGAGACAAAGGCCAAATTTTCTTTTCTCTTCAATGTTTGCATCACATCCTACAATCCCCACCTAGGTGTTACACCAAGCATCACAGAGAGGTCCTTTTGCTTAGACATCCAGCAATGGAAGGCACTAGGCTTTAGTAGAGAGGCTGCCTCCACCTGCTACCAATGGAGATCCCACAAATGGAGTCTCATTAACTAGCCAGGCCATGCTGCTCATACTCTCAAATCTTATTTGTAGAGAGTGCTTCCTAACCAAACCTGATGCCATCTGCCAGAGTCCAGGCTTCATAGAAGACAGATTCTGAGAGATTTCTGTGAAGGAAGTTCACTATAGAACACTTTCAGTGACTCACGGGAATACATTGTGGGCAGAGAAAAAGGTGGAACCTTTAGGCTTTTGACAAGGTTGACAAGGATTCTGGAATAGCCCTCTAGAGATGTTCTAAAGAGAAGTTAGTGTTTAAGGCCTTGGAATCTCCATTGGACCAGTCACCAGATGCAGGTTGCCCCTTATGACATAGTTCTGTAATCTTTCTTTAGGGCAGCCATCCCAAAACACTACAATCTCAGTGGTCCAAACATCAACTTATTTTCTCAGAGCTCTGAAGTCTAAAAGTCAAAGGTCAAGAAATCAGTTGGATTGCTATCTTCTGAAGCCTCTCTCCTTGGCTTGCATATGGCCGCCAATATGTAGCCTCTTTACAAAGATGTTCTTTCTACAGATATATCCTCATGTCTTTATGTATCCCAAACTACCCCTCTTATAAGAGCACTGGCTATATTGAGGCAAGGTCTTCCAACTTCATTTAACCTTAATTACATCTTTAAAGGACCTGTGGCTAAATGCTGTATTTGTTTTTGAGGTACCGGGGAGTTAGAGTTCTTAACATGAATTTGGGGAGACAAACATGGGGCACAGTTGAGCTCATCAGAAGCTCCTACTAGGCAAGGGTCACATCTGGAGCCAGCATTGAACAGACCATTACCATTACCACCCCCAAGAGCTGTGGGGCTGTATATACTATCTCAAAAGACAGTATCTTAGAAGATTGTGCATGTTAGGCTGAAGGAATTGAAGAAACTGTAAGTGTATGAATCTGACCTCCCCCCAAGGAAGCCCACGAGACTCTTCTGCAAGGAATATACATACTCCTTCTACCCACGAGAAAGGAGCGTCCTAATCTCTGAAGTTGGGGGATTCTCAGATGTATCTGAATGAACAGGCCTTGCAAAGACTTCCCGAGTTTGCCGCTTCAGTTCATGCCTTCTCCACCCATCACGTCCCCATGACTTCCTACTTGGCATCCAGCCTAGTGTAAAAACCTAAGGCTTAACTACTTAGGTCTTCATTTCCTTGTGAAAGGCTCTTATGTGGTACAAATTTCATATTAATACATGTTATGATTTTTCTATTGTTACATTTTCTTTCATTATGGTGGCTCCGGCTGAGAACATAGTAGCGTAAGAGGCAAAGGGTCTTTACTTCTCTCATTCTCAATAGAAATGTAGGCACTGTGCAGACACAAAGTGATATAATTCTCACTAGTAAGAAACCCAAACCCAAACAGCCATGGTGTGCCAGGCTCAGGATGGTGTGCCAGGCCCTGGGCTAATTCTGCTGTATGCCTAACTGAATCTTGATCTAGACAAACTTTGTGTCTACTTTCCTGAAATCTCTTCAGTACAAAACAACAATCTCAGAGACCTCAAAATATAGTACTGTCCCTATAACAAGTATTTCCAATCCCCTAAAGCACACCACTTGTCCCTGCTTGAGTCACAATGACTTAGAAAGTATCTGATGAGATGACCTCACTCCTTTACTACACAGGAATCATTCCTCTTTAACAGTGGTTCTCAACCTGTGGGCCACGACTCCAGCAAAGGTAGCATACATCCTGTAAAGCAGATATTTACATTGTGATTCTTAACAGTAGCAAAATTACAGTTATTCAGTAGCAACAAAATAATTTTATGGTTGGGGATCACTACAACATGAGCGTCACTGCATTAGGAAGGCTGAGAACCACTGCTCTCTAGAGTATAGACCATTCCCAGAGACACCATGCCAGTAACATTGATGATCAGAGAACTATACACTTGAGTGAGTTCCTAGGCAGATGGCAAGTAATAGTGGGGGACAGTGCCTTGCAAAGTTCTGAGGGTGCTGGGGTTTGTTGGGAAAAATATCTTTTCAGTTGATTAATGGAGTGAGTTCTTAGCAGGCCTATCTGGGCTATAACATAGCTTTAAACCTAAGAAGTCTTTGTATTTGTGTTTGAT
Organism: Mus caroli; assembly: GCF_978045245.1. Classification (NCBI taxonomy): domain Eukaryota; kingdom Metazoa; phylum Chordata; class Mammalia; order Rodentia; family Muridae; genus Mus; species Mus caroli. Next base: position 43,700,562 of record NW_028227267.1, on the reverse strand, counting down.
TCATGTCTATATTATTTTTGTTAGTTTTTGAAGACATTTTTATTTTATGTACGTATTTGTCTATACATATGTATGTTCCTGGTGTCCATAGAAATGACTGTGTTGGATACCCTAGAACTAGAATTACAAATGGTTGTAAGCTGCCATGTCGTGCTGAGAATTGAACCCAGGTCCTCTGGAAGAGTATCAAGTTCTCTTAACCTCTGAACCAGCTCTGCAGTGCACCCCTGCCCCAGTCCTGTCTCTCTATATTAATGATGCTGTGGTGGTTTGAATAGATTTAGCCCCCATAGACTCATGTGTTTCAATACTTGGCCACAGAGAGTGACACTATTATGGGTGTGGTCTTATTGGAATAGGTGAGGCCTTCTTGGAGGAAGTGTGTAGCTTTGTAGGTGGGCTTTGAGGTCTCTTATGTCCATTATGGGAGATAGTCTCTTCTTGGCTGCCTTTGGATCATAATGGAGAGCTCTTGGCTCTTTCAGCACCAAGGCTGCCTGCACAATGCCATGCTTCCCACCATGATACTAATGGACTGAACCTCTGAAACTGTAAGCCAACTCCAATTAAATGTTTGGTTCTCTAAGAGTTGCTTTGGTCATGGTGTCTCTTCACAGCAATGAAGCCCTATCTAAGACAGATTCTTATTAATCAGCTACTATGTGCTTAGCATTCGAGACAATATAGTGGATGAAAAATGTAAAAAAACACTAAATGAACCCACAGAGGTGCTCATCGGACTCACAGTTCCATGTAGGGCCAAAATAGAAATGATAAAACCACATGTAAAACAATGCTGAATTAGGCTGGTGAGATGGTTTTGTCAGCAAAGCACTTGCCATTGAGGCTGATGACCCAAGTGTGATCCCCATGGTAGAAGGGGAGAGCTGACTCTTGGTAGGTGTCCTCTGACCATCACATGCAGCATGACACACCTCTGGCCCCTTAAATAAATAAATGAATGCCCTTAAAATATATCACTAAACTGAAAATTCAATTTGATTCTCATGGTTTTATATATCCACCTATACTACATTCTGGGAATTCTGGAACCTCTTATTAGTCATTTGCTGGGTAGGGTGTGTCCATAAAGACTGTCCATTTTCTTGAAGCAAAGGCATAGGGTGGTGGCTAGGTTAAGGCATCTTTTCCAGCTTGTTTAAACCCATCCAATATGCTGGAAGATGTGATCTTGCCTGTTAAGCTAGATGTCGCAAACACCAAGCCAAGCCAGAAGAAGGTGGTAGAAATCTAAGCTGTTCCAGGTATTCTCAGAAAGTATACACCAATTATAGAGTAACCGTGGTGGCAAATCACCATAATCATTACCTGAGCCATATACCTACCACTCAAATCCTTTCATTATTCAGTCTGCATAGTAGCATTATGACGTCAGTATCACTTTCCTCCTTTCTATAGATACAGAAAGCTAAATCTTCAATAACTTATACAAGCCACACAGAAAAAAATAATGTAGTAGGAAATGAAGTACAAACTCATCTGCCTGCTTTTAAAGTCAGAGTCTTTCTCCCAGCATCATTCCTCTCTAATTATTAAATAATTGATCAATATTGCTATTAATTCTTTCTTATCTTCTAGGGATAGGTCCAAGCAAGGTTCTGGTCCTTGGAAGATTAAGGTAAGTTATGTAAAATGGTTAATATTTCTTTGTAGTATATTCAGGTTAGATCAATTTGTGATAGTCAAAGTT